>NC_141017.1:14160672-14754072 GCF_052327205.1 Somniosus microcephalus | reverse complement strand
CCTCCCCCCCCCTCCTCCCCCCTTCCCCCCCCTCTTCCTCCCCCCCATCTCGCCCTCTCCCCCCCTCTTCCTCCCCTCTCGCCCCCCCTTCCCTCCCCCCCCCCTCTTCCTTCCTCCCCTTCCTCCCCCCCCTTCTTCCTCCCCCCCTTCCCCCCCTTCTTCCTCCCCCCCCTTCCCCCCCTTCTTCCTCCCCCCCCTTCCCCCCCCTCTTCCTCCCCCCTTCCCCCCCTCTTCCTCCCCCCCCTCCTCTCCCTCCTCCTCCCCTCCTCCTGCTTCCCCTTCCCTCCTCCCTCCTGCTTCCCCTTCCCTCCTCCTGCTTCCCCTTCCCTCCTCCTGCTTCCCCTTCCCTCCTCCTGCTCCCCTTCCCTCTCCCTCCTCCTTCCCCTTCCCTCCTCCTCCCTCCTCCCTCTCTGCTTCCCCTTCCCTCCTCCCCTCCTCCTTCCCCTTCCCTCCCCTCCTCCTTCCCTCCTCCCCTCCTCCTGCTTCCCCTTCCCTGCTCCCCTCCTCCTGCTTCCCCTTCCCTCCTCCCCTCCTCCTGCTTCCCCTTCCCTCCTCCCCTCCTCCTTCCCCTTCCCTCCTCCCCTCCTCCTGCTTCCCCTCCTCCTGCTTCCCCTTCCCTCCTCCCCTCCTCCTGCTTCCCCTTCCCTCCTCCCCTCCTCCTGCTTCCCCTTCCCTCCTCCCCTCCTCCTGCTTCCCTTCCCTCCTCCCCTCCTCCTGCTTCCCCTTCCCTCCTCCTGCTTCCCCTTCCCTCCTCCCCTCCTTCCCCTTCCTCGCTCTCTCACCCCTCTCTCTCGCCCTCTCCCTCACTCCTCCCCTCTCTCTCCCTCCTCTTCTCTCTCCCTCACTCCATCTCTCTCGCTCCCTCACTCCGCCCCCAGCAGCAGTCTGAACCTCTGTTCCCGCCGCCGGCCGGCCCGCTGATTGGTGGAGCGGGGGCGGGCGGGCTGACCGTTGCTCCATGGAGTTGGTGGCGGGACTCGGGGAGCGGGCCGGGCTCTCGCGAGAGCGGCCGCCCTATAAAAGGCGCGGCTTGGCGGGAGTCGCGCAGTCCCGGAGTGACGGCGAGCGAGTGAGGAGGGTGATAGTGGTGGAAAGAGAGATTGAGAGCGGCGGGCAGGGCGCAGCGGGGCCGGCCAAGAGCGGGCCGGAGAGGAAGAAGAAAAGCGGCAGCGGCCCAGAGCGGGGCCCCGGCTCATCAGCTTTGGTGGGGAACGGAGTCGGACCCCCACCGGTTCGCCATGGCCAAAGTGCAGGTGCTGAACGTGGTGGTGCTGGACAACCCCTCTCCCTTCAACAACCCCTTCCAGTTCGAGATCACCTTCGAGTGCATCGAGGACCTGCCGGACGGTGAGTGAGGGCGGGCGGGCCGGTGCGCGCCGTTTGTCGGCTCTGATTGTCTCTGATTGGCGCGTTAATCCGTCGCCATGGAGCCCGACCCGGCACTTGTCAATCAGCGGCTCCGGCGCGCGTGCGCACTGCAGTGATTCCCAGGGCCCTGTTTTGTTTTGCAAGTTGCCTTTTTTTATATATATTTGTAGCAAGTTGCATTATGGTGGGTTTTTTTCTTTCAGACCTGGAGTGGAAAATCATCTACGTGGGCTCTGCAGAGAGCGAGGAGCACGACCAGGTGCTGGATTCGGTGCTGGTGGGACCTGTCCCGGCTGGACGTCACATGTTTGTCTTTCAGGTACAGGAAAGGAGCATAGGGACAGGAGTTCATTCAACCCCTGTTTTGCCATTTAATGAGATCGTGGCTGATCTGTGACCTAACTCCATATACCTGCCTTTGCCCCATAACCCTTGTACCTTTGGTTAACAAAAATCTTAGCAATCTGATTTAAAATTATCAATTGATCCAGCCTCAATTGCTGTCTGGAAAAGTTCCAAGCTTCAAACACCCTTTGTGTAGAAGTGTTAATTAAATTTGCTCCTGAAAGGTCTGGCTTTAATTTTTAGACTGTGTGCCCCCCCCCCCCCTTAGGCAGTCCCTCAGAACTGAGAATGACTTGCTGCCACATTAAAAATGTGGAAGCAAGTCCTAGAATCCCCAACTAGTGTTAATGGTTTCTCTCTATCTACCCTGTCAGTTCCCCTTCTACATAGAAGATATGTACGGTGGCATAGTGGTTAGCACTGTTGTCTCACAGCGCCAGGGACCCGGGTTCAAATCCGGCCTCGGGTGACTGTCTGTGTGGAGTTTGCACATTCTCCCCGTGTTTGCGTGGGTTTTCTCCGGGTGCTCCGGTTTCCTCCCACAGTCCAAAGATGTGCGGGTTAGGATGATTGGCTATGATAAATTGACCCTTAGTGTTAGGGGGATTAAATACGTGGGGTTACGGGGATCGGGTGGGATATGTGTCGGTGCAGGCTCGATGGGCCGAAATGGCCTCTATCTGCACTGTGGGGTTTCTGGGATTTCTGTGATAGGAACAGGAGTAGGCCATTTGGCCCCTTGAGCCTGCTCTGCCATTCAATGAGATCACGGCTGATCATCCAAACTCAGTACTCTGTCCCTGCTTTCTCCCCATATCCCTTGATCCCTTTAGCCTTAAGAAATATATCCAACTCCTTCTTGGCTATATTTAATGAATTGGCCTCAACTGCCCTGTGTGGCAGAGAATTCCACAGGTTCACCATTCTCTCTCTGGGTGAAGAAATTCCTCCTCATCTCAGTCCTAAATGGCTTACCCCTTATCCTTAGACTGTGACCCCTGGTTCTGGACTCCCCCGCCATCAGGAACATCCTTCCTGCATCTAGTCTGTCTAGTCCTGTTAGAATTTTATAAGTTTCAATGAGATCCCCTCATTCTCAGTCCATTCAACCCCTCAAGCCTGTTTTGCCATTTAATGAGATCATGGCTGATCTGTGACCTAACTCCATATACCTGCCTTTGCCCCATATCCCTTGTACCTTTGGTTAATAATTTTAAATCAGACTGCTAAGATTTTTATCAATTGATCCAGCATCAATTGCTGTCTGTGGCAGAGTTCCAAGCTTATACCACCCTTTTGTGTGTAGAAGTGTTTCTTAAATTCATTCCTGAAAGGCCTGTCTCTTTTAGACTGTGCCCCCAGTCCTAGAATCCCCAACTAGTGTTAATAGTTTCTCTCTACCCTGTCAGTTCCCCTTCTGATCTTAAACTTTGATCAGATTGCCCTGTAACCTTCTAAATCCCAGGGATACCACCCTAATTTGTGTAATGGTCCATGTTGTGGCTGGGCCCATAATAAATGGAGTGTGGTGTGGGTCTGATGATGCAGTAGACACCCAGCACAGATCAATAAGTGCACTGCCCCTTCTGTATTAAGGGGTTGTTTTAGGTGTGCATCCTTCATTGGCAGTGGTTGCAACTGTAATGTTATAACCTATCTTTGCTTTATAGCTGTTTACTGACTTCATTGAGGGGCCTAGACAGTGGATAGGAAGGACCTATTTCCCTCAGCAGAGGTCAATAACCAGAGGGCCTAGATTAGCAGGGAGTTGAGAAGTTTTCACTGTAGGTGGTGGGGGTCTGGATCTCACTTCCTGAAAGTGGTAAAGGCAGAAAGTCAGTGCATTTTTTTTTAGTACTTGGATATGTGCTTTAAGTACTATAACCTACAAGGCTATGAACAAAGAGCTGGAAAGTGGGATTAGGCTGGATACTGTCAGCCAGCACAGAATGATGGGCTGAATGGCTGTAAATTTCTGATTTTTATAATTTGTGCATCCAGGTTTAATTCCTAGTGTTTGCACTTTCCCTTCTGCCCAGTGGAGTTGGTTCTTTAGATTATTTCTAAATAACATGTTTAGCACAAAGCTGCGAGTTCTGCAGTCAGACCTGTGGTGACACTATAGTTTAATGGGTGCAGGTTACCTTTTTAGATTGCTGAAACAAATGGATTGTATGCTGTCCCACTGGGAGGTTGGTAGTTTAGGTACTTCAAGGATAAATCTCAAATCTGTTCTAGCATATTTTCTTAGTGGAACTAGTTGCAGTGCAGACAAGTGATTTGGTCTCCAGTCTGGTGTTTTCTCCATTAGTTACTTCTGGTGTTTTCTCTATTAGTTACTTGAGGCTGATCTCAATTCTGGTTTCCTGTATCCATCAAAATCAAGCTGTAAGATGTGCCATAGTGGTCTGTATGGGTCCTACCTTTGAGAAACTTCAATGTGATTGAATAGAAATATTGGGCTAAATGAAGGGAGATTTACTTGATTGAACTGATCATTTTACACTTTGATGGTATTGTGTATAGCTGGCTATCCCTTGTGCTAAATGGCTGGCAACAATCTAAGCTTTTGTGTGTTTTGAAGATTGCAATGGCTACCTTGTTGATCTGAGCACGTGTGTTGCAACACCAAGAATTGGTTTCCAATCATGTCATTGTCCACTCCTGATTGTTCTGCTATAGCTTAGTATTTTTAGTGTACTCTGGAACTAGTGTATGGCTCTAACTAATCACGAGACTAATAGCTTTCTCATGGCTAATTGCAAGTCTGGGTTGGGCTGTCTGACTGTTAGAATTATGATCAGTGATCTTTCCAGCTAGTTCCTTGTCCATTGTACCCTAGTTTGTTGGCCAAGACAGCCTGTTGCTGAGTATTTGTTTTATCTTCTGTCTCTAAATGGTGCTTTATGACCATTTCTACATGTGAAAATTAAAATAACAGTATCATTTGGATCAGCATGCTGTGGAACTAGAGTGCCTTTACATTGGTTGTGAAGCTGCTAGCTGATAAAAAGAATAATTCAAGTCTCTGCTTTGTGCAGCCTGACAGCTAGTCTTGCCATGCTTGCTGCTTCAAATGGCATTCTGGCTTAAAGCTTGAAGTACTTGAGCCTTGGATGGCTATACAAGATTGTCTCAAGACACACTCGCGTGAGGGGAGGTGAGCCTGTTGGGACTAGAATTCCAAGAGTCCAGCTCTGATTTTTATCCTTCCAAACTTGGCTTGTATTTGGTGCTGCTGGTTGAAATGATGGTTTAAATTCCAGTGCTGTGTTTGAGCCAGGTATTGGGTGCTCTGTCACAAATATCCTGCAAAATGTCTGCCCAACTGAAGGTCAAATGAGAGCAGTTAGAGTTTCAAGAGATGTTGAGTTTCTCCACCAAGATGGCAATATGCTACAGGGGAAATTGCACTTGGTCACAAACGGTACCCCCTCGGGGAGCACCCAGAATTGCTTAAGTGCAGTTTTCCCTGTAGCATATTGTCACCTTGGTGGATAAACACAACATCTCTTGAAACTCAACAACTGCTGTCATTTGACCTTCAGTTGGGCAGACATTTTGTAGGATATTTGCTGCAGAATGAACCTCCCCATCCAGTACTGGCATCGCTGTTCTCAGATTGTCAAATGCATACTGCTGATTCTGTAGAATTCTTGCTGCACAATCTAGATGCAGAGTTGAGCT
Source organism: Somniosus microcephalus (assembly GCF_052327205.1). Taxonomy (NCBI): domain Eukaryota; kingdom Metazoa; phylum Chordata; class Chondrichthyes; order Squaliformes; family Somniosidae; genus Somniosus; species Somniosus microcephalus. The sequence goes on along the minus strand of NC_141017.1, from coordinate 14,748,672 downwards.
TCCTTTACATTACATTAGGTTCAGAACTCTTCCTTCAGTATTGTGGGTTCTGAAATTGTGAATCTTTTGGCAGCTTTGTGCTGTTAGTTTGCATCATTGAATCAAAGCTTGATGCACTTTTTGAGCTTTGAACATTTTGCACTGAATAGGTATTTCATCAATATTTATACCCATGACACAGGAAAAAGGGTATTCTGACCTTTTTGGAAGCCAACTATAGTTTGTGCAAAATAGAAGTGCTTTTCAGTGCAATAATTCTGTAAATGTGGGATCTGCTGTTGTCACGATTTCCTGTTAAACTTGAATTAAAAAAAAAAAAAAATAATGGCCCACATTTTATAAATAGAACTGGCTGTGTAAACTTGCCACTGTTATTGCCCCCTTCTCTCCAGTTGGGGTACTGCATATCTTTTTTTTCCCCCCATTATAAATTCCTTTATCAAGCAACCCTGCTTGAACAAGATTGGTAAATGAAGCAGTACATGAGCAAGGGGCGGCTGGCTGTTTAACTCTTGTGTTGGTGCTACAAGCTTGTTCCTCCTCCACTTGAATACTAAATGTCACTGGGGGTATGGTACATGATTGGCATCCAAGAAAGCCCACCTGTACTTTCGAGCCTAGTGACACAATCTGAATCAGATTCCTCCTGGCAGGTGACTAGTTACAGCGGAGTGACTTTGTGCCATTGTACTGCCACTGTAGTAGATTAATAACTGCACACTGCAGAAACTAATAGAACCATAGAATGGTACAGCACTGAGGGAGGCCATTTGGCCCATTGAGTCTGCACCAGCTCTTAAGAGCAATCCAGTTAGTCCTGCTCTTTTTCCCCCCCCCCCCATATCCCTGCAATTGCTTTGAGTATTTATCAATTCTCCTCTGAAAGCTACTTATGAACCTGTTTCCAACCAACCCCCCCACCCCAATCAGGCAGTGCATTCCAAATTCAAACCACTTGTGTAAAAAAATAAAAAATAAAAAAAAATGTTTCTCTTCTGGTTCTTTTGCCAATCCCCTTAAATCTGTGCCCTCTGGTTATCATCTTTCCACTTGGTTGATAGATGCAGCTTCTTGGTTATTTGTAGGCCAGACAGTTCAGGTGTGCGTTGACTCTTGATGAAGCTTCATCCACTACCAAAGAAGGCCTTGGTACACAGAACAGCTTTCCCCGATTGGCTTGTTTCTTTAGCCAGTCGTTCTAGACAGTGGAATTGGGATCTCATGGAAGGCAAAGCTGAGGTCCTGTCTACCTAGTGGATGCTGAAGTTGGAGGATGTCTGGTTCATATCCTAGAAGGATGCAATCCAAGTCTTCAAAGCCAGCTTGTAACTATCAATGTAAACCTCTCTAAGCCTGGAATTGTTTTAGGGTGGGCAGTATGGGGGTGGCTTAAACCTGGGAGAGTTCAGAATGTGGACAGGACAGCAATTCTTCAGTATGTGGGGGCTGGAGGCAGCAAGGAATCAGCAAATTATTCACTTGACTCCCTCCTGATGTACTGCACAAGAGAAGGTTAGACAAGTCTGTGGTAAAAGATGCATTGTGGCTTTCTAGCAAGGAAATTTAAAGGTTTGGAGAATGTATAGCCAAACAATACTGTTTGGGCTGCAAAGGAATGTGATGGTCTTGTATGACCTGGTATCATGATATTCTTGGGATAAATAATTCAGATATACAGCTTGAGTTGCATAGCATTTATTGTGTAGCTTTCTGAATTGTACAACTCTCATGGTCCTCTCTCTTCCAGGCTGATGCCCCAAATGCAAGTCTCATCCCAGACGCAGATGCGGTTGGTGTGACTGTGGTGCTGATCACCTGCACGTATAGAGATCAGGAGTTTATTCGTGTGGGGTATTATGTGAATAATGAATACACAGACCCTGAATTGAAGGAGAACCCACCAATGAAACCAGACTATGCCAAGGTAAGCTCTGCACCAGTTCACTGGTTTTAGTCTTTAGATCCTCTTTAAACAAAGTTGGCAGGAAGTCAGTGCTGCAAAACGCTCAACTTAAACTGTTGGCATCAAGCATTCTGGGTGGCTTAGATATCTTGTAAAGGCCTATCCTGAGCATGTGCAGGTTTGGTGTAATAAAACCAGATATGCAGTGTGTCCTTCTGGTTGGGTGATTTAAACTTTGGGTCAGTAATTTAATTTGTTATGGTTCTTAAAGTTTATTAAGTAAAATGTAATTGGCCAGGGTGATGATGCACTCCAGTTGCTGCAGTGCCCACCAATAATGCAGTGTGATGTTCCTTGCTGTACCATAATGCCAGTGTCCATGTATTCCATGCTACACCTGCCATAGTGTCTCCTCCAGCTGAGATCATTGCCTCACTCATTTAGATCAGTGGCAGATGTGGCCCATCTGTCAACAGACCATGTGTTGGGAGCACGAAGGAGGCCAGGCAGCCTATTGTCCACTGGCTCTTTGCTATAGAAATCTAGAAACTAATGTCATTGTCTTGCTCTGCATTTTAAGGGAAAATGGAATCTTATGTTCTCTGCGTCAAGTGTGGCAAAGCATTCTGTGCTCTGGATAAAGGAATTTACAGCATACTTGGTGATGGCTTTAAATTGCCACTGATTCTCAGCAAAGGAAAGCCTTTCCCTACTTGCTATCAACATTTTTAAGCTGGAATCATGGTCATGTCTGATCCAGTGTAAATAGTACCAGTATCAAAGAAAGACTTGGATTTATACAGTGCCTTTCATGACCACCAGATATCTGTGCCTGACAGCCAATGAATTACTTTTGGAGTGTAGTCATTGTGATGTAGGAACTACTGTGCTACTAATGCCTATAGTTTCTGACTCTTGATGTCATCATGTTTTGATTCCTGATGTCATCTACACTGGCTTACCCCAAGGTCCCAGCTGACTGCAGTGTCCCATCTTCCACCCTCCATAAACTTCAGCCCATCCAAAACTCCACCTGTTTCCTAACTTGCACCAAATCCTGTTCACTCATCACCCCTGTGCTCATTGACCTACAGCTGCTCCCAGTGATGAATGCCTTGATTTTAAAATTCTCATCCTTTGTTTTCAGATCTCTCCATGGCCTCACCCCTCCCTATCTCTAACCTTTCAGCCCTAGTTAGCCCTCAGGGTAGCTACACCCCTTCAATTCAGGCCTCTTGTGCATCCCTGATTTTAATCACTGCACCATTGGCAACTGTGCCCTCAGCTGCCTGGGCCCCTAAGCTCTTGCATTCCCTCCCTGTACCTCTACCTCTCCAAGATGCTCCTTAACACCTTTTTTTGACCAAGCTTTTGTTCATCTGCCCTAATTTCTCCTTGTGGCTCTTACATTTTGTTAATGCTTCTGTGAAGTGCTTTGGGATCTTTGCTACTTTAAAGGCGCTATATAAATGCAAGTTTTTAATTCTGTTCACATGGAATCAACAATCTGCTGCTAATCAGTTTTTTGTAGTACAGTACCCACCTTGTGTAGTGGGTGCATTCATGCCTACTAGGGTAGTCCCAGGTTACTATGTCAAAGCAGTGATGGGATAGGTGGTTTGTTTTGCCTTAACTGATAAAGCAGTCACTTCAGTGACAAACTAGCTTTTTTTGCAGCAGCACTTTGCTTTACTTCATGACTTAATCTTGTGAAAGAAATGCACCTTTTCAGGAGTGATAATGGCCAGAATATCTCTTTTGGTGATCTGCTTGAGAAATAATGGTCAGGACACTGGGGAGAACTCACCTGCTCCTCTTAAAATAGTGCTGTGGAATCTTTCACATCCACAGACAGCTCCTCTGAAAGACAACACCAGCAGTACTGCCCTGCCTGCCTAGATTTTGTGTTCCAATCTCTGGTCTGCCCCATTTGTACCAAATGCCAGCATTACTTGTGTATTCTACACTGGCTGTCGTTGTGTCTTATAAGGTTGATATAACAGCACTTTCATCCATCTAGGCTGGATTTCAGCCCAGCTCCTGGTAACTTGCTGTGCCATCCATTTCTTTGCAATTTGTCTAAGTTGAGCATGAATACCGTCTGAGGCCTAGAAATTCAGTGGGCTGTGCCCTAGAGGGCACTAAATGGGTTGTACGCCACTGGCCATGCCTCCCGCTAAATTTAGCAGGACGCTAATGGTGGCGCTAGCTGTTAGCGCTGTGCTGCCCTGATGGCGAAATTTAGTAGCACCCCCTTTTAATTGCGACCGGTTCAGGGGGGCCTACCTGTGGCGGTTAAGGTGCGGGGCAGCCATTTTTTTGCTGGCTGGCTGCCTGCCAGCACCCAGCACCTCGCCGCGCCGCCGTCCCCGGCCTCCTGTGCGCGCGCCCCCCCCCCTGTGGAGTGCCGGCTGTGTCCAAGAGCCCGGCACTTCTCAGTGCTGGGCTCTTTTGCCAGCACTCGTGCTCTGAGCGTGCTGCAGCAGGCCCCTCCCCTTTAAGAAGGGGAGGAAGGCCTGCAGTACAATGTGGCGCTGTGGCACGTTGCGCTGCGAACTTCAGTTGCAGTGCCCCAAGCCTCAAGTAGTGCTGCGCTTCCCTCGGGTGCTGAAAGTGAATTTGCGGTGGGCGGCCGCGACTGCTTCTGGGGCGGTACTGCTGGCGCCCTGAATTTTTAGGCCTGGGTGTCTTGCTGTTGCAGTGTTCTGGTCTTGTCTTGCATTGGTGTAACCTATGCTGAATTTTCGCTTTTCTCCTCCAGCTTCAGCGGAATATTTTGGCTTCCAATCCAAGAGTTACCAGGTTCCACATCAACTGGGAGGGCGCCAGTGAAAAAATGGAAGATATTGAGAATGTTGACCCAAGTTCAACTGCAATGCTTCCCCCCACCTGTACACCCCTGAAGGGACTTGGAGCAGGAGGTGCCCTGAGTATAGTTCCTGAGAACTCTATGGACTGCATGTGAAACCAGCTGGTGAATAAGGATTTAAAGTGGATAAAATGTGTTCTTTTGTATCGGGGTTTGCTAGCTTTTGGAGTTAATTCTATGGAGTATTTAAGTCAAACTTCAGATTTAATGCCGCCTTAAGGGGTATTGAAGGGGAGGGTAGGCCAAGATTGCACCAGTTGCCCTCAGGGCACTGGGCCACAGCAATTGCAGTGGTTGTGACTGCCAGACACATTGTGATCTACATTCAGCTGGGTTGCTTTTGCCCAAACAAGAGCAATAATGCTTGTTACTGGTAAACATTGCAAAGCCAGTTGGTGCCTATTGTAAATTAGCCAGAAGTATGAGTAACTACAGAATGTATTTGTAGGAGTTTTGTTTTTTTTCTATGTAGTAAGTCCAGGAAAGCGGGGGGGCGGGTTGGAAAAGTCCTGTTTGTGTTGAATGGTTTTTGTTCAATGCCTCTTCAAAATAGCCCAAGAGCTGGTCACTTCCAGAGCTTCAGTTGGTAGCTGGCTGGGCAGCTATGGCCACAAAAGCCCACTGTGACCTCAGCAAATGACCTTTGGCACACTAACTTGCAAAGGAACTGGAGTCACCAGCATAACATGCCATGTAGCCAGCTATGCTATGCCACGTAATCCAAGCTGGAAGTTTAATTCTGCTCCGTGGATTTCCGCTGCCTGGCCTAATTCTCTTCAGAAGCTTAATGAGACTTTTTTGTAACTTTTTTAATATTGGTACTTTGTAAATTGTGCTCCAAACCTACCTGCATTGAGTGTGTGGGAGCAGTTGATTTAAAAAGGTTGAAATCTCAAATACAAGCTTTATAGGTGGTTTTGAAAACTGCAGCCATTTTTATAAATGTTAGTGATGTAGAATTGTACTGTCTTTCTTTGTCTGAATAAAAGCACTTGTAAATGCAGTAGTGTCTTTTTATTAACAATGATTTTTGAATGGTTCTGTTTGCAGGTGCAGGGACTGCTGCACAATGAAGGCTGGGTCTTGCACCTGATTATGCTTTTAATAGCATCTCTATAAAGAGTTCCTTAAATTATCAAAGGATACTTCTGTTCAAGTGTGACCAAATCGGAAGTAGAAACCTTTATGCACTGGGGGAAAATGGTTCACAGTAAAATATTTTTGTACAAAGATGATCACTGCAACCCTGAGGGGGGAAGGTTGTAATGTCCTAGCTGTTTGCATCTTTACCAAAATGCAAAATTGATGGTAGAATGGATTTCTTTAACTGGCTATCCGACTGGGCAAGCTTACTTTAACTGTCCAGTAGGCAGTTGCGAGGGTTAAGAGTATTAGGATAATTCCTTTATCCTTTTAAATAACATAAAAAAAAAACTAGATAGTAATGTTTGACAACTTAATTTTTTATTCCAGAACATAAGACTACATACAGAGCAGTATGCACAGTCCTATGTCTGAACTTGTGTAAGAACTTGCTGAGAATTGCAAGCATCACTTATCCAAAGCTGTTCACAGTACCTTGCCTTTTGGCTAGCTGAAGTTCCTGCTGAATTTTTGCTTTGGATCTGCCTTATAATTTAGAAAAAGCTTTCATTGTCTAATTCTTGCAGAGGTTAACTTTTTTTAGTTGGGTGTTTGATGACCCATGGGCCTCATGTTCTGATCAATATCCTGCTATATTGTCTGGTTTCATCCCATCAGTAACCTTTACTTCCTGTGTTTGCTCTTCCCAAACTATCGTGCTTTATCCTGGGGTGTCAGTGATCAGAAGCTGAGAACTGCCACCATGTAGATCAAACCAATTTTGATTTACTGTACTAGTGTGCTTAACCATAATTGCTACACAAACTGTTCTGTACCAAAATAATAATGATTACAAGAAACTAGACATGTCTTTGTCCACTTTGTAGTGTTTTCAGGAACTAGTTGCTGAAGCTGTCATCTAAAATTGCACAATGAAGGTACAGTTTGAAATGTTAAATGTCCTTTTTTTATTTGATCTGTTTCAAGCATTCACATGTTTCCTTCCCTCTAGGATTGATGCAGGCTGTACTACATGCAGTGTGATGGGTGGCTTAAGGCCACTTGTTTACAGGGAAAATGGAAGGAATTACAATGAGTTTCTTTGACCAATCAAGGCACCTGTTCGGTTGGACCATCAATTTCTAGTCAAAGCTGTGACATCTGGTATATTTTGACTGGGAATGTGTACAAGAACTGCGTCACTTGCTGTTACAAAATTGATCTTCATGCAAATATCTTGATTATTGGACTGAAGAGGCTGTTGGCTCTTTGTGGCATTTATTTTTGTGGTGATGTATTAAACTGTCTTGATTCTGTCCTTGTAAATAAATTTTGTTAGCCCTGAAAACAAACTTGGTATTTACTCCTTTTTGGTTGGGAGAACCTAATGTGCATCTGCTAACTTTTACTTGTAAGGTTATTATCCTATGCTATCTCACTGTTGGTGCAGGTCTGTTTCTAGGTGGCTTTATCTGCCTATGAAGATTGCCATTTTGCATTTGAGTGGTTATCAAATTCCTCCATAGCCTCACCCCTCACTGCTCCTCCACCCCTACAATTTTTATACCTGCTCCAATTCTGGCTCTGGAATTTCCTCCCTGCACCCCTCTACCCTCGAGACCCCTTAAAACCTACTGCCCTAATAGCTCCTTGTGTAGGTGTCAAATTTTGTTAACACTCCTGTGAAGTGCCTTGTGCTCTTACTAAGTTAAAGGTGCTATAACCATACAAATTGTTACGGGGTGGAGATAGCCTAAACCATAACAATCACTTTTTGGCTTAATCTCTTTGCTTCTACAATTTAAAGCTGGTTTTATATTGGCCTTAAGAGTGCACTCAGTTTAGATGTGTTTGAATGCAGTTAGCATCCTCAACCTTCTAACCCAGATGGAGTACTGGCAACAGTCAAGCTCCGCATTCTTTGCCTAGGTACAAGAAACTTTTGTTTAAATGGAGGTTAAATCTCCAGAATGCTCTATCCACCGGCAAAATTCAGAAGTCGGTTCAGATCACTTTTTTTACTTTTTGTTGCTTTTTTTTTCTCCATTCCTGGCTCTGCAAGTGTCTAGCTGTTAGCTACAGAGACGCTTGTAAGCTGCGCCGACTGTTTTTGAAGCTGTTGCTAAGCAACCGGGTTTGTTGCTAGATACGGAGGTCAGAAGCTCCGTATGTTTTGACACTAGCACTGGTTTCTGCGGCAGTATTGATCGATTGGCACCAGCTCGGTCCCGTCAGTGCCAGATACCAGAAAGTTTCCTGTATAGGGATGGGCCATTTGGCCCTTCAAGTGCTCTGCCATCCAATCAGATCATGTCCTATCTGTATCTTGACTCCCATTTCTGTCTCTGCTCCCTATCGATACTTTTGCCTAAAAAATCTATTGATTTCAGTCTTGAAAATTTTAACTGACCCAGCATCTACAGGCTTTGAGTGTTCCAGATTTCCACCACCCTTTGTCTGATCCTCACTCTAATGAGAGCATTTGCACCTGAACTGATCAATGACAAATGCAGAAATACAGGATGAGTGTGAGCTGACATTTGACAAGGGAGGAAGATGAAAAAAGCCTAATACAGAAGTAAAATACTGTGGATGCTGGAAATCTAAAATAAAAACAATGCTGCAAATACTCAGCTGGTCTAGCAGCATCTGTGGAGAGAAAGTTAACAGTTCAGGTCATTGACCTTTTTTCAGAAGTTGGAGATGTACAGTAGCAGGCTTTAAGTAGAGGCAAGGGGAGAACGAAGGGCAAGTCTGAGGATGGAAGGTAGGGATGATGGTGTAAGGCAAAAGCGCAATGGTAATGGGGACAAGTAAGTCGAAGTGTAAATGGGAATGACAAACATCAACCACTGCCATCTGGGGAAAAAAAATAGCGGCAGAGGTTATGGTGTGAAATTGTTGAACTCGCTGAGTCCAGAAGGCCGTAAAGTGCCTTAGCGAAAGATGAGGTGCTATTCCTCGAGCTTATGTTGAGCTTTGTTGGAACTATGCAAGAGACCGAGGATGGAGAGATCGGAGTGGGAATGGAGCGGAGAATTAAAGTGACAGGCAACCAGAAGCTCGAGCTCCTGCTTACAGACTGAACGGCAAAGCGGTCGCCCAATCTGCGTTTGGTCTCCCCAATGTAGAGGAGACCACATTGTGAACAGTGAATATACTAAATTGCAAGAAGTACAAGTAAATCGCTGTTTCACCTGAAAGGAGTGTTTGGGGCCCTGGATGGTGGGAAGGGAGGAGCTAAAAGGTGCAGTGGGAAGGGTTGGGAGTGTTGGTGTGATTGAGGAGTGGCCCAGGGTGTCGCAGAGGGAGCGGTCCCTTTGGAATGCTGAAAGGGGAAAGGAGAGGAAGATGTGTGGTGGTGGGATCACGCTGGAAATGGCGGAGGATGATCCGTTGTATGTGGAGGCTGGTGGGGTGAAAGGTGAAGACAAGGGGAACCCTATCGTGGTTTTGGGAGGGAGGAGAAGGGGTGAGAGCAGAAGTGCAGGAAATGGAACGGACACGGTCGAGGGCCTTGCCAACCATAGTAGAGGGGAATCCTCGGTTGAGGAAAAAGGAAGACATATCGGAAGCACTAGTATGGAAGGTGTCGTCAGAACAGATGCGACGGAGAAACTGGGAGAATGTAATAGAGCCCTTACAGGAAGTAGGGTGGGAGGAGGTAGCTGTGGGAGTCAGTGAGCTTATAGTGGATGTTTGTCGATAGCCTATCCCCAGAAATGGAGACAGAAAAGTCGAGGAAGGGAAGAGTCGGAGATGGACCATGTAAGGTGAGGGAGGGGTGGGAATTGGAAGCAAAGTAAATGAAATATAGTTCAGGGCAAGAGCAGGAAATGGCACCGATAGTCATCAATGTACCGGAAAAAGTGAGGGAAGGGACCTGAGTAGGATTGGAACAAAGAATGTTCCACATATCCCACGAAAAGGCAGGCATAGCTCGGACCCATTTCACAATTTCACACCATAACCTCTGCCGCTATTTTTTCAGATGGCAGCTGTTGATGATTCTGCCAGTCCCATTTACACCTCCTCTAGACTCATCTGTTGTTTCTTTACTTGTCCCCATTACCATCTCTCTTTGCTTTGTACTATCATCATAGAAATTTACAGCACAGAAGGTGGCCATTCAGCCCATCTTGTCTGTACCGGCCGACAAAGCTCCACCCTAATCCCACTTTCCAGCACTTGGTCCGTAGCCTTGTAGGTTATGGCACTTCAAGTGAATATCCAAGTACGTTTTAAATGTGATGAGGGTCTCTGCCTCAGGTTATTGACCCTTCTGCTAAGGGAAATAGGTCCTTCCTATCCACTCTATCTAGGTCCCTCATAACTTTATATACCTCAATTAGGTCCCCCCTCAGCCTCCTCTGTTCCAAAGAAAACAACCCCAGCCTATTCAATCTTTCCTCATCGCTAAAATTCGCCAGCCCAGGCAACATCCTCGTAAATCTCCGCTGCACCCCCTCTAGTGCAATCACATCCTTCCTGTAATGTGACCAGAACTGCACGCAGTATTCTAGCTGTGGCCTAACTAGTGTTTTATACAGTTCAAGCATAACCTTCCTGCTCTTATATTCTATGCCTTGGCTAATAAAGGCAAGTATCCCATATGCCTTCTTAACCACCTTATCTACCTGTCCTGCTACCTTCAGGGATCTGTGGACATGCACTCCGAGGTCCCTCTGATCTTCTGCACTTCTCAGTGACTGTAGGGGGGTTTGCACAGGCGTGTTTGGTCAGTCAGCTTTGCCTCTGACTACCTTCTTTGAGCGGTTCGAATCACTCGCCCCCTGGGTTCTGGACACAGGCAGCGATACAGAAAATCGAGTAGACAAGTGGTTTGGTGTAAAAGAACCAAGATTTTATTGAACTGAAAAATTATAATGATCTTACACGAGAAAATTACTGGTACAGCACACTACAGACATAAAATGCTTATACTTAAAGGGAATGGGGAACACACGGCACAATCGAGGGAAAACAACTATATTAGCAATCCCCTTAATTCCCACCCCCTATACCTAACTAGATTAGACTATGAGGGGCCAGAACTTCATGCTCACCAATCCAAGAATTTGTTACGTTTAAAAAAACAGTTGAAGGTTTTGGGTTCACTCCTTGTGCACTCTGTGGCCTGTCGACGTCACGTGGTTCCAGCGCGCTGCAAGGGCGCCGTCCAGGTAAAATACCCCAATATTAAAGTCTCTGCCTGGGTATTTTACCTCGCAGGACGGGCTCTTCTTCAGTTGATGTTCTTCCTCGGTTGATCCTGTTGGGTTGAATGAGCTGGACTGAGGGCCCGTTTATTCGAAGCCCCACGCAGTCTTCTTCATACAACCCGTCCTGGTTGTAATCTGGCAGCGAGTTGAGAGGCAGGAGGCAGGAGAGAAAAGGCAAGAGAAAGAGTGGCTTCCTGATGGGCCCAGAGTTATACCCCCATCGGGAGCCCTTATCTGCGCTCCAAATCAGTTCAGTCCTTTGTCTGATTTGGGTGAGCTCGTTTAAATGTTTAAAAACGTTTATAAAAATGACCTGTAGAGTGATAGTCGTTATGTCTAAAGTAGCCTCGAAACCCTGGCCGTTGTTAAAGACAAGTTGTGAATTGCTCCCATTCAGGCTTAATGTCTCTGGTCAGCGGTTCCCGATTTAAAATGCAGAAAGCCTAATGGCTTGATGGAGCCCATTCCAACTTAATGACTGGAATGTACAGTCTTTTGTTCATTTTATCAGTCCTTACAAAGTCTTTGATTAGTTTAAAACTTGAACTCCTTGACCTGCTTGTTTTGCAGAGCCTTTGTTTTAACATCACATTGGGCCCGGTCACCAGGTTTACCGCAGCCATTTTGGGGACCCTGGTTTTAAAATCAAGTCCATCCAGGGTCCCTTGTAATTAATAACTTCGGGGAATGTTGGAATTTTGAGAACCTTACAGTGACCTACCATTTATAGTTTATTCCTTTGCCTTGTTAGCCCTCCCCAAATGCATTACCTCACACTTCCCCGGATTGAATTCCATTTGCCACTGTTCTGCCCACCTGACTAGCCCATTGATATCTTCCTGCAGTCTGCAGCCTTCTTCTTCATTATCAACCACACGGCCAACTTTTGTATCATCTGCAAACTTCTTAATTATACTTCCTACATTCAAGTCCAAATCATTGATATATACCACAAAAAGCAAAGGACCCAGTACTGAGCCCTGTAGAACCCCACTGGAAACAACCTTCCAGTCACAAAACACCCTTCGACCATTACCCTTTGTTTCCTGCCTCGGAGCCAATTTTGGATCCAAATTACCACTTTGCCTTGGATCCCATGGGCTTTTATTTTCGTGACCAGTCTGCCATGCGGGACCTTATCAAAAGTCTTGCTAAAATCCATATCGAGTACAGCACATCAAATGCACTACCCTCATTGACCCTCGTTACCTCCTCAAAAAATTCAATCAAGTTAGTCAGACACGACCTTCCCCTAACAAATCCATGCTGACTGTCCTTGATTGATCCGTGTCTTTCTAAATGAAGATATATCCTGTCCCTCAGAATTTTTTCCAATAATTTTCCCACCACCGAGGTTAGGCTGACTGGCCTGTAATTACTCGGTCTATCCCTTTCTCCCTTTTTAAACAAAGGTACCACCTTAGCAGTCCTCCAGTCTCTGGCACCACACCTGTAGCCAGAGAGGATTGGAAAATGATGGTCAGAGCCTCTGCTATTTCCTCTCTTACTTCTCTTAAGTCTGGGATACATTTCATCCGGACATGGGGATTTATCCACTTCCAAAGATGCTAAATCCTTTAATACTTCCTTTTTCACTGTGTTTATTTCATCTAATATTTCACACTCATCCTCCCTGATTGCAATGTCTGCATCGCCCCTCTCTTTTGTGAAAACAGATGCAAAGTATTCATTAGGAACCATACCCATGTCTTCCGCCTCCACACACAGGTTACCTTTATGGTCCCTAATAGACCCTACTCTTACTTTAGTTATCGTCTTGCTCTTAATCTATTTGTAAAACATCACAGAATCACAGAAACCCCACAGTGCAGATAGAGGCCATTTCGGCCCATCGAGCCTGCACCGACACATATCCCACCCGATCCCTGTAACCCCTACACCAACACATATCCCACCCTATCCCCGTAACCCCACGTATTTAATCCCCTAACACTAAGGGTCAATTTATCATAGCCAATCAACCTAACCCACACATCTTTGGACCGTGGGAGGAAACCGGAGCACCCGGAGGAAACCCACGCAAACACGGGGAGAATGTGCAAACTCCACACAGACAGTCACCCGAGGCCGGATTCGAACCCGGGTCCCTGGCGCTGTGAGGCAACAGTGCTAACCACTATGCCACCGTGCTGCCCACATCTTTGGTTATTCCTTGATGTTACTTGCCAATGCTTTTTATGCCCTCTCTTTGCTTTCCTAATTTCCTTTTTAATTTTACCCCTGCACTTTCTATACTCCTCTAGGATTTCTGCAGTATTGAGCCCTCGGTATCTCCTCCTTGAATGCCTCCCACTGCTCTGACACTGATTTACTTTCAAGTTTCCGTCTCCAGTCCACTTTGGCTAAATCACCTCTCAGCTTAGTAAAATTAGCTTTTCCCAAATTGGGAACTTTTATTCCTGGTCTGTCCTTGTCCTTTTCCATAACTACCCTAAATCTAACTGAATTATGATCACTACCACCAACATGATGTGGAGATGCCGGTGTTGGACTGGGGTGGACAAATGTGAGAAGTCACACAACACCAGGTTATAGTCCAACAGCTTTATTTGAAATCACAAGCTTTCAGAGCGCTGCTCCTTCGTCAGGTGAAGTGAAGAGATGCATATAGGCACAGCATATATAGTCAGAGAACACTGCCAGATGATTACAGGTAATCTTTCTAACTGCCCTTTATCCCACCTCAGCAGGGAGATAATCACAGCAATCAAAGGTGTGGATGGTGTCCAAACAGGTCAGTCAGGAAAACATTACATCAAAGAACAATGAGGTGGGGTCACCAGGGGTCAAATGTTGCAGATGCTGGGGTCGGTGGCATAGTGGTTAGCACTGTTGCCTCACAGCGCCAGGGACCCGGGTTCGAATCCGGCCTCGGGTGACTGTCTGTGTGGAGTTTGCACATTCTCCCCGTGTTTGCGTGGGTTTCCTCCGGGTGCTCCGGTTTCCTCCCACAGTCCAAAGATGTGCGAGTTAGGTTGATTGGCTATGATAAATTGACCCTTAGTGTTAGGGGGATTAAATACGTGGGGTTACGGGGATAGGGTGGGATATGTGTTGGTGTAGGGGTTACGGGGATCGGGTGGGATATGTGTCGGTGCAGGCTCGATGGGCTGAAATGGCCTCTATCTGCACTGTGGGGTTTCTGTGATTTCTGTGAACATGCTATTCCCACTGATACCATTTCCACCTGCCCAGCTTCATTCCCGAAAACTAGGTCCAGAACCGCCCCCTCCCTTGTTTGGCTTGCTAAGTAATGGCTAAAAAAGTTCTGAATGCATTTTAAGAATTCTGCTCCCTCTATACCTTTCACACTAATTTTATCCCAGTTAATATTAGGGAAGTTGAAATCCCCTACTATTACTGCCCTATTTCTGCACCTCTCAGAAATTTGCCTACATATTTGCTCTTCTATCTCCCTCTGACTGTTCGGAGGTCTAGAGTACACTCCCAGCAGTGTGATTGGCCCTTTTTTTGTTTTTCAGTTCAACCCATATGGCCTCATTTGATGATCCTTCTAAGATATCCTCGCTCCTCACAGCTATAATTGATTCTTTAATCAATATTGCGACCCTCCCTCCTTTTTTATCCCCCTCTATCTCATCTGAAAACCCTGTAACCCGGTATGTTGAGCTGCCATTCCTGCCCTTCTTTCAGCCATGCCTCAGTAATTGCTATAATATCAGACTCCCACGTGTCTATCTGTGCCCTCAGCTCATCTGCTTTATTCCCTAGACACCTTGCATTGAAGTATATACCATTTAGCAGTGTCAAACTCCCTTGTTGTCTATCTTCTAGCCTTTGTTTCCTCTGCCTTCCAAACTCGCTGACTAATTTTCTGCCTTCCATTTCCAGCTTTGCTTCTCTCCCTTCTGAATCCAATCTCAGGTTCCCATCCCCCTGCCAAGCTAGTTTAAACCCTCCCCAACAGCATTAGCAAACCCTGCCACGAGGATATTGGTCCCGGTCCTGTTGAGGTGCAACCCATCCGGCTTGTACAGGTCCCACCTCCCCCAGAAACGGTCCCAATGCCTCAGGACTCTAAAGCTCTCCCTCCTGCACCATCTCTCCAGCCACACATTCATCTGCTCTATCCTCCTGTTTCTGTACTCACTAGCACATGGCACCGGGAGTAATCCGGAGATTACTACCTTTGAGGTCTTGCTTTTTAATCTCTTTCCTAGCTCACTAAAATCTGCCTGCAGGACCTCATCCCTCTTTCTACCTATGTTGTTGGTTCCGATGTGGACCACGACCTCTGGCTGTTCACCCTCCCCCCTCAGAATGTCTGACAGCTGTTCAGTGACATCCTTGACCCTGGCACCAGGGAGGCAACATACCATCCTGGAGTCACCTCTGCGGCTGCAGAAATGCCTGTCTATTCCCCTAACTATCGAATCCCCTACCACTATTGCTCTTCCATTCTTCCTCCTCCCCACCTGTGCAGCTGAGCCACCCGTGGTGCCGTGGACTTGGCTCTGGCTGCACTCCCCAGAGGAACCATCGCCCTCACCAGTATCCAGAACTGAATACTGGTTATCGAGCAAGATGCACTCAGGGGACTCCTGCAGTACCTGCCTGGTCCTTCTCTTCTGTCTGGCGGTCACCCATTCCCTCTCTGCTTGCAGACTCTTAAGCTACGGGCCACCTCCAGAAATGTGCTATCCACGAAATTCTCAGCCTCGCAGATGCACTGCAGTGACTCCAGCCGCCGCTCAAGCTCCGAAACCCGGAGCTCGAGTTGCTGTAGCTGGCGACACTTCCTGCACATGTGGTCATCCAGGCTACGTGAAGCGTCCAGGACTTCCCACATGGCACAGGATGTGCACTCCACGGGGCTGAGCTGCCCTGTCATGCCTCTCGTCATTAGATTAATTAACTAAAGTTTTTAGTATACCCCTCTGCCCTTAGTTAAAGACTAAAAGGCAACAGACAAAAATAAACAGTGATACTCACCGGCCCCGAATCTGAATAGCAAAGAAAAACGATGTGACCTTTACCAACTGATGCGCTATCAATTACTCATAAAAGACTGAGAGTTAGAAGAGTAACTAAAGGCTTTTATTAACAACAGAATGGAGGTCTGCCTCGAGTGGTCGACCGGTCCAGGATACAAGGGCTGGGGAGCAGTCACCTTTATACTAGGACCTGTGGGAGGAGTCAGCCGAGGCATGTCCAGGCATGTACACAGTGGAATACAAACAGGACAAACAGGAATACAAACAGTGGTTTACCACACCAACCAATCAATTACCAGCTATCTTGTGACGTGACTCCTTGTGTTTTTTCCCCCCTCACCGCTGCCACTGCCGGTGGGTCTGGGCCTCGCTCGCTCTCCCACTCCTTATACTCCTCACTGTCCTCACTCAGGCTCCACCCAGGGCCGCTCTCGCCACTGCCGGTGAGTCTGGGCCTCGCTCGCTCTCCCACTCCTTATACTCCCCACTGTCCTCGCTCAGGCTCCACCCAGGGCCGCTCTCGCCACTGTCGGTGAGTCTGGGCCTCGCTCGCTCTCCCACTCCTTATACTCCTCACTGTCCTCGCTCAGGCTCCCCCCAGGGCCGCTCTCGCCACTGCCGGTGAGTCTGGGCCTCGCTCGCTCTCCCACTCCTTATACTCCCCACTGTCCTCGCTCAGGCTCCACCCAGGGCCGCTCTCGCCGCTGTCGGTGAGTCTGGGCCTCGCTCGCTCTCCCACTCCTTATACTCCCCACTGTCCTCGCTCAGGCTCCTCCCAGGGCCGCTCTCGCCGCTGCCGGTGAGTCTGGGCCTCGCTTGCTCTCCCGCTCCTTATACTCCCCACTGTCCTCGCTCAGGCTCCTCCCAGGGCCGCTCTCGCCGCTGCCACTGTCGGTGAGTCTGGGCCTCGCTCGCTCTCCCACTCCTTATACTCCCCACTGTCCTCGCTCAGGCTCCCCCCAGGGCCGCTCTCGCCGCTGTCGGTGAGTCTGGGCCTCGCTCGCTCTCCCACTCCTTATACTCCCCACTGTCCTCGCTCAGGCTCCTCCCAGGGCCGCTCTCGCCACTGCCGGTGAGTCTGGGCCTCGCTCGCTCTCCCGCTCCTTATACTCCCCACTGTCCTCGCTCAGGCTCCACCCAGGGCCGCACTCGCTGCTGCCGCTGCGGGTCATCTGAGGAAGGGTCATCGACCTGAAATGTTAACTCTGTTTCTCTCTCCACAGATGCTGCCTGACCTGCTGAGTGTTTCCAGCATTTTCTGTTTTTACTTGCTTTTATATCGCACCTTTCACCATCTTGGGATGTCCTAAAGTGCTTTACAGCCAATCAAGTGCAGTTGAAGCGTAGTCACTGTTGTAATGTAGGGAAACATAGCAGGAAATTTGCACAGGGCAAGGTCCCACAAACAGCAGTGAGATAAACAACTAGTTAATTCTGCTTTTTGCTGTGTTGATTGAGAACTAAATGTTGGCCAGGATACCAGGAGAACTCCCCTGCTGTTCAACTAATGGCATTGGATATTTTTACATCCGCAAAACGGTAGATGTCGCCTCAGTTCAACATCTGAAAGAGGCACCTCCGACAGTGCAGCACTCACTCAGTACTGCACTGAATGTCAGCCTAGATTTTGTGCTCACGGCCTGGAGTAAGGCTTGAATCCACAACATAACCCAGAGCCACGAGTGCTAGCACTGAGCCAAGGCTGATATTGGGACTATTTCCACTGCAGCAGAGGAGGCCAATAGGTTTTTGAAACCATGAATTTGCGGACAGCGGTCAAGCAAAGGCGTTCGCTCGCCGCTGGCCCCGAGGAAAGCTGCCTTCAAATATCTCGCGCTCTCTGTGGTGAGAAGTTTGCCTTTTTTGACGTGCAACTGAGATCAGTGTCGTGTCGTGGGAATCTGTTGTGACATCAGCAAGCTGTCTAAGCAGCCAATCACAATGCAGAATTCTCACCTCATCTTCCGATTAGGCACTTTACAGCTTTCCGGACTCAATATCGAGTTCAACAATTTCAGATCATAACCTCGGCCCCTATTACATTTTTATATATATTTTTTATCCACACCTTTGTTTTGTGCCCTTCCCCCTTTTTCTCTCTCCCACATGGCAGCTGTCTCCCATTCTGCCAGCGCATTTCACACCTAATCTAGAGCCGTCTTTTGTCTCTTTACCTGTCCTCTCACCATCTCGTCTGGTTTTGAATACCTCTTAATGTCTCTTCACTTCTCTTTTGTTCTTTCATCCCCATTTCCCAGCCCCCAAACTGGCCTTTTAATCTGTTTCATTTCCTGTGCTTTTTCAGTCCTGACGAAGGGTTTCGACCCGAAACGTTGACTCTATTTCTCTCTCCGCGGATATTGCCTTGCCTGCTGAGTTTTTCCATCATTTTCTGTTGTTATTTCGGATTTCCAGCATCCGCAGTATTTTGCTATCGTACCAGGAAGTGAAGAAGTTGCTTTTATTCGGACTTTTAAAAAACGTTACAGAGAGCAAAACAAAGATTGGGGCTCTCACATGGGGAAAAGGTAACCTGAAATATATATGAATAAACTTTTAAAAAATATAATTTTTTTTTAAAGTTTGTTGAATGTTTTTATCATAATGGAGAAATTTGACACTCCACAAAATTAAAATTATTTTTCCTGGGCCATAACATTTGTTTAGCAGTCAATACGCTGTTCAAATCCCAGTTACACCTAATCCAACAAGGCCTAACATTTAATGGGGTGTTTAACAGCGATATTACCACGGAAAAGCCCAAGTTTCTGTCAGTGTCACTGATTACACTGATTGCCAGCTATGCTGGGTGGTGGGGGGCGGGGGGGGGGTGGTGGTGGGGGGCACAGCGCAGACAGTGTTGGAGCAGTGAATGACTGACCGCAACTTCAGGATTTCTGCGTTTAGATGCGCATACGCTACATCCTGAAGTTGCGCACAGTTTCAAAGGGGTAATGACAGCGAACGCTGTTAGTTCATTATTACCCATCGCAAATTCTGGGCCAATCTGTGTGTGTTGGCGGGGGGCGGGGATGAAGAGTCATTAATTTAAAATTGTTTAAATTAGTAGAAATTTCTTTATACAGCTGTTACAAGAATGCTTTGCCACAGGGAATAGTTGAAGCAGAGGAAGATACGTTGCTATGGGCAGACGATTTGCAATTTTGGATTGCTGGAGCAAACACGGCGAGCCAAATGGCTCCCTTCTGCGGTGAAGAATTGCATGTCTAAATGATGTGAAGCGGCAATAGACAAAGTAACACCCAGGAGTTAGACCAGGCCGGGCCCTAGCTGGAATACTATGTTCAAATCTGGTGGTCACAGCATTTCCAAAAGCCTCGACCTCAGGAAGTATTTATTTACACAGAATGTGACCAACTCCTGGAGTGGGTTGCCGAAGAAGGGCGACTGAGATTAGAACAACGGTATGTTTCAAGAAACAGCAAGATAGGAACAGTAGTAGGCCATTCAGCCCCTCGAGCCTGTCCCGCCATTCAATTAGATCATGGCTGATCTGTATCTTAAATCCAACCACCCGCCTTGGTTCCAAAACCCTGAATACCCTTGCTGACAAAAATCTATCAATCTCAGTTTTGAAGTTTGCAACAATCTGCAACATCCAGTACTTGATGAGCAAAACTTTCCTCCAACTAAATATTGGGAAGACCGAAGCCATTGTCTTTGGTCCCTTGCCACCGACTCCATCCCTCTCCCTGGCAACTGTCTGAGGCTGAACCAGAGACCGTTCGCAACCTTGGTGTTGTATCCTGAGATGAGCTTCCACCATTTCCGCTCCATCACTAAGACTGCCTACTTTTATCTCTGTAACATCGCCCGACTGCGCCCTGCCTCAGCTCATCTGCTGCTGAGACCCTCGTCTGTGCCTTTGTTACCTCGAGACTTGACTATTCCAACGCACTCCTGGCTGGCCTCCCATCTTCCACCCGACATAAACTTGACTCCAAAACTCTGCTGCCCGTGTCCTAACTCGCACCGAGTCCCGTTCACCCATCACCGCTGTGCTCGCTGGCCTGGCAATGCCTCAGTTTTAAAATTCTCAACCTTGTTTTCAAATCCCTCCACGGCCTCGCCCCTCCCTATCTCTGTAACCTCCTCCAGCCCCACAACCCTCTGAGATCTCTGCACTCCTCCAATTCTGGCCTCTTGCGCATCCCTGAATTTCATCACGCCACCATTAGCGGCCATCCCTTCAGCTGCGTCGGCCTCCCTGGAATTCGCTCCTTAAACCTCTCCGCCTCGCTACCTCCCTCTCTTCCTTTAAGAGGCTCCTTAAAATCTACTTCTTTGACCAAACCTTTGGACATCTGTCCTAATATGTGGCTCGGTGTCAAAATTTATTTGATAACGCTTTTGTGAAGCCCCTTGGGACATTTTACTATGTTAAAGGCACTATATTAATGTTTTTGTCTGAGGGAGTTCTGGATTTCCTCTACCCGTTGTGTGAAGAAGTGCTTCCTGACATCACCCCTGAACGGCCTCGCTCTAAGTTGTACTGGAATCCTCCACCAGAAAAAGTATTTTCTCTATGTACCCTATCAACTCCTTTAATCATCTTAAACATCAAAATTAGATCATCCCTTAATCTTCTATACTCAAAGAAATATAGACCTATATGCAACCTGTCCGCATAATTTAAACCTTTTAGCTCTAGTGTCATTCTGGTGAATCTTTGCTGCACCTTCTCTAAGGCCAATATATCCTTCTGAACTGCAATGCCCAGAACTGAACGGGGTCTAATGAGAGCTCTGTACAGCTGTAGCATTACTTCCGCCCCTTTGTATTCTATCCCTCTCGAGATAAAGGCCAACATTCCATTAGCCTTTGATGATGTAATAGAAAGACTGTAAGGTTAGGGGCTGTCTGACATACATGGAAACCAGCACCATTTTCAAGTCTCCAAATGAAGCTATGGAGAAATCAACACCCAATTGTAGGGATTTTGTTTGGCCAGTATAGAGTATGCACTCTCTCCCTGTAGAGTTCAGCGGCCTTAGATATCGGTGTATAGGACTACAGCATAGGGACCCTGAAGCAGTATTACTCGAGTTTAACCAGCTGAAACCCTGCAGCTTGCCTGAGCTTCTTTCCATTGACCATTCTTCTGATGGACCATTTTGATCACGGGACATCAGGTAAACAAGGGTTGTCCAGTTACTCAGGGGACATTGTTCTGATAGACCGTACTTCTCAGTGGTCTCCAGGTAAACCAGGGTTGTCCAGTTACTCAGGGGACATTGTTCTGATAGACTGTACTTCTCAGTGGTCTCCAGGTAAACCAGAGTTGTCCAGTTACTCAGGGGACATTGTTCTGATAGACTGTACTTCTCAGTGGTCTCCAGGTAAACCAGAGTTGTCCAGTTACTCAGGGGACATTGTTCTGATAGACTGTACTTCTCAGTGGTCTCCAGGTAAACCAGGGTTGTCCAGTTACTCAGGGGACATTGTTCTGATAGACTGTACTTCTCAGCGGTCTCCAGGTAAACCAGGGTTGTCCAGTTACTCAGGGGACATTGTTCTGATAGACTGTACTTCTCAGTGGTCTCCAGGGAAACCAGAGTTGTCCTGTTACTCAGGAGACATTGTTCTGATGGACCATTCTTCTCAGTGGTCTCCAGGGAAACCAGGGGTGACCAGTTACTCAAAGGGCATTGTTCTGATGGACCATTCTTCTCACTGGTTAACCAGGTTAACCAGGCTTTTCTGACAAGGGGGGAGGAGGAGGTAAGAGGGGATGACGTCATCAGGACGGTTGAAGCGTGACGTAAATCGCCTTTCGAAGGCGTGACGTCACATGTCAATCACCGATTGAAGGGGCGTGGCCCCCGCGCGTCAATCACCGACGCGAGGGGCGTGGCCCCCGCGCGTCAGTCACCGACGGGAGGGCGTGGCCCCCGCGCGTCAATCACCGGCGGGAGGGGCGTGGCCCCCGCGCGTCAATCACCAGCGGGAGGGGCGTGGCGCCCGCGCGTCAATCACCGGCGGGAGGGGCGTGGCACCCGCATGTCAATCACCGGCGGGAGGGGCGTGGCCCCCACGTGTCGATCACCGACGGGAGGGCGTGGCCCTGCGGCCGATGAAAACGAGCGACGCTCGGCTGAGGCCGCAGAGCTGCGAGGGTCACGTGACGGCGCGGCGCCTTTGTTGTTGCTGTTGTCGGAACGGCTTCGCCAATGAGTGAGGGGAGTTTGGAACTTGGGGAGACAGCATTCCTCCCAATGAACTTTTCGCCGTCGTGTGGTGGTGGCGGGAGGGCAGGTGAGGTGTTGGAGGAGGTGCTGCCAGCCTGTGTGGCCCCCCACCTTCGCCAAGCGGCTCCGCCAATCGGCGGCCGGCCACGCCCGTCAATCCAGCGGCGGTAGCCAATGGGCGGGAGCGGAGGGGGCGGGACTTGCGGCGGCAGGAGGGAGCGGAGCGGGAAGGGGACAGGGCTGGTGGTGGTGAGGGGGGGAAGGAGAAATGAAGCTCTGGCGGCTGACCAGCCGCGAGTGGACCAAGGAGCCTGACAGTAACGTCAACAACCAGGAGTACGGGACGGAAAATGTGGAGGTAGAAAGCGGTGCGTCCCGGGGAAAGGGTTGATGGTGGGGTGGGTTCAATCTGAGCAAGGCCTTGGGTCCTCCCACTCACTGAAGTACTTTGTAAAGTCCCACAAACAGCAATGCCACAAACCACTGGATCATTTTTTTAATAAGTGATGTTGATTGAGGAATAAATATTGGCCGGGACACCGGGGAGAACTCCCCCCTGCTCTTCGAAATAGTGGCTGTGGGATCTTTTACGTTCACCTGAGCGAGCAGACGTTTAACGTTTCATCCAAAAGACGGCACCTCCGACAGTGCAGCGCTCCCTCAGCACTGCACTGGAGTGTCAGCCTAGATTTATGTGCTCAAGTCTCTGGAGTGGGACTTGAACCCATAATCTTTTGACTCAGAGTGCTACCCACTGAGCGGAGGCTGACATCTAATTGTAATAAGGAGGAGAAAGGAGAAGCAGCAACACCACTAGGAGTAATTCAGAGGAGCGTGTATACCTGGTAAAACTATTACAAAAAGAAAATACTGCAGATGCTGGAAATCTGGTAAAACTATGTTGGTTTTGATTGCATCATGGCTCTCAAGTGAGTGAACAATCCTGTTCTAACTTTAAACCTAGAGTTAAAATAAAGAAAGACTTGCATTTATATAGCTCCTTTCACAATCTCAGGATGTCCCTAAGCGCTTTACAGCCAATGAAGTAATTTTGAGTAATTTTAAGTAAGAGCAGTCACTGTTGTAATGAAGTAAATGAGGCAGTCAATTTGCACTCCCACAAACAGCAATGTAATAATGACCAGATAATCTGCTTTTGTTATGTTGATTTGAAGGGTAAATGTTGGCCAGGACACCGGGGACAACTCCGCTCTTTTGTTCGAAATAGTGCCATGGGATCTTTTATGTCCACCTGAGAGAGCAGATGGGGCCTCGGTTTAATATCTCATCCGAAAGACGGCACCTCCAACAGTGCAGCCCTCCCTCAGCACTGCATTGGGAGTGTCAGCTTTGTGCTCAAGTCTCTGGAGCGGGACTTGAACTCACATTCTGAGTGCTACCCACTGAACCAGGGCTGTAACTGTCAGAAAAACTTCAGTGAATAGTAAATCTGGAAAATGTGAGGCCTGGTCTGATTAGCTTAACCAGCTTACTGGTTGGGATAGAAATTACTATTGTGGTTTTCCGAGGAGTGAATTGGGGGAGCTGTTAAGTAAGAGCTGGTGTCTGACTGAGATTATGTCTCGAAGGAGCAGGGATGAAAATGATGGTTAAACGCAGTTGTCAGCTTCTGATCTTTACACCATCTAGTACCTTCACTAACTATTGCTGTTGTTGCTATTCTGTGGAAAAGGATATGAGTATTTTAAAGAACATTAGAAGTTTTAGTAACCGTGATTGTCCATTAAGGCCAAACAAGCCGCCTCTCTTTTCATGCTTCAAACCCACTGACCCAGCTTCAACACCAAATCCATCAAAACCTGCTTTTTACCAGAAATTCATCCAATTGTCTCTTGAATCCATTTATACTGCCTGCTTCGGTGGCCTTAGTAACTTATTCTGTAATTGTACAATCGTAACTTTTAAACTTGTGCTGCCTCGTATTGGTAAGTAGGGATGGGGGTCAGAGCGAGAGAATCCTGTGGCTCCCTCTGAATAAGCTAGCCAGATCAGTACTGAATTAGGGACAGTTTTAATAAAAACAGAAAATGGCTGAAATGTGCAGCAGGTCCATCGCTGCTTCTGAAAGGACAGGTTAACATTTCGGGTTTAGATAGTTTCACACAGGATCCTGACATTTTTATTCCATTGTGGGCTAGATTTTAACCCAGGTTCCAGGGATGAAAGGACATTGTGCTAACCCATGATGTCCAGGCATGTTGTCTTTATCGGCTGTGTAGGTTCTCACCGTGGAGCATCAGGGGCCACAATATAAAGTTGAAATCCATGTTTTCAGTCATCTGTTTAAATCTCAAGTTGCTGATGCTAACCATTCTCGGATTCTGATTTAGGCTTCGTCCACCAATGAGGCAACGTCGCCGAGAACAGCTCTTTCCAAAGTTCCAGGCCCAAACATCCCACCTGGCCAAACCAGTGAATAAGAAATTGCACGAATATGGCCAAGTTGTCTGGGCTTTGAGGGCCAGATGTGGCCCACAGGCCGCAGTTTGGACACGCACTGCGCCGTCCACCCCCTCTGGGTGAGTTTTTCTTAGCTGTGAGTTGGAAACCGTTTGTACTTTGCATGGACACCTCTGCCTTTGGTTCTGTGTTAGGTGTTGATTTGTGATTTTTAACCAGGACCTGTTTGGAAAGATTGTCTCATTGTTGCTGCTTTCTTTTCGCTGACTGCTTGGTTCTAATTTTATTGCGCATGTTCTATTATTTTGGGATTTCCTTCCATAAATGTGCTTCTGCTCTTGCAGGGAGGATGTGCTTGCGTTCGGGTGCTTTTCCTTTACCGTGTGCCATTCTAAAGCTGCTAGCTTCCGGCTCTTCTGTCGCAATGTAGTTGGCTTTAGCAGGGTCATGCCTGTGTGGGATGCCTTCCCTCGCCTTGTCTTGTATCTTCTCTCTTCCCTGCTGTGGGTGTTTCTGAGCTTGTGTTTATCGTGTGGCATATTTTCCTAACTAGACACCTGCAGGGCTTCCCTTGCATCCAGCCCTGTGGAATCTCTTTTTTTGCTTCTCCTAATGAAGGTAGAACAAGATGAAGGCTGTCGAGAGGGCTTGGCCTGGAGCTTCCCGTCAGCCCAAGCGAAGAAGGAAGAATGGTGACAGTAAAAGGAGTAACCTTTTTGTAATGGATGATTCTCGCTTCGGCCGAAAATCATTGAAAAAGCCCGCACTGGGGCGAAAACACTCAAACTGGCTTCTGTGAAATAAACACGGGGGTGGGAAACGACGAGTGCTACTGCTAAGTATATAAAAAGAAACAAATAAAATTACAAGACTCCGTTGCGAAATTTTCTTCACTGGATTGTTCAAACATGCAGGAAGTACAGTAGTAAGTTAAATGACTTGTACAGGGTTAAGAATTCTGAATGGTTTAATAAAACATCTTGTGGTTACAAAACGGGAGTCAATGTTAGTATTATTTTCACATGTTAGACCAAAACGACCACAAAGGCTGCGCTTCTGTTCTGTTTTGAAGCTTGTTATTCGCACTGATTTTCAGTTCAAAATTCAGAACTCTTTTCAGCCCCTAAAAACTTTATGTTGAAAGAATAAAACACACAAAAAAACTGTGGATGTGTGTGGGGGTGGTGCTGAGTGAGCGGGGGGGAACCTGTTTGGTGAACTAGGCTGAGCGGAACAATTCCGATCAGGGAGCACCTCTCTGATTGGTGGGCCTATTCCAAGCCATGGCCTGCAATGTTTAACTGTCCATCTTTCTTGATTCTGTTCTTTTAGCAATTTCTCATAATCGAGCGCAGAAAATTAGGGAAAATGGGTAGAATGAGGACAGTTTTTTTTCCTGTTTTTTTGCCAATTTCCTTCCCATCTCTCCTGGAGGCGTTGCTTCCTTTTGGGATTCAGTCCGACTGGTGCTTGCTCTTTCCGTTGGTACCTTGCCCAAGTGATCATTCTCCATTTGTGTGAACCTAGACCGTGAGCAACAATCGGACATCCGACCGTAGGGTAGGCTGAGCTTCTGACCCCATATCCTCTCCATCAACAAGACTGCCTACTTCCACCGTTGTAATATTGCCCGCCTCCACTCCTGTCTCGGCCCATTTGCTGCTGAAACGCTCATCCATGACTATTCCAACGATCTCCTGGCTGGCCTCCCATCTTGGCTTAGCCTGATCCTGTCCTCGCTCTCGACCTCCATGTGCAGTTCCACTAGGGGTCAGGAGCGGAATCACTGGCTGATTATCTCCGTCGCTAATCCGAGATTCAAGTCTAATGCCCCTACTGCCACCAAACTGAGATGAGCAAGCTCGGCACAGACCAGGAATTGAATCGGGGACTTTCCTAGGCTTGACGAGCTGAACCATCAGGTGAGCACAGAATCACAGAAACCCCACAGTGCAGATAGAGGCCATTTTGGCCCATCGAGCCTGCACCGACACATATCCCACCCGATCCCCGTAACCCCTACACCGACACATATCCCACCCGATCCCCGTAACCCCTACACCAACACATATCCCACCCTATCCCCGTAACACTAAGGGTCATATTTATCATAGCCAATCATCCTAACCCACACATCTTTGGACTGTGGGAGGAAACCGGAGCACCCGGAGGAAACCCACGCAAACACGGGGAAAATGTGCAAACTCCACACAGACAGTCACCCGAGGCCGGATTCGAACCCGGGTCCCTGGCGCTGTGAGGCAACAGTGCTAACCACTATGCCACCGTGGGTTTTATTTTGAACAAAGTGGATATGACATTTAACGGTTGAAGTTCAATGCTCTCGGCCTGTAATTTGGAATTGTGAACAGCCCAATGAAGTGGAATTTTAGCTACTCATGAGCCTGTAATCACACCATTAACCTGCTGCCACTTGTGGCTGCAAATGTTGCTTTATGCATCAGAAAAAATTCTGTTTCAATCTTTTTACATGTAAAACTGTAGTTTCATTGAGGCTAAAGTAATTTGACGTTCCATGGAACAGCCCAGAACACCTTCACTGTGCTCCTCAGGCTGCTGAGCAGTGGTTAGAAACATTGAAGATAGGAGCAGGAGTAGGCCATTCGGCCCCTCGAGCCTGCTGCGCCATTCAATGAGATCATGGCTGATCATCCAAATTCAGTACCCTGTCCCTGCCTTCTCCCCATACCCCTTGATCCCTTTAGCCTTAAGAAATATATCCAACTCCTTCTTGAATATATTTAATGAATTGGCCTCCACCGTCTTCTGTGGTAGAGAATTCCACAGGTTCACCACTCTCTGGGTGAAGAAATTCCTCCTCATCTCTGTCCTAAATGGCCTACCCCTTATCCTTAGACTGTGACCCTGGTTCTGGACTCCCCGCCATCGGGAACATCCTTCCTGCATCTAGTCTGTCTAGTCCTGTTAGAATTTTATAAGTTTCAATGAGATCCCCTCTCATTCTTCTAAACTCCAGCGAGTATAAGCCCAATCGACCCAATCTCTCCTCATACGTCATTCCTGCCATCCCAGGTATCAGCCTGGTGAATCTTCGCTGCACTCCCTCCATGGCAAGAACATCCTTCCTCAGATAAGGTGACCAAAACTGCACACAATACTCAAGGTGTGGTCTCACCAAGGCCCTGTACAACTGCAGCAAGACATCCTTGCTCCTGTACTCGAACCCCCTCGCTATGAAGGCCAACATACCATTTGGCCTTTGACATACCAGATTGATGTTCATCTGTGGTAGAAGTTGCCTGGTACTATCTGCTTTTTCATGCTGCTTGTTGGACATCCAGTAATGGATGAGCGGAAATTTCCTCTAATTAATTGTTGGGCAGACTGAAGATCATTGTCTTAGGAGCCCGTCACTGACCCCATCCCTCTCCCTGGGCACTGTCTGAGGCTGAACCAGACTGTTTGTAACCTCGGCGTCCTACTTGACCCTGAGTTGAGCTTCTGACCCCATATCCTCTCCATCAACAGGACTGCCTACTTCCACCTCTGTAATCTTGCCCGTCTCCACTCCTGTCTCAGCCCATTTGCTGCTGAAACGCTCATCCATGACTCTTCCAATGCTCTCCTGGCCGGCCTTCCATCTTCCATCTTCCATAAACTTTCAACTCCTCCAAAGCTCTGCTGCCCGTGTCCTGACTCGCACCAAGTCCCGTTCCCCCATCACCCCTGTGCTCGCTGACCTACATTGGCGCTCGGTCCAGCAACGCCTCGCTATTTAAATTCTCACCCTTGTGTTCAAATCCCTCCACAGGCTGACCGCTCCCTATCTCTGTAACCTCCTCCAGCCCAGCAACCCTCCGAGAACGCTGCTCTCCTCCAATTCTGGCCTCTTGCGCATCCTCGATTTCCTTTGCCCCTCCATTGTTAGCCGTGTTTTCAGCTGCCTAGGTCCTAAGCTCTGGAATTCCCTCCCTAAATTCTCCGTGTGCTCCGGTTTCCTCCCACAGTCCAAAGATGTGCGGGTTAGGTTGATTGGCTATGATAAATTGACCCTTAGTGTTAGGGGGATTAAATACGTGGGGTTACGGGGATCGGGTGGGATATGTGTCGGTGCAGGCTCGATGGGCCAAAATGGCCTCTATCTGCACTGTGGGGTTTCTGTGATTCTGTGTAAACCCCTCTTACCTCCTTTTAAGACACTCCTTAAAACTTACCTCTTAGGACAAGCTTTTGGTCACTTGTCCTAACATTTTCTTACGTGGCTTGGAGTTAAATTTTGTCTGATAACACTCCTGTGAAGCATCTTGGGACGTTTTACTATGTCAAAAGGTGCTAAATAAATAAGTTATTGCTTGTTTCACCCTCTCGTTCTAAGCATTCATGTTTTGATCTGCTTAGTTTTAGTGAACCCAATCTTACTGCCACGTCGAACTGTTCTCTTTCTCGGGATCCTGCATGTCCTTTATGAACTTGCCACCAAGAGGTCGTTGGGCTGTCTCTTGGCTTCTTTTGGGACGTTTAAACAATGCTAGCTGCTAGCCAAGGATGGCTTCTAAAGGGCAATGTTACCTTTCTGGCTTTGCTATTTGTTTAGCGCGGTCAGTTTGATGATTTACCTCCACCCCTGGAGGAGATGCAGGGAGAGCTGTGTAGCTTTCTTTCCACCTCCCTGACTCTTAAATTGTAATGTAAATTCACCATAGTAAACTGGTTTTACCCAAAATCTTGATAAATGCCAATGCTCATAAGATGAAGCTTACCACATCATTTACCTGTCTTAACAAATCTAGGGTTTTCACATCCACTCTATTACATGACGTTCTTCCTCACATTTGCCCTAAATTTTCTCTGCGCCCTTGTATCCTGACATATCTTGAAGCAGTATGGATTAGCCTTACCTATACTATTTAATACCTTGTATACTTCTAAATAAGATTCCCTCTTCTTTCAAGGCTGCAGAGTCGTTACTTTTTCCTCATAATGTAATTCTTTGTCGTTCTGAGATCAGCCTCATGGCCATTCTGTGCACATCCTGCAAAGCTGGACGACGCCTCCGACAGGGCTGTACTCCCTCAGGAGTGTCCGCCTGGATTGTGTGCTCAAGTCTCTGGAGTGGGACTTGAACCCACAACCTTCTGATTCCGAGGCAAAAGTGCTACCCACTGAGCCACGGCTGACACGTTCCATCGTTTGGCTTGTACTCAACTGATCTGTCTGTATACTTAAGAACCTATTTACGAAGTGCAAAAGAATTTGCTAAATGTGAATGTTGGATGTAGTTGGCTGGAATAAGTGCGGGTTGAGTGCATGTGGTTGGTCGTGGTAAGTGTGGGCTGGCTGAACGTGGTTGGCATTTACACCTATTGTCCTGTAGGTGGTGGTCTTGTTCTAATTGAAGTTCCTCTATTTTATAAACCAATCCTGTATTTCAAAGCATCTTTCTAGGATTGTGAAAATAAGTCACTTTCCTTAAATGGGACATTGAGTTTGTAAAAGTCTTTGTACCTGTTTATGTCATCCCTTTCACTTCTTTGGCTCGTTTCTTAATTTGTGGGTGAAAACTGAAAGATTGATTTAACATCTGTTCACAACCTGCAAAAGACCTGTGTATGTAATTGGTGCATGTATACAGCAATAGAATAATAGATTCATTACCTTTGCAAGCAGTACAGTTTGTAAAGGTCCATGGCATTGCATTCAAATCGTTTGGGACTTTGCAAGCTTCTGGTTCCTGTCTTCCCACTTGAGTTTGGGTTATAAATATCTCAACACAATTTCTGTTTATGTTTTGAAAATGTCTTTAATTTCAGGAATCTTCTATATATATTTTTTTTTAAAGTGCTAGGACCCCAACATTTTATGCAGAAATCTTTAACTGGGAAACTTTGATTGAAAAGCTGCAATTTCACTGCCTGGATGTCGCAGTCTCCCAGATCACAGGATAAGTACAGGTGAGGGAGGCCATCTTAGTTCATCCAACCAAAATGTTCTGATTGCATTTCTATTATTGGCACAAGTTGTTGTGTTTCTGTCCTGAACGCCCTGTTAATCTTTTTTTTTTCTGTGAGAGGGAAGAATGATGCAGCCTCCAGCCATTCTGACATCTGCCAATTAGTTTTTGCGCTCTCGTGGGCCCCCCCTCGCCGAGCTGATAAAGGCGTGCACGTTAGCAGAGGTTGAAATTATTAGTCTCCTGCCTAAGTGTCTGAGGTTATTGGAAAGCTAGTTGCTGCAAGAGATATAATGCATGCTCCCCCATTTAAAACAAAGCTACACAACACGTCTGACTTTCTTTTCTTTCCAAGAAAGTGGTTGACACACACCGTGCTGCTTGGTTAATTCCGCATCTGCGTTCTTGAACTTACAAGAGATCTGCAGGTTTAGAACGTCCGAACCCTCCCCCAGCGCCATCATTGCTCGCTTCTAATGCTTGTTGCTGGTTTGTGCTATTCTGTCAATGACGTCCTCCCCTTAACTTATTGGCCTTGCTTTTGCTGGAGTAGGGCATCATTAGTTAGACTTTTTTGCCTTCCCCTTCAGCTTGAAAATGTTTGCCCTGGAAGTGCGAGCTGATGACGGTGCGGCGAGGGCAATGGGGCATCTGGGACCTCGGTGAATGACGGGACCATCAGTCTCCTTAACCAATGAGATTTAAGGTTTGAGAAAGAAACAGAGGAACGATGGAGAAGAAAATAGGGTGAATTAGAATCATAGAAACATAGAAGATAGGAGCAGGAGTGGGCCATTTGGCCCCTCGAGCCTGCTCCGCCATTCGATGAGATCATGGCTGATCATCCAAACTCAGTACCCCGTACCTGCCTTCTCCCCATATCCCTTGATACCTTTAGCTCTAAGAAATATATCTAACTCCTTCTTGAATATATTTAAAGACTTGGCCTCAACCGCCTTCTGTGGTAGAGAATTCCACAGGTTCACCACTCTCTGGGTGAAGAAATTCCTCCTCATCTCTGTCCTAAATGGCTTGCCCCTTATCCTTAGACTGTGACCCCTGGCTCTGGACTCCCCCGCCATCGGGAACATCCTTCCTGCATCTAGTTTGTCCAGACCTGTCAGAATTTTATAAGTTTCGATGAGATCCCCTCTCATTCTTCTAAACTCCAGTGAGTATAAGCCCAATTGACCCAATCTCTCCTCATACGTCATTCCTGCCATCCCAGGTATCAGTCTGGTGAATCTTCGCTGAACTCCTTCCATGGCAAGAACATCCTTCCTCAGATAAGGCGACCAAAACTGCACACAATACTCAAGGTGTGGTCTCACCAAGGCCCTGTACAACTGCAGCAAGACATCCTTGTTCCTGTACTCAAACCCTTTCGCGATGAAGGCCAACATACCATTTGCCCTCTTCACCGCCTGCTGCACCTGCATGCTTACCTTCAGCGACTGGTGCACAAGGACACCCAGGTCTCTTTGCACTTCCCCTTCTCCCAATCTATTGCCATTCAAATAATAGTCTGCCTTTCAAATCAGATACCGAAAGAGAAGTAGAGAGGGAAAGAAAGATTGGATTAAGGGAGAGAAAAAAAGAGACAAAGGAAAAGTAAGATAAAAATGTAAGTTTAAAAAAGCACCAACAATTTACTCCCTGCGGGAATGAGATTCCACAGTTTAAATTGTTCCCCTTCTTGGCTGAAGAGGATCACTGGCATTGCAGGAACATAAATCCCATCATTAAAAAGGTACTTACGCTGTTAAGGACAAGCCCTAACTTTGTACGGTGAGTTTAATTGGCAATTAATGTGCAAATGCAGCAATTTCATGAGGGGTTTGAGGGCAAGCTGCCATTTTTGTGAATCTAAAGGCAGAGTAGAGCAAATCATCCCGCACCTTGTGGCGATTCGCGATTGACTGGGCATGTCTTGCCACAAGTTGCTGGTCGATTTATACATTAAACTCGCTGATATTTTGGCAGCAAATTCTGGGCCAATGAATGCATGTCCTTTCTTTCCAAGAAATAGCATCATCCTACTTCCTCTAGTTCAATTGAGGTACAGTAGTTAGTATCAGACTGTATTATACAGCCCTCGAAATAGGGAAATATCATGAAAGCTCGGCCCTATGACCATGGAATGTTTCCATTGCTCCTGTCACTTATTCATTCATTATTGCATGCTGCTACTCAGGCTTTTTGATATCTCTACAGAGGACATACACTTATATAATGCCTTAACACCTCTCCCAGGAATGGCCCAAAACACTTTAAAAATAAATTTAAACTTTAATCTCTTCTGATCTAACAGAAGAAAATCTCTCCTGAGCCAGCAGAAGGTAGATAATATATTATCGTATTAAATAAAGAGTTTGGAGGCT
The DNA here is from genome assembly GCF_052327205.1 of Somniosus microcephalus. Lineage (NCBI taxonomy): Eukaryota > Metazoa > Chordata > Chondrichthyes > Squaliformes > Somniosidae > Somniosus > Somniosus microcephalus. Next base: position 14,715,676 of record NC_141017.1, on the reverse strand, counting down.
ACAAGTGAGAAATGTGTCCTGGTTCTTGAAGAAACACACATCGAACACATCCACCAGTTCAACTCGAGGATGTATCACCGGTTTTGACTTAATCGCTTGCAGTAACCATCCCAAATATGGCCTGGTGTGCTATGTCAATCACGACATCGAAGGCTGCACCGAACTCAAGCATACCAGGACTGCTGGAGTTTTCACAGCAATGCGAGTAGGAGAGCTAAAAATCTCCAGTGTCTACAAACCACCGCTCGTACAGCGGCCTAACCCACCGCTCCCTCCTAGTCAACATCCATCGATTTCGGAGACTAACAGCCAACACACAATGTGGGGTTATGCAAACATCAACTAGACTTCACTAGAGAATAAATTCCTCTTTGATGCCAAGGATTGAGGTACTTTCTGTTCGTCAAGTTGGCAGAGAGAATATAACCCAGACCTATGTTTCCTCTCCAAAGATAGCAAAGGAAACCCAATCATCACCTCCAGAACCGTTCTTGATGACTTCCCCAACAGTCAACAGAGGCTCTCATTCACCAACATTGGCATTGAAATTCCAGTCATTACATCAAGACCGGAACCACAATGGAACTGCAAAGGGACAGACTGGGAAACCTTCCAAAAGTCAATTGACACCAACATCAAGTGGATTCCGCCAACAACCGATGCCGTCAGTAGATTTATAGGAACTGTTAAAGCTGCTGCAAAACGCAATATACCTCGGGGGGGGGGGGGGGGGGGGGTTTAGAAAGACATATTCCTTGTTGGACGGAAGAAAGCGAGGCACACAACCGGGAGTATTCGCCGAACAAGAAATCAGCCACAGCCACCGCAATGCTGGAGTCCTTGAACTCGGCGAGACCTGAAAGGTGGAAGAGCCTTGTGGAGAAGACTAACTTCACTCACTCCAGCAGGTAAGCATGGGCCCTGCTCCGTCAACTTGGTGGGGCAAACGGCGCCTATAAACACAAGACGGCCATCAGAGTGGACACCATTGCATCCCACTTGATACAAACATTGAAGGCTCCAGTGGACAAAAAATTCCAACGCCAAACTTGATGGCAGCACCAAGACTGTCAACTACGTCTGATCCATTTACCGCGGATGAATTAAACGCAGTCCTGTCGACCACCAAATCCAGAAAAGCTGCTGGTCCAGACGGTGTTTACCCAGACTTCTTAAAAGGACTGGGACCCAAAGCAAAGAGATGGTTTACCTCCTCCTTCCCCGAGATTCTGGTAACTGGTAAAATCCCATCTATCTGGAGGGAGGCTAAAGTAATTGCCCTCCTGAGGCAGGGGAAGAATGCTTGAGAGGCCTCCAGTTACTGCCTGATCTCCTTACTTTGCAGTTGTTATAAAGTGCTGGAGAGGCGACTACTCCACAGACGAGCCCCATCATCGAGCCAACCATCCCTAAGGAACAAGTAGGCTTCCAGAGCGGCCATAACTGCAGCAATCAAGTGGTAAGGTTAACGCACATCGAACAAATCTTCCTGCACCAGCTCGTGACTGCTGTGGCACTCGTGGACCTTTCCGCGGTGTATGACACCGTATGGAAGCATGGACTTCTTTTCAAGCTCTCGACCATTTTACCTTGCAGAACAACGATCCATCTTCTCAACGCCATACTTGGCAACCGACGCTTACGTGTGTAAACTGGCACTCAGAAGAGCAGATATAGGACACCGAACAATAGACTCGCACAGGGTTCTGTCCTGCCACCCATGTTGTTCAACGTTTACACCAGTGATCTGCCCGAAACAGAGTCCTGCAAGTTCGTATACGCTGATATTGCCTTGGCCATGTAAAACAAGAATCTGTCCGCCACCGAGGAGACCCTGACCAGTGATTAACAGAGGATGGAGGCCTACTTCTGTCGATGGTGACTTCGGCCAAACCCACAAAAGACCGTTACTTCAACATTCCACCTCAATACCCATAAAGCAAGCCGAGCTCTGAGAGTCTCCTTTTGTGGCGCAGTGGTAAACCATGCCCAAAAAACCCTCCTATTTAGGAGTCATGCTTGATCGCACCCTGTCGTATAGACAGCATCTCCAGAACCTTGGGAAGAAACTAAAGAGTAACCTGATCCAGAAACTTGCCGGATCCACATGGGAACAGCCGCACAAACCCTCGATACGGCAGCACTCGCCCCGGTGTACTCTACAGCGGAGTACTGCTCTCCGGCATGGCTGTCAAGTCCGTATGTCAAATCCGTTGATGTCCAGCTGAACTCTACTATGAGAATTATCGCCAGTACACTTTTATTGACACCAACACCTTGGCTGCCGGTGCTTGCAAACATTGCACCACCACACCTACGCTTGTAATATGCAGTCTCCAGAGAATGCAACCGCTATACCAGCAAAGACCAACTTAACCAACCTACCACAAACCCGTCTCAAATCCAGAAGGCCATGTTGGACCGTCACTGAAGCCCTTCAGTGATCTCCCCTCAGCCTCGATGACCAATGGTGAAATGGTTGGAAGAACTGCAACATTTCAAATGGATCCCTTATATAGAGAACCCCACAGTACAACCTGAAGGATCAAACCTTCCTCGCAAACAGCGGCCAACCATTAACCGCCTCAGAACCGGTCATGGTCAATGTTCCCTTTAAGCTGCGTGGCCGTGTAGTGCTCTGGAGATCCCACGCAGCCAGCGAGCTGGCTTTTAAATAGAAAAACCTCGCCTACGCGGAATTTTGAATGGCCCGCGCAGCCCGTTAAAGGGGCCGCACGGGCCAAAAAAAATGAGAGAGAACATTGGTCATGGTAAATGCTGCCACTTTCTTCACAGATGGAAGATTAAAGCATCCCCATCAAGCGACTGTGGAGCTCCTAATCAGACCCTGGAGCACATCATTGAACACTGCCCTCAGAGGAAATTCACAGACAGCCTACAAGATATCCACGCTGTTACACAAGAAACTTTGGCCTGGATATCTGACTTAGATAATATTTGTTTTTTTTGCTACTACCATACGAAAGAAGAATCCAGTGAATTACTGTGAAGTGCAGTCACTTGTAATGCAGATGAAACAGCAGCTGTTTCCTACATTACAACAGTGACTACATTTCAAAAGTATTTAATTGGCTGTAAAGCGCTTTGGGACGTTCTGAGGTCGTGGAACGCGCTGTACAAATGCATGTCTTTTTATTTTACACCGAGAAATGTCCCACAAACAGCAATGAGCTGACTGACGAGGAACCAGTTAATCTATTTTTGGTGGTGGTGTTTGAGGCAGAAATGTTGACCAGGATATCGAGATTTGTCTTCTGGGATCTTGAATGTCCATCTGAATCGCTGGAATAGGCAGATGGGACCTTTGTGTAACATCACATCCAAAGAAAGGCATCTCTGTCAGGGCGATACTCAGTACTGCACACTAATAACAGCCTAGATTGTGTGCTCAAGTCCTGGAGTGGGTCTTGAACCCATGAACTTCTAACTCCGAGGCGAGAGTGCTCCCGACTGAGCCGGGCTGATACAAAAGCTGGTTTTTTTTTTTAAGTGGCATGCTGCTACAGCTGGTGACAACTTCAAAGTAAAGTTGCCATTAGTGCCAAGGTAAGTGGTCAAGAAGACCCATTTTCTACTGGCTCTTCTTGGCAGCCGTCCATAACAAATCCAGGAAGCTATCTTTAGGACTGGCGCCGGCTGCTTGAGAGCTGTGCTTCATGTGGGGGTTGCATTAGCACGAGTCTCGTGCTGTATAACAACAGTTAGTAACGGTGGCAAATGGTTTTAGAAAAGCTCGTGTGGCAGCTGAATAAATCTAGTCTTCACTGGTGGCCATACTTGTTGAAGCATCATCCATATTCAAACAGCAACTGAGCAGGGTGGCACCTCTTGAGGCAGATGAGACTTGCCGAGAAACATCGTGGTCCAGGCAGCTACTGGTTAAGTGCCATCTGGTGTAACCTCAGCTTCCTTCTCGGCAATACTGTGGAAGTGTGTGTGTTTGTCAGTGTGTTGCACTCATGGCTGTCTTCCAGTGAGTGGAAGTAGTTGCCTCTGGTCTTTGTGTTGGAAGCACTTCAGAGTGTAATTCCGTTCCAGTCAGCTGCCCTTCATCAAGTTCTGTTTTTTGTACAAAAGTATTCAGCTACCTCTGAGGTATCTGAATGGGTTTGAGATCAGCGCCAAGTTGGGAAATGTGCCCAAACCTGGAGGAATGCACACTGTCCCTGTGTGGCTGGGTAGAAGTGTGCACCGACCATGCGCCTTGGCAGGGATCAGCGGACTGGGGATCAAAGCTGGAGGAATGCACACTGTCCCTGTGTGGCTGGGTAGAAGTGCGCACCGACCATGCGCCTTGGCAGGGGTCAGCGGACTGGGGACCAAAGCTGGAGGAATGCACACTGTCCCTGTGTGGCTGGGTAGAAGTGCGCACCGACCATGCGCCTTGGCAGAGATCAGCGGACTGGGGATCAAAGCTGGAGGAATGCACACTGTCCCTGTGTGGCTGGGTAGAAGTGCGCACCGACCATGCGCCTTGGCAGAGATCAGCGGACTGGGGATCAAAGCTGGAGGAATGCACACTGTCCCTGTGTGGCTGGGTAGAAGTGCGCACCGACCATGCGCCTTGGCAGGGGTCAGCGGACTGGGGATCAAAGCTGGAACCTTCCATGTCTCTTGTGCTCAGCTACTATCTGGGTAAACTGGCTGATGATATGGGGAACAGTTGTAACAGTTTAGCTTGCAGAGAGCAAGTCTTTGAGTTGGGCTCAGGACCATAAAGTGCCGTTGCACTCTGTGCTGCTGGGCTGGTACAACTTACGACTGTCGCACGGTGTTTAGGAATCAACTGAGCTGTCATAAACTTGGTCCATAGGCCGACTGTTTCCTGTGCAATGGAAGTGGCTTTGCAGCAGTAACTCTGAGCTATAGTTGTGATATTAGCTGGTTTTGTTCATCATGCTAATAACACTTCACCACTGACTCCTTAAATGTGGATCTTCAAACCACACCGTGGTGATACAGGGATGCGACTGCAGCAGTCTTTCAATCAATACTGCTAGAAAACATTTACTTGGGTTTCAAAATTATATAGACAGTGAAAATGTGCTATTGACAGATGCTTGCAGTGTTGCTGGATTGAGCAAGGTATCTAATGTTCACATCAGCATAGCCACAGATCTGATATTTGCACCACCTTCTGTGAGGATGAGCAGTAGTTCTCTCGCAACACTTGTAACCTGTGTTAAATATATTTTAGCACAAACTTAACAAAAAATCCAGATCCAAGGCTGGCTCTCCTGCCCTCCTTGTTTTCTTTTGGGGCTGCACTCTTGCTGTGTCATTCAAACCATTGCCTTGCTTTAAAATATTTATCTTGGCACTGTAAAGATACTTTCTCTTTATCTCCTTACACCAGATGTTCGGTATCATTCCACTTCCTTCAGCATGTGGGCAGTTAGGGGAGGGGGCAAGCACAGGGAGGCTAGGGCACTCTTGGAAATGGAGAGAGAGAGGAGGAGCAAAGCAGGGTGCGTCTCTGAAGGGCCATCAAGGCATTCATCAGTGCCTCCTTTATGAGGAGCAACCCCAACTGCCCCATCCTCCTCTTTCGTTGATCTTCCTGTCCAGTGCACCCACTGGGCACTCACCTCAGCAGCCTCCTTCCTGTCCCACTGCCAGCGGATCAACACTCACTGCCCCTTTCTCCGTTTCCCCCTGAATGTCCATTCACTCATGAACAAGGCCCTTGCTATCCATGACCTTATTGTGGACAATTGTGTTGACATCCTTGCTTTCACTGGTGGTGGCATGTTGTCCTTGCCGTACCTTACTTTCAACACCTGCTCCTTCAACAAACTGCCAGGGTGGTAATGTGACCCTCGGCACCAATTCTCACCGTAATCTCTTCCCTCTATTCTCCTAGTATTCTCTCCTTCGAGCACCCGTACCTTGTTCTATGCCCGCGCCTCCTTTAAAATCCTCATTGTCTACTGGCACACCCCAAAATACCTTCGCTGCCTCTGCACTAAGCAATTTCTTATCCTTAATGATTTCTATCTCTGCCTCCGCTCCCCTTGCTCTATTTCCTCTGAACTCACCGTCCTTCTGGTCTCCCTAAACCTTTCCTACTCATTTGTTGCCATCCCCTTGATGTCAACATTGGCATCTTGATGCATTAGGGGAATAGGCTTGTGACTGATAACTTGGAAAAGTGCAAGTGGTGGAAGGTATAGCTAGGTGGGCAGGCTTTGTTTAGGGGGATGGTGTCATCGCCCTTCAGCCAGGTTTCCGTCAAGGCCATGATGTCGATGCAATCAGCCACAATAAGCTCACGGATGACAAGGACCTTGTTCACAAGTGAACGGACATTCTGAAGGGAGCTGCGGAGAGGGGCGGTGATAGCTGATCCATTGGCAGAGTCCACAGGGTCAACACTGGAAGGGGTGAGTTGGACGGGAAGGAGATTGCCAAGACTCGCCCCCAGTGGTTGCGCTGGGCGGGAAGGTCAGCGAGAGAATAGGATGGGGCAGTTAGAGTTGCTGCTCGTGAGGAGGCAGCAACGAGTGCCTTGATGGGCCCTTCGGAGGATGCCAGGAAAGACACAGAAGGAAGCTGTAGTTTATCTAAGAGGCAGCGAAGCCTGGGACAGCTGCAGGAGAGTAGGAAGGTTGAGGAGTGCTGAAGGATTGGGGTAGGGATTTGGGAGGGCAGAGTACCAGAGAGTCACAGTGCCCAAGCTTCCATAGTCACAGTGGAATGGAGAAAAGGGAGCAAATATTAAACCAAACCAGGGGTGAATGGAGATTAAAGGGAATTGGGAGCCCATGTGCCGTGTATTGGAATAGTATCTTCATCTGTGTCAGTCAGTAAGTGGCACTAGCTGACATCACTACCCCGTTCTAATTTTAACATCTCATTTCCACATATTGTACGTGTAGGGTATCTCACGCTGCACAGTATTTGTTCACCTTGTCCTGAGTGATTATCTGAGCAAGCCTCAGTAAACCACCTGGGACAGGTGCAATTGCTGAACTCAGTAACTGCTCACCCTCGCACTTTCTCTGAGACTGCAGGTAACAGCTTCAGGGATACACCGATACCTCGAGGGCTGGGTATGCTTCGTCAGCTCGACTGTCGCAGGACTTGTGCTTCTCCCCCTCCAGTAACAGCAGAGTGCTGCTGCCGAGAAAGTGCCCATAATGCACCTTTTTAGCCTACACAGCGATAGAATGAAATCCATGCTACAGTTCTGGGGCTACATGGCGTGTCAGTACCATGGTAAGAGACTTGTTTGGGGAGAGATGAACCCTGGTTAAAAGTGAAGCACTGATACTCTATGTCCCATTGGCACGACGCTGGCACACCAACGCAGAACAGGGTACTCGTTGCAGGATCATTCTGACACCTCTGCTATTCCATGGAGTGTATATATGGTGACTGGTGATACCAAGTGGCTAGCGCACAAGTGACTGTGCCCTTGAGGTTTCTGTGGTTAGCGGGTGTCATAGAGTCATAACGGCACAGGAGGCCATTCGGCCCATCGAGTACGTGCCAGCTCTCTGTAGAACAATCCAGTCAGTTCCATTCCCCCGCTCTATCCCCGTAGCCCTGCAAGTTTATTTCCCTCAAGTGCCTATCCAGTCTCCCCTTGAAAACATTGAGTGTCTCCGCTTCCACCACTTCTGTCGGCAGCGAGTTCCAGGTCCTCACCACTCGCTGTGTAAAAAAGTTTTCCCTCACGTCCCCCCTGTATCTCTTGCCCAAAACCTTAAATCTGTGTCCCCTAGTCCTTGTACCATCAACTAGTGGGAACAGCCTTTCCCCGTCTAGCCTATCCAAACCCGTCATAATCTTGTACACCTCTATCAAATCTCCCCTCAACCTCCTTTGCTCTAATGAAAACAAATCCAGCTTCTCCAGCCTGTCCTTGTAGCCAAGATCCCCCAACCCCGGAACCATTCTGGTAAATCTCCTCTGCACCCTCTCAAGGGCCTTCACATCCTTCCTAAAGTGTGGTGACCAGAACTGGACGCAATACTCCAGTTGTGGCCTAACCAGCGCTTTATAAAGATTCAGCATAACTTCTCTACTTTTGTACTCAATACCTCTATTTATGAAGCCCAAGATCCCATATGCTCTGTTAACCACTCTCAATATGTCCTGCCACCTTCAGGGACTTATGCACATTAACTCCCAGGTCCCCCTGTCCCTGCACACTCTTTAAAACTGTGCCATTAAGTGTATATTGCCTCTCCCTGTTTCTTCTGCCAAAGCGCATCACCTCACACTTCTCTGTATTAAATTCCATCTGCCACTTGTCTACCCATTCTGCTAGCCTTTCTATGTCCTGTTGCAGTCGATTGGTATCATCCTCACTGTTTGCCACACCCCCAAGTTTGGTGTCATCGGCAAATGTAGAAATTCTACTCTGTATTCCAATATCCAGGTAATTTAGATATCAAAAAAAGCAGTGGCCCCAGCACTGACCCTTGGGGAACACCATTGTCTACCATCCTCCAGTCTGAAAAACAGCCATTTACCACAACTCGCTGTTTTCTGTCCTTAAGCCAATTCCTTATCCAAGCTGCCACTGACCCACCTATTCCATGAGCTTCAATTTTGTTAACCAGCCTTCTATGTAGTACTTTGTCAAATGCCTTGTAGACAACATCCATTGCATTCCCTTCATCAATCCTCTCTGTTAATTTATCAAAAAAATCAATTGGATTAGTCAAACACGATCTGCCTTTTACAAATCCGTGTTTAATTAGTTTAAACCTCTCCAAGTGTCCGTTAATTTTTTCCTTGATTTATTGTTTCTAAAACTTTACCCACCACTGATGTTAAACTGACCAGCCTGTAGTTACTAGGATTGTCCTTGCACCCTTTCTTGAACAATGGTGTCACATTTGCCACTTGCCAATCCTCAGGCACCTCCCCCGCATCGAGGGAAGATTGGAAAATTATGGCAAGCCCTTCCGCTATCTCCTCCCCCAATTCCCTTAGCAACCTGGGATAGAAACATAGAAGATAGGAGCAGGAGTAGGCCATTCGGCCCCTTGAGCCTGCTCCGCCATTCAATGCGATCATGGCTGATCATCCAAATTCAGTACCCTGTCCCTGCTTTCTCCCCATACCCCTTGATCCCTTTAGCCTTAAGAAATATATCCAACTCCTTCTTGAATATATTTAATGAATTGGCCTCAACTGCCTTCTGTGGTAGAAAATTCCACAGGTTCACCACTCTCTGGGTGAAGAAATTCCTCCTCATCTCTGTCCTAAATGGCTTACCCCAATCTTATGTTCATTAATAAATAGACATTCTTATTATGAACACAGCTAGCTTTTGCTAGACACTTTTATTGAGCACATGTGGACTAGGTACAGTATCTGTAGAGGCTTCCATCTTGACTGCTGTCTTCTGGGTAGCCTAGTGCCTCATGGGTAATGTAGTCTTCAACACATACAGCTGGGTAGTGTAGTCTTATACATACAGCTCTACGGCTCCACCTAGTGTCCACTATAGAATGACATGTTATTGATCATTACATCCCCCTTTCTTTGAGGTTTAACAAAATCAATATCAATCAACTTTCAAGAAAACAATAAAGATAATATCAGTAACACTTTTGTTAGTGCTCTATAAACATAAACATTTTCAAAACAGTCAACACATTTTCAAAGCTTTACATTGTACTCAAAGATTAAGGGCTAGATTTTCAGTTTAGGCAGTTTTGGGGCGCTAGCTTTAGCGCCCGCCCGAAGTTAGCGCCCGCCCCAAAGTAGCGCCCCGTTGCCGGGAATTCAGTGGCTTCGCCCTAAGAGGTTGGTGGAGCGCTAAAAGAGGCGTTCCACTACTCTCTTTAGGCGCTAAGCCGGCGGTCCAGAGGGATAGCGCCCAGGCGGGGCGCAGCACGGGTGCGGTCATTTTTGCACTGACAGCAGACCCCGTGGTGCCGACCAGCTCTTAAAGGGGGAAGGGACGAATTGGTCTGCTGCCACGCCCTGCACACTGCAGCCTTGCAAAGAGGCCTCAACACTACTGCTCAGCCCCAGGGAGTCATGGCAACGCCAGAGAAGGCCCGTCAGCGTGCCCTGCGCTTCTCAGAGGGTGATCTGGACATCATGCTCACAGCTCTGGAGGTGAGGCGCAAGATCTTGTTTCCAGACAGTGGGAGGAATCCAACCCACCACGACTACACCAAAGCCTGGAAGCAGATCGCCCAGAGGGTGACGTTCACCGGCGAGGCCCCCAGGACCCACACACAATGCCGTAAGAAGTACAACGATCTGACCAGGATTGTGAGGGTGAGTAGCCTTTCCAGTCTCCTCCTCATTCTTGCATGTACACCTGACATGATGGGCAAAGGGACCTGAAAGTCCTTTTGGCCAGCCCTCAGCCAGCAGCATTGGGACAGTCATGAGCATCAAATGGCCATTCGGCACTCTACACTTTGGCCAAGCTATTCCACCATGGGAGGCAGTGCACACTACATCAGGGCTTCACTCTGTCCAAGCTATTCCACCATGGGAGGCAGTGCACACTACATCAGGGCTTCACTCTGTCCAAGCTATTCCACCATGGGAGGCAGTGCACACTACATCAGGGCTTCACTCTGTCCAAGCTATTCCACCATGGGAGGCAGTGCACACTACATCAGGGCTTCACTCTGTCCAAGCTATTCCACCATGGGAGGCAGTGCTCACTACATCAGGGCTTCACTCTGTCCAAGCTATTCCACCATGGGAGGCAGTGCACACTACATCAGGGCTTCACTGCGCACTTACAGCCCGTCCTTTCTCTTGCAGGCTAAAGTAGCGTTTAATCGCCAGGCCCGTGCCAGGGGTGGCCGCGCCAAGCTGCAGAAGCTCACTCGGCTGGAGGAGCGCGTGTGTGTGCTCATGGGAGCACGTGTGATTGTCCCCACAGCGTGCGGTGTATCCGACCCTCCACTGCCCGGCAATGGTAAGGACCTCGCCTTTTGGCCCTCTCGCGTCGCACTGGCCCATCCGAGCTACCTCCTTTGCCACTGTCCCACCAATGCGCTGAATCCCACCAGTCCTAACTCCCTCGCTGACGCCGTCTCCTCACTCTGAAGCTACTCTTGTGCATTCCTGCTTTCAGCTGGTGACGACCAGGACCCTGAGGCTGCCAGTGACAGCACCTCCAACCAGGAGGAGGAGGAGGAGCAAGCCGGACCTTCGGGGGAACAGTCACGTCCCGCAGGAGAGGAGGAAATGCTCGACACCTCCTCACTGGACGAGTGCCTGGAGGAACTGTCGCAGGGCAATGCAGCTTCTGGGACCAGTGGCGTCCAGCCACCCAGCAGCCGTGCGCGTGGCCCGCGGCCTTCCCCCCAAAGGGGGGAAGGATCAGAGGGGAGTGCTGCTGCTCGGCACACTCGCCGTCACCAACGCGGCAAGGGTCCCCTAGTTCGGCCCCCTCCTCCCCAGCGGGAGAGTCGCGACTCCAGTCCGGACACCTTCACTTCGGAGGAGGTGCGGAAGCTCGATCAGATGGCCGACGACTCGGACCGGCGCCACACGGAGCTCATGAGCGTGGTGGGGCGCATGCCTGAGGCCATCGAGTCGCTGGCGACCAGTGTGCGCGAGTTCGGGGCAGCAACTGCCGCGACTGGCCGCATGCTAACTGATGCCGTCAAGACCCTGGCGGATGTGATGCGCGCGCACACCAGGACCACAGGGCCACTCACTGCTGCCACACGCGCTGTCTCAGGCAGGCATCGCCAGGGCAGGCGCCGCGCTGGACCATCCCAGCAAGCCGGCCGTCGGCTGATTGCTGCGGATCCTGCAGTGCGGGCCCGGCCGAGTGCCACCGCGCCACAGCACCAGCCAGCGCATCCCAGACGCCAGCTGGCCCACATTGCACCATCCGTCGCCGCCATTCCCCCTCTGGGGCGTCAAGGGCAAGTGGCTGCAGCTGATGGTGGCCAGGCTCAGGCGCGCCACTCAGGAGACGGCCCCTCGAGGCCCAAACGCCGTGTAGGCCGCCCCCCAGCGGCATCTGGCGGAAGGGCATCTGAGCCTCAGGCGCCTTCCCCCAGCCTCGCAGCAGCCACTGGGCAGAGCTTGCGAAGGAGCAGCAGGCAGGGCAGGGGAGGCAAAATGCTGGCCAAGGTCTCGCCCTCGCGGGCCACTCAGTAGAGGGTGTGGCCAGCTTTCCTTTAATATGGCGGTGGCCATCTTTATTTTGCCCATGGTTGTGCTTTTGGAGGGCTTTTTTTTTGCGTTAGGCCGACGTTGAGGCCCGGTTTCAATAAAGGTGGAGTGGCTCCTCCCCAGTTTGTGGGAGTGAGTCGTTTGTTGGGCTTTTTGTGGGGCCCGTTTATTGTTTTTGGGGATTCATGTGGGAAGGGCTTTTCATTTTTGTTTAATAAAAAATTATCTTTATTCATGCAGTCTCCATGGTTGTTCTTCTTAGTGTTTGTTGGCTTCGCCGGCTGAGGGCTTGCGGAGCGGCTGCATTCATCTTCCCTCATGGCCCCTGGCCATTCCCTGACAGGGGGCTTAGAAGTACCGTGTAATAAGGTGGCGTCGTGCGGCCCTTGGCCCTGGTCGCTCCCTCCTGGGAACGTACTCCTGCTCCTCCTCCTCCTCCTCCTCCTCCTCCTCATGCTCCTCCTGCTCCTCCTCCTGAGGTGCTGGTCCAACGTCAGGTGGCAGTGCCTGAGTCCTGCGGATAGCCAGGTTGTGTAGCATGCAGCAAACCACCACAAATTGGGAGACCCGGTCCGGCGAATACTGGAGAGCTCCTCCGGAGCGATCAAGGCAGCGGAACCACTGCTTGAGGACCCCAATAGTTAGCTCGATGATGTTGCGGGTGGTTTGATGGCTCTCGTTGTAGGCCTCTTCAGCAGCGGTCCTGGGCGCGCGGAGCGGGGTCATGAGCCAGGTGCACAAAGGATAGCCTTTGTCCCCGAGTAGCCATCCTCTTGGGGGAGGCTGTGCCTGGAACATGTCATGCACAGTACTCTGCCGCAGGATAAAGGCATCGTGGCTGCTGCCTGGGAAGCTGGCATTGACTGCCATGATGCGCTGCTTGTGGTCACAGACCAGCTGCACATTCAGAGAATGGTAGCCCTTCCTGTTGCGATACTGCTCGCCATGCTCCAGAGGGGCCCGCAAAGCCACATGCGTACAGTCAATGGCGCCCTGCACCAAGGGGAATTCCCCGAGTCTGGAAAATCCCAATGCGCGCTGATGCTGGCTCTCCAGGGCCATGGGGAAGGAGATGAATTGGCTTCTCCTTCTGAACAGTGCTTCGGTCACCTGGCGGATGCAGCGATGCGCGCCGTACTGGGAGATGTTTGCTATGTCCCCAGCAGCGTATTGGAAGGAGCCGGTGGCATAGAAGTTCAATGCCACTGTCACCTTCACTTCCACCGACAGAGACGTCCTGCACCTGAGCTTTGGCCGCAGATCTCGGCGAAGCAGGTGGCAGATCTCTGCAATCACCCCCTTCCGGAATCGGAGCCTTTTAACACATCGCGCGGCACTCATGTTTAGGTAGGAGCGCTGCTGGCGGTATAGCCTGACTGGGTAAGGCCTACGTGGCCGACGCCTGTAGCCCCCTCTGCCTCTAGCCAGGGCTGCCCCTCTCACAATACGTCTGCGAGCCCTACGGACATGGAGCTGCAGCTCCGCGTTGGCACCCCATGCAACCCCCATCAAATCCTGGCAAACACTCTAATTTCCAAATGGCCACTTGCAGCGCTGTTGCCTGAGTCCAAAAATACCTGGCTCTTGCTGCTTGAAACCAGTTAGCTATCCTCCTTGTTGTGTCTCCAGAAATGCGTGGCACAAGACTGTTTTCTGAAATAATGGATGGCCTTTATACTGGAGAGGACGTTCCCTTTAATTAGCGCCCCCCGGGGCCCGCGCTGGTTGTGTTGCGTTCCTTTTTCCAAACGCTCCGGCCGCCCGCCGCACAATGGGGCGGTCCGACTGAAGTTTGCAATCGGGGCGGCCAAAGGGCGTTGCACGAGGATGTGACGTCATTTTCTGCGCGCGCATCCGGGCGGGCGCTAAACTTTGCACCGGCGCTAACGGGCAACTTAATTTGGGGCGGGGCGCAAACTGCGCTGCGCCCGGGCGCTACACGCATAGCGCCCGGAAATCACTTCTCTTAAGGCGCTAACTGCTGGCGCAAGCAACTGAAAATCTAGCCCTCAGTCTATCAGGCTTTTTTACTTCACGTGTGGGTCTTCTCAACACGGGTAAGTCTGATGTGTCTTCATGAGATTGTTCTGGCGGTGAATGACAAGATGCAGTTGCGGCATTGTCATCAATCTGGTCTTGAATAGTCTCTTGTGTTTTTAGGAGGGAACGGCGGTTCCTCCTGAGAATCTGTCCTTCCTCAGTTCTAACAGTATATGACCTTGGTCCTACTTCCTCAAGAACTGTAGCTTTCCTGTTCCATGCATCTGGATCTTCAATCCTGACAACATCATCCCTTGTCAATGGTTTTAGAGTTTTGGATGACTTGTCATAGTATGATTTCTGTTTCAGCTTTAACAGTTGAAGTCTCTGTCTCAGTTCCTCACTTTGCTGTTCTTTTGCACAGCAGGGTAGCGTGGTGCGCAACTTGCGACCCATTAGTAGTTCAGCAGGTGAAGAACCACAGTCTAAAGGTGAGGCTCGGTAGCTCAGCAGGGTGAGATAAGGATCAGACTTGCTTTCTGTCGCTTTCTTCAGTAGCTGCTTGAGAACTTGAACACCTTTCTCTGCCTTACCATTTGACTGAGCATACAAAGGACTGGATGTGATGTGCTGAAAGTCATAATGTGCTGCAAACTGTTGCCACTCCTTACAGTTGAAGCACGGACCATTGTCGCTAACGGCAATCCTGGGAATTCCATGTCTGGCGAAGATGGATTTCACATGCATTATGACACTGCTTGCTGTGGTGCTTGAGAGCAGCGCCATCTCAGGATAGTTAGAATAGTAGTCAATCACTATTAGATAGTCTTTACCATTTAAATGAAAAAGGTCCATACCAACCTTTTGCCATGGTGCTGTTGGTATGTCAGCTACTATCATTGGTTCCTTTGCTTGTTTGTTTTGGTGTTTCTGACATGTCTCACATTTGCCTATCATGTTCTCAATGTCCTTATTTATGCCAGGCCAATAAACAGTGTCTCTTGCCCTCCTTTTGCATTTTTCAATTCCGAGGTGTCCCTCGTGAATCCTTTTGAGCATGTCTTGATGTAGAGCCTGTGGAATGACTATTCTGTTCTGTTTTAGTAATAGTCCACTTGCGACACTCAATTCTGACCTTATGTGAAAATATTTTGGACAGGAACCTTTTGGCCAACCATGATGAATGTTCTCTATTACTGTTTGTAATACTGTATCTTTTACTGTTTCTTCTGCTATTTGCTTTGATTTTGTGTCTGACAGGGCAGCGCAGCAGTGACCATACTCACATGAACATCCACGTCTTCTTCAGTAGAGCTCACATGACTCATTGTCACATGACACATGACTCGGGATAGTGCATCTGCTAACACTATGTATTTGCCTGGTGTGTAGATCAGTTCAAAGTCATATCTTTGCAGCTTCATCATGAGTCGTTGAATCCTTGGAGACATCTCATTCAGGTTTTTTTTTTATGATGGCAACCAGAGGGCTGTGGTCTGTCTCAACTGTGAAGGTGGGAAGTCCATATATGTAGCCATGAAACTTTTCTAGTCCAACTACCAAGCCTAGACATTCCTTTTCAATCTGGGCGTATCGACACTCTGTATCAGTCATAGACCTGGAGGCATAGGCAACAGGCTTCCAATCTTCACCCTCTGCTTGTAGCAAGACCGCACCTAGGCCATCTTTTGATGCATCCGTTGACACTTTGATTCTTTTTGTTGGGTCAAAGAAGGTGAGTACAGGTGTGGTTGTCAGCACTGTTTTGAGGTTTATCCACTCTTGTTCATGTCTTTCTGTCCATGCGAACTCATTTGTTTTACGTAGCAGGTCTTGCAGACACGCTGTCTTGGCTGACAAGTTAGGAATGAACTTTCCAATGAAGTTTATCATCCCCATGATACGTAGCATTCCTTTTTTGTCAGTGGGTCGGGGCATTTTGAGTATGGCGTTTACTTTTTCCATATCTGGCTCTATTCCTTTACCAGATAGATTATCTCCTAGGAAAGTGACTTCCTGGACGCCAAACTGACACTTGGCTTTGTTGAGCTTCAGTCCATTCTGGCGTATGCTCTGTAGCACTTTAGTCAGTCTCTCATTGTGTTCTTTCAGTGTGGAGCCCCAGATGATGATGTCATCAACATAGACCCGAACTCCTTCCAGACCTTCAATTATGTGTTCCATCGCTCTATGAAAGATTTCAGATGCAGATATTATCCCGAAAGGCATTCTGAGGAAACAATACCTGCCAAATGGTACGTTGAAGGTACAGTATTTGGTGCTCTCTTCATCCAGTTTTAGTTGCCAAAATCCTTGTGAGGCATCGAGCTTTGTAAAGTATCTGGCACCTGACATTTCACTGGTGATTTCTTCTCGCTTGGGAATCTGGTAGTGTTCACGTTTTATGTTTGCATTTAAGTCCTTTGGATCCATGCATATTCTTAGATCATCTTTTTCTTTACACGTACCATGGAGTTAACCCAGTCTGTTGGCTCTTCGACTTTCCTGATGACTCCTAGTGTGGTCATTCTGTCCAGTTCATTCTTGAGCCGGTCACGCAGGGGTGCTGGAACTCTTTGTGGAGCATGTACCACTGGCTGAGCATTCTGCTTTAGCTGGATCTTGTAAGTGAATGGTAGAACTCCAAATCCTTTGAACACACCCTGGAAATTATTCACTACAGAATCCACCGAGTCATCTGGTCTGCTTATGGCACAGTTTATACGGTAGACTCTCTTGACTAGTTCTAAGTCCTCACAAGCTTTGTCACCCAGTAGTGAATCAAGTCTTTCAGCCACAACAGAAAACATGAGATGATGCACTTTGTCTTTGACTGTCACTTTAAGTCTGCATACACCTAAGCTATCTATTTTCTGTCCATTATAGTCCTTCAGTAGTACTGACTTTTTCTGTATTTTGGGCTTTTCTTTCATATTGTTAATGTCACTCATACTGATTAAGTTTGCTTTTGCCCCAGTGTCTAGTTTCAAGGTAACTAATGCTCCATTTACCTGCAGTGGGATCATCCATTTGTCCTCTTTTACTGCATTAACTTTATGTTCAGCATTGTCCATTTCTGAGGGCTGCACATTTTCTGTATCCTTTTTGATATTGTCACATGACACCATTCCTACAAAAAATGTCTCACTTAAATCAGTGTCCTCAATTACATTAACTCGTTGCCCTTTCTTAGTTTTTACTTTTGAAAAGCATTGTTTGGCAAAGTGATTCTTTCCATTACACTTTGTGCACATTTTTCCAAACGCTGGGGATTGTCTTAACTGGTGTTTGTAACCACAGCGTTTACAATTAAAAATTTCATCCTCCGATTGCTTTTCATTTCTGTTCTGCCCACGTTTCTTCGCCTTGTAGGACACAGCACCAACAGCAGCATTATTATTCATTACAATCGCATCATTATTGATTTCACTGAAAGTCTTCGCGTGCTTTCGAGCTAGCTCGCTGGCTTGGCATATTTTCACTGCATTTTCCAAATTTAGTTCGGTTTCTCTCAACAGACGTTCCCTGACTTTTTTATCCTGAATACCAAACACAATCAGGTCACGAATCATGGATGATTTCAGCTCAGAGAAATTACATGTCTGTGCTTTCAGTTTCAGATCAGTTATAAAGCTATCAAAAGTCTCATTTTGCTGCTGTGTCCTTGAACAGAACATGTATCTTTCATAGGTCTCATTCTTTTTGGGAGAGCAATGTGCATCAAATTTTTTTAGCACATATTCTAATTTTTCTCTGTTCTCCTCTGGATTAAATACAAATGTATTAAATAACTCTATCGCCTGTGGGCCTGCAACCGTAAGCAGCAACGCTATTTTCCTTGCGTCTGGCTTCATACCGAATCCGATGACTGCAAGGTAGAGTTCGAATTGTTGTTTAAAAGTCTGCCAATTGTAGTCGATTTTTCCTGTGAGTTTCAAACGCTCTGGTGGCTTCAAATTCTCCATGTCGCTTTTCACAATTTTCAGCAGATCTTCACCATCCTGGTACCATCTTATGTTAATTAATAAATAGACATTCTTATTATGAACACAGCTAGCTTTTGCTAGACACTTTTATTGAGCACATGTGGACTAGGTACAGTATCTGTTGAGGCATCCATCTTGACTGCTGCCTTGTGGGTAGCCTAGTGCCTCATGGGTAATGTAGTCTTAAACACATACAGCTGGGTAGTGTAGTCTTATACATACAGCTATATACAGCTCTACGGCTCCACCTAGTGTCCACTATAGAATGACATGTTATTGATCATTACACCTGGGATAGAAACATAGAAGATAGGAGCAGGAGTAGGCCATTCGGCCCCTTGAGCCTGCTCCGCCATTCAATGCGATCATGGCTGATCATCCAAATTCAGTACCCTGTCCCTGCTTTCTCCCCATACCCCTTGATCCCTTTAGCCTTAAGAAATATATCCAACTCCTTCTTGAATATATTTAATGAATTGGCCTCAACTGCCTTCTGTGGTAGAGAATTCCACAGGTTCACCACTCTCTGGGTGAAGAAAGTCCTCCTCATCTCTGTCCTAAATGGCTTACCCCTTATCCTTAGACTGTGACCCCTGGTTCTGGACTCCCCGACCATCGGGAACATCCTTCCTGCATCTAGTCTGTCTAGTCCTGTTAGAATTTTATAAGTTTCAATGAGATCCCCTCTCATTCTTCTAAACTCCAGCGAGTACAAGCCCAATCGACCCAATCTCTCCTCATATATGTCATTCCTGCCATCCCAGGTATCAGCCTGGTGAATCTTCGCTGAACTCCTTCCATGGCAAGAACATCCTTCCTCAGATAATGCGACCAAAACTGCACACAATACTCAAGATGTGGTCTCACCAAGGCCCTGTACAACTGCAGCAAGACATCCTTGATCCTGTACTCAAACCCTCTCGCTACGAAGGCCAACATACCATTTGCCTTCTTAACTGCCTGCTGCACCTGCATGCTTACTTTCAGCGACTGGTGCACAAGGACGCCCAGGTCTCGTTGCACTTCCCCTTCTCCCAATCTATTGCCATTCAGATAATCTGCCTTCCTGTTTTTGACACCAAAGTGGATAACCTCATATTTATCCATGTTATATTGCATTTGCCATGCTTCTGCCTAATCACCCAACCTGTCCAAATCATCCTGGAGTTTCTCCGCATCCTCCTCACCGCACACACGCCCACCCAGCTTTGTGTCGTCTGCAAATTTGGAGATATTACATCTAGTTCCCTCGTCCAGATCATTAATATATATTGTGAATAGCTGGGGTCCAAGGACCGATCCCTGCGTTACCTCACGAGTCACTGCCTGCCACTCGGAAAAAGACCCGTTTATTCCAACTCTTTGCTTTCTGTCTGCCAACCAGTTCTCTATCCAAGTCAATACCTTGCCCCCAATCCCATGTGCCTTAACTTTACACGCTAATCTCTTATGCGGGACCTTATCGAAAGCCTTCTGAAAGTCCAAATACACCACATCCACTGGTTCTCCCTTATCTATTTTACCAGTTACATCCTCAAAAAATTCCAGTAGATTAAAAAAGTAGATAAACCCTGCGCTTTCCCACCTAGCACCTGTCCCTCCCAAGAATTCCTAAACTCCTCGGGTCTGTTTGTACCCCAAAACGTGTCCTATTGATCCATGCCTGAAGCCTGTTGCTCCTTCACTCGCTGTTCTTTGTACCACCGCTACCCCGATCCGCCTCGCAGATTTCCACGTTAAGTGTGAATATTGCTACTCACCCCCTCCGTGTAGGTTGTTGTGGAGGATCGATCAGCAGTCCGGTGGTATCCCACTTCTGACACCAAGCTGTGAGTGAAAAAAATCTGGATGGTAAAACAGAACTAACAGACTCAGGTGTTAATCCCAGATCAATAGTTTATTACAAGTGCACACGGGAGAACCACCTCAGCCAACCTCAGCTGGAGGCTCCGTTCTCAGAGGAAAAGTGATAATACAGCTTAGTTTATACAGTTTATTATGCAAGCCATCTGGACCAGGTGACCTGTCCACTCTAAGCATACTCAGCCTTTCCAGTACATCCTGTCTATCAATTTTCACCCCTTCCATTGCTTCTACCTTTTCCACTTCTACTGATATTTTGTCAGCATCCACCTCCTTAGTAAACACTGCTGCCTGGCCTGCTGAGTTTTCCAGCATTTTCTGTTGATACAAAGTACTCTGAGTATTCTAGCCTTGCCCTGTGCCTCTAAGCATATATCACCTTCTTTGTATTGAGACTTTTGTCACGCCTCCTGTTGACTAGGACTATTCTGGTCTCAAAATATTGAATAATTTGCACTTTTTTGTTTGTGATATGAACCCAATTAATCCTTTTTCTGGATTTGACTATTTAGTAACTGAGGATTGCTATTGACCTTTGAAAATAGCATATTGGATCGAAGATGAGAGAGGTTGTAAGGATGTTGGCCTCAACACCTCAGGGTAGGGAGGGGGAAATGTGTTGGCGTCCCTGCTCTTGATCTTTATTCAGTGACCGTCTCCTCTTTCACCCCCCCGGCCTTTCTGTAACGTGCCCGTGCGAGCACAGGATCGGGTTTGGCTGTGATGCCCACGACATTTGAGCAGTTTTAATGGATAGAAAATCACGGGGAGCACACTGCGCTCCTGGCAGGTAAGGCGGCACACTGGAAAAGTGCTCGCCTTTCCAGCGATGTCCATATCCTGAGTGATTTTTTTTTTTAAAGACTTGGAAGGGTGGCGGGTATAGGGCAGAGTGTTCAAGGGCGAGAGCGTAGCAGTTGAAAGAATTGTGACAGGTAATGGAGGGGAAGAAGTAATCGCGGTTAGAGGAGTGTATGCAAATATGTATGAGGGGAGGTGATTGCGAGTCCTGGCATGCTCGAATATGCATGAATAAACAGCTGCTGGTATATTGCTTTCCCTATTTACTTCACCAAAAGTTCAAAAGTTTATGCTTAATGCTGTTTAGATGATATTACTTTTTAAAAACCCCTAAAATAGTTTCCCTGTCTTTTCCTGCAAGTAATTTTCCATCAAGTGCTGGTACACTCTGTCTTGCTGTTAATCATAAAAGGTAATTCTGGAAATTGTAGACACAAATGCATTGTTGAGTCAGTCAGCGGTAACCCTGTGCTAGGGAGGGTGCTGGATAGAGGAGGGCGCTCGTGCTGGGGAAGGGGCCTGCTACCTCCAAGGCTCTCTGCAGTTC
Source organism: Somniosus microcephalus (assembly GCF_052327205.1). NCBI lineage: Eukaryota > Metazoa > Chordata > Chondrichthyes > Squaliformes > Somniosidae > Somniosus > Somniosus microcephalus. The sequence goes on along the minus strand of NC_141017.1, from coordinate 14,694,358 downwards.
CCCATAAACTCGAGTCAGGATTCGCAGGCTCCCACTGCCCAGAGAGTGTCTGTGGGGACAGTGCTCCCACTGCCCAGAGAGTGTCTGTGGGGACAGTGCTCCCACTGCCCAGAGAGTGTCTGTGGGGACAGTGCTCCCACTGCCCAGAGAGTGTCTGTGGGGACAGTGCTCCCACTGCCCAGAGAGTGTCTGTGGGAACAGTGCTCCCACTGCCCAGAGAGTGTCTGTGGGGACAGTGCTCCCACTGCCCAGAGAGTGTCTGTGGGGACAGTGCTCCCACTGCCCAGAGAGTGTCTGTGGGGACAGTGCTCCCACTGCCCGGAGAGTGTCTGTGGGGACAGGGCTCCCACTGCCCAGAGAGAGTCTGTGGGGACAGGGCTCCCACTGCCCAGAGAGTGTCTGTGGGGACAGTGCTCCCACTGCCCAGAGAGTGTCTGTGGGGACAGGGCTCCCACTGCCCCGAGAGTGTGGAGACAGTGCTCCCACTGCCCAGAGAGTGTCTGTGGGGACAGTGCTCCCACTGCCCAGAGAGTGTCTGTGGGGACAGGGCTCCCACTGCCCAGAGAGTGTCTGTGGGGACAGGGCTCCCACTGCCCAGAGAGTGTCTGTGGGGACAGGGCTCCCACTGCCCAGAGAGTGTCTGTGGGGACAGGGCTCCCACTGCCCAGAGAGTGTCTGTGGGGACAGTGCTCCCACTGCCCAGAGAGTGTGGGGACAGTGCTCCCACTGCCCAGAGAGTGTCTGTGGGGACAGCGCTCCCACTGCCCAGAGAGTATCTGTGGGGACAGCGCTCCCACTGCCCAGAGAGTGTCTGTGGGGACAGTGCTCCCACTGCCCAGAGAGTGTCTGTGGGGACAGTGCTCCCACTGCCCAGAGAGTGTCTGTGGGGACAGCGCTCCCACTGCCCAGAGAGTATCTGTGGGGACAGCGCTCCCACTGCCCAGAGAGTGTCTGTGGGGACAGTGCTCCCACTGCCCCGAGAGTGTGGAGACAGTGCTCCCACTGCCCAGAGAGTGTCTGTGGGGACAGTGATCCCACTGCCCAGAGAGTGTCTGTGGGGACAGGGCTCCCACTGCCCAGAGAGTGTCTGTGGGGACAGGGCTCCCACTGCCCAGAGAGTGTCTGTGGGGACAGGGCTCCCACTGCCCAGAGAGTGTCTGTGGGGACAGGGCTCCCACTGCCCAGAGAGTGTCTGTGGGGACAGGGCTCCCACTGCCCCGAGAGTGTGGGGACAGTGCTCCCACTGCCCAGAGAGTGTCTGTGGGGACAGTGCTCCCACTGCCCAGAGAGTGTCTGTGGGGACAGCGCTCCCACTGCCCAGAGAGTATCTGTGGGGACAGTGCTCCCACTGCCCAGAGAGTGTCTGTGGGGACAGCGCTCCCACTGCCCAGAGAGTGTCTGTGGGGACAGGGCTCCCACTGCCCTGAGAGTGTGGGGACAGTGCTCCCACTGCCCAGAGAGTGTCTGTGGGGACAGCGCTCCCACTGCCCAGAGAGTATCTGTGGGGACAGCGCTCCCACTGCCCAGAGAGTGTCTGTGGGGACAGTGCTCCCACTGCCCAGAGAGTGTCTGTGGGGACAGTGCTCCCACTGCCCAGAGAGTGTCTGTGGGGACAGCGCTCCCACTGCCCAGAGAGTATCTGTGGGGACAGCGCTCCCACTGCCCAGAGAGTGTCTGTGGGGACAGTGCTCCCACTGCCCAGAGAGTGTCTGTGGGGACAGGGCTCCCACTGCCCCGAGAGTGTGGGGACAGTGCTCCCACTGCCCAGAGAGTGTCTGTGGGGACAGTGCTCCCATGCCCAGAGAGTGTCTGTGGGGACAGGGCTCCCACTGCCCAGAGAGTGTCTGTGGGGACAGTGCTCCCACTGCCCAGAGAGTGTCTGTGGGGACAGTGCTCCCACTGCCCAGAGTGTCTGTGGGAACAGTGCTCCCACTGCCCAGAGAGTGTCTGTGGGGACAGTGCTCCCACTGCCCAGAGAGTGTCTGTGGGGACAGTGCTCCCACTGCCCAGAGAGTGTCTGTGGGGACAGTGCTCCCACTGCCCAGAGAGTGTCTGTGGGGACAGTGCTCCCACTGCCCGGAGAGTGTCTGTGGGGACAGTGCTCCCACTGCCCAGAGAGTGTCTGTGGGGACAGTGCTCCCACTGCCCGGAGAGTGTCTGTGGGGACAGGGCTCCCACTGCCCAGAGAGAGCCTGTGGGGACAGGGCTCCCACTGCCCAGAGAGTGTCTGTGGGGACATTGCTCCCACTGCCCAGAGAGTGTCTGTGGGGACAGGGCTCCCACTGCCCAGAGAGTGTCTGTGGGGACAGGGCTCCCACTGCCCAGAGAGTGTCTGTGGGGACAGGGCTCCCACTGCCCAGAGAATGTCTGTGGGGACAGGGCTCCCACTGCCCCGAGAGTGTGGGGACAGTGCTCCCACTGCCCAGAGAGTGTCTGTGGGGACAGTGCTCCCACTGCCCAGAGAGTGTCTGTGGGGACAGCGCTCCCACTGCCCAGAGAGTATCTGTGGGGACGGTGCTCCCACTGCCCAGAGAGTGTCTGTGGGGACAGGGCTCCCACTGCCCCGAGAGTGTGGAGACAGTGCTCCCACTGCCCAGAGAGTGTCTGTGGGGACAGTGCTCCCACTGCGCAGAGAGTGTCTGTGGGGACAGGGCTCCCACTGCCCAGAGAGTGTCTGTGGGGACAGGGCTCCCACTGCCCAGAGAGTGTCTGTGGGGACAGTGCTCCCACTGCCCAGAGAGTGTCTGTGGGGACAGGGCTCCCACTGCCCAGAGAGTGTCTGTGGGGACAGTGCTCCCACTGCCCAGAGAGTGTCTGTGGGGACAGGGCTCCCACTGCCCCGAGAGTGTGGGGACAGTGCTCCCACTGCCCAGAGAGTGTCTGTGGGGACAGGGCTCCCACTGCCCAGAGAGTGTCTGTGGGGACAGGGCTCCCACTGCCCAGAGAGTGTCTGTGGGGACAGGGCTCCCACTGCCCAGAGAGTGTCTGTGGGGACAGGGCTCCCACTGCCCAGAGAGTGTCTGTGGGGACAGGGCTCCCACTGCCCCGAGAGTGTGGGGACAGTGCTCCCACTGCCCAGAGAGTGTCTGTGGGGACAGTGCTCCCACTGCCCAGAGAGTGTCTGTGGGGACAGTGCTCCCACTGCCCAGAGAGTGTCTGTGGGGACAGGGCTCCCACTGCCCAGAGAGTGTCTGTGGGGACAGTGCTCCCACTGCCCCGAGAGTGTCTGTGGGGACAGTGCTCCCACTGCCCAGAGAGTGTCTGTGGGGACAGGGCTCCCACTGCCCAGAGAGTGTCTGTGGGGACAGGGCTCCCACTGCCCAGAGAGTGTCTGTGGGGACAGGGCTCCCACTGCCCAGAGAGTGTCTGTGGGGACAGGGCTCCCACTGCCCCAAGAGTGTCTGTGGGGACAGTGCTCCCACTGCCCAGAGATTGTGGGGACAGGGCTCCCACTGCCCACAGAGTGTGGGGACAGCACTGTGAGTGAAGTTAATGTCTTGCTGATTATTCTCATGCCTGTCTGCATTTAATGGGCTGAGATTGAGAAGCCGTTGTCTAATAATGCAATGCATGTCCTCTTCAGATGACATTGAAAACAAAACCACACAGCTGTACATGTTTTATAGAAGACGTGATGCAGGTTTTAATCGTTCCACGTGCTTTTGACTTTCTGTCAGTGTAATATATATATGAAAAATATAATTCTCTCGACGTAAGTAACTAGAAGCAGAAAATCCCAGTTCATTGCCTATGCTGTGTTTTGTCCTGTTGGATATTGTTTTGGATATTAATTTCTGTTTGAGGAATATATTTTTGCCAAGAACCAGAGAGACAACCTCATAGAAAAAGTTGGGGGCCAGGCAATCAGTGACAACTCTGGGATTTGGAAGGTGCAGGGTTTGATACTCTTGGTTCAGGGGGTTGAGGGTTACAGCAGTCTTATGGACCATAAGAACCATAATTCATATGGTGATTCCATCCATTGTCATTTTTGGTTGGGTTAATGTAACCCATGCAAAAAGAAAATAGGGAGTACACCCCCCCCCCCCACGGCTTACACCCAGAGGAAATACGGTACCACGTTTAGGCACCTTTTGTGTGGCTTATTATTTGCCTTGGAAATAAATTCAAGGGGTTTTACATTCCATTACAACAACTTAAGTGAGCAAGGATGTAAGTTGGCAAGGTTGGTTTCTTGGCGATTACGCACAGCAGCCACGGCTCATGACGCTTATAAGTGACTCCCAGTAGCAGGAGAGCACAGCTGTTAAAGGTACATGGCGAGTCGGGACAGTGACTGAGTAGACTTTTGGCCTGCTGAAACAGTGGTCCAGATCACTCGGCGAAGCTTTGCAATATGGCCCCATTGAGGGTGTCCGACGTTATTGTGGAGTTTTGCACGCCAAATAATCGGTCTGACCATCATGACTGAGGAACAGCAAGAGATTGAGGAGGAGGAGGCGTTGTGAACAGGAGAGCAGTCTTTGCAGGAAGAGTGAGAAACACATCCAGCTCTCGAAATACCCACCAAGGCAAATGAGAGCGTTACTGTGACTGATTCGTACCTTGGATCTTTTAGTCACCATGAAGACACCATTTAACTCTCATCTAGACCTGTTCTGAATATTTTTGTACTACTGGTGTATGTCTTCATAGAATCATAGAAAGTTACAGCACGGAAGGAGGCCATTTCGGCCCATCGTGTCCGTGCCGGCCAACAACGAGCTCTCCAGCCTAATCCCACTTCCCAGCTCTTGGTCCGTAGCCCTGCAGGTTACAGCATCCCAAGTGCACATCCAAGTACTTTGTAAATGTGGTTCGGGTTCCTGCCTCTACCACCCTTTCAGGCAGTGAGTTCCAGACCCCCACAACCCTCTGGGTGAAGAAATTTCCCCTCAAATCCCCTCTAAACCTTCCACCAATTACTTTAAATCTGTGCCCCCTGGTTTTTGACCCCTCTGCTAAGGGAAATAGGTCCTTTCTATCCACTCTATCTAGGCCCCTCATAATTTTATACACCTTGAAGATGATTCTATTAAAACAACAACTTGCATTTGAATAGCACCTTTTAACATAGAACAATGTCCCAAGGCACTCCACAGAGACCTGATGTCCTCCCCCCAGCGCCGCCACAGCACCAAGACCCCAGGTGCAGGCCAGAGGAAAATCTACCGTGTACTGTTCTGGTAGCTCCGCATTCTGGTTTCTGCTCGACAATGCCTTGATACAGTAAGTGCTGACTTTACTAACACGCCCAGATCTTTTCAGCCTCTTTATTCGTTCAACCCCATTCATTGAGTAAGTATGCGCCCTTATTTTTTTTTCTGATATATAAGATCTCACACTTTTATGTATTTTGAATTTCATGTCATAGTTCTGCCCAGTTGTGGATTTTTTGTCTCGGCCTTCCTATAGCTCCTTGGCTGCTTCATCAGACTTGACTAATCACTCTATTATCTGACTAACCGGCATTGCATTTTTGAGTGCAGGTCATTTTTGTAGATCAGAATTTGTAGACCAACACTAATGCCATTACTGTATTACCAATACTAATACTGTCCATTTGGGATATGATTTCCATTTTAAAAAGAATCACGGAGGTTGGTATGTCAGGCTCTGCCCTCCTATTAAACAATGTTGGCTGTTATTTACTAGGTTATTTTCATAATACAGGTAACAATCAAGTTTGATCCTAATGACCATTTCCTTTTATTTTGCCAGTTATTGATGTAAGGCTAATGTGTTTGTAGTTACCAGAGTTTGTTTCATCACCTTGTTTGAAAGTAAGTGACCCAACCTGTTCCTGGGACTAGGGACAGGGTCACTGGCAAGGCTTGGAAGCTAAGCAGAGCCAGGCCTGGTTAGTACCTGGAGGGGTGACCATCAGGGAAGACCAGGTGCAGAAGGGGCGGTTGGTGAGAAGGTCATGGAAGGAGGAACGTCTGGTGAGCAGGCCCGGGCGTTGGGCTGAAGATTGTCGGACAGGAGGAATGGTGGAAATGGAATGGCGGCGCGCACCGACGCAGCGGCTTTGCTTCTCCCAGTCATGGGAGCTTGCAAGGTCACATTTCGTTGTTCATGTACTTGTGCAATGACAAAGTTGAATTATTATTATTATTATTATTCGGCTCTACCGGGTACCCTCCCCATCCCCAAAGCATACAGTCTGTGGCCATGCATGGCTACCTTCACCCGCCAGTGCAACATGCAGCCTGTAGCTCTCGGTGGCTCCCTTCGCCTCCTACCACCTCCCACTTAAAAGGGGAGAGAAAAGCACAGAGGAGCCGAAGAGGATAGAGAAAGGAGAATGGGAGAGAGAAGAGAAAGACAAAAACCCTCAGAAGAGGCGATACTGAGAGAACCAGCAACGTGAAGGTGACAGAAACAGGTAAGCGAGAGAGAGAGATTGTTTGCGCTAAGTCACCGTGTGTAACACCTTGGGAAATCCAGTATTAAGTTAGTTAAACGATATCTGTAGCTCATGGCAATTTGGAGTCTGTCCTTATTTAGACCCTGAAACAAAAGTGGAAAATGCAGGAAGCACTCGGCAGTTCAGGCAGCATCTGTGGAGAAAACTAAGCTTTCACAATGGGTGCATATCTTAAAACGCCAACTTGTTTGTTCTCTCCACAGATGCTGCCTAACCTGCTGAGTGTTTCTAGCATTTTCTATTTTTGTTTTAGATTTCCAGCATGAGCAGCATTTTGCTTTTTGTTCTTATTTAGACCCCGTTTAAACTCCTCATTAATCTTGCTTCCTTTGTGCGTATGACCTGGAATAATTCAGTTACTAAATTGATGTGGTATTCTTAGAGTAGCAGGATTGAGACAGAAAGCTATGTTAAGTGCTGCTTTCAGCTCCGCCTATAAGGGATGTAGTGGACACATTTGCTGGGAGATTTCTTGCTTACCTTTGCAGTTCTGCTCAGGTCAGACACTTTCCTGCTTCCATAGCAAGTATGACTGGCGTATTGTGTTGCCTTTCTGATATCTTCTCCCATGTCTAGCAGATTTTGTGTAGGAACAACAAGGTGCATTTATATAGCCCCTTTTAATGTAGTAAAAGGTCCCAAGGCACTTCATCGGAGCGTTAACACACAAAATTTGACACAGAGCCACATAAGGAGATATTGGGACCGAAAAGAGGTCGGTTTTAAGGAGTGTCTCAAAGGAGAAGAGAGAGCTGGAGAGGTTTAGGGAGGAAATTCCAGAGCTTAGAGCCTTGGCAGCTGAAGGCACGGCCGCCAATGGTGAAGCGGTTAAAAATGGGGATGCGCAAAAAGAGGCCAGAATTGGAGAAGTGCAGAGAACTCGGAGGGTTGTAGGGCTGGAGGAGGTTTCGGAGCTAGGGAGGGGCGCGGGATTTGAAAACAAGGATGAGAATTTTAAAATCACGGCGTTGCTGGACTGGGAGCCAATGTAGGTCAGCGAGCACAGGGGGTGATGGGTGAGTGGGACTTGGTGCGAGTTAGGATACGGGCAGCAGAGTTTTGGATGAGCTCAAGTTTATGGAGGGTGCTTGTCTGCCCGTTGCTCCCGTAGAGTCTAACTCCGCGCTCCCTCACTCTGTCGCCGGAAGCCAAGCGCAAGGAGCGCACGTCAACCCAAGCACCCGCCCCTTCAACCACCATCTGCCCCACCTGTGACAGAGACTGTAGCTCCCGCATCGGACTCATCAGTCACCTGCGAACTCATTTTTAATGTGGAAGCAAGTCATCCTCGGTTCTGAGGGACTGCCTAAGAAGAAGAACTCTATCTACAGTAGCCTAGAGGGTTTTGTCACTGAATCTCGGTTCCCTTTAGTGTCTTCTGCTCCATCATGGCTGAATTTCCTCATTGCCTTGTACAGTTTTAACAGCCTTGTCAGATCATTAACAAGTAACCTAGCTCCATTATTACAGGAGTGTTCTAAATGGCTCATTCACTGTGCATGCATTATAACAAATTCCATTTTGTAAATTGCCATGCTGAAAGGTGTGCATTTCCCAACGTCTTTAAGAAGTACGAAATAATTAATGCACATTTAATGTGGGGGGGGGTGGGGGAGAGGGCATTTGATCCCTGTATTGGTGCTAAAGTTGCCACATTCTGTACACTGGCTACAGTTCCTCGCTCTCGATTTCTAAATTCAGTTTCCCATTTAATGCAACATGTTCACAAAAAAATGAAGTTGAAACGACATTTAGTGTGAAATGACAGCTCATGTTCTTGCAGCTAGTTCTTAGCTGGCTCGGCTTTGCTTTCCCTCCTACCTCGTATCCCTTGTCTGGGTAATTGTAAATGTGTTCACGTCCCCTCTTTGCTGTGCGGGGATTATTTCTTTTTTTAAACACAGTTTTGAAAGCAGAAAACACATAAAGAATTTGCCTCTTAATATCGAACTTCTTTATAAAAAAAAAAAAAAAAAAAAAAAAAAATTGTTTTAATTGTCAGTTTTTAAAGAAACCTTTTCATTTTTAAGAAAAGTAATGGTAAATGGGGAGCTAAAGCCCTATGGACAAGTCAACCAGGTTTCAAATGTTTGTCATTTTTCATTTTTTCCCCAATAACTCCTTTCTCCCAAGTTTTTAATAATTATAAGAAAAAATATGAATTTGGAATTAAAATCCTGTATTGGCCCTTATTTGCTGTGGAGGAATTATTTTTTTAAATGATATTTTACCAGTTTTAAATCTAAAATGAGGCAGTAATTGCAATGAGGGATGGTAGCAGACAGATGCAAATGAAGGTGCTTGTGATCATTAGCAGTTTCAGCATTTCGGCTAAAAATAATCACATGACTAAGTCACATGAAGCAGTGCACATGTCATCGGCTGTACCTCATGTAAAAATGTAAAAGCTGAGTTCCTGAATACTGGAAAATCCACGAATAAAATGTGCTAAATCAATGTTTTTTCTAGAGGGGGAAGCATGCTTCCAAAGAACCATAGAATATAAATGTCAGTAATTTCAACTCCCCTCCAGAACTGTCTAAATTACCACCATCGAAACATAGAAGATAGGAGCAGGAGTCGGCCATTCGGCCCCTCGAGCCTGCTCCGCCATTTAATGCGATCATGGCTGATCATCCAAATTCAGTACCCTGTCCCTGCTTTCTCCCCATATCCCTTGATCCCTTTAGCCTTAAGAAATATATCTAACTCCTTCTTGAATATATTTAATGGCCCTGAAATTAGGATCGGGAGCTTGCCGCGCGCGCAAGCCCCCGATGTGCACTTACCCGGCGCGCTGACATTTCAATCCTGGCCCGCATTGCATTTCCTCTCACTGGCCCGCTTGAGGTCCTGCCGCGCTGTGCGTGCGTGACCCAGTGGCGTACTTAGTGCGATGAGCCGGCTGGGATCACGTGAGCACAGGGCAACCAATGGGAGGTTGCAAAAGCTCATTCATGAGTTTGACAGTAAGAGCTGTCAAACTCATGAAAACTCCTGGCCCCAAAACACTACTTAAACTTGAAAGAAAATTTAAAAAAAATTGCACTACTTAAATGAACCATAAATAACTGTAAAAAACTATTTTAAACAATAATTTTAAAATTTGAAAAAATTATTATATAAAAAAATCAGGGCTAAAACTAAACTTACCTTACTGTAAATTCTTTAAAAATAATAAACCTGTGGAAATTATTTTTATAAATTGTATTAATAGACCACTTACCTGTAAAACTAAGTACTTACGTGTGGTTTTTCAATGCGTAAAAACCGGAGGCCTTTACACATGCGCAACTCTCTAAAAATAAAGGAAATCCAAGTCGCACGCACAGGCTCCTGCGCGCACGCGTTCAGCCTCTTAACCCCTTGGGTCAGAGGAGAGGAAATGCCTGTTTTCCCCGCATGCGCTGTGCATGCTGAAAACCGGCAATTCCTCCGGGCACACGCGTGAGTACCCCGTCCGTACTCACACGTTGGGAGAGGAATTACTGGGCTAATGAATTGGCCTCAACTGCCTTGTGTGGTAGAGAATTCCACAGGTTCACCGCTCTCTGGGTGAAGAAATTCCTCCTCATCTCTGTCCTAAATGGCTTACCCCTTATCCTTAGACTGTGACCCCTGGTTCTGGACTCCCCCGCCATCGGGAACATCCTTCCTGCATCTAGTCTGTCTAGTCCTGTCAGAATTTTATAAGTTTCAATGAGATCCCCTCTCATTCTTCTAAACTCCAGCGAGTATAAGCCCAATCGACCCAATCTCTCCTCATACGTCATTCCTGCCATCCCAGGTATCAGTCTGGTGAATCTTCGCTGCACTCCCTCCATGGCAAGAACATCCTTCCTCACCGGCTGTATCCACCTCCTCTTTTTCTCATGGCCTAGTCTAGGCTGTGTTTCCGCTCCCCTTTGCTTCCCATAGCCTAGTTTTGGTCTGTCTCCTGCTCCACTTTGTGCTAAGTCCTGATCCTGCTCCCACTCCCCTTTGTCCACGGCCTGATTCTGGTCCTGCCCTCCGTTGCTGTCCTTAGCCACTGGTTCTGGGGACGGGGGGGGGGGTCAAAGATTACACAGGGCCGAAGGGAGAGTACTCCTTAACAAGTGCCATTTTACCCAGTGCTTACCGAATGAGCCCAATGTAACATTGCAACTACACTGCCCACCTAAAACAGAATTTCCATTTACAGAATTAAAATTTGCCATCATCATTATCATCATCCTTATTTTCTGAATCTCAGCCCTGGTTATCAGTGGTCTGATAAGTAGCTCATGTCCTTGCGACTGCTTCATTACATGTATCAGTGAAGTGGCAATTAATCCCAAACTGATCTTGCTTCATTGTGCAGTTGAACAGCTGCTGGTACTGAGAGAGTTAGAGTGCAGTTGGTGTTTGATGTAGGCGTTTACAGTGATACCAGTCCCAGTGGCTCAAGTCTCTTGCCCTTGTACCCTCTCGCTAGTTTTCCAAACTGCACTGTCACCCAGTCTCTGGCTGATTGCCTGATCTGAAATACTGATTGGGGGGTGGGGGAGGAGGAGGAGGTGTGGGGGGGTGGGGGTGCAATGCTTTGAAGTATAACTGAAAACATTTGAAAGATGTGTATTGAATACAGATTGACATGTTTGCTAATCTCTGCAAAGTGTGCCTTCAGAGTCATATTACATGCGTTGCTGTTTGCTGCCTCACAGCTGCCTAGTCGGTGATTGTGCAAAACAGGCAGCAGAAACTCTGCACTGAATGTGTTCTGCCTGAATTTCCAAAGGTTTACTGAAAGAACGACATGCCTGAAGCTATCAAATCGCTGGCCTGCAGCCAGAAGGAAGTTTTTTTTATTGTGTTCTTGCTTTCGCTAAGTAACCAGCTGGAAGCCGCGTGTATCAGTATCAGTATCAGCGCTGCTGAGGGCTGCTGCTCTTTAATGTGTATGATCAGGAAGGTGTGCGGTTTACTGCAGACTGCTCAGCCAGCCTGTGCATTAGTTGCCTTGCTGAGTGAAGCCAGGATGTTGTTCGAGTCTCGCTGATAAAATTAGCTCCCTTTTTTCTCTGCTGTAACTGTTGATGCCAAGAGTCACAGAAAGAAGAACCCTACAGATCTGTGTTTTAAAATCATGAATCAGTGTTCAGAGGTGACCTGCCAACAAGCTGCTGGTCACAAAGGGTCGAAGATGTCCTCTGCCTTGCAAAAACTTGAGAACTTGGCCATCAGACTCTTTAACAGGAGTACAAGGGGGTCTCCACAGGACTTTGAGACAGGTTCAGAAAGTGATATCAGACCGGAGTCGGAGTACTGCTTAGCCTGGAACTTGCACAGTGAGTGTCTATTTACGTATTAAAAGCTCTTTTTTAGACCAATTTAATGCTTGACTGAATTCCCCTGCTACTGTTAATTAAATGCTCAACGTGGTATCATTTCTTAATTGCAGTGTATTTGAATATTTGCTCATAGCTGAAGGGCTTTGAGCTGTAATGAAACGTCTGAATTAAGAACACTGTGAAAAGCTGTTTGCTCAATTTACTGTGCAGCACTTTGATGGAAAACCCACAGGCAGCCTTGCACTCCAGGACTGAGTGCAGGTGCTGCAGCCCTTTGTGCAGCGGACCCGACCAGCTCATCACATACCGTGTCCTCACTTGAATGTATGTCGGGACTAAACAGCTCTCTCTAACGCTGCGTTTCTGTTTCAGTGCTACCACTGAGAAGGCCGTGTCGAATTCGGAGCAGAATAGGTTTCCCAGTTTGTGCCATTGCTTCCTTGTGAATTAAGAAATATGCTGTAATTTATTACCTCAGTTTCTCTTTAAAAGGTGTAAGGATGAGATCGTGCAGGCTGGCCTTTCGACGCTGGGACTTGTGTTTGACTCCAGATGACAGTAATGGAGTGCAAGTCTCTCTACTGCCTGTTAGTTGTAAGGATCCTGCACAAAATGATTTGGGCCAGTCTCGGCCCAGTTTGTAGGGCGTTTCGGCCCAGCGTGCACTGGCGCAATAGGTGGTATTTCTCTGCGGTTAGGGTGGGGGAGTGGGAGCTTTACTCTGCATGAATACTCCTGACCTTGGGAGTGTCTGATGCTGACATTGAGTGCCTGCAATGAAAACCATAGAACCATACAGCACAGAAGGAGGCCATTTGGCCCATTGCGTCTGTGCCCCCTCTTTGGAAAAAGCTATCTAATTAGTCCCACTCCCCTGCTCTTTCCCCATTGCTTTGCAAATTTTTCCTTTTTCAAGTATATTTCCAATGCTCTTTTTGAAAGTTACTATTGAATCTGCTTCCACCACTCTTTCAGGCAGCGCATTCCAGATTGTAATAAAAAAAATTCTTCTAATCTCCCCACTGGTTCTTCTGCCAGTTATCTTAAATCTGTGTCCTTTGGTTACCGACCCACCCTCCCGCCAGTGGAAACAGTTTCTCCTTATTAACTCTGTCAAAACCCCTCATAATTTTAACAGCTTTATCAACTTGTCCTGCCACCTTCAAAGATTTATGTCGGTGAATCCAATGGCCTCCCTGTTCCTGCCCCCCTTTTAAAATTGTACCTTTTGGTTTATAGGGCCTCGCCTCATTCTTCCTCCCAAAATGTATCACTTCACGCTTCTCTGCATTAAATTTCATCTGCCATGTGTCTGCCCATTTCACCAGTCTGTCTATGTCTTCCTGAAGTCTGCTACTATCCTGCGCACTGATTACTACATTTTCAAGTTTTGTGTGATCTGCAGACTTTAAAATTATGCCCTGTATACCCAAGTCCAGATCATTTAATATCCGAGCAGTGGTTTTAATACTGACCCTGGGGGACACGATTGTACACTTCCCTCCAGTTTGAAAAGTTCACCACTTCTCTCTGCTTTCTGCCTCTTTGCCAATTTCGTATCCATGCACCCACTGCCCTTTAACCCCATGGGCTTCAATTTTGCTAACAAGTCTATTATGTGGCTCTTCATCAAACGTCTTCTGAATGTTCATATACGCAACATCAACTGCACTACCTTCATCAACCCTCTCTTGTTATTTCATCAAAAAAATGTTATATTTCTCAGCAATGACATTCCTCACCTTGATGTGCACAAAATTCACACACAAAAAAAAGTCCAGACTCCTTTTGGTTGTCCCCTGTGGAATCAAGGAGGCTGGAGTCACCAAGGGAGCGTTGCCCTCCTTCTGAAGAAGATTCAGTATTCATTGACCAGTTATTCCTTGGTTAGACCTCAGTTAGAATCTTGGTTAGACCACACTTGGAGTACTGTGCACAGTTCTGGTCTCCATATTACAAAAGGATATAGAAGCACTGGAGACAGTGCAAAAAAGATTTTAAAAGATGATACCAGAACTGAGAGGGCACAGCTATCAGAAAAAACTGAACAAGCTGGGGCACCTTTCTCCAGAAAAGAAAAGTCCGAGAGGTAACCTGATAGAGGTCTTTAAAATTCTGAATGGTTTCGATAAGGTAGACATAGAAAAGATGTTTCTGCTTGTGGGGGGAGTCCAAAACTAGGGCCCATAGATATAAGAAAGTCACTGATAAATCCAATCAGAAATTCAGTAGAAACCTGTTTACCCAGAGAGTGGTGAGAATGTGGAACTCGCTACTCAAATCCCCCACCATCAACATCTTGGGGGGGGGGGGGGGGTGGTGGTCACCATTGACCAGAAACTTAACTGGATCAGCCACATAAATACTGTGGCTACAAGAGCAGGGTATTCTGCAGCGAGTGACTCACCTCCTGATTCCCCAAAACCGTTCCACCATCTACAAGGCACAAGTCAGGAGTGTGATGGAATACTCTCCAATTGTCTGGATAAATGAGCTCCAACAACACTCAAGAAGCTCGACACCATCCAGGACAATGCAGCCCGCTTGATTGGCACCCTATCGACCACCTTAAACATTCACTCCCTCCACCACTGGCGCACCGTGGCTGCAGTGTGTACCATCTACAAGATACACTGCAGCAACTCGCCAAGGCTTCTTAGATAGCACCTCCCAAACCCGCGACCTCTACCACCTAGAAGAACAAGGGCAGCAGGCACGTGGGATGCCACCACCTCCAAGTCACACACCATCCGGACATTGCCGATCGTTTATCGTTGCTGGATCAAACTCCCTACTTAACAGCACTGTGGTATTACCTTCACCACATGGACTGCAGCGGTTCAAGAAGGCAGCTCACCACTATCTTCTCGAGGGCAATTAGGGATGGGCAATAAATGCTGGCCTTGCCAGCGACGCCCACATCCCATGAATGACTAAATAAATGGAGCGGTTGCGGCGACTAGCATAGATGCATTTAAGGGGAAGCTTGATAAGTACATAGGGGAAAAGGGAATTGAAGGATATGTTGATGGGGTGAGATGAAGTAAGGTGGGAGGAGGCTCGTGTGGAGCTTAAACACTGGCCCAACCAGTTGGGCTGAATGACCTGTTTGTGTACTGCAAAATTCTATATAATTCTATGTAATCCCATTAGACCATTGAGGACAGTAGAATGGATATTTCAGTTTAATCCTCTGTTGTGCTGGCATCAGTTATTTTGCTGTTATTTTCAGCTTCAGTTTGATCTTTAAAATGATATCCTTGTCTCACCATTTCTCTAGCTCTGCCTATTAAGAGTTACAGAGAAATGATCTCTACGGGTGTTGAGCTAAAAGGTGCCGAATTCAGAAGCTGAAGGCGGCTTTATTACGGCCCTGTAAGTTCACGAGGGGTGTGTGGGATCTGGCTTTGTATCTTACCATAGGTGTCCTTTTGGCTGCCATTGGGATTATCCCTGTAAAGAGCAATCTGCTATTGTGGCCGGATAATGAATGAGAATCTGGTCTTCGGTTAAGTCATCAGCATCATTCTCGTAGGAAAAAACAGTGCACATGCAAATGTCTCTTCCACTCTGCGAGACTGTTGGTGTGGCTTACTTTGAATGGATGCTTTGATGCAAGGTCAGGGTGGGTTGATCTACCTCGTCAGGAGCTGGACGGTAGCAGGAGAGCAGCGCTGCGCTCTCTGTCTGGCCTCTTGCTGTGCAAGATGTACGGGGCCTGGTTCGCATGGAGTGTTTCCGGTCACTGCGGAGATTTCACAACAGCAGCAAAAGGGGTCAGTTTAGTTTCAAAGAGGATTGTTTACTTTTTCCGCTAGCTGTGGAAATGAGTTGAGTGGAAGTGAATTCCTGGGCGGTTGAAACTGTGATAAAGTTTCTTAAGTGTTCTGCAGAAATTGATTACAGAAAAGATGCTTGGCTCTTTCTGAGGAGCGGAGATAATTTTGTGCCATTACATTATGAAGCTTTCATTTTTGACAGATTCAAAGTCCTGTCTAGGTAGGCCAGCAAATCACTGAAGAAATGCTGACAATGCCATGTTTAGTAATGATGCCTGCTGAGTTTATCATTGATTTTTTTTTTAGAGAGGAAATGGAATGTCCTGATCCAAACTGCCCAAATTCACTCACCAGCACTTGTTCTGTACCATGGAGGAAAGAGTGGTCATAAAGATTTCCCTGATGGCTCAGTGAGCTTAACCAGTGAGTAGCTAAGCCAATAGATTAAGAAGCATTGTCGCTCTGTGCTGCATTAGCTGATCACAGCTGGGCAACAGTAGAGGCCACTACAACGGGCTGTCACTCCTCTAGAGCGGTGGAAAATCAGCCAGGATTCCCACTCCTAATTGCTATCCCGTGACTGTTGGTGGAAATTTGCGTTTGTGGATGTTGGCTGAAGATGGGAGCAGTCTTGCCAGCTACACCCACCATTGTAGAGTAGCATGCCAACACTCGCAACAGTCAAGGCTCACACATGAATATGGCCACTTGAGCAAAGTACCGGTGCCCAGCCTGCGCCGTGGAATGGTACCTCCGCAAACAATCAACACACTCTTGAAACACTTTGCATGTGTGATTTTGTTGGCTGCAACAAAAAAAACAAGCAGGCAATCCATCAATAATGAGCCTTTAACACTTCTCCAGGAGCTACCAAGCCAGCTTAACCAGAATAAATGTCAAGAGTTTTTTTAGTCCTACGTAATAGTCACTGCGCTTCAAAATAATTCATTGTGAAGTGCTTTGAGACATTGCCGAGAGATGTGATAAGTCACTATATGAATGCAAATTCTTTCTTAATCCAGCTGGGTGGATTGTGCCATTGTGCTAGAAAATGTCTGTCAACAGAGAGGACATCATTTCAACAACAATGTGATGCAAGTCCTTGTGAACTCTGTAATGGAAGGTTGCGAGCACATTTTTGGGTGGGGAGAATAGCCACTAAATGTGCAAAGGAAGTGGCAACTGTGAGAATACATCACCCAGCTGGCGAGCCCTGTGTTAATCACCAGAAGCACTTGGATTGCAGTGAGTGAAAAGTTACATAACTGTATTGTGTTAGGCACCTTATCCTTTATCAGCTGAGTAATAACTATGGTACACACACAATCCACCTCGCGCTGTGCGTAGTGCAATGCACATGAATAGTATGGTCCCGGACAGGCACAGTTTATTTAGCATGAGAAATATCAGTGTGTCAAACCATTTTTATTTGTTGTTGGTATGCGGCCAACTTTGGCAAGGCAGCATTTATCGCCCTGACATCATTAAGAGTCAACCATAAAGTGTGAACTGGAGTCATGTGTAGGCCAGTCCAGGGAGAGGTGGCAGGTTCCCTTCCCTAGAAGACATTTGTGAACCAGTTGGGTTTTTATGACAATCCGGCAACTCATAAATTTTTTCCTAGTGCTAGTCCACAAATGAGCAGATTTATTGAATTCAATTTAACAACGAATATTTCATTGGGGGATTTAAACTCTCTGGGGAAAATTTGGTGGTGCCCCTTTTGGGTTTGCAACTTCGCCGGGGCGCTACTTTTAGCGCCCTGAAAAAGTTGGCGCCCCGCGCCGTAAATTCAGTGGTAGCGCCCCAAGCAGGAGGCGGGGCACTACTGGAAGCGCTCCCCCTCCTTCGTGGGGCGCTACCAGTCTATATCGCAGTGCTACGTGCAACAGCGCCATGCAGCGCCGCGGTATTGCAGGCCTCCCTCCCCTGATTAAACGGGAGGGGCCTAGCGCTGCACGCACCGGGGCTCTGCTGGACCACCAGGGAGCGGGGTGCCGGGAAAGCAGCCCGGCACTCGAGAGGAGTGCCGGGCTGAGCAATCGCGGCCGGCACCCTGAATAAAAGAGGGGAAGGAGGCAGGTGCTGGCAGAAAAAAAATGGGCACCCGACACCTGCCCCTTTAAATACCGTCGCGGCTACAAAAACACCACCCTGACCCTATCATCCAGCCGCGGCCGGGGTGCGAGCGGGGCGCTGCGCATGGCAATGACGTCATCGCCGCGGGGCACTACCGCCGCTGCTAACCTCCCGCTGAATTTCGCGGGAGGCATTAGCGGTGCAGCACCAGGTCGCTAGTGGCTTTGCGCCCTAACGGGAGGTGCAAAGCAACCCAATTTTTCCCCCTCAATCTCTGGGTTAATAGTCCAGCACCATAACCACTTGGCTGCCACACCCTGCACCTTTTAAGCTATCCTATTCAGCATATTTAGCTTCTCTAAAATGTAAGTTTAGTACAGGCACTTTTCCTTGGTCACGGCTCAGAGCTGTGTCTTTGGTGCAATACATGCCATGACTAGGCTTACAGTTGACTTTTCCAGATACTTCATACCAGTTTGAGGCAGCTGTCATTGTTAAAAATAAATAGCAGTTCCAGGTTCCGTGCGCTGTAGCATCTGACATCCAAATAATCAAAATCTGCTGAGTGGAGCAAGCTGGATGGGCCGTCTCCTGATTCTATGTGTCTCTGGTAGGCTGAGGGGCTGAGTTGCGGAAACCCAAGTTGTGAATCACTGCAGCTCTGTGACTGCTCGGAGGTGTTGCTATAGCTGTCTGGACTGTGAACTGTAGCAGAGTACATGGTGCAACAGTATTCTGCTGCTTGGTGGATGGTGTGTGTACCCAGAAATACTTCAGAGTGTTTGAGGCTGTCGGAGCAGTGTGCTGGAATTGAGCCGTCGATGGTAGGATTTAAACAAAAGGCGAGGAGAAGGTGACAAACTAGAAAAAGTAGAGAGGAAAAATGGTGTAGCCAGAAAAGATGGAGACCAGATACTATGGAACAGCGGAGGGACATTAGATGGCAGTTTGACTCCAGGCACTGATGCAGCGGTTAAGCAGGCAAAGTATAAGATAAGGCCACATATGGAGAAGTAAGGAGAGAAGAAACAAACAGGTCAGACTAAGGACTGGGGGGGCGGCGGGGGTGATACAGGATGCCTCAGAATTCTGTGCACTGATACCAGCAGTCTTGAGAGTAACATCAGATTTGGCGGTCTATATTACAGCATCACAGGCACATGGCTAAAGGAGGAAATAGATTGGGGGTGAATTTACAGAGATGCAAATTGTTTTGCAGGGTTAGAAAGGATAAGCTGGGAGGAATTTTTTTAAAATTCACTTATGGAATCTGGGTGTCGCTGGCAAGGCCGGCATTTATTGCCCATTCCTAGTTGCTCGTGAGAAGGTGGTGGTGAGCTGCCTTCTTGAGCCGCTGCAGTCCGTGTGGTGAAGGTGCTCCCACAGTGCTGTTAGGGAGGGAGTTCCAGGATTTTGACCCAGCGACGATGAAGGATCGGCGATATATTTCCAAGTCAGGATGGTGTGTGACTTGGAGGGGAACTTGGAGGTGGTGGTGTTCCCATGCGCCTGCTGCCCTTGTCCTTCTAGGTGGAAGAGGCCGTGGGTTTGGGAGGTGCCTTGGCGAGTTGCTGCAGTGCATCTTGTAGATAGTACACACAGGAATGTGGCTTTTTATTTGAAGGACATGATAATTGAGATAGAAAAATCTGGATTGGCTGGAGATGCTGAAATGATTGTGGGTAGAGGTAAATGGCGTCAAGTAAAAAAGACAATGTATTGGAATCTGTTATGGTGAGGAAGAGGAATTGAACCTGGAATGTTGTACTTAAATGAGCGGGCATGTGAGGTTCAAACATAATGGTTCTGGATGGCTTCAGTTTACGAGGGATAATTCTGAAGGTTTATAATCGGTGTAAAAATACGCTTCTGGACAAGAGGCATGTCAAAAATGGTTAAGGAGCCCACAGGCAGGGCGAGTGATACTATGCAGCAACGAGTGATGTAGAGGGTGTTATGATTGAGAACAGCTCAGAAAGAGAGACCACAATGTGATTGGAAAAAGGGTGGAGTATAAAGTAGACTTTAGGAAGGTGGATTTTAAGAGGATGAGGAGGGAACTAAGAGAGCAGAACTGTGACGCATTAGAAGGGAGGCGTGCACATAGTGGTTAGCACTGTTGTCTCACAGCGCCAGAGACCCGGGTTCGAATCCGGCCTCGGGCGACTGTCTGTGTGGAGTTTGCACATTCTCCCCGTGTTTGCGTGGGTTTTCTCCGGGTGCTCCGGTTTCCTCCCACAGTCCAAAGATATGCGGGTTAGGTTGATTGGCTATGATAAATTGACCCTTAGTGTTAGGGGGATTAAATACGTGGGGTTACAGGGATAGGGTGGGATATGTGTTGGTGTAGGGGTTACGGGGATCGGGTGGGATATGTGTCGGTGCAGGCTCGATGGGCTGAAATGGCCTCTATCTGCACTGTGGGGTTTCTGTGATTCTGTGAATACATTGCTGACATTACACAGTAACCATATTCCACTGGGAAGCAAGTGCGGCAGAGGAAGAAGCAACCACTGTGAGCAGCAAGTGAAATATGTAGAGGACACGGCGAGGGGGAAAACTTTCAAGAGTAAGTCTACAGGTGGATTAGTGGATAAACATAATGGCCCAGAAATTCGGGTCGGGGGCTTCCCGCGGGTGTAAGACCCCGACCTGCACTAACCTAGCGCGCCGGCCGTTGAGCTGTGGGCCCGCGTGGGATTCCGATCCTGGGCCTGCTCCAGCTGCCGGCGCGCAGTGCTTGCGTATCCCAGGGGCGCAGTTAGTTCGATGCGTCCCCTGGGATCACGTGGGCCATGGGGAGCCAATGGTAGCAGGGAATGCTCCATTCATAAGTCTGACAGGAAGAGCTGTCAAGACTTATAAATACTATGGCCCCAAAACAGCACTAAATCTTCAAATACATTTTTTAAAAACCACATTTTTTAAATAAGCTATAAATTACATGAAATAACTATTTTAAACAATAATTTAAATTTTTGAAAAAAATAATTTTATTTTCTAACGGGGCTAAAAATAAACTTACCTTTCTTTAAAGTATTTAAAAATAATAAACCTGTGGAAAAAATGTTTTAATTTTAATTAATTCACCACTTACCTTGTGGTGTTTACATGTCTAACTTCTGGAGACTTACCCTCCCGGGGAAACCTGTAAAAAAGAAACGAAGTTCGATGCGCACGCGCAGCCTCTCCCGCGCACGCATTCGACCTCTGAACCCCTTCGTTCAGGGGAACGGAAGTGCCGGTTTCATGCGCAGTGCATGCACGAAACCGGCACTTCCATTGGGCTTACGGGGAAGTACCCCGTGCGTACTCACCCGTGGAGACCCGAATTTCTGGGCCAATGTAGGCAAGTAGAGGAGGTGAAGAGGCTGCTCAGAAGACGTAAAATTGGAAACCACATTAAAATGGCACAGGGATAGAAAGCATAATCTGAAAGGCTTTTAGAAATATGTTCATAGCAAACTAGCAGTTAAGGAAACAGTTGGACCCTTTAAGGATACCAAGGGTGAGCTATCAAGTGACTATTGTTGCTTTTTAGATAGGCCTTGGAGGGGTGGCACTGTTTCTTTTATTGGGTGTTCCTAGCGGTTGGTCTTAGCAAACCCGATTAATTTTACTTTGAGGTTGCTGCCACGTGAACTGTGAGCCAACGGTAAAAGCACCCCCTCCCTCCCCCCCCCTCCCCCCAAGGCAAATGTAAAGCAACGAGAGGCATGGGCGATATCGTTAATAGCTTCGCAAAGGAGGCCAAGAGTTCGTTTTCCAATAGAGAATAGAATTTCCAGGCCAAAATATGAGAATGTTAAGAAGGAAAAGATTTTGCAAATGGACAGGTGAAGAATACTAAAAGAGGAAGGGGCACCTGGCCTGGGAGTGGTGTACATGATGGAAGTAACGATTGAAATTCATAGATAACAAAAGTGTGTGTGAGGGTTACAAATTCAGACCAAATTAACAGGTCTGAACTAATGATTTAGATTAAGTTAGATGAATTAGCTCATATGTAACAAATGTAATTTAATATGGACAAATGCAGCGTCTCATACTTGACGTAAGGAAATTTCAAGTAAGTTTATACCATGTAAGTGTACCTGTTAAAGGAACCTGTTAAATGGATGAAGGAGGAGACCTGGGGGGTAATAGTTGATCACTTTTTAAAGGGGCACAAGCAGGTTGAGGTAGCCCTAGGGGGAAATGGGGAAATCGCAGTTTGGGTTGTATTGCTACAACTATCAAGTGCAAAACAAGAAGCACTATACAGGAAACTGTGCTATCCGGCACCGACGGGACCGAGCTGCTGCCGTCCCATCAAAACTGCCGGACAAACCAGCGCTAATGTTGAAACATACGGAGATTTTGAGCTCCGTATCTGGCAGCAAACCCACAGCTTCTAAACAGTCGGCCGTACCTTGCAAGCGTCTCTGTAGCTTAGCAACAGCTTCAGCGAGACCTTGCAGAGCCTGACTGGTGGAAAAAAAAAAGCAACGAAAAGAAAAAAAACCTAACGAAACGGCTCCTGATTTTTGCCGGTGGCTCGAGCAGTTAACCTCCGGATAAACCAAAGTTTCCTGTACTTGGTCTACACAAGGCTGTGGTGTGTTCACACTTGAACTATTGTGTCCACTTTTGGTTGCTCTCGTGGTGAGAAGATATTGTGGCTTCGGAGGAGTTGCAGAGGAGAGTGAGCAGGATGATAACCAAATCAGTAAATTACAAGCATAATCTACAATAAGGATTATTTACTTTGGAGAAATGTTGCTAAGAGCCAATATGATTGAGGTTTTTAAAATGATGAAGGGATGGATATAGTCCAGTGAGATTAGTCCTGATGGCATCTTAGGGAATCATTGGAATGGAGTGGTGCCTGGACATGAGACTCTGGCAAACATAACAAGAGTTTATAAAGTGGAATCTTAAGGCCAGTGAGCCTATCACCAGTAGTAGGTGAATTATTAGAAACATCATCAGGGAGGCAATAATCAAACGCCTGAAGAGAGGAAAGTGAGGTCTGACCAATTTATTTGAGTTCTTCGAACAAGCAACATACTTGGTGGACATAGGAAATGTATATGTTATATATTTTACAGTAATTTCATCAAAGTTTTAATGCAGTGTCACACGGCCAATAGGCCCACAAGGTTGGTAGACACAGAATGGGGGTTGCTTCTGAAGTGGATCAGAAATTGGCTGAAATCGAACAAACCAAGAGCAGCTGTAGATGGAGCTGCATTGGCATGGGAAGGGTTAATTGTGGGGTGCCTCAGGGAATCCTCTCTGGTTATCATTTCTGGTAGTCACCACACTGCCCTGGAGACATCCTGGAATTGGAGAGTGTATAATATTGGCAGCTAAATGGATACCTTGGATTAGGGACCAAGCTGTGGAAATGTTTGCACTAAAGAAGGCCACGGAGTGATTTTCAGATTCTTAAGGTGTAGACATCGATTGAACCCTGGTGATATGTTTGTTTGGTACGATCACAAATTCTACAACAAAGTGGCATAAACTTGAGATGAAAAGAAGGAAGGTGACCAGATGACATAAATTTAACAACTTTGCACAGGCAATGGTGAATGCATGCAGCAAACTGCTGGGGTAGCAGATACTGTCGGCAAGTTCAAGGGGACCTTGATAGATATTTGGCTGAGAAAGGGATAGGAGAGATGTGTATGGCATTTTTTTGAATTTGGAGGGTGGCCAGATATACTGCAACGATCTACTGTCCAGCTGTATAGTCATAGAAATTACAGTACAGGAGGAGGACATTCAGCCCATCATGCCTTTCAGTGCTAGCCAACTGGCGTTATCTAATCAAATCTCAATTATCTATCCTTTTTTATTCTTCAAATACTCATCAATTCCCTTTTAAGTGATGTTAGTCTCTGCCTCAATAGTCACTTGCAGTAATACACAATTCCACATTCTATTAATCTTCTATGTGAGAAAAAATCTTCTAACTACTTCTTTCATTTTTTTTAGTGATAATCCCGAGTCTGTGCCCCATGTTTTCAATTCGTCAACAGGGAACGCAATCTTTCACTATTTACCCTGAAAATCTTCCATAAGTTTGAAAACCTCTATTAGATCCCCCCCCCCCCACCCCCCCCCGCCCAGGAACCTTCTCTGTTCCACTGAAAATAGTCTAATGGTTTTGAGTCTTTCTTAAGAACGATAACCTCTTATTCCTCAATCCAGTTAATCCTCAATGTTTCCTCTCCATGGCTCAAATACCTTTTTGTAATAAGCTATCTAGGATTGCCCACAATTCTGCATCTGGCGTAATTAAAATCTTATACAAATTCATCATTATTTCCTTGCTTTTATATTTAGTACTCTTATGTGTAAAAGCCAGAATCCCATTTGCCTTTTTATGACATTTTCTACTGCATTTCCACCTTTTAAAGACCCCTCTTTCTCTTGTCTGTTTTGTTATTTTTTCCAAAGTGCACTACTTCACATTTTTCTATATTGAACTGCACCTGCCTCCTGTCTGCCCACTCTACAGGCTTGTCCATACCCTCCTGAGGTCTCCTGCGTTCTTCTTCACCATTTGCCATGCTCCATAATTTGTTATCCCAACGAGTGGGTGCTAATCCGATCCAATCAGTTTCTCGTTGGGCAACTCGGGTTAAAATTACCCCCATGTTAGAAATGTGACCAAAATTCGTCACAGTTATACCCTCACTTAAATAGTAAATAATGTGTATGGCTCCTTTTTAAACAGTAACATGCAAAACATGAGAGATATGAGCCCAGAAATTCGGGTCGGGGGCTTCCCGCGGGTGCAAGCCTCTGACCTGCACTTACCTTGCGCGCCGGCCGTTGTGCTGTGGGCCCCCGTGGAATTCCGATCCGGGGCCTGGTCCAGCTGCCGGCGCGTAGTGCTTGCGTATCCCAGGGGCGCAGTTAGTTCGATGCGTCCCCTGGGATCACGTGGGCCATGGGGAGCCAATCGGAGCAGGGAATGCTTCATTCATAAGATTGACAGGAAGAGCTGTCAAAACTTATAAATACTACGGCCCCAAAACAGCACTAAATCTTCAAATAAAATTTTTTTAATCACATTTTTTAAATAAACTATAAATTACATGAAATAACTATTTTAAACAATATAAATTTTTGAAAAAAATAATTTTATTTTCTAACGGGGCTAAAAATAAGCTTACCTTGCTTTAAAGTATTTAAAAATAATAAAGCTGTGGAAAAAATGTTTTAATTTTAATTAATTCACCACTTACCTTGTAAAAAGCAGGCCTTACGCCTGCTTTTTAAATGTGTAAATTCTGGAGACTTACCCTCCCGGGAAAACCTGCAAAAAAAAAACGAAGCTCGATGTGCACGCGCAGCCTCTCCCGCGCACGCGTTCGACCTCTGAACCCCTTCGTTCAGGGGAACGGAAGTGCCGGTTTCCCGCGCATGCGCAGTGCATGCAGGAAACCGGCACTTCCATTGGGCTTACGGGTGAGTACCCCGTGCGTACTCACCCGTGGAGACCCGAATTTCTGATGTTGATTGGGTGAGAGGTAAAGTGGGAGGAGGCTTGTGTGGAGCATAAACACCGGCATAGACCAGTTGGGCCGAATGGCCTGTTTCTGTGCTGTACATTCTATGTAAAACTACAGAGTCCAGTCGAGGCTGACAGACAGTGAGGTCCACATTTTCCGCATTTCCTACATTAGCGACTACACTTCAAAAGTACTTCATTTGCTGTAAAGCGCTTTGGGACATCCTGTGGTCATGAAAGGTGTTATATAAATGCAAGTTTTTTCTTAGTGGTGGTTATTGGTCCAACAACGATTGTTATTCACAGACCGTGCTGCTTTGTTAGTGTTGCCCTCAGTGTGGATGTTGATCAATGACCTTTATCTTTATAAAAGGTGCATTTTTTAAAATATTCATTCTCGGGATTTATTGCCCATCCCTAGTTGCCCTTGATATGGTGGTGAGCCTTCTAACCGCTGCAGTCTGTGTGGTGAAGATACCCCTACAGTGCCGTCTGGTAGGGAGCTTTTGGTTACCCAGCTAGATTTTCCAAAGAGGAGTAAATTTAGTTTTTCTCAATGTCTGAAATGGTTAACAATTCTAAGCATGCTGCAAGGGCATTGCAGTCTACTCTTAATAATGCAAAGTTGTTTCTTACAAATTATTCAATGATTCATATTTGAACTGTGCTTGCAATGGGCTAGTGTGTCATTTAAATCCAATTGCTTAATATGAATTTCCGGATAGTTTGAAATTTGGAAGGGGGTGGCGGGGGGTGCAAAAGTTGACTTTGAATTATTCGGAGTGGACTGTATTGGACCTGTTCTGCTCTTGCAACTTTTCGTACAGCTTTTCACATTTTTTTTGCCGCCTTTTAGGAGTGTGTATAAATTTAATTCCCAGGGCTTCCCTGGAGAGACGGCTACTGAGAAAATTGGGAGCATCATCTTTGATTTCCTATCTTATTAGGAGAGTCCCTCATTTCCACGTCATACTTTGCTCCTCGTGGTAACCCGCCGCTCTGAGGCTCCCTCCCGAACTGCCCCGGTGACGCCGGTTATAAGGCAGCCTCTTGTGTGTCTGGTGCAGCTGTTTCCGATGATTTCAGTAGGATCTGGTTTGTTATAGGGGGTAGGCTGCTCCAGAACAGCGGAGGAACGGAGACCTGGAATAATGGGTGGCCCCAGGGGGGTGGAAAAAGCACATGCGACAATAGGGTGTCTCTTCCTAATTATGGTTTTTGTGAGTAATTATATGCCCACTAGCACCTCAGTTCAGACGGTCAGTAACTCCTATATAGGACCCTTAAAACAAGCCGAGAGAGTAGCCATCAGTCTGGGCTGGTTTAGAAAGCAGGTCTGAGTGTCTGAAGAACAAGGTTGTAATCGGTGGCACCACCCCTGCCTCCTAATCTTAGTTTCTGTCATAACAACAGAAAATGCTGGAAAAACTCAGCAAGTCAGGCAACATCCGTGGAGAGAAATTTGAGTTGACGTTTCGGGTTTGACCCTTCTTCAAAACTGGAGAGAAAAGGAACTAGATCGAAGGCAGGGCTGCGATCGGACAAAAGAATAAAAGAACCAAAAGAAGTAAAAGAGATTAGAAGCTAGACGAGATGGTAATAGGCTGTGATTAGGTGTAAAGTGTACTGGCAGGGCAAAAGATAGCTGCCAGGTGTGAGAGAGAAACAAAAGGAAAGGGGGGGGGGAAAAGGAAAGGAGTGGAAAAATATAAGTGAAAATGAAATAGGGGCCGAGGTTATGATCTGAAATTGTTGAACTTGATATTGAGACCGGAAGGCTGCAGACTGCCTAATCGGAAGATGAGGTGCTGTTCCTCGAGTTTACGTTGAGCTTCCGTGGAACAGTACAAGAGGCCAAGGACGGTGAGGTCCGAGTGGGAATGGAGCGGTGAATTGAAATGACAGGCGACCGGAAGCTCGGGGTCACCCTTACGGACTGAACGGAGGTGTTCCGCAAAGCGGTCACCCAATCTGCGTTTGGTCTCCCCAATGTAGAGGAGACCGCATCGTGAGCAGCGAATACAGTATACTAGATTGCGAGAAGTACAAGTAAATTGCTGTTTCACCTGGAAGGGGTGTTTGGGGCCCTGGACAGTGGGGAGGGGGGAGGTATAGGGGCAGGTGTTACATCTCCTCCGCTTGCACGGGAAGGTGCCAGGCGAAGGGGAAGGGCTGTTTGGGGTGATAGAGGAGTGGACTAGGGTGTCTCGGAGAGAGCGGTCCCTGCGGAATGCTGAAAGGGGAGGGGAGGGGAAGATACGTTTGGTGGTGGGATCACTTTGGAGGTAGCGGAAATGCCGGAGGATGATCCGTTGAATGTGGAGGCTGGTGGGGTGAAAGGTGAGGACAAGGGGAACCCTATCGTGGTTCCGGGAGGGAGGGGCAGGGGTGAGGGCAGAGGTGCGGGAGATAGAACTGACACGGTCGAGGGCAGTGTCAACCACGGTAGAGGGGAATCCTCGGTTGCGGAAAAAGGAAGACATGTCTGAAGCACTGGTGTGGAAGGTGGCATCGTCGGAGCAGATACGGCGGAGGCGGAGAAACTGGGAGAATGGAATAGAGTCCTTACAGGAAGCGGGGTGGGAGGAAGTGTAGTCCAGGTAGCTGTGGGAGTCAGTGGGCTTGTAGTAAATATTGGTCGATAACCTATCCCCAGAGATGGAGACGGAGAAGTCGAGGAAGGGAAGGGAAGAGTCAGAGATGGACCATGTGAAGGTGAGGGAAGGGTGGAAATTGGAGGCAAAGTGAATGAAATTGTCAAGTTCGGGGCGAGAGCAGGAAACGGCACCGATACAGTCATCAATGTATCGGAAAAAGAGGTGAGGGAGGGGACCCGAGTAGGACTGGAACAAAGATTGTTCCACATAGCCCACGAAAAGGCAGGCATAGCTAGGACCCATGCGGGTACCCATGGCAACACCTTTGATTTGGAGGAAATGAGTGGAGTTAAAGGAGAAGTTGTTCAATGTGAGAACAAGTTCAGCCAGGCGGAGGAGGGTCGTGGTGGATGGGGACTGGTTGGGCCTCTGTTCGAGGAAGAAGCGGAGTGCCCTCAGGCCATCCGGGTGGGGGATGGAGGTGTAGAGGGATTGTACGTCCATGGTGAAAAGGAAGCGGTTGGGGCCAGGAAACTGGAAACTGTTAAAGTGGCGGAGGGCGTCTGACTGGTCGGGCCTCTGCAGCCTTAGTTTCTGTCATTTTGTTTCTGTAATGAACCAGTGCTTAATTTAGTTATTGTAGAATGCATCAGCCCCAAAACATTTCTTACTAATTATATGTCCCAGTAGTGCCAATTTACTGCCGCTGATTTTCTCATTGTTGCAATACTCTTAGTCACAAAATGAAACCGCGTGCTATTTTGACCTGCTCATTCCTAGCATGTTTAGATCTAAGAATGTTTAGCATTTTTCTCCATTATGATGGAAATCCCTGAGCTGATTGTTGAGTTGGTTCTCTCACTGGTTTTGCCGCATTTCTTAGCCGCCTTTTGCAGCAGCCACTGACCCAGCCCAGTGCCGAGTGCCTCGGGGTGAAGGGTGGACCAGCTGGTGAAGGCCGAGGCCTCGCTAGTGACGCCACTGCTTCACAATCTGAGGCTTTTGGACAAATTTGCTACATGGCTGATTTAGTTTTACTTAACTTTTTTTTTTGTTTGAAACTAGGATTTTCCTTTTTGTTTCCTGAATCTCTGTTGCGTGTCAATCAACATCTGGTCACTACATGCGGACAATAAGCCTCTCAGACTGCACTGAACTGTGATGAAAACGTTTGTTAGTGGTGGAAGTTCAGCTGTTGTGTAACAGCAGCCCGGCTTTTCTTCCCAGTGAATCCAGTTTTCTATTGTTACGTGAGCAGAGTTTTTATTGATGTAAAAAGTGCTCTAGTTTCACATTAGGTTTTCATGTCACGGCACCTGACTGCAGGTCTGTAATGGTGAAGATTGGTGTGTTTTCTTGCTCCGCTCCCTCTGGCTGCTTCTGATGCGCCTTGCTCATACTTCATTTTCCGCAGTTCAGCTCTCGCCGCGATGGCATATCCCTCTGGCCTCTCACAGACCTGCCTTCTCATTCGAAAAAGTTTGTAGTTTTTTCTTTTTGTTACTGATGGCTTCGTATTTAACCTCCCCAACCCCTCTGGGCAAATTCCACCTCCTGTAGGTGGCTCTGCAGCCTTAGCTGGGGGTTTCCATTCTCCGCGAGTGCCCCTCCACCCTGCCTCCTGGCAGCTTCATTTGCAGTCAGTAGCTCTGTACTGTCTCTTGGATCGGTGTCAATAGCTTGCCAGTGGCCACGCTGAGTTAGAGAAATGTTCCTGCCAGGCCTCTGAACACCATATCAGCTAGGTGGGAAGGTGGATTTCGAAAGGAAAAGCCAATAATAAGAAGCGCAAATCAAACAAAACACCTAAGGGGGAGACGACTTGAATAATAAAGGTATATAAAGGGTTTGTAGAGAATCAGCAAACTGAGTGAGAGAGGACAGGGGCGCGGGGGGAAGAACGAACAAACCCAGGAGAGCCACAGAGAGGCAGAGAAAGAGACTGAGTGCACCCAGGAAAGTTGCTGAGAGAGAGAGAAACGGCGAGTGCACTCAGAGGAGATGCAGAGAAAGTGCGACACAGTGAGTGAATCCCGATGCACAGAGAAAGAGAAACGGTCAGTGCACCTAGGAATGACGGGGAGAGAGAGAGACAATGAGTGCTGTGAGCGAGAGGGAGGGAGACAGTGAATGCACGCAGGAGAGGTGTATAAAGAGAGCGTCAACCAGAACACCCAAGGAAGAGACAACCTGAATAAAGATATAAAGAGTTTGTAGAGAATAAAGAACAGAAAACCTAATGAGAGAGAGTGAGAGATACAATGAGTGCAAATAGGGGAGGTTCAGAGAGACACGGACGGTGATTGCAACCAGAGCTTCAGCCTTGTACTCTGGAACTCGCTTATCTTTGTTTACGACCTATCTCCCCAAACTTCAGTTTTTTTCTCGGAGCTCTCTCTCTCTTTGGCTATGCCTTGCCTAACTTCTCCCCTAATTCCTGCTGTGTCCACTGCCCCATAAAGGACATTGGGAGGTTCTGATACATGAAAGACACAGTTATTATATATTATATATATATATGATAAGCTATGCGAGGAGACAAAGTAAATAATAAGGAACAATGCAACTAGATTCAGAAGAGTTTGAAGGCTAGGTTTTGATCTTTAAGGTAGCAGATGCAATTCATTGGGGATCAGTGTAAAATAATTAGTATTGGAGCAAAGAATCAAGTGAGGGCCTATGTACCAAATGGACCAGTGGTACACTGTGGATCAGGAAAAAGATCTACGAGTTATTGTGGAAAAAGCATCAGCACAGTGCGTAGCTGCAGCGAAAACAGCAAATAATGTACTGGGTTGTATTGTTGCTATGAAGGTATTGTTCACACCACCCATTTGGATATTGTATGCCGTTCTAGCCACCTAATTATAGGAAAGATATTATTGCACCCGAGATCGTACAGGGTGAGCAATCATGATGATTTCATGTAGTGTATCGGGAATTTATATTATGTAAAAAGAAAGAACTTTAATTTATTTAGTGCTTTTCACATCCTCAGTATATTACCAGATAAAAATACAGTGGAGTAACTTTGTAACCGTAGGAGAATCCACACGTGTACCAGTTAGTCAATTTTAAAACATAAAACACAACAAAACCCGCGTTTCACAATGACGTTGCACAATAATGAAATTCGTGTAAGCAATTCCTGATTCAAAATGAAATGGCTGGTGCCAGCTTACAGTGGTTCTACCCCACTAACAGTAGCAAAACACAGAACCTGGCACAGCAACCTAATTAACAAAGTTACCCAAGAACTAAGGCCAGCGACCCTTTTTCAGTGAAGAAAACACAAGTCGTCTGCTTTTTACTGTTTGGATGAATGTTGATGGGACTTTTACAAGCAATAAAATTTCTTAACTGCATCTGTAAAAATGGAAATTGCTCTTAACACCATTTCTTCACATCTAACCAGTAGTTACTATTGGTTATAGATATCTATTGACATTCTGCCCATGTGGGGACTTCCACATCTCTATTTCAATAGTTGCCTCCACAAAGCTCTTTTATGCCAAACACTTCAACAGCTCTTAACTCTATGAAGACAACTCACTATGAAGACAACATCTGCCCAATACTTGACTATTGCTTTCATGTCTAGAAATGCTTTTCTAGATAAGACACTTATAAGAAAACACTTTCCTTTGGTCAGTGATCCTCCCTCTCTCCGTAGCCTTGTTCTCTTTAATGTAGCCTCACAGGTGATATCGAACCTTCTTGCACCATCTTCTAACCTAACCCATTCTTTATCAGGACCCAAAAACTGTGACACTCCTTGTGTCTCAGTCTTTCTTTCTACAAACTTTTAAAAACCCACACATGGTGTTATGTAGTCCCTGATTTATCTTGTGTCCTGATCCTTTTAACCTTATCATGGGCCTTGGCTCTTAACTTGGGTTTGTTCTTTTTGTTGGAAGTTGTAACAATGTCGTCGTCTTCTTCTTAGGCAGTCCCTCGGAACCGAGGATGACTTGCTTCCACATTAAAAATGAGTTCTCAGGTGACTGATGAGTCCAATGCGGGACTGACAGTCTCTGTCACAGGTGGGGCAGACAGTGGTTGAAGGGGCGGGTGGGTGGGCTGCTTGGGTTGACGTGCACTCCTTGCGCTGCCTGCGCTTGGCTTCCGCTTGCTCCCGGCGAAGAGACTCGAAG
The DNA here is from genome assembly GCF_052327205.1 of Somniosus microcephalus. NCBI lineage: Eukaryota > Metazoa > Chordata > Chondrichthyes > Squaliformes > Somniosidae > Somniosus > Somniosus microcephalus. The sequence continues at coordinate 14,662,500 of NC_141017.1, read as the reverse complement.
TGTTCGCTGCCTTCCCAGATGCTTCTCCTCCACTTTGTGCGGTCTTGGGCCAGGGATTCCCAGGTGTCGGTGGGGATGTTACACTTTTTCAAGGAGGCTTTGAGGGTGTCCTTGAAGCGTTTCCTCTGGCCACCTGGGGCTCTCTTGCCGTGCCGGAGCTCCGAGTAGCGCGCTTGTTTTGGGAGTCTCGTATCGGGCATGCGGACAATGTGATCCGTCCATCGGAGCTGATTGAGCGTGGTCAAAGCTTCGATGCTGGGGATGTTGGCCTGAGCAAGAACACTGACGTTGGTGCGCCTATCCTGCCAGTGGATTTGCAGGATCTTGCGGAGGCAGCATTGGTGGTACCTCTCCAGTGCTTTGAGGTGCCTGCTGTACATGGTCCATGTCTCTGAGGCATACAGCAGGGCGGGTATCACTGCTGCTCTGTAGACCATGACCTTGGTGCCGGGTTTGAGATCCTGGTCTTCAAACACTCTCTTCCTCAGGCGACCGAAGGCTGCACTGGCACACTGAAGGCGGTGTTGGACTTCGTCGTTGACATCTGCCCTTGTTGACAGTAGGCTCCTGAGGTAAGAAAAGTGGTCCACGTTGTCTAAGGCCTTGTCATGGATTTTGATAATCGGGGGGCAGTACTGTGTGGCGGGGGCAGGCTGGTAGAGGACCTTTGCCTTACGGATGTTTAGTGTAAGGCCCATGCTCCTGTACGCTTCGGTGAAGGTGTAGACGATGGTTTAGAGGAGGAGCTGTGTCCCAGGTATGTTCTGTAAGGGTGTTCCTGGCAGCAGTAATGTTCCTATTCTGCCTTAACACTGATGAAAGATTCCCCCGATGGCTCAGCCAGATTAACTATCGAGTAGCAGAGTCATACAAGCGCTTTAAACAGCCGAGCCACTCCGAGGGCTGGTTTGTGACCGAACTATCGGCTGTTTGAACTGGTGTTGAATGCCTAGTAGTGTTGTTCAACAGTATAGTACACATCACCAGTTCAACATCCGCAGTATTTTGCTATTATACCAGTTCTGATCAGTTGGCCATAGTGATCATTTGGGCGACTGGCCAAACCGATCAGTATAATAGGGTTCCACTGTGAAACAGCCGGTAACCCTGGGGGATCCCCCACCCCCTGTCCACTCCCTAACTCAGGCCAATTGTAGTGCCCCATTCATAATCCTGGCTAAGATGAACTAACTTGGCATTGAACCTGGGACCTCCTTAGTCTGCCTGATTCAGTTCCCCACCGGGCGGTGCAGTTAACAACTGAGGCACCGAGGTAGTCATGGTCAGGGAAGTTAGCGATAAGCCTCCAGCTGTGTCACCGCTGTTGAAGCTCGGAAAGTGTCATCATTTGTGCAGTGAGAAATTATTTTATTGAACATCTAATTTGTTAAATTAAAAATGTAAATTGCACTGGGTGTGCAAAGTCTTCTGTCCGATCAGAGCCTCATGCTGAAACTTGATCTGCGCAGTGGATGTCATTTATAATCTTTAAAGAGACTTAGGCAAAGAGTTTCTGATCTAAACAGGATGGTGCAGTGCAGAGGTCATGGATGGTGTATGGTATTGATCTTTTTGAGATTAATCTGACCTATTTTTCAAAATGGATTTGAGTTACCACAGAAAAATAACTAGAATTGTGGAACTCCTAGAGAATTGCTGCCCTTGTGAAATTTGCAGAGTACAGTTTTCTTTTATTCGTTTGAATTCCGACCAAGTTTGAAGTGGCTTCCTGTGTGGAGCAGCAGCTTTGATGTGGGGAAAAAAGACGTCATTTGTATCGCGCCTTTCACAACCTCAGGATGTCCCAAAGCACTTCACAGACAGTGAAGTACTTTTTGAAGTGTAGTCACTGTTGCAATGTAGGAAACGCGGAAGCCAATTTGCGTACAGCAAGCTCCCACCAACAACAATGTGATAATGACCAGATAATCTGTTTTAATGATGTTGGTTGAGGGATAAATATTGGCCAGGACACCAAGGATAACTCCCCCTGCTCTTCTTCGAAATAGTGCCATGGGATCTTTTATGTCTGCCTGAGAGAGCAGACGGGGCCTCGGTTTAACGTCTCATCTGAAAGACGGCAACTCCGACAGTGCAGCACTCCCTCAGTACTGCACTGGAGTGTCAGCCTAGCTTTTTGTGCTCAAGTCTCCTGCTCTGTTCACAATGCTTACAGATTATTTTCTGGGTTGCCATTGTTTCAGTGCCACCTCTGTAGAGCTTGGTATCCTGGCCAAATCCATGACCACCTTGTACAGGAAACTTTCGATTTACCAGCACCTAAATAACCAGAAATCTCGGTTAACCGGCAAAATTCAGGAGTAGGTTCAGGTAAGTTTTATTACTTGCCTTCCTCTATCTGTTGCTGTGCAAGGGTGTGGCTGCAGCTGTTGCTAAGCTACAGAGGCGCTTGGAACTTGTGGCCATTGTTCTGAACCTGTTGCTAAGCAACAGGGTTTGTTGCTTTATACGGAGCTCTCAGCTCCGTATCTTTTACTATAGCTCTCGGTTATCCAGAATTGTTGATGAACCGGCACCACGTCGGTCCCGTCGGTGCCAGATTAAAAAAAAGTTTCCTGTATCTTGCAGGCTGTTGTTTCCGACTTGACAGTAATGATGAAACTGTACGTAGGCGATGGCACTTCATGTAGATCCGATAATTCTACCACAGATTGCCACCCGCTCCCTTCAAAGTCTGACTGACAGTGTCAGCTTGGTTGCCTCTGAGTCAGCAGATTACTCAAGACCCTAGTACATAATCTAGGCTGATACTTCAGCGTGGTTCTGAGGGAGTGCTACACCCAGAGGTGTCGTTACAATGAGACATTAAAATAAGGCCCTGTTTACCTTTCAGGTGGATGCAAAAGATCCCATGGCACTATTCAAAACCGAGCTGGCAGTTTGCCCAGTGTTCTGGCCAACATTCCTCCCTCAACCACCGCCACTAAAACTAGTCACTCATCTCGGTGCTGTTTGGTGGACCTTGCTCTGCATAAATTGGCTGCCGTGTTTGCCAACAAAACCACAGTGACTGCACTTCAGAAGTAAGTCAATTGTTGTTGAAGGGCAGTACGATAACAATGGTGCAACTTGGGGCTTTCAACCAGGAGATCCAGTTGTAGGTGAAACCCACGAGTGATTTTCCACGTTAAAGCGAGCTACAGGAGAGAAATTTATCGAGGTGCCGCAAGGTGTCGAAACTGTTCAACCACAAAGACAAGTTCTACAAAGGGGTCATTTTGTTATTTTCTCAAGTGGACGCAAGGCTCCTTCTTCACATTTATTATGTATAATAGAAATAAATCGTGCGGATCTGGGGGCAGGAGAAGCTACTGTTGATGAGTATCAAGGAGTGTTTATTAAAGTCAGTAAATTGAGAGTGCCTGAGGAGCGCTCGTCCCATTCCTCTTTACTTTCATCTTATCCAACAGTGTTTAATTACTGTGGATTCCAAATCTTCTTTTGTTGGGTGTAGCTTCAGTTGGGATTCTTTTGTGCAGCAGCACAGAGTGGTTTGGGAAGTGTCAGAGTGACTGGCTTGTGCCGTTAGATGTGTGGGTACTGTTTGTGGCAGCAGGAGTCAGCAGTGGGAGATATTTTAATTTGAGAATGGCTGCAAGGCAGGGAGGGTGGAAGAGCTGTATCGTGTTCTCGGTTGGTATAAGCTGCAGTAGTCTCGCCCTGCGGGATGGCCCTCCATTCTGTTTCACAAGTCTGTGCATCCAGCGTTTCTCTGGCGTAAACAATTGTGAAGCCACAGTACAGTCTGGCAGCAGTAACAAAATACATACTGAACTACATTTAAAAGACAATTTGGAATTCTATTTTCGTAAAGATGTAGTTCAATCTGATTTAATTTGAAAGCAAAAATTAATTCATTTAAGAATTTTTAACTTTAGCTTTGTAATCTGCTCCCAAGATCAGTTCAAGTATCACAGCGTCAATAATAAACTTGTGACTCACCGCTACAGGCATGTCTGCCGCCTTCTGCTCATTTAAGGGTCTGTAGAGTTTCCTATGATTTGCAAGTGGAGTAAGTCTGTCACCTTTAACCTGGACAAACTTGATCTCTTTTACACCCGGGATTTCTTTTTCGGTCCTGTGGGTAAATCAGGATTTTGGAATCATTACGCGCAAGCTTTGTGCAATCCACAGCTGGATTTGAAAAAGGTTCATCAGATCTTCAGTCATGTGGCTGTGCAGATATTTAAGAAGTGGGAACTGGGCGTTATTTCGGCATCATTGTGATTGACTGACTGGTTTTCTTTGTATTGTGGGAAGTCACCAGCAGAAAAACCGCACTGGCCCACCATTTTAATTTAAGTCGTTAAAAGTTAATGAGAAAGGCACAGTTTCAGAATTGAGGATATATATTCCCGTATTCTTTTAAGAACATGGGATGTTCCTGGAAAGTTGTATAACGCTGGCGTGAAGTTCAGGTGGTTACAGGCAATCGGAGCAATTCAAGGTGATAAATTCGCACAATATTGAAGAGTATTGGCTTGCTACAGATGGGCACCAGGAATTTCCTCAAAGGGGGGAGGGTTCTACCGATTGGCCACCGTAACTTCGGTGGAAACCCCGGATACAAACACAAACTGGCTTTCTGCCGATCTTCCGCTAAAGTTGCGACGGCTAATCAGGAGAGCCCCCAAGGAAATTCCTGGCAAGAGAATCACTAGGCTGAGCTTTAATCATACTTTAGTGCCCCCTTGTAGCCCCTTCGCGCTGGTTGTGTACAGTTTAATACTTAATGCTCTGTGTTTGTGTGAGAGCAAGCCAACGATATTGCACGAACGCGGTGTCGAACTGCAGCTGGCGATCTGTCGGAGCTCTCTGCCTGCCTGGGGTGAAAATATTAATCTCTTTTTGGATGGTCATGCGTTTGAATTCTCTTATCCTCAAACCAGACTGACTTTAATTTGTTGGCTCCAAATTGATGAGGTTTGTTGGCCATTATCTCTCCATTGTGGTCTCTGTCAAGACACTTGGGATCCCTGTGCAAGTGATGTACTTCACCAGATAATAACACACAAATTCATTAAGAATGCTCTTTGTACACAGATGAGAGCTGATCTATTTTGCATTGCATTCAGATTGTAGATCAGGCGATTTAGACAAGTTGAGTGAGTGGGCAAACACATGGCAGATGCAGTATAATGTGGTTAAATGTGAAGTTATCCACTTTGGTAGGAAAAACAGAAAGGCAGAGTATTATTTAAATAGTGAGAGATTGGGAAATGTTGATGTACAAAGGGACCTGGCTGTCCTTGTACACCAGTCACTGAAAGCAAACATGCAGGTGCAGCAAGCAGTTAGGAAGGCAAATGGTACGTTGGCCTTCATTGCAATAGGATTTGAGTACAGGAGCAAGGATGTCTTACTACAGTTATACAGGGTCTTGGTGAGACCACACCCGGAGTACTGTGTGCAGTTTTGGTCTCCTTACCTAAGAAAGGATATACTTGCCATAGCGGGAGTGCAGCGAAGGTTCACCAGACTGATTCCTGGGATGGCAGGACTGTCGTGTGAGGAGAGATTGGGTCGACTAGGCCTGTATTCACTAGAGTTTCGAAGAATGAGAGGGGATCTCATTGAAACGTATAAAATTCTGACAGGGCTAGACAGACTGGATGCAGGGAGGATGTTTCCCCTGGCTGGGGGGTCTAGAATGAGGGGTCACAGTCTCAGGATACGGGGTAGGACAGTTAGGACTGAGATGAGAAATTTCTTCACTCAGAGGGTGGTGAATCTCTGGAATTCTCTACCACAGAAGGCTGTGGAGGCCAATTCACTGAATATATTTAAGAAGATAGATAGATAGATTTCTAGACACAAAAGGCATCAAGGGGTATGGGGAGAGAGCGGGAATATGGTATTAAGATAGAGGATCAGCCATGATCATGTTGAATGGCGGAGCAAGCTCGAATGGCCTACTCCTGCTCCTAATTTTCTATGTTTACGCTATACTTAGGTGTTCCAGAGGTGCAGAACCTTGGTACACTGCTTTATTCTGAACTCTGCTTCCTACACCACATCTGTAGGGGGTGGTGTGTGGTGGTGTTTGGCGCGTACGCCCAGTCAGTTATGTCTCCGACTGTTTATGAGCGGTTTGAATCGCTCCCACGCCCCTGGGTTCTGGACACCGGACTTGGGTACAGGCGGCGATACAGAAAAGACTCGAGTAGACAGGTGGTTTGGATGTAAGCAAAACTCAAGATTTTATTAAACAGAAGAATAACACAGTCTTATGCGAAGTTACTAGTGTAAAATTACAGGCGAATACAAATAACTTATATTATATTATTTATATATATAAACGGATCGTTCTTTCTGTCTGTCTGTCCTTCTGTCTGTCCTTCTGTCTGTCCTTCTGTCTGTCCTCCTGTCTGTCATCCTGTCTGTCCTCCTGTCTGTCCTTCTGTCTGTCCTCGGGTGTGCGTCTGTCCGGCTATGCGCTCGAAAGTTACAGAGCGTACCTACGCGTGCGTTACGTCGAAAGAAAGCTCACCGTTCCAAAACGATGGTAAGCGTATTTACGTTTCGGCCGGACAAAAATTGCGCCCGCGGTATCCGAAAAACCTTCAACATTCCGCTCATTAGCATCTCATTATCCGCTCATTAGCGACAGAGTGACCTCGAGGTCGACCAATCGTACGCCGGGTTGTTGGCGCACGCGGCCGGGCCCTCCTATGGTCGAGTGACGGGACGATTGACCAATCCTACGCTTTGGTGACCTGACGGTCGACCAATCGGTGCGTGTGTGGGCGGGCCTTATCGTTCTGAACCGAGGTGAGTAGCCGCCATCTTGCTTCCATTCTTTTTCCTGCTTTCTGCGTCTTTCTTTTCAAATATACATTTCCAGCAAAATAAAATTGCTTATATTAAATTGTTTTAAAAAAAACTTCATTCATTTGTAAATATTTTCTCTAACCTGAAGATTCTTTTTCCTACCTTTCCCCGTTTTTGTTAGGCCTCAAAGCCTGGGCCTTTCTTGCCCAGCCAGGCCCGAGCTAGGTGATTGTCCCACGGCTTCTGCTAAGCTCCTCACCCCCCGCCCCCCCCGTGTCACGTTACCCGGGGCAACGGCGTCAGCCACGAGGGTCACGAGGGTCAGGGTGCGCGCGCAGCAGGAGCAGCTGAGACGCGGCGTCTCTCTCTGTTCCCCGCGCGGGGGGGGGCGGGGCTCTCGGGAGTGCGGATCTCGGGTGGGGCTTGGTGAGCGGGAAGGGTTACCCCGGCAACCGGGCCCGCCGGCCGTCTCACAGCCGCAATCGGCGGACTTCAAGCCGGCTCAGGCGGGGGGGCGGGGCTCTCGGGAGTGCGGGGCGGGGCGGCCGGGGCTCGGAGAGCGGGGCTCTCGGGAGTGTGGGGCGGGCGGGGCTCGGAGAGCGGGGCTCTCGGGAGTGCGGGGCGGGGCGGCTGGGGCTCGGAGAGCGGGGCTCTCGGGAGTGCGGGGCGGCCGGGGCTCGGAGAGCGGGGCTCTCGGGAGTGCGGGGCGGCGCGGCCGGTGCTCGGGAGGACGGGGGCTCGGAAGGGGGGGAAGGGTTACCCCGGCAACCGGGCGTGGCCGTCTCTTAGCCTCAAGCCGGCTCACGCCTGTTCTCGGGGCTTGGCTCCATTTGCGGCCGCGGGCCACTCGCCCTCTCTCCTTCCCTCTGTCTCTCTCTCTCCTTCCCCCCTCCCCCTCCTTCTCTCCCCCCTCCCCCTTCTCTCTTTCCCCCCTGCCCCCCCTCTCCCCCCCTCTCCCCCCTCTCTCCTCCCCCCCTCTCTACTCCCCCCCCTCTCCCCCCTCCCCCCTTCCTCCCCCCCCCTCCCCGCCTCTCTCCCCCTTCTCTCCCCCACTCCCTCCCCCCTCCTCGCCCCCCTTCTCTTCCCCCCTCCTCCTCCCTCCCCCTCCCTGCCCTCTCTTCCACCTAGTCGCTCTCTCTCTTCCCCCCAGTCGCTCTCTCTTCCCCCCCAGTCGCTCTCTCTTCCCCCCAGTCGCTCTCTCTCTTCCCCCCCAGTCGCGCTCTCTCTTCCCCCCAGCCGCTCTCTCTCTTCCCCCCCAGTCGCTCTCTCTCTTCCCCCCCAGTCGCTCTCTCGCTTCCCCCCAGTCGCTCGCTCGCTTCCCCCCCAGTCGCTCGCTCGCTTCCCCCCCAGTCGCTCGCTCGCTTCCCCCCCAGTCGCTCGCTCGCTTCCCCCCCAGTCGCTCGCTCGCTTCCCCCCCAGTCGCTCGCTCGCTTCCCCCCCAGTCGCTCGCTCGCTTCCCCCCCAGTCGCTCGCTCGCTTCCCCCCCAGTCGCTCGCTCGCTTCCCCCCCAGTCGCTCGCTCGCTTCCCCCCCAGTCGCTCGCTCGCTTCCCCCCCAGTCGCTCGCTCGCTTCCCCCCCAGTCGCTCGCTCGCTTCCCCCCCAGTCGCTCGCTCGCTTCCCCCCCAGTCGCTCGCTCGCTTCCCCCCCAGTCGCTCGCTCGCTTCCCCCCCAGTCGCTCGCTCGCTTCCCCCCCAGTCGCTCGCTCGCTTCCACCCCAGTCGCTCTCTCGCTTCCCCCCAGTCGCTCTCTCGCTTCCCCCCGTCGCTCTCTCGCTTCCCCCCGTCGCTCTCTCGCTTCCCCCCGTCGCTCTCTCGCTTCCCCCCCGTCGCTCTCTCGCTTCCCCCAGTCGCTCTCTCGCTTCCCCCCAGTCGCTCTCTCGCTTCCCCCCAGTCGCTCTCTCGCTTCCCCCCCCCAGTCGCTCTCTCGCTTCCCCCCCCAGTCGCTCTCTCGCTTCCCCCCCCAGTCGCTCTCTCGCTTCCCCCCCCAGTCGCTCTCTCGCTTCCCCCCCCCAGTCGCTCTCTCGCTTCCCCCCCCCAGTCGCTCTCTCGCTTCCCCCCCAGTCGCTCTCTCTCTTCCCCCCCCCCCCAGTTGCTCTCTCTCTCTCTTCCAACAACAACATGCCCTCGAAAAAGCCTCGGCACCGCCGGGCACTTCAGCTAGTATACTTATACAGGGAATGGGGAACACACGGCACATCGAGGGAAAACAACTATCTTAACAATCCCCTTATCCTTATCCCATCCCCTTATCCTTATCCCACCCCCTATACCTACTAGATTAAGCTATGAGGGGCCAGAATTTATGCTCACCAATCAAAGATCTGCTGAACTCAAAACAGCGGTGGGGTTTGGGGTTCGCTCTTTGTGCTCTCTGGAGCCTGCCGTCGTCACGTGGTCTCCAGGTGGTGCAAGGGCGTTGTCCAGGTACGAGTACCCCAAAGGTAAAGTCTCTGCTTGGGTACTTTACCTTGCAGGGACGATGGTTCCTCTTCCTCGGTCGGCAGTTGAAGTTTATATGAAGATAGTCACAGGTTAGCTGAACTGAAGGCCCGATCATTCGAAGCTTGTCTTCAATCGTCTTCCCAATTCGTCTCGCCTCGTCGCGTCCTGCCTCGCCTGGCCTGGATTGTCCGTGTCCGGGCGTTTCCTGATGGAGTGGGGAAAGGCACGGGCAGAGGCCAGGGGGTAAGCGCGGGACGGGGAAGAGCAGCAGCCACGAGGGCGAGGAGCAAGAAGAAGAGGCCAGAGAGTGAGATTGCTACCCAGGGCCTCCAGTTATACTCCTTCGGATGGCCCTTATCTGCGCGCCAAATCAGGATAGTTCTTTGTCTTAACCTTGGCGGGCTATTTTAAATAATGGTAGCAATCTACACTAACTGTTTTAGATGGCCGGTAATCGCATCTACTGGCCTGACAATTGACTTCTTTTGTTATTAATACATCTTGATGGGCCTGTCCAGCCTCGATGGCTTCCTTAAGCTGTTCCCGATTATTTGTGCAAACTGCTTGATGGCCTTAACTATAGGCCTAACTGGGTTTTGATCTGTCTCTGATTTGATCTAATACATAATTCAAAGCCCTGTCAGGTTTTCAAAATGCAAAGTCTCTCTTCACAGAAACTGCAGCTTTGGTTTCGATTTCTCCATGAGCTGCCTGTGCCGCAGAGTCCAAGTTTGAAAAATCTCACAGGCTTTCTGCCACGAGGTGCTGACGCCATCTTGGGTACCCTTTTTAATTAAAATGTCCACGCAGGGTCCCTTTTATTAATAATAACCTTTGGGGAAATGTAGAAATTTTGCAAATCTTACACTCCCCCCTGTGATACTAAAACTTGCTTGAAGTATCAATCTTACAAGGTGAGCAAAATTTTTCTGACCCTCCATAGTCAACCTTTCCCTGTAATTATCTATCTAACGTACCCACGCCACATGCACTTCCCATTCCGCGAAAATGTAGTGTACATTAGCATACATTGGATAAAATTACAAACTTTACACACATCCAAGCACGGAGAGGATCCAACACCCCTGCACCACTTGGTACACACACATCTTTATTAAATGCGTCACAAAAAAACAACAGAAAAACCTTTATTAAAAATAACAAACACAAAAACAACAATCTTGAATCAAAAATACAGGGAAAAAAACTTAAACAGGCGTATCTCCCTCCACCTTTACATAATGTTCCTTCCAGATCCTCTGGTTTCGGAATTCTGACCACTGACCTTTTCCCTTACATTGAATGCAAACTAAATACAACACTATCCCTAACTGACAAACCACGAGAATGTGGGAAGCCAGTCTGATCCACGAAGGGACCTCCTATGTTATTGAAAATGTCCCACCAGGGCGGAATCACAATATCCAATATCTTAGTCCCTATCTCTACTGTTTTCTGCTCTAGAGTGTAAAAATGTTTCTGCGAAACTATAACGGCTTTGAGTATTTTGGCAAGGTGTTCAGGGAGAGGGGGAATTTCGTAGCCAAAGTGCGCTACGTACTTTTGCAAGTTCGTAAAATTCTCCTTCGCAGTGAGGTGAACAGTGGAGGGTTCAGGAATGGGGACAATTCGCTCCTGGGCCACTTGAACTTCTGCCTCGGGTTTAAAACAGAAGCTGCTGTCACTAACCGGACACCAGCTATGCTGTCCATGCTGGTAGTGGGACGCGCCAGTGGTGACACAATATGTCCCACCTATATATGCTACCTGCAGGGGAACATGGCCTTGTGCCATTGCCTCCATGGTACAATTTATAGGCTTCGCGCCAGCAGCTCTGAACCCACACTGCGGTTTCGAATAGGCATTCAAGTGCTGGGGACACAGGATTATGTGTGCTCTCCGGCTCCGGCACCCTGAGAGGTCAGTACCTGTCATAGCGTGCTCCCACTTTATGACGTAAGGCGGGACCGCTGTGAAACGAATGTGTGCACCCCCTTGAATGACTCCAATGTTCTCCACCCTGTATACCGGTGCGGGTCGGGCTGTCCTACCCATGACCGGCATCCTAACTACTACTCCCATGATTGTGTGGTTGGACTGCCCACAATCCATGGGGACTGGATAGACTTCGGAGGCTAGCCGGAGTTGGCATGGGCTCAATGCATTCTCAAAAGGGTGGAGGGCTGCAAGGTGCTTGTTGCTGATCCAGGAGGGGACCAAACCTTGTTTTAAATCCTCCAGATTACTGCGGCCCTCGCCCAGTAACCACGCCCCGTATAACACGCACACCTCATTCTGCGCAGCCTGGTCAGAAACATTTCTGTCCTCCCCTATGAGAGCATTTACCGTCTTTGCGTGCTTTTCCAACTCGGCTATGATCTCCTTTAAATGGACCGTCATGGCCTGGTCCTCATGCAACTCCGAGCCCACTACCTTGTTCTCATCCAGTAATATTTTCTTTAACTGTGTTTTTAAGCCGTTTATCTGGGTCTGCAGCTCTATGTCATCCAAACTGTTGATGACAGAGGACCCAGTATTAAACGCAGTAAAAACATCATTCCATATTCCCCTTCTTTGCCTCCCTGCATTACCCAAAAACTCTCGGGGTGTGTGGTGTACAGTTCGCTCTTGTCCACGTGGGCAAAATTGAACTCGTAAAACTTCTTGAACATGTCCTTTAATAGGGCCTGGTATAACTGCTCTGTTTCTTTGGGGCACCACTCCGGTAAATGTACCTCGGTGAGATTTAAAATCACGGAGGCTACCGCGTAGTGTACCCCCTGGTACAGCATCTGATCGGTGGGGACTAGTACCAACCCATTCCCTGGTCCCTTGGTGGCGGTGGGGCAACCTTCCCTGGATAACCTCGCCGCCTGCGCCGTGGGCAGGGGCTTACGGGGGCGGGTTACAAGCTCAGTGGCGTTGACTGGGATCGGGGAGAATGGGACTGCGCACGCCTTCAGGCTGGTATCCCACCTCATCCCCTCCCGGTGTCGTGCCACTGCCGGTGGAAAACGATGGATATGCCTGCGGGGCAGACCTTCTCTGGCCCCCACATACAGATATAAATCCCCAGGTCCGGTTCCCACCACTTGTCCCAACACACGCTTAATCCTCCACGAGTCCCTGTAATCGTCCGGTGGGTGTTGTTCCCCAACTGTTCCCACTCGACTTTGGGGTTCCTCATGTCCTTGCTCAACTTTCTGAGCCACCACCACCTATCCAGAGGAATGTGTCCTTTGCACGTTAAACATATTCGCTTTCCAACGGTGACGCTGACCCTCGTGGTAATGACCCGTACCCTGGGGCACAGGAGGGAGGCCTCCCCGTACGTGAATCCGGTTTGGCTGGAGTACTGAGACGAATTGGACCCCAGCCATCCTGGCCACCTTCCCTCGTGGACGTAGACGGCGGTTTCCTCCGCATCCTGCTCACTGCTCCCATCGGTCGCTGTGGGCGCTCTGTCTCCCGAACACCCGTAGATGTGGGAGTCCTGGACGTCGCCCCATCTTCCGACGCTCATCCCAATCAGGGCGAATAGGATCACGATCCCTTCCATCCTGAAAGTCTTTCTGCAAAAGATGTAAAAACATGCAGCCAGGTCCCCAAGAGATTCTCTGGCTTGGTGAAGCATGGTCGGGTCCCGTGACCTCGACCCAAATATACACACTCTTAACAGATTACTTAACTTAAAACTACCCATCACCTTATTTAACTTAAATCAAAAACACCCAAACTTAAGCTAAATAATTAAACTTTCCTTAAACTAAAACTTAAGCTAAAACTATATACATCCGTCTCCGGGCGGCCAGGCTAATCCCTGGTCGGACTGCAGCTCGCCGCTACCCCCGGTGTGACTGTACCGTCCTTCGCTGTTGGTCCCTCGCAGCCCGTGGCTGCTGGCTGAGGACCCTTGTCCTTGGACCTCTCCCTGACTCGAGGGGCGGCCCTTGGTAACTGGAGGGCTGGTGACCATGACTTTCTCGGCTGAGGCGTCCGTGGGGACCTTCTGGGGGCCTTGATGGGTGGGGCTTTCCTGGCCGATGGGCCTTTTACCCGAACCGCTGCTCCCCCAGGCTTGACCTCTCCCGAACCTGGGCTAGGGGAAGGTAACTCTTCGCAGCCTGCTGCTGTGAGCTGAGAGGCTGAGAGTCTCTGCCCCCAGGTCCCATGGCTGGGTCCGGGGCAGGGTTTTCGACCTCAGGTCCCTCCCTCTCTACACCTGGGTTAGGGGCAGGGTTTTTGCCCTCCGATCCCTCCCCCTCGTCTGGATCCCAGAATAGTGGGGGAGTGTCCCAATCGATGGGCGGGATGGCCCCTCCCTTCAAGCAAGCCACAGCGCCTGCCTGTGCAGTCTGTGGACTCGCTCCTGCTGCAGGCTGAGGATCTTTATCCTCAGACCTTACCCCAACTGGCTGCTTTCCCCTTTCAGGTGTAAACAGCTTACACTGGTTGATATAACCAGCGGCCTGTTTTAAAACCTGTGCTAAAGGTTCGTCCGTTGCCCCGAATGGACCTTCTAGGGGCTCCCCTTTCTCTTTCCTCACCGGGACGGCCTTACAGACGGGATCTTGGGCCCGGACCTGCTTTAGGTCCGGGGCCAAAACTACCCCCTGTGTGCCTCCCTTGTCCCAGACTGCGGCTACCGGGCCTGCTCTACAGGGATCCCAGAACTCTCCTTCCCTGGCCCTCTGCTCGGCCACCTCGCTGGTCCTTTGGTTACCTTCCCACGTGGCTGGGAGGGATCCCAAATCTATGGCCAACGGTTTGGCCATTTCCCCAGCCTGCTCGTTCCCTGTAGATCCCATCAAGCTAAATGGGACCTTGTTAGACCGGGGTGGATTGGTCGGGTCTTCCGAATGGACCACCGTGCTGGAAGCTCCAGTGTCCACCGAATACCTCCCCTGCACCGTCTCCACCCGCATCTTAACACAGGGCCTGTTCCCCTCGTTGTTTTCAAGGGGACACAGGTTGACAGGCTGCGCTGGTTCTAGTCACGGCTGTGGGTTGGATGGGGCTGACGGTGTGAGAGCACCGGTGGTGGCTGCTACTCTCCCCTGGCCAGTCAGTAAGGACCTCATGGCGTCCAAAAGTGACTCGACCTCTGCGGAAGGGGTCCCTGCCCCCGCCTTTTGGGCTGGGGCTGTGGGATGCTTTCCCTTGTTATCTTTCCAAGGGTTTTTGCACTCCTTCCGCCAGTGACCATCTTTCCCACACCCGTAACAATTGGTCTTTGTGTTGGGGGGGGTTACTCCCTTCCTGGTGCCACTCTTTCCTACCCGGTCCGGGTTTTATCTCATGCACCTTTCCCTTGGGTGGGTGGGCCTCGGCTCCCCTACCGTTTTTGTAGGCCAGAGTGAGCTGCCTAATTACCGTGAGTTCGGTGGTCTGAGGATCTTTGGGGTCGAACCAGGCTTCTGCCTTGGGCCGGACCTGTGGCAAGCTGCTCGCCACCAGGTAACGGAGCCAATGGGCCAGGGAATCCCCGTTCAGGAACGCTCGGTCCGGCGTCCCCGGGCAGGCCTTCCGGTACACCGGCCACAGCCGGTCCGCAAAAGCCTGCGGGGTTTCCCCTGGGAGCTGGATCGTCTTCTCCACGTGGGAGAAAGGACTTCCATCATCCATCCCAATGGCCTCCAGAACCGCATCTCTAAGCTCCTCGTACCCGCTCTGCCCCCTTTTACACTCGTCAGAGAGGGATTGGAGGAGACTACTCTCCAGGGAGAATAGCAGCATCTTGGCCTTCTTAGCGTCATCGCAGTCGTTGACGCTGGCTGTCTGCTCTATTTCCCTGAAGTGGATCGAGGGATCTCCCTTTTCGGAGAGCTTCGGGATATGGTTGACCATAACCCTAAGCCGTTGGGTGTTAAAGGGTAATACGAACTGGTTTTGGAGGGGTCGCCATTGGCGGGTGGGCCGAACCTCCGATGCCGTGCTGGGCACGTCGGTCCCGGCTCCGACCTCTCGGGTGGGGTTTGCTCTATCTCCGCCTCCACCTCTGGCTCCACTCCAGGTTCCACCCCCCCTTGCTGCCAAACCTCGCTGAAACTTGGCGCTACGGGTGGTGGCCGTGAGGTCTCCTCTCTCTCAACCGGGTCGTCCCTAGGCACTACCGGTGACGTTGGAACTGTCCTCCCCTCGTTCCCCATAAAATCTGCCTGGCCTGCCTTTGGGCTTATGTGGCATACCATGCCTTTTGCCTTCCGGAGGGCCCGGCTCAGATTTTCTATCCTCTCTCTACAGGGGCCGTGGTCTGCCTCCTCAAACCCCTGTTCACTCGCTAGCTTGTAAGCGGCTTTTACCTCCTGTACTTTCTCTTCCTGTTCCCTAATCTGCCTTGCCAAGCGGGCGTTTTTCTCCCGCAACCGTAACTCATTTCCCTTGGCCTCGGTGACTTGGCACCGTAGGTATTCCAACTGGGCCTTGTGTTCTGCCACTAAATGCACTCTTTCCTGATTCAAAGCCTGCAAAGCTACTACAGTAATAACTTCTTCCCTGCCAGAGCCTTATCCTGGATCTCCAGGACTGACTCCCTTAACTCGACTGCCTGTGCTGCAACGAACCTGTCCAAAAGCTGGACCTGCTTTTTAAAACACATCAGCCAAATTGCCTTCTCTAAGGACTTCTTGTGTTCCTTTCCCTCTGTCCACTTAGCTGCTGCATCTACCGGATGCCCAGCCTTTAACAGAGTGGTGATCCACTTCTTCGTGATATTCACCTTGCTAAACACATAGGCCTAGAAATTCAGTTGGTAGCACCAGCCGCTAGCACCTTAAGAGGGCGATAAGTGGGGCGCGAAACGGCTAACGCCTGGGCGCGGCGTGATCTGCGTCTCTCGGGAACTTGAGTGAAGAATTAGCAGCGGCGCAAAACCGCAACGCCCGCTCAGCTGCGTGCGCAGATCCTGACGTCATTTCATGGTGCAACGCCCTTGGTGCGCCCCGAACCGGAACTTCAGTGGTGCCCCCCTTCTTTCCGCCTGGCGCTCGCAGCGACTGGTTGAGTGGAACGGTTCCCAGTCGCTTTGGGGCTGGGGCGGCGCTATTTAAAGGGGACTCTTCCTGCATTCTTTGTGGTAGCCATTTTGGACTACTCCTGTGTGAGAGCGAGAGAGATTTGCAGAGAGACAAAGGGAGAGAGCTTTCTGCTTTGACTCAGCGCTCGCACAGGTACTTCTGGCTTCAGCCCAGAGTTTTGCAGTTGGATTGATTTTTCAGTGCCGTAGCCTTGAGTGGCCACATATAATGGGGACTGCAATGGGTGGAAACGTTGGGTTTCTGCATTGCATTGAAAGGGCTCAGAGACGCCGAGAGAGAGTGCTAATCATGGCCAGACAGAGGAGGGCCAACAGGCGTCGGCACAGGAGGCCTTACCCTCCCAGGGTATACCGCCAGCACTTCTCCTACCTCAACATGTCTGAGGAGCAGTGCATTCGGAGGCTTCGATTCGGAAGGGAGGTGGTCACTGAGATCTGCCACCTGCTTCAGAGAGATCTGCAGCCTCAGCTGAGGAGCAGGACGTCTCTGTCGGTGGCAGTGAAGGTGACAGTGGCTCTCAACTTCTGTGCCACCGGCTCCTTCCAATCCGCTACTGGGGACATTGCCAATGTCTCCCAGTTCGCGGTGCATTGCTGTATCCGCCAGGTCACGAATGCCCTCTTCAAAAGGAGACGTCAGTACATTTCCTTCCCCATGACCCTGGACAAGCAGCAAGTGCGTGCAATGGGATTTGCAAGAATAGCGGGCTTCCCCATGGTCCAGGGCGCCATTGACTGCGCGCATGTGGCTTTGCGGGTGCCTCTAGAGAATGCTGAGGATTACCGCAACCGGAAGGGGTACCATTCGTTGAATGTGCAGTTGGTGTGTGACCACAGGCAGCTCATACTAGCTGTCAATGCCCGCTTTCCAGGCAGCAGCCACGACGCCTTCATCCTGCGCCAGACTTCTGTGGCAGACGTTTTCGAAGCCCCGGCTCACCCTGGAGGCTGGCTTCTCGGGGACAAGGGCTATCCTTTGTGCACCTGGCTGATGACCCCGCTCCGTGCGCCCACCACCCCTGCTGAAGAGCGATACAATGACAGCCATCAAGCGACCAGGAACATCATTGAGCACACAATCGGCATGCTAAAGCAACAGTTCCTCTGTCTGGACCATTCCGGGGGATCCCTACAGTACTCGCCTGAGCGAGTCTCCCATTTCGTTGTAGTGTGCTGCATGCTGCACAACCTGGCTATCCTCAGGACTCAGCCACTGCCAGCAGACATTGGAGGACCACCAAAGGAGGAGGAGGAGGAGCACCAAGACGGGAGGGAGGCACAAAGTGCAAGGGCCGCCCATCAGCGGCTTATTGCAAGTCGGTTCTAGGCCCCCTCTCAGGGAATGGCTTGTGCCATTGAAAGAACATGAATGGAGCCGCTCCGCAAACCCTGAGCTGGTCAAGGCAACAAAAATAGTTCAAAGTGCAAACATGCACAATCTGAATAAAGAGAATTATTTATTTAACAAACTCTGTGCCCTTCCCGCATGACAAACAAATACAGAGAAACCCCCCAAAAAAGTCAGACACGTAACTGGCTCTCACAACCTGGAGACAATGAACAAAAGAGTTTAACAAAAATGACCATGATCCTCGGCCTTCACAAAAAAACCCACAACATTTTGCCACACCTCCTACTTTTCGGCCTGCGAGGGTGATCTGCCTCGCTTGCGAGATTGGCTCCTTCCTGCCCTGCAGCTCCTCCGCAATGGGACCCCAGTGGCTGCAGCAAGGCTGGGGGAAGGCTGCTGAGGGTCAGATAGTGAGTCGGCAGATGCCCTTGAGGGACGGCCTGGACCAGCTCTGGGCCTGGAGGGCCCGGCTGCTGACTGCTCCAACTCTGCTTGGGCGGCAGCAGTCTGTCCTAGAGGTGGTGGCAGCTGCAGTGGAGGAGTGACAGTGTTGGCAGCAGGAATGTTGCCAACCTGACAGAGCACAGGCACTCCCTGGTCGGACAAAACACTGGCACTCGCACGGGGCAGCACTGAAGCATGCGCAGCAATCTGCTGAAGCACAGACTGCTGGCCTGCTGTGGCGCGGCAAGGGCCCCGGTGAATCCTGGCCGATCCAGCGAGGGTGGCAGCAATTAGTGCTCGTGTGGCCCTGATCTGTGTCCGCATCAGACCAGCCAGTGACTGCATGGCACGACTAAGCACTTGGCTGGAAGCCGCCTGTGCTGCCCCGAAGTCCTGCAGACTCCTTGCCTGTGCTGCCCCAAAGTCCTGCAGACTCCTTGCCTGTGCTGCCCCGAATTCCTGTACATTCCTTGCCAGTGACTCTATGGAGTCAGGCATCCTTGCCACTGCAGCCATGAGCTCAGTGTGCCTGCGCTCCGCCTGGGCGCCCATTTCACCAAGGAGCCGCACCTCCTCTGCACTCACTGTAGCAGGACTGGAGGCCGCACTCACCCTCCGGGGAGAAGGCCGCCGAGCTTCCCTACCCTCCCCGCATTGCTGCAGCCCACTGGGCCCCGGAGCTTCACCCTCCTCAGACCCTTCCCCCCTGCTCCCCTCCAGGGAAGACGTGTCCCCATCATGGCCATGGGCTGCCTCGGCTGAGGGTGGCACTGATGTTCCGGCTTCCTCTTCCTCCTCGCCTTCCGATTCACTCACAGTGCCAGCTTGAGGGCCCGCCTCCTCACCTGGCAAATCAGCATCTGAAAGCAGGGAGGTACAAGAGTTGCTTTAGTGTGAGGACAGGGCGGCAGCGAGGGAGGCATGAGTGCTGCAATGCACTGCATTGGTTCGATAGTGGCAAAGGATGCTGGTGTGAGGCACAAGTGGAAAGAGAGAGGTCAAAAAGGTGATGACCTTAACATTGCTGTCCAGAACGGGGTCGGCATCTCCAGTGGCGACGGGGCCAATCATCCGGCCTGCCATAATCCGCTCCTCTCGCTGCTCCAGATCGCTGAGGTCTTTAAGTTCAGGACGGCCTCCCCCGGTCTGTTGCTGCTGCCTCCTATTGTGGGCCAGCTTGCCCTGCAAGAGAAAGGACGGGTTCTGAGTACAGTGTCAAGCCCTGATCTTGCCTGCACTGCTTCCCATGGTGGAATAGCCCTGACAGTGTCAAGCCCTGATCTTGCCTACACTGCCTCCCATGGTGGAATAGCCCTGACAGTGTCAAGCCCTGATCTTGCCTGCACTGCCTCCCATGGTGGAATAGCCCTGACAGTGTCAAGCCCTGATCTTGGCTGCACTGCCTCCCATGGTCGAATAGCCCTGACAGTGTCAAGCCCTGATCTTGCCTGCACTGCCTCCCATGGTGGAATAGCCCTGACAGTGTCAAGCCCTGATCTTGCCTGCACTGCCTCCCATGGTGGAATAGCCCTGACAGTGTCAAGCCCTGATCTTGCCTGCACTGCCTCCCATGGTGGAATAGCCCTGACAGTGTCAAGCCCTGATCTTGGCTGCACTGCCTCCCATGGTCGAATAGCCCTGACAGTGTCAAGCCCTGATCTTGCCTGCACTGCCTCCCATGGTGGAATAGCCCTGACAGTGTCAAGCCCTGATCTTGCCTGCACTGCCTCCCATGGTGGAATAGCCCTGACAGTGTCAAGCCCTGATCTTGGCTGCACTGCCTCCCATGGTCGAATAGCCCTGACAGTGTGTAAAGTGGTGAATGTGCATGTGATTTTCATGAGTCCCATAGGTGTTGGATGAGGGCTGGGCATTGGGGCTTTCAGGACCCTTTGGCCATAAAGTGAGGTGCACATGCAAGGACGAAGAGGATACTGGAAAGGGTACTCACCCTGACAACCCGAATGAGGTCGTTGAACTTCTTCCTGCATTGCGTTGGTGTCCTAGGGACCATGCTGCTGGAGGTCACTCTGTGTGCCACCTCCCTCCAAGCCTTTCTATATTCGGTGGGCAGCAGCCTCCTGCCACTGTCAGGAAAGAGGATAGGTCGCCTGCGCTCCACTGCGCCAACCAGAACCTTCAGGGCCCCACTCACTGAAGCGCTGCGCTCGCTCCCTGGCCTTCTCCATGGTCGTAGGCGTAACGATGTCGCAGCAGGTCTGTCCAGGCCTAGAATCAGGGCTCCAATGTGCAGGGCGTGGCTGCAAGCCAAATCGACCCTCCCCCTTTAAGAGGTGACCGCCGGCGCCAGCATGTCTGCCTGCAATCGCTAACTCGCCGCACCTGCGCTGCGCCCGCCCTTGGTGGAAGCGCCTCGGCTCGCCAGCTTAGTGCCTGGATAGCCGTGCACCACCTGCTTTAGCGCAGCAGCAACCTCTTGGGGCGATGCAACTCAATTTCGGTGAAGGTGGCGCTAAGTTGCACCGGGCACTAAATTTAGCGCACGCTCGACTGTAGCGCCTCAAACGTGACGATACTGAATTTCTAGGCCATAATTAGAAATCCTTTCCTCCATCAGGGTTTGCTCATCCGAACCATTGTCTACTGTATTGCAACCCTGTTGCCGGTGTCCTGCCGCGGTCGCCATTTCTGTAGGGGTGGCGTGTGGTGGTGTTTGGCGCGTACGCCCAGTCAGTTATGCCTCCGACTGTTTGAGTGGTTCGAATTGCTCCCACGCCCCTGGGTTCTAGACACCGGACTTAGGTACAGACGGCGATACAGAAAAGACTTGAGTAGACAGGTGGTTTGGATGTAAGCAAAACTCAAGGTTTTATTAAACAGAAGAATAACAGTCTTATGAGAAGTTACTAGTGTAAAATTACAGGCGAATACAAATAACTATATACTTATACAGGGAATGGGGAACACACGGCACATCAAGGGAAAACAACTATCTTAACAATCCCCTTATCCTTATCCCACCCCCATACCTAACTAGATTAAGCTATGAGGGGCCAGAATTTATGCTCGCCAATCAAAGATCTGCTGAACTCAAAACAGTGGTGGGGTTTGGGGTTCGCTCTTTGTGCTCTCTGGAGCCTGGTGTTCTCCGGGTGCTGCAAGGGCGTTGTCCAGGTACGAGTACCCCAAAGTTAAAGTCTCTGCTTGGGTACTTTACCTTGCAGGGACGATGGTTCCTCTTCCTCGGTCGGCAGTTGAAGTTTATATGAAGATAGTCACAGGTTAGCTGAACTGAAGGCCCGATCATTCGAAGCTTGTCTTCAATCGTCTTCCCAATTCGTCTCGCCTCGTCGCGTCCCACTTCGCCTGGCCTGGATTGTCCGTGTCCGCCTGGTGCGATGCCGGGCGTTTCCTGATGGAGTGGGGAAAGGCACGGGCAGAGGCCAGGGGGTAAGCGCGGGACGGGGAAGAGCAGCAGCCATGAGGGCGAGGAGCAAGGAGAAGAGGCCAGAGAGAGAGATTGCTACCCGGGGCCTCCAGTTATACTCCTTCGGATGGCCCTTATCTGCGCGCCAAATCAGGTTAGTTCTTTGTCTTAACCTTGGTGGGCTATTTTAAATAATGGTAGCAATCTACACTGTTTTAGATGGCCGGTAATCGCATCTACTGGCCTGATAATTGACTTGTTTTGTTATTAATACATCTTGATGGGCCTGTCCAGCCTCGATGGCTTCCTTAAGCTGTTCCCGATTATTTATGCAAACTGCTTGATGGCCTTAACTATAGGCCTAACTGGGTTTTGATCTGTCTCCGATTTGATCTAATACATAATTCAAAGTCCTGTTTGGTTTTCAAAATGCAAAGTCTCTCTTCACAGAAACTGCAGCTTTGGTTTCGATTTCTCCATGAGCTGCCTGTGCCGCAGAGTCCAAGTTTTAAAAATCTCACAGGCTTTCTGCCACGAGGCGCAGACGCCATCTTGGGTACCCTTTTTAATTAAAATGTCCACGCAGGGTCCCTTTTATTAATAATAACCTTTGGGGAAATGTAGAAATTTTGCAAATCTTACACATCCGATTTGTTACCAAGACCACTTTCTTTTACCTCTGCAGTTGGCACCTGTCTTAACCCCTACTTCTGCCAAAACCCTAATCCATTCCTTTATTATCTCGCACCTGGACTTGTCCAATGCTACCCTTGCTGGCCTGCCTGTTCTGACCATCCATCAACTACAAGTCATTCAGAATTCCATGGCCCATGTGCCCACTTGCACTGAGGCCCATATCCCCATTCCTTGCTCAGCTCCATGTGCAACCCACGTGCTAGAGAATTTAAGATTCTCGCCCTCATCTTCAAATATCTGCGACCTTGCCCTTTCCCAACCTCTGTGATCTCTTTTGGTCCCTGTGCGCATCCTCCATCCCATCAACATTATCCGACATCTTGATCCCTGCTCTAACATTACTTTTTCAGCCAAAATGCCCCCACCCTCCAGAACTCCACCTCCCTTGCTGCTTTCAAGAACCTCAAGACCTTTCCCTTCAGCTGTGCTTTCTTCCCCCCCCCCCACCCCAACTTGACCTCCTTCCACTGCCCTGTAAAGCTCCAAGATGTCTCTTTCTATGCAATAAGTGCTATTGAAATGTAAACTGTAGTTTTCCCCAAAATTTTCTCTCCTGAACGGGCTCACTGTTCCTATGGTATAGTACACAAGCACCAAACACTTCATGTGCAAGGCTAGACAGCTCCCTTACTCTCGCTCGTACAAGGATTAAAGGGGAGCTGAAGAGAACTTTTTTCACCCAGAGAGGGTCTGGAACTATCTGCCTGAAATGGTGGTAACCCTCACTTGGATATGCACTTGAAGTGCTGTAATCTACAGGGCTACGGGCCAAAAGCTGGAAAGGCTGTTTAGGCCAATTCACTGAATATATTTAAGAAGGAGATAGATCGATTTCTAGACACCAAATGCATCAAGGGGTATGGGAGTATGGTATGGAGATAGAGGATCAGCCGTGATCATATTGAATGGCGGAGCAGGCTCGAAGGGCCGAATGGCCTACTCCTATTTTTCTATGTTTCTATGTATGGTACCAAAAATAGCCAGTGTGATAAGTGTTGTACACTTAAGTACCAGAGATGTGTTTGGGGTTCTTCAATGCTTAGCTCAGTGAAGAATGTTGGTGCAAAGGAAAAACACTTGTCCGCGTTTGCACCCAGCGTTAACATCAAGCACCCAAGGTCAGTATAGTACAGGTTAGATACAGAGTAAAGCTCCCACTAGACCGCCCATCAAACAGGAAAACTGAAGTCAATGGGAACCAGGGGGAAAATGCTCCACTGGCTGGAGTCATACCTAGCACATGAAGGTCAATCATCACAGCCCCAGTGATGCGCTATCAATTACTCATAAAAGACTGAGAGTTAGAAGAGTAACCAAAGGCTTTTATTAACAACAGAATGGAGGTCTGCCTCGCGTGGTCGACCGGTCCATGATACTAAGGGCTGGGGAGCAGTCACCTTTATACTAGGACCTGTGGGAGGAGTCAGCCGAGGCATGTCCAGGCATGTACACAGTGGAATACAAACAGGACAAACAGGAATACAAACAGTGGTTTACCACACCCAGGACATCGCTGCAGGAGTTCCTAGGCCCAACCATCTTTAGCTGCTTCATCAATGACCTTCTCTCCAACATAAGGTCAGAAGTGGGGATGTTCACTGATGACTGCACAGTGTTCAGCGCCATTCACAACGTCTCAGATAATGAAGCAGTCCATGCCCGCATGCAACAAGACCTGGACGACATTCAGGCTTGGGCTGATAAGTGGCAGGTAACATTTGCGCCACAGAAGTGCCAGGCATTGACTATCTCCAACAAGCGAGAGTCTAACCACCTCCCCTTGACATTCAACAGCATTACCATCGCCGAATCCCCCACCATCAACATCCTGGGGGTCACCATTGACCAGAAACTTAACTGGACCAGCCATATAAATACTGTGGCAATAAAAGCAGGTCAGAGGCTAGGTATTCTGTGGCGAGTGTCTCACCTCCTGACTCCCCAAAGCCTTTCCACCATCTACAAGGCACAAGTCAGGAGTGTGATGGAATACTCTCCACTTGCCTGGATGAGTGCAGCTCCAACAACACTCAAGAAGCTCAACACCATCCAGGACAAAGCAGCCCGCTTGATTGGCACCCCATCCACCACCTTAAACATTCACTCCCTCCACCACCGGCGTACCGTGGCTGCAGTGTGTACCATCTACAAGATGCACTGCAGCAACTCGCCAAGGATTCTTCGGCAGCACCTCCCAAACCCACAACCTCTTCCACCTGGAAGGACAAGGGCAGCAGGCGCATGGGAACACCACCACCTCCAAGTTCCCCTCCAAGTCACACACCATCCTGACTTAGAAGTATATCGGTCGATCCTTCATCGTCGCTGGGTCAAAATCCTGGAACTCCCTACCTAACAGCACTGTGGGAGTACCTTCACCACATGGACTGCAGCGGTTCAGGAAGGCGGCTCACCACCACCTTCTCAAGGGCAATTAGGGATGGGCAATAAATGCTGGCGAATTTTTAAAAAACACTCCCAGGTGAGTTACAGCACCCGTTAGATAGAGTAAAGCTCCCTCTACACTGTCCCATCAAACACTCCCAGGGCAGGTACAGCATGGGTTAGATACAGAGTAAAGCCCCCTCTACACTGTCCCATCAAACACTCCCAGGGGCAGCTACAGCACGGGTTAGATACAGAGTAAAGCTCCCTCTACACTGTCCCATCAAACACTCCCAGGGCAGGTACAGCACGGGTTAGATACAGAGTAAAGCTCCCTTTACACTGTCCCATCAAACACTCCCAGGGCAGGTACAGCACGGGTTAGATACAGAGTAAAGCTCCCTCTACACTGTCCCCATCAAACACTCCCAGGGCAGGTACAGCATGGGTTAGATACAGAGTAAAGCTCCCTCTACACTGTCCCATCAAACACTCCCAGGGCCGGTACAGCATGGGTTAGATACAGAGTAAAGCTCCCTCTACACTGTCCCCATCAAACACTCCCAGGGCAGGTACAGCATGGGTTAGATACAGAGTAAAGCTCCCTCTACACTGTCCCATCAAACACTCCCAGGGCAGGTACAGCATGGGTTAGATACAGAGTAAAGCTCCCTCTACACTGTCCCATCAAACACTCCCAGGGCAGGTACAGCACGGGTTAGATACAGAGTAAAGCTCCCTCTACACTGTCCCCATCAAACACTCCCAGGGCAGGTACAGCACGGGTTAGATACAGAGTAAAGCTCCCTCTACACTGTCCCATCAAACACTCCCAGGGCAGGTACAACACGGGTTAGATACAGAGTAAAGCTCCCTCTACACTGTCCCATCAAACACTCCCAGGGCAGGTACAACACGGGTTAGATACAGAGTAAAGCTCCCTCTGCACTGTCCCCATCAAACACTCCCAGGGCAGGTACAGCACGGGTTAGATACAGAGTAAAGCTCCCTCTACACTGTCCCATCAAACACTCCCAGGGCAGGTACAGCACGGGTTAGATACAGAGTAAAGCTCCCTCTACACTGTCCCATCAAACACTCCCAGGGCAGGTACAGCACGGGTTAGATACAGAGTAAAGCTCCCTCTACACTGTCCCATCAAACACCCCCAGGGCAGGTACAGCACGGGTTAGATACAGAGTAAAGCTCCCTTTACACTGTCCCATCAAACACTCCCAGGGGCAGCTACAGCACGGGTTAGATACAGAGTAAAGCTCCCTCTACACTGTCCCATCAAACACTCCCAGGGGCAGCTACAGCATGAGTTGAATACATAGTAAATCTTGGTGGCAAGTGTTGCAGCATCTTACAATGCGAAGTTTTCAATACTGCAGCAGGATTACAAAGACATTCTAGCGTGAGAGCAAGTTCAGTTATAAGCATGTTTTTGTTGTTTTCGGAAGCTGCTTCCTCTTATGTGACCTGAGTGAGTGCCCTTGTAATAAGCGGTTTAACGGAGTTGGCAGTTACAAGACCACCCTCGCTCTTCCTTTTCTTTGCTTCAGACAGCCTGCAGTGGCCGTGGAAAGCCAGGAAGTCCAGTGTAAATATAGTAACTCTATCAGTGTTGCCATGTGCATATCCAGCACAGCTTGTGGAGTGTAGAAGGTTGACGTCCTTGGGTGACTATCACGTGAACTGATTTGTGCTGCCTTCTCTGCACTGAAAGCAGGGGCCCCAGCGCTGTGACAGCTCCTTGTTGTCTTTGCTGAGCGCGTCACATTGGCCCTGATGTAGTCTCCCAGTAAACTCTTAAGAGATGGTCGAAAGCTATTTGCTGAAGTGTCGTTAACTGTTTGCCAGCTCTCCCTTTCACGCCCCGATTCGCTTGTTTTTGGGGAAAGTTTGAAGTGGCTGATTTCAGAAAACTCTGCTGTGACCGAGGCTGGACTGTGCTGATTTCCAGGTGTAAATTGTGGAGCGGGTGAGCTCGCCCGAGCTGGAGCCGTGCACAAACCAATGTTTACACTGTTACGGAGCAAACTCTTGCAGCTCAGCCGTTGAGCAAGCTACAGGAGCTGACGGTAGGGTGCATCACTCACCACTCATTCTTAAAGGCAAGACAGGACAGCGGGATGACTGAAGACCGTTCGAATGGTAAGCAAGCGTATAGCCGAGCAGTCTGTGTCACTGATTTCCAGTTGTTCACTCTTGGCATTTTGATTTAGTGTAGAAGCAGGCACACAAATCCGCATGCTAACAGTAGTTTTGAGGTGAAGCTTTTACAAATACTTTAGGGTAAGTGACATTTTAAACAGCTACAGACCACACCAATCAGTCTTTCCTGAAGTCAATGTCTCTCAGCATGCATCGCTGTATTTACGAGTGCCCCCTATTTAAAATCACTGGATTTGATATGACTGAACCACCCTGTATGTGGTGGTCTCTTTGTCCCAGCTCAAACGTCATGTTGACCTGTACCACATCTGAGAGGCCAGTTATGACGCTAACCCTTTGAGTGTTTGAGTGTGTGTTTAAGTCTATGGAGAAGATTAATAATGATGGGCAGTGGTCTGTGAAAGAGGTTTCACAAACTTGTATTGTTCTGTGCCAGTTCCTTGCATATTGGAGGATTACAGCATCTGCAGAAAAGTAGAATATACAGGAAACTCTCGTTTAAACGGCACCTAAATATCCGGAATTCTCTATTAACCGGCAAAATTCATACTCCGAAAACAACACCTCAATAACCGGAAATATTGCCGAGTCCGAGTCTCCCGCAGTGGCCGAGTTAGTCAGTGGGGGTAGTTCTCCAAACTGCCACTACTCTGCTTCTTGGCGCTGTCGGAAGTCCGAAGTAACAGGAGTCTGACTCTCCCGCGCTGTATACAGTCGTTTACTGTATAAGTTTTGTTTTACTGTTAAGTAATTAAAGAGTTATGGATTACCCTCCACTGGCAGTACTGTACTTAATCAAGCATCTTCCACCATCCATTTAACGCAACATTCTGTAGGTCAGTACCCAATTACTGTATACTGCACATTTCTTGATTTAAAAATTTTTTTGTTTGTTAAAAATAGCCTCGGCAGATAACCCTCTCTGTCATCCGGAATTTTTCATCAACCGGCACCATCCTGGTCCCGTTGGTGCCAGATACCAAAGGGTTTCCTGTAATTCATATACTTAGAAATTATATATTGCACCAGTGTGCTGATGTATCTAGGTTACCTTTTGCTTTTAAAAATTCCCTTTTTATTTTTAAACCTGATCTGGTGAGTATCGAGTTAGGTGAAACATTATGTTCATGAACAGCGGGTGTAGTGTCCTAATGTCTGAGTCTGTTTCCCTCATTGAGTGGATTAATATTGCAGCACACACTGGCAAATGATCCCTGGAAGTTCCTCGTCCAACCCACTGTGTCCTTCAGCAACTGTAATATATCTGTGTTCCATGGATTATTTGAAGGATTAACGTGTTCTTACAATTCCAATCTCAAGATCTGTAACCTTGGTATCATACTTGACCCTGAAATGAGCATCCGACCGCATATCTGCAGCATAACTAAGTCCGCTTATTTCCACCTCTGTAACATCGTCCGCCTCCGCCCCGCCTCAGCTCATCCGCTGCTGAAACCCTCATCCATGCCTTTGTTACCTCTAGACTTGACCAGTCCAACGCACTCCTGGCCGGCCTCCCACGTTCTACCCTATGTAAACTTGAGGTCATCCAAAACTCGGCTGCCCGTGTCCTAACTCGCACCAAGTCCCGTTCGCCCATCACCCCCGTGCTCAGTGACCTACATTGGCTCCCGGTTAATCAGCGCCTCGATTTCAAAATTCTCATCCTTGTTTTCAAATCCCTCCATGGCCTCGCCCCTCCCTATCTCTGTAACCTCCTCCAGCCCCACAACCCCCGAGATATCTGCGCTCCTCTATATCTGCCCTCTTGAGCATCCCTGATTATAATCGCTCCACCTTTGGTGGCCGTGCCTTCTGTTGCCTGGGCCCTAAGCTCTGGAATTCCCTGCCTAAACCTCTCCACCTCACTACCTCTCTTTCCTCCTTTAAGACACTCCCTAAAACCTACCTCTTTGACCAAGCTTTTGGTCACCTGCCCTAATTTCTCCTTATGTGGCTCGGTGTCAATTTTTTTTTTGTCTTTTAATACTCCTGTGAAGTGCCTTGGGACGTTTCACTACGTTAAAGGTGCTATATAAATGCAAGTTGTTGTTGTAAACCTAAGCGTTGTCTGGGAGTTGTAAGTTTATCTGTGGAATTTGAAGGTTTTAGTGCTCTTCACAACTGGAATCTATAGGGCCTGGTCTTGACGATGATCAGTTCTGGAGCGTCTAGCTGAGAGCTTGGCAGTCATGTCCCAGAAGAAGATTGCAGAGCAGCCATTTACCACAGAAACCCCACAGTGCAGATAGAGGCCATTTCGGCCCATCGAGCCTGCACCGACGCATATCCCACCCGATCCCCGTAACCCCCACACCAACACATATCCAACTCTATCCCCGTAACCCCACGTATTTAATCCCCCTAACACTAAGGGTCAATTTATCATAGCCAATCAACCTAACCCGCACATCTTTGGACTGTGGGAGGAAACCGGAGCACCCGGAGGAAACCCACGCAAACACGGGGAGAATGTGCAAACTCCACACAGACAGTCACCCGAGGCCGGATTCGAACCCGGGTCCCTGGCGCTGTGAGGCAACAGTGCTAAAAACCCCATCTTTGTGAAAGGCTTGCAAGTTACCCCCGGTACTGGTGGCATCTTCATGATGCCACAGGTGCTGCCCCATAACCACTACTCATTCCGCCTGTCCTCGGCGCTCTTTAATATCACACAACTTCTCCCTGTGTTATTTGTTCCAGCTTTGCTAAGGTGTTGGATACAATCAGTTTAATTGATGGAAGAGTATCTTGGCTTCATAATGTCTATGGGGCCTGCCACATGACAACCTTGGGATGCAGTAGCCATCTTGGCTCCAGAAAGAGCATCTGTACAGATTTGCCTTCAAGGGAAATATTCAGGAACACGACTGAGAAGCTGTTGATCACTGAAGCTATAGAAGAGGTTGTGTCTCCAGGATGACTCGAGGGATTGTCTCCCTTTACTTAGTAACCTCCAGAACCATGATAGGGATTGATGCATCCTGGACCTTTAGAGTTCTGAAAGCCTCCATCTAAAGGAAAAATTGAGCACAGGAACATCATAGGAAGAGGAGTCGGACATTCAGCCCCTCGAGCCTGTTCTGCCATTCAATTAGATAATGACTGATCTGTACCGCCACTCCATTTACCCGGCTTTGCTCCATATCCCTTGATACTCTTGCCCAACACAAATCTATCGATCTCAGTCTTGAACATTTCATTTGATCCTCAGCATCCACAGCCTTTTGGGGGGAGGGAGTTCCAGATTTCCACTACCTTTTGTATGGAAAAAGTACTTCCTGATTTCAGTCCTAAATGGCCTAACTCTAATTTTAATGTTATGCCCTTTTGTTCTGGATTCACCCACCAAAGGAATAATATATTTGTATCCACCCAGATGGTTTTCCACCCACAGGTCGCTGGGCATTATATCATCAAGTCTTAGATGAGTCACAACTTCCTTCAGCTGAGCATCAGAAAGACTGATGCCATCAGTCTGCCCCC
Source organism: Somniosus microcephalus (assembly GCF_052327205.1). Lineage (NCBI taxonomy): Eukaryota > Metazoa > Chordata > Chondrichthyes > Squaliformes > Somniosidae > Somniosus > Somniosus microcephalus. Next base: position 14,632,303 of record NC_141017.1, on the reverse strand, counting down.
TTGACACTGAAGCTTTATTCATGCCTTTGTTGCCTTCATATTAAAATAATCTAATGCTCTCCTTGCTGCCTTTCCTTCGTCCACACCAAGCACTTCAGGATGTCCAAAATGCAGCTGCCTCTGTCCTACCCTGCACTAACTCCCACTTGCCCATTACTCCCTGCCCTTGCTGGCCTACACTGGCTCCTTTGTGCCCAGCACATTAAATTTAAAATCCTCGTCCAACTTCAAATTCCCCTGCCCATTGCCTTGCTTCATTCTACCTCTGCAACCGCCTCCAGACTTGCTGTTCCTCTCCCACTATTCAGTCTTCCAACCCTGCCTTTGCCTCACCATCAGAGTTTTCAGCTACCTAGGCCCTGCTCTGGAACCCCTCCCTAAACCCCTCCGCCTTTCCACTTCACTCTGTTTTAAAAACCCTTTCAAATCCATCTTTGCACCTGAGCCTTCATCCATCCCTCCTAATCTCCCCCTGGCATTTACGTTCTTCTTTCTGCTACTCTTGTAAAGTGCCTATGTATGGCTGCAACCTGCCAAACCGCAGTCAACCAGAAGGCCATAGGGCCGTGTTTCTCAGGCGGTGAGAAGAGTGATCGCACCGTCCAACCCACGGCAATCGAGAGAGGCCTGAACCATTTCCGTGCTGGGGCCTCATTTGAATTTGTTTACCGTACTGCAAGTGCTGACAGACGGCTCACCACTTAGGGGGTCAGTAAATCCAGCGGCTCCTCCGCAGAGCTGAGCTGAGACAGTTAGACCATAAAGATGTGCGGGGGGGGGGGGCCACCGAGTGGCTGACAGCAGGTGAGAACATTTCTGCACATTGTCATTCTGGCTCCACAAAAATCAGTGGACCTTTTCCAGAGCAAGCTGCGGTGGTCCCTTTGGTTAAGCTGCAGTACGACTAGGCGGAGCATGCGCAGCACACTGTCAGACAACTGGTGCATGAAAACTGCATCTCAAGCCCTACATCTTGCAAAGAACCCCAATTTAAATAAGGCACATAGAAACATAGAAGATAGGAGCAGGAGTAGGCCATTCGGCCCCTCGAGCCTGCGCCGCCATTCAATGAGATCATGGCTGATCATCCAAAATCAGTACCCTGTCCCTGCTTTCTCCCCATACCCTTTGATCCCTTTAGCCTTAAGAAATATATCTAACTCCTTCTTGAATATATTTAATGAATTGGCCTCTACTGCCTTCTGTGGTAGAGAATTCCACAGGTTCACCACTCTCTAGGTGAAGAAATTCCTCCTCATTTCTGTCCTAAATGGCCTACCCCTTATCCTTAGACTGTGACCCCTGGTTCTGGACTCCCCGACCATTGGGAACATCCATCCTGCATCTAGTCTGTCTAGTCCTGTTAGAATTTTATAAGTTTCAATGAGATCCCCTCTCATTCTTCTAAACTCCAGCAAGTACAAGCCTAATCGACCCAATCTCTCCTCCCGCCTGTTCCGTACAGGCCTCTTATTTCAAGGCTTGCTCTGAAATTTAGCTCGGAGGCCAGAGGGTGGTAGGATGTTTTTTAAACTTTTGACCGCCCAGTTTTTTCAGAGTAAGCAGGGCGGTAGGCAGAAGAAAATCACCCCCATATTATTTCCCTATTAGGAAAGTGCACAAGAATTACAAGAGATTCAACATGAGTAGTGTGAGCTACCACTGCAAAATGGTGCTTGACCGTAGTCCCCAGGCACAGCAGTGTGGTGAAGAGACAGACCAACACCAGTACTGCAGTGCAGTACGTAAAGCAGGGCAGGAATCGGTCCCTTGGTGCTGACTGTAGACTGAACTTAATGGAACTGCCAGCCCAGCATCTCTCGGCTTTCAACATGCACAGGATCCAGCCCCGTGAACAGAGGCTCCATTTGGATATTGTCAATGACTGAATGTGGGTCTACCTGGACCTGGGCATCATTCCGAAAGTACAGGATACAGGGGTTCTGCTCCAAGTTTCACGGTGTGAGAGTATCATGCCTGGGCAATCTGTCGGTCTACTGGTTGAAGAGGTTGTTGCATGCCTCTCCTCCATTTATCCTAGCACAGATGGGCTTAGGTTTTATGACCCCCCCCCCCCCCTGATTTTTATTTTTCAGCACATTGGAGCGTACAGGGGCAGAAACTTGCGTGGGGGGATGCACTCTGTCACCCATTTCCCAGCAGCCGTGCCTGATCCCACTGGAGCACGGCCCAATCAAGAGTGACCATCAAATTCTGGCTAGTGTTGACAAAGATGTGTGTGTAAATCTGCCAAGTACAAGGATAAACCTGCTAATTTTCTTTGAGAACTAGGACTGCTCTAAATGACAGGGGTTTATGAAATATCACAGGGCCCCTGGATGTGAAACTCCTATGCAAAGTGATACCGGTAATTGTGCCAGTTCTCTCTGGGAATGGAGTGTGCAGCACGTCTGTGAGTTTGGGTGCAGCAGTGAGTTCTTTCCCCCCCCCCCCACCTCTCCTTGTGAAATGCCTTGTAGAACATTTCAACAACTTGTATTTATATCGTGCCTTTAATGTAGTAAACGTTCACAGGAGCGTTCTCAAACACAATTTGACACCGAGCTACATAAGGAAATACTGGGACATGAAAGAGGTCGGTTTTGAGGAATGTCTTAAAGGAGGCGGAGAGGTTTAGGGAGAGAATTCCAAAGCTTAGGGCCCAGGCAGCTGAAGGCACGGCCGCCAATGGTGGAGCGATGAAAATCGGGGATGCGCAAGAGGCCAGAATTGGAGGAGCGCAGAGATCTCGGTGGTTGTAGGCCTGGAGAATTTTAAAATCGAGGCATTGCTAGAACGGACGGGGTTCAACTTAGGTCAGCGAGCATTTGGATGTTCACCGTGTTAAAGCCATTAAATATGTACAAGTAGCTGTTTGTCATTAGACACTTTGTTCAAGCGCTCTACTCGGAGCTCCGGCACGGCAAGAGAGCCCCAGGTGGGCAGAGGAAACGCTTCAAGGACACCCTCAAAGCCTCCTTGAAAAAGTGTCACATCCCCACCGACAAGCGGAAGCCAAGCGCAAGGAGCGCACGTCAATCCAAGCACCCCACCCACCCGCCCCTTCAACCACCGTCTGCCCCACCTGTGACAGAGACTGTAGGTCCTGCATTGGACTCATCAGTCACCTGAGAACTCATTTTTAATGTGGAAGCAAGTCATCCTCGGTTCCGAGGGACTGCCTAAGAAGAAGAAGAGTGTTGTTAAGGCATGGCCTACTCACTGACACAGCCTGACGCAAAATGTGGTGAGCACTAATGTGTAATGCAAGCGATGAACAGAATCAGAGGCCATTGACTGATTCATACAGGGGGGGGGGGGAAACTACAAATAATTGTAAATTTTATGTCTTCATGCAAGATTTTCCACACCATGGGAGACGAGCCCAGCTTGTTTCTAGAAAACTGTGATTTAGCGCATAGGAAAATAGGATTTTGTGATATCGAAGAAGGAAGGCACTACACTTTGTCCCCTAGTCCCATGTCCTATTAAGCTCCAGGACATGCTCAGTAACACCAATTTGTTATTCCTCCTCTGGAAGACTGTGCTTCCTGCTCCTGGCAAAAATTCCACATCTCCTGATGTGAATTTGGATCAACTCTTCAATCTTACTGCAGTTTGTAAGCCAGTTGCTGCACTTGCATTTTAATTATTTTGATGTTCCCTCTCACAGCTCAATAGTCTCTGTTTTGGGACTTTGGGTGTCCGAACTGTTCAGCACTGCTGTTCAGGACAGTTTCATTGCTGTCCTTAATGGAACTCTAGGTGCCAGCACCAATTGGGACCAACCAACACATTGTGGGGGGAAAACCTTATTAGGACACTCATGCAAAACCGAACCAAACAATGGCTGTTCAATACCTCAGCCTTAAGCAGAACTCTTCAAAGACGCCGCAGTTTTCTGGCTCAGTGTTGCGTGTACTGCCACTGAGCCTAGCTGACTTGATGAGCATGAATAATGCCTTAAATGCCTGTCCTCTAAACAGAATCTCTCCCCGACGAGCCCCCCTCCCTGGCCAACCTGGCACATTTGCATCAAATTCCCAGCTCAAATTTCAGAGCGCGCTTATACCAGATGCCCTGAGTCAAAAAAGATAAAAGAAAGAGTACTACATTCCGTGCAGGAAAGCTGAAGGTCACTACTCTGGATACATTCCCAGTAGGTCAGTGATGAATATCTCCAAAGCAATGGCAGGTTACACTGGCCCCTCCCAGGAAGATACCATTGGATCAGTAGTGCCAGCCTTCCCCTGATGAAAGCTGCCAAGCAAAAGAAATCACAACTGTACTCAAATTAGCATTGCCAGTGGCACTTTAGCCCCGGTCCATACCAATGCCCAAATATAATGCAAGGGCGAAGCTAGTGAGCCTCACCAGTTACATTCATTGACATCGGCTCTCGAAGACCCACAACACGCCAGTGCCGCCCATTAATCACACCCAACATGCAACTTCTGCACAAGTAGACTCTGGGTATTTATTCCTATTAGAGTGCAAAGTGATTCAGATATTCTCTCCCTTTCTCCTTCCGCTTAGCTTCAAATAGAGATGAGGGATATTGGCTAAGGTTTAGATGAGTAACCCCAGACCTGGCCAGTGCTGGGCAGTCAAAATTACCCTTGTACCTTACAGGAGATCCTTACTGGGAGGACTGCAAAAGCCAAGGCAGGTAAATAAAGGCTCCCTGAACTGTTCTAGCCCCCTGCTAAGGGGGACCAGATAACCCTGAGACAAATTACACTGGAGTACTCCCCATTAGCACCCGAAGCATTGGCACAGTCTGCAGCAATTCCCACACACTGGTGACCCAATGGAGGGAGGTCCGCTTCCAGCAATGCTTGCAGAAAAAATGTCACTTGAAATGCATGGGTCTTGCAAGATAGTCAGTGTTACAGTCCAGGCTGTTTCCAAACATTTTAATCTATTGATTGGAAAGATTGCTGCTAAATGGCAGTTTTCATAAGTAGACCAAGTCCCCTGTAAAACAAAACCTGGATCTTTCCATGTCCTTGCGTGGGTTAGCATGCTTACGTTTAACAGTTATCTCCTAATCACTGTGTATCATTCACTGAAGAATACATGAGATGCCCATCAGTTTCAAAAATGGAGAATTATATTCCTTTAGACCAACGAGTGCAGATTAAAACTGCTCGGTTGGATTTGTAACAATAGAAGTCAAATGGTATACTGTAACAGCGCAAAACTTGGAAAGCAATGAAATAGTTCCAGGAACTATATTCTTTCGAGCCTTATAAAGAATAGAACTTTTGCCCGAAACAGTTTGGTCTCTTGGTAGACCTTCAAGCTGAGATGTTGTACTTCTTCTTCTTAGGCAGTCCCTCGGAACTGAGGATGATTTGCTTCCACACTAAAAATGAGTTCTCGGGTGACTGATGAGTCCAATGCGGGACCTACAGTCTCTGTCACAGGTGGGGCAGACGGTGGTTGAAGGGGCGGGTGGGTGGGGTGCTTGGGTTGACGTGCGCTTCTTCCGCTGTTTGCGCCTGGCTTCCGCTTGCTCCCGGCGAAGAGACTCGAGGTGTTCAGCGCCTTCCCGGATGCCAATGGATTTGCAGGATCTTGCGGAGGCAGCGTTGGTGGTACCTCTCCAGTGCTTTGAGGTGCCTGCTGCACATGGTCCATGTCTCTGAAGCATACAGGAGGGCGGGAATCACTACTGCTCTGTAGACCATGAGCTTGGTGCTGGGTTTGAGGTCCTGGTCTTCAAACACTCTCTTCCTCAGGTGACCGAAGGCTGCACTGGCACACTGAAGGCAGTGTTGGACTTCGTCATCGACATCTGCCCTTGTTGACAGTAGGCTCCCGAGGTATGGAAAGTGGTCCATGTTGTCCAAGGCCTCGTCGTGGGGCAGTGCTGTGTGCGGGGGCAGGTTGGTAGAGGACCTTTGTCTTACGGATGTTTAGTATAAGGCCCATGCTCTCATACGCTTTGGTGAAGGTGTTGACGATGGTTTGGAGTTCGACCTCAGTGTGCGCAGACGCAAGCGTCGTCTGCATACTGGCATTCGATGACAGAGGATGGGACGACCTTGGATCTGGACTGGAGGCAATGGAGGTTGAACAGTTTCCCGTTTGTTCTGTAGATTAGCTCCACTCCAGCGGGGAGCTTACTGAGGGTGCGATGGAGCGTTGCAGCAAGGAGCACTGTCGGGACCCAGAAGCGCTGTCGGGACCCAGGAGCGATGTCGGGACCCAGGAGCGAGGACAAGGCCCAGGAGCAGGGACGGGAGGAGATATTGTACATGGACATAGTGGCTTGCAATTTGCTTGTGGAGTTCAGATACCTTTGCCAGAGCTGAAACCTAGCAACCAGAGCTGTGACTCCTTTCATGTTAGAAGTCATAGGGTTTACAGCACAGGCCAATTGCATCTGTGCTGTCTCTTTGCTAGATCAATCCAAAATTGAACCCACTGCACTGCTTTCTCGCCATAGCCCCGTACTTTCCTCTGCTTTAAATATTTACCTAATTTTCCCTTAAAGATGCAATGGGCTGGATTTTCCTTAAGCTGTCGGGAAGGAGGTGGAACTACAACTTTCGGGTTTTAGTCCCGCCTCCATTGACGTCCGGCCAATCGATGCGATTTTCCCTTGATTGACCTTGTTGAGCCCACCCAGCGGGCTCAGCAGGCCAATTAAGGGCCACCCGGCAACAGGTGACGCACAGACTGCAATTTCATCTGTCAAGAGTTTTTGACAGCTGAAGTATCAGCGTTTCACAGCTGTGTGAAACTGTCAAACACTGACAGTTTGACTTCTAACCTGAGTCCTTCTACACAGACTCAGTTAGAACTCTCACCGGCAATGAAAGCTGAAGGCTGTCACTTTTGACAGATTGCAGCTGTTCAGCTTTCAGTTCCGGCTGAGTGATGGACTCCCGACGCCTAGAGGAAGAAAGGCTGTTAAGGTAAGTACATGTAAGTAAAACTTCTTTACACACTTTAGACACACCAAACACGCTTACCTTTGCACTCATGCACCCATCACTCACCTGAACACCGACATCGCGACCCCTCCAAGTCCTTCAACCCGACGGCCCGCCTGCTCTAACCTGGCGTGGTTTGGAGCCGTCGGGAAGCCCATACGACACCCCTCAAAATAGGGATTAGGCTAAAAACTGCCTGTTAACTACCTGTTAACAGGCAGTTAATTGGCACGAATCCCTTCCCGCCTCGGGTCGGCGGGTCCCAGTGCGGGGCGGGTACCCGCCTCCCTTGAAACTTACATGGAGGCGGGTTTTGGGTGGGATGGTGTTGGGACCCCCGAATTCGGGATTTTTGCCCCCCGCACGCCTGAAAGCCCGCCTCACGGCACCCTGAAAATCTGGCACAATGTGTCTGCCTGAACCACTGTGACAAAGCATTCTATGCTCCAATAACGCTCTGTGCAAAGGCATTTGAGCTCTCCTTACTTTCTTTGTGACAATTGATGATCCCTCGTCATTGACTCCCCAACCAGAGGGAATAGTCTTTCCCTATTTAATCTATCAAAACTCTTAATAATTTTAAAAACCTCTATTAATTCATCTTTTGACCTTCTGTGCTGTAATGGAATTAGTCCCAGTATCTCAGAACTATTGGCCGAGAATTTAATAACGCTCAGAGGGCGGGTTTGGAGGCGGGTCCGCTGTCAAAATAGCAAAGATTGACCGGGTAGGAAACCCGCTGTCAACCCGCCTCCACACGAGTCTCCCAGGTGTCGGGTCTGTCAGCGGAGAACTGACCCGACACCAAGCGACGGAGGATACAATTCAGCTTGTTAAATGGCTTGTTAGGAACCAATTCAGGAGTATTTTGAGGCTTCCTTCAAATTTTACGTTCTCCCCCATGGGTTACCTGCTGTTCGGGGAACACGCCAGCTCAACTTGGCGTGTTTTGATGTTTCTGATAAGCTGACAGCTGCAGAAGTGGTGTAAAGGATGCCATGTTGCTGATGGTGAGTATCAGAGCGCAGAAAATGTTGGTTACTGCATTTTTTAAACATACAGAGATTTCATTAGCTTACAAGTTTTTAGATCCAACTGTATGCCCAGTGCCACCTCGTTGGGAGAACTTCTCTCGCCATTGACCGATCGCTTCTGTTATTGCATCTGCAGCTGTCATCTATTGCAGCAACATTGGTGCCCTTGAAAAAATCAGACCTTGGTCCTCCGAATCCTTCCACGATCAGCCCCAACACCAACATCACCAGGAACACCAACATCACCAACCTTCTCCGCCATCACCTGATGCTGCACTGAACACGGCATCATCCCCTGCCAACATTGCTGCCCGGGAGGCCAGCGATGGCATCACCATGGCCAGATTTTCTTCACTTGACGCTGTAAACCCTGGCTGCCACATGATGCGCCAGGTTGACACCATCCCACACCAGCACCGTGAAGCATCCCTTTAATGTCCAAGCCATTCCATGCACACTCACCACTATAGCGGGGGAAGTTATGTCTCAAAATTCACTGGAACTCAGTAAGACACTTCTCAAGGTGTGCACAGATCTGTCCAATAAAGGGCAGTGTTGGAAAAATAGATTTCACTGTATGACAAAGCTCTCAAGTGCCTACCCTTGTGTGTTAGTTGGTATGTTTGCAGTAGGGTGAGTGTGAGGGGTGGCTAGTGAGATGGGGAAGTGATAAAGTAGATGGAGAGGGTTGGGCGGAGGTGCAAGGTAAGTTGGTGTGAGTAAGGATGTGCAGGAGAATGGTATGGAAGGCAGAGTGATGGGGATGTGTTGAGTGGCACAGCAGGGTGAGTTTAAGTGTGGCTTTGCAGTAACGTTTCGTGATCCACAGATCATTTGAAAGGTTGGCGCCACTGCAGCCAGGGACCCCTGACGACATCCCTGCTTTTGCCCTCCTGTGCAATGTACAACCAGGCTGCGTTGGTGTCCTGGGGAGATCTCTTCCGCCCTTGGAAGAGAAGAGAACCTCCCTGCGTGCTTTGACTCCCTCCATAAGCATACGGAGGGAGTCAGTGGAGAGCCTGGGTGCAAGCGTTCACCTGTGTGCAGTGCTTGTCAGTGTCTGCAGCACCTCAATGCTGTCAAACACTGACAGAACAACTGTCAAACTCCATGTGGACGTGGTCCCTTAAAGGAAACCGGCTGATGATGCGTCATCAAATGACTTCATCAGATCAGCTTCTTGTTAATTGGCCGGGAAATGTGCAGGGCGGGCTTGACAAGGCCAATCAAGGGACAATCCCGTTTACAGAGCGGCTGCAGCTGGGAGTGGGACCAGGAAACCAGCTCTCCCACCACCATCCCGCCTCCTCTATTAAATTCGCGGCCATAGTATTCCATCCTGGTGAATCTACGCTGTACACTCTCAATGTCTTAATGTTAACATAAGAAATAGGAGCAGGAGTAGGCCATTTGGCCCTTCAAGCCTGCTCTGCCATTCAATAAGATCACGGCTGATCTTCTACCTCATCTCCACTTTCCTGAACTATCCCCATATCCCTTAATATCCAAAAATCAATCAATCTCTGCCTTGAATATACTCAACGACTGAGCCTCCACAGCCCTCTGGGGTAGAGAATTCCAAAGATTCACTACCCTCTGAGTGAAGAAATTTCTCCTCATCTCAGTCCTAAATGGCCGGCCCCTTATTCTGAGACTGTGACCCCTGGTTCTAGATTCCCCAGCCAGGGGAAACATCCTTCCTGTATCTACCCTGTCAAGCCTTGTAAGAATTTTGTATATTTCAATAAGATCACCTCTCATTCTTCTAAACTCCAGAGAATATAGGCCTAGTCTACTCAATCTCTCCTCATAGGACAATCCCCCCATTCCAGGAATCAGTCTGGTGAACCTTCGTTACACTCCCTCTATGGCAAGCATATCCTTCCTTAGGTAAAGAGACCAAAACTGTACACAGTACTTAAGGTGTGGGCTCACCAGGGCCCTATATAATTGCAGTAAGACACCTTTACTCTTATACTCAAATCCTCTTGCAATAAAGGCCAACATACATAGAAACATAGAAGATAGGAGCAGGAGTAGGCCATTCGGCCCTTCGAGCCTGCTTCGCCATTCAATGAGATCATGGCTGATCATTCAAATTCAGTACCCTGTCCCTGCCTTCTCCCCATACCCCTTGATCCCTTTAGCCTTAAGAAATATATCCAACTCTTTCTTGAATATATTTAATGAACTGGCCTCCACCGCCCTCTGTGGCAGAGAATTCCACAGGTTCACCACTCTCTGGGTGAAGAAATTCCTCCTCATTTCAGTCCTAAATGTCCTACCCCTTATCCTTAGACTATGACCCCTGGTTCTGGACTCCCCGACCATCGGGAACATCCTTCCAGCATTTAGTCTGTCCAGGCCTGACAGAATTTTATAGGTTTCGATGAGATCCCCTCTCAATCTTCTAAACTCCAGTGAGCATAAGCCCAATCGACACAATCTCTCCTCATACATCATTCCTGCCATCCCAGGTATCAGCCTGGTGAATCTTCGCTGCACTCCTTCCATGGCAAGAACGTCCTTCCTTGGATAAGGCGACCAAAACTGCACACAATACTCAAGGTGCGGTCTCACCAAGGCCCTGTACAACTGTAGCAAGACATCCTTGTTCCTGTACTCGAACCCTCTTGCTACGAAGGCCAACATACCATTTGCCTTCTTAACCGCCTGCTGCACCTGCATGCTTACCTTCAGCGACTGGTGCACAAGAACACCCAGGTCTCTTTGCACTTCCCCTTCTCCCAATCTATTGCCATTCAAATAATAATCTGCCTTCCTGTTTTTGCCACCAAAGTGGATAACCTCACATTTATCCACATTATAGTGCATTTGCCATGTTTCTGCTGTGGTGTATGTGCCTTTAAGAGCCCCCTGTGTACTGTAATGCCGGTAATGGCCACTCGGGCTATATAAGCCTGTATAGTGTCTTGTATCTGTTAGTTGACCTCCAGACTTTGTTCAGTAAACACCTGTGAAACCAACTCCTGCATTCCGTGTCTCCATTAACACACGGATACAACAGTGGCGACGAATTGGAAATGGACTTACCTGCAATTCGGCAGCACCTCAAGGAGATCGATTCCTCAGACGAAAGTCAAAGAAAAACAAGAAAAGAAAAAAAAAAAAACTGTGGTTTCACCAGCTAGCCGAGCTGGTGGCAGGTACTGCAATAATCCTTCCTGGGCGGCGGGCTGGAGCTCCATCGGCTGGCTCTGCAGCGGGGCCGAGCAGCGAAGGCGGAGGCAAACAGAGACAGAGGGGGTAGCACTCGGGAGACGGCCGGCGCTGCAAAGCAGGTCGGCGTTCGGACCAAGCAGAGGGAGGGAAAAGTCCCAGAGAATCCGGCGGGAACGAGTCTCCACCTATTGAAAAAAAACCTATGTAAATAAAAACCGCGGAGAACAGCGTTGTCAGCAGCAGCAGCGGCGGGAAAGCGCGGGAAGCGCCATTTTTTTCTGCAGGGAAGAAAGGAAAGCGCAGGAGGCGCCATTTTTTTTCAGGATGCCTAAGGCTGGCAATATTAATGCCTTTAATAGCGATATAGATGATTGGACCACATATGTGGAAAGAGTGGAGGTATATTGCACAGTAAATGAAATAGAAGATGATAAAAAGGTATCAGTACTTCTAAATCTAATGGGCGCAAGGACATACGGGCTGTTACGAAACTTAATCACTCCAGCCAAACCAAAGGACAAGAATTTTAAGGAGATTGTTGATACCCTACAGGAGCACTTAAACCCAACACCGCTGCTGATAGTGGAACAATTCAAATTCTTCAAGAGGAATCAGCACAAGAATGAAAGTAACGCCGATTACCTCACCGAATTAAGGAAGCTGTCAAAGCACTGCCAATTCGGGGCAGGACTGGCAGATTCTCTTAGGAGACCGCAGACGAATTTGTCTCTAAGTGAAGGAACACAGAAAAGGCTACTTTCTGAGAAAGATTTGACACTGGACAAGGCTTTCAGTATGGCTGTATCATACAAAGCAGCCGCAAGAGGAGCTGCAGAGATACCGCAAAAGCCACAGGACTTCGGCACCCATGAAATGACACAGGATTTCGAGAGATGTTATCGCTGCGGCAGATCCACCCATGACCAGAGGGACTGCTGGTTCAAGGACAAAGTATGCAGGCAATGCGGAAAGATTGGACACATTGCACGTGTATGCCGATCTGGACACAAAAAATCCACGGACAGGAAAAAAATCAATAAGGAAAAGTACAGAAAGGTACAAATGATGACGGACAGTAGCTCCGAAGACCAGAAGAGCGATAGCGACTCCGGAAACAAGAGACTAAGCTGTCTCAAATTACATAATGTAATTGCCAAAGAAGATTACCAGACCATTTGGGTTACCCTCATGATAGCGGGGTCCCCAGTTAAAATGGAGCTAGATACGGGATCAGCTCTGACCGTCATAAGTCGACGGGATTACGAGCGGCTATTTCCGCATATACCTTTGAAAGACACATCCATTATCTTGAAAACATATACGGGGCAGAAAGTATACCCCAAAGGGAAAATAAAGGTGCCTGTTGTATACAACGGCAAGGAAATACAGAAGTTGTATTTATACGTTCTGCAAGATGGTAGTCCACCGCTGTTGGGACGTGAATGGATCAGGAAGATACGTTTAGACTGGCACTCCATTCAGGCACTGACGGTGACCAGTAAGAAAAAAAATGATGATGACATCATACCTGAACGATTAAAAGACATCTTGGCCAACGCCAAGGAAGTGTTTCAACAGGAACTAGGAACCTTGAAAGGCGTCACCGCCTCAATAAAAGTGGAAGATGCGGCAATTCCCAAGTTTTTTAAGGCAAGGCCGGTGCCATACGCAATTCGTCCAGCAGTCGAGGCAGAGCTGGAGAATTTGGAAAAGGCAGGCGTATTATCCAAGATAGATTGGAGCGAGTGGGCAACACCCATCGTCCCAGTCATGAAGAAAACATTGAATAATGATAAATCTGAAGAACAGAGAAAAATTTGCATCTGTGGGGACTTCAAGGTGACTGTAAACCCGGTCCTTCACACGGTACAGTATCCTCTTCCGAGGATAGAAGATATTTTCGCCTCACTATCCGGAGGGAAACGTTTCACCAAAATTGACTTGGCACAGGCATATCTACAGATGGCGGTTGAAGAGGCCTCTAAAAAGTATCTCACGATAAACACACACAAAGGCCTGTACCAGTACAATCGACTGGTTTTCGGAGTAGCATCAGCTCCAGCTATCTGGCAAAGAGCTATGGAGCAAGTCCTCCAAGGGATTCCGGGGACTCAATGCTACCTAGACGACATCCTTGTAACAGGAGAAAACGACAATGAGCACCTTGCCAATTTGGAGCAGGTGCTCACTAGGCTGAGAGAACGGGGGCCTACGAGCAAAACGTCCCAAGTGCGAATTTTTCCAGAAACAAATATCATATTGTGGCCACATAATTAACGAGGAAGGGTTGCATAAGTCACCTGAAAAAATTGAAGCGGTCATAAAAGCCCCAGCACCTGAAAATGTCTCACAATTAAGGTCGTTCCTGGGATTGATAAATTACTATCATAAATTTTTACCAAACTTGTCAACTCTTCTGCACCCTCTTAACAAACTGCTACAAATGGGAGTAATTTGGAAATGGAGCGAAGACTGTAAACGTGCCTTCCATAAATGCAAAGGCTTGATCACGTCTAAGGAAGTGTTGGCTCATTACAACCCATCACTGCCAATCAGACTGGCGTGCGATGCATCCCCTTACGGCGTAGGAGCGGTATTATCGCATAGATTCCCTGATGGCTCGGAGCAGCCGATAGCTTTTGCGTCACGCTCATTGAACTCAGCTGAGCGTAACTATGCCCAGATCGACAGGGAAGCACTCAGCCTGGTATGGGGAGTGAAGAAATTCAACCATTACCTACACGGACAAAAATTTACCTTGTTGACTGACCATCAACCCCTCGTCTCCATATTCAACCCTAAAAAGGGTGTTCCCATTATGACAGCGCAAAGGCTACTGAGGTGGTCCCTTTTCCTAGGGGCACACCAATATGACATAGAATACAAAGGATCAAAACAGCATGGGAATGCTGACGGTTTATCGCGCCTACCGTTGCCAACGGTAGAAGAGGCACCTACAGTGGACCCAGTGGAGATGTTCCACTCAACCATAGTGGAATGTCTACCAGTAACAAATTCTGCCATTGAAAAGGAAACGAGAAATGACCCGACTCTCTCACGAGTCTACGATTTAATGGTGAAGGGATGGCCAGCACATGGCGAACCACTGTTGCCAGCATTCTCGCAAAGAAGAGAACAGCTGTCAGTGTGCCGAGGAACCTTGATGTGTGGATCCAGAGTGGTGATTCCACCCAAACTCCAGGATAAAGTGCTAAAGGAGCTTCATGAGGGGCATCTGGGTGGAGTGAAAATGAAGAACCTAGCCAGAGCCTTTGTGTGGTAGCCAGGTATCGATGGAGACATCGAAGAAATGACCAAGAGCTGCCTAGGATGCCAGAAGGTCCAAAACGCCCCACCACAGGCCCCTCTACATCCATGGGAGTGGCCCTCATCTCTATGGCAAAGGGTACACATCGACTTTGCTGGTCCATTTATGGACTCGATGTTCTTAATCGCGGTTGATGCACACTCCAAATGGCCGGAGGTAATAAAGATGTCCTCCACCACCACGGAAAAAACCATCACAGTATTAAGGACCATATTTGCCAGGAATGGGCTGCCTGAACAGATCTGTTCTGATAATGGACCGCAATTTGTGTCCGAAGAATTCAGGAAGTTCTTAAAAAACAATGGGGTTAAGCACTACACGTCCGCCCCATACCATCCCGCCACCAATGGATTGGCTGAAAGGTTTGTCCAGACCTTCAAGAAGGCCATAAAGGCCATGGGTAATGAAGACATAAATCTACAGCATAAGGTAGACAACTTCTTGTTTGCATACAGGAATGCAACACATGTGGTTACAAACCAAACTCCCGCCATGATGTTCTTCAATAGAAGCCTAAGATGCCGGCTGGATTTGATCAAGCCAAACATCAGAAGGGACATGGAGAACCGGCAATTTCAAGGCATGATTGAAAGGCCAACTAGAACCTTCCAGATAGGTCAACAAGTTTTGGCCTGGGACTACCGTACCGAGAAATGGCAGCCTGGAACTATTTGCACACGACTAGGACCGCTGATGTATACCGTGGACATTGGAGAAAGCATAATAAGGCGCCATGCTGACCAGATCATAGAGTCATCTGAAAAGGGACAACCTACACCGCAACTCTATACGCCTAATGATGAAGCAGAGATACCCATAGTATCTACCTGCGATCCGGTGATACTGGAACCAGATGAACCCGGCACTGGCATTCAAGCCGAATCGACCTTGCCAAAAGAACCTACTACACCACCAAAAACTACTACACCACCGAGGCGTTATCCGGACCGAGTCAGGAAGCCTCCAGAGAGACTGACTTATAATTGATTAACTGCAGCAAATGTGTAGATTATTGTTCTTGTAACATGTTAATTAATGATTACTTAAAATATTATGTACTGGTTGTCTAACAGGGGAGGAATTGTGGTGTATGTGCCTTTAAGAGCCTCCTGTGTACTGTAATGCCGGTAATGGCCACTCGGGCTATATAAGCCTGTATAGTGTCTTGTATCTGTTAGTTGACCTCCAGACTTTGTTCAGTAAACACCTGTGAAACCAACTCCTGCATTCCGTGTCTCCATTAACACACGGATACAACATCTGCCCAATCACCTAACCTGTCCAAATCGTATTGGAGTTTCATGACATCCTCCTCACTGCATACCCTCCCACCCAGCTTTGTGTCGTCTGCAAATTTGGAGATATTACATCCAATTCCCTCGTCCAGATCATTAATATATATTGTGAACAGCTGGGGTCCTAGGACCGATCCTTGCGGTACCCCACTAGTCACTGCTTGCCACTCGGAAAACGACCCGTTTATTCCAACTCGTTGCTTTCTGTCCGCCAACCAGTTCTCTATCCAAGTCAATACCTTGCCCCCAATCCCATGTGCCTTAATTTTGCACGCTAATCTCTTATGCGGGACCTTATCGAAAGCTTTCTGAAAGTCCAAATACACCACATCCACTGGTTCTCCCTTATCTATTTTACCAGTTACATCCTCAAAAAATTCCAGTAGATTAGTCAAGCATGATTTACCTTTTGTAAATCCATGTTGACTTTGTCCGATGCAGTCACTGCTTTCCAAGTGCTCTGCTATTACATCTTTTATAATGGACTCTAGCATTTTCCCCACTACCGATGTCAGGCTTACCAGTCTATAATTCCCCGCTTTTTCCCTGCCACCTTTTTTGAATAGTGGGGTAACATTAGCTACCCTCCAATCCATGGGTACTGTTCCAGAGTCTATCGAGTTCTAGAAGATGACCAGCAATGCATCTACTATTTCTAGGGCCACTTCCTTAAGTACCCTGGGATGTAGATTATCAGGCCCTGGGGATTTATCGGCCTTCAGTCCCATCAATTTTCCTAACACCATTTCCCAGAAATACTGATTTCTTTCAGTTCCACCCTTTCATCAGACCCTATGTTCCCCGGTATTTCTGGGAGGTTATTTGTGTCCTCCTTTGTGAAGACAGAACCAAAATATGTATTTAGTTGGTCAGCCATTTCTTTGTTCCCCATTATAAATTCCCCCGATTCTGACTGCAAGGGACCTACGCTTGATTTCACCAAACCTTTTCTCTTCACATATCTATAAAAGCTTTTACAGTCAGTTTTTATGTTCCCTGCAAGCTTACTCTCATATTCTATTTTCCCTTTCTTAATTAATTCCTTTGTCCTCCTTTGTTGAATCCTGAACTGCTCCCAATCCTCAGGATTATTGCTTTTTCTGGCCAATTTGTATGTCCTCTCCTTGGATCTTATGCTATCCCTAATTTCCCTTGTTACCCACGGTTGAGTCACTTTTTTGTTTTATTTTTATGCCAAACTGGGATGAACAACTTCTGTAGTTCATCCATTCGGTCTTTGAATGTTTGCCATTGCCTATCCACCGTCACCCCTTTGAGTGCCATTCCCCAATCAATATTACCCTACCCTACCCTACCCAATTTGCTTTCTTAATTGCTTGCTGTACCTGCATGTTAACTTTCAGTGATTTGTGTATAAGGATACCCAGGTCCCTCTGAACACCAACATTTCCCAATCTCTCACCATTTAAAAAATATTCTGCTTTTCTATTTTTCCTGCCAAAGTGGATAACTTCACATTTCTCCACATTATATTCCATTTGCCATGTTCTTGCCCACTCACTTACCCTGTCTATATTCCCTTGAAGTCTCCTTGCATCTTCCTCACAACTTACATTGTCACCCAGCTTTGTGCCATCAGCAAACTTGGATGTATTGCATTTGGTCCCCTCATCCATATCATTGATGTAGATTGTGAATAGCTGAGGCCCAAGCACTGATCTTTGCAGTACGCTTGTCCTCTCTACCCCTATTTATAAAACCTAAAATTCTACAGTTTTTTTTAATGGCTGCACTCAGTTTTGGGGAATTATGTATAGCCATCAGCTATCTACTAGAAGGAGTTTCACTCATAGTGGATTCCCCATATGGCTCAGTAGTTTGTGGAGCTTAAAGACACCGAAACAACAAAGGAAACCCTTTTGGACAAGCGTTTTCCTTTGACTATGGTAGCCAGGTCTCATTGCTTGCAGCCAGTTGCGTATATTGATCACCATAAGTCAATTTTGCCCCAGAACAATGGATCCTCAGACAGGCCTCCCAGAGCCGCAGATCCCTGAAGCCATTTTTTAACATTCAGATTTACACTAATTATCTGAACTCACATGAACTAAAGATGAAACTCTGTTTGTTACAGTTCAATGCAGCAGCATTGTCCTCCAAAACCGGAGAGAGATGGGGGGGAATTTTCCCAGCCCTGAGGAGGCGGGTTTGGAGGCGAGAAAGCTGGGAAAATGGCAGAAACTGGGAGCGGGTACCAACCCCGCTCCCAACCCGCCTCTGTGCCATCTTCCCGGGAGGCAGGTCCCTGTGTCGCACAGGGACCCGTCTCCTCGTGGCAGGAAGGAGATTAGAGCCAATTAACTGCCTGTTAACGGGCAGTTTTGAGGCTTTTCCCCATTTTACGCCTGCAATTGCGGGTTTCCTGACGGCTGCGAACCTCGCCAGGGTCAGCGAGGCAAGCAGTGGGTCTGCGGGGGTGAGAGGGGTTGATATGTCAGCTGTAGAGGTGAGTGATGGGTGTAAGTGTGGACAGGTAAGAGATGTGAGTGTAAAGTGTTGGAAAAAGTTTCCTTGCCTTTGCTTCTTTCTGCAGGCTTCAACCGTTGAGGATCCGGAGGTGCCTCATCTCAACGGCAGAGCTGACAGAATGGCTGCTGCATTCTCAGATGCAGCAGCTTTCTGCTGAGGAGAGAGGTCTTGGTGAGCCTTTGTGCAAGGGCTTACCTTAGAACAGAGGTTGTCAGAGTTTGACAGCTATTCAAAACTCAAACGCTGAGAATTCATCTGTCAAAAAAATTTCGACAGATGAAGCGTCATAAGCTGACGTCATCTGTCACCAGCTTTCCCTTCATTGGCCGGTAAAGGCCAATCAAGGGAAAATAGCGTGGGTTTGTCAGATGTTGCTGGGGGCGGGACTAGAACCCGGAAGGCAGTAGTCCCACCGCCAACTGGTCTTGGCTGGCAAAATCCAGCCCCAAGTCTCTACTTAGTAATTCGCGAAAGACAGGAGGACTCTATCCAATATTGGATCTGAATCTATTCATTTAGTTCCTCAACCGAGAGTGATGAATATTATAACATTGCCTCAGGTTATTCAGGTGGTATATCCAGGACTGGTTGGCTATAAAAGATGCATGCTGTCATTCTGCCTTACCGCCATAAATTCCTCAGATTAACCTTCAAAGGACAAAGCCATTACTGCAGAGTATTCCTTCGCGACGCCCATGGTCTAAATCGCTGTGACTCTTGGGGTGAGCTGCCTTCAAGCTTGTCTGTAATGTCATCCACCCTGAGAGGGTAGAGGAGGCCTCGGTTTAATGTCTCCTCTGAACCGAATGTACCCATTAGAACCTCTTCAGATGTGTATCCTTAAATTCCTCACATGGAAAGCTGCACAGTTGCTAGATTTTCTCTCTGCTCAAAGGGTTAGTGATCAAATATACAGGAAACTCTCTTTTTACCGGCACCTAAATAACCGGAAATCTCTCTTAACCGGCAAAATTCAGGAGTAGGTTCAGGTAAGTTTTACTTCATATTAGTGGCCGTGTAACCGGGGTTCCTGGATCTGTGGCCGTGTAACCAGGGTTACTGCACCTGTTGCCATGCAACAGGGACGCCTGGATCTGTGGCCATGTACAGGGCTCTCTTACCTTAGTAAGTATACCTCCCTGTAATCCGGACTTTTTGATCAACCGGCACCACGCCGGTCCCGTCGGTGCCGGATAAAAAAGAGTTTCCTGTACTTGATTAACATTCGTCTCAGAGACTCCTTGGAAGACTCTTAAAGGTGTTCCTAAATCTGGAGCACCAGTTTCATTGTGTAGATACTCATGGACCAGTAAACTGCTGCATCACTCGTGCTGACAGTCCTCATAAGTCTAGGCAGTTTTTTGTTTCATGTTGTTTAGTGGCCAAGCCACAGATAGTTAACTGGATGGCACAGTGCATTCTGCACCTCTGTCATCTTCGGAGACGAAACCCAAGGATTCGGGTTAAAGGTCAGTCAGCTGTTTCTAAGTGGCTTCTTGGGCGTCCCTCAGTCAGGTCCCGATGAATAGTAATTTGTAAAATAGCCACATAGAGAAACCTGTACACATTCACCAAGCCTTGTATTTTGATTTGACTGCTACACCTGATAAATCTTTGGCAGATACATCCTGGCAGTTGATGTTTTGCCTCTTAAAGTGGCCTCCTCTTTTCCTAAGTTCTACACTGTTTTCATAGCTTCCCATGGCATGTGGAAGGTGATGATGAAAGTTACCTAGCATGTAAGATCTTCTTCAATCTTTGAACGATATGCTTCTTCCACACATACCAAGATCATCCTCTAACCCTGCAGTGTTTGGTGGATTTTGGTTCCTTAGTTTTAGGTACCATTACGCAGGTCCTGGGTTTACAGGATGCAGGAATGGTGGGCAGCGTGAAGCACTGGCCATCCTTGACATCACGATGCAACATTTTGAAAGTGCAAAACTGCATGGTTTTCTTCGGAACCCATCAAGCTAAGTTTAACTCCCACACGGTACAGACCCATATGGGAAGAATGAAGAGGAGCCTGGAAGATATCTTTCTGTTCTGACCTGGGTGTGGGAATCCTGCACAGTCCTCTCGGGGTTAATCTCCTCGTCCTGTGTGAATACAGTTCAAGCTGTCCGCATTTACCAATGTGCAGCCACTGATGGAACTCATTAAACAGCACTTGTGGAATTTCTAAACACTGTGGTAATAGGCTATGAACCAAGAAGGGGTCCTGCTAAAAGTCTGATATTGGCATAGGTTGGAGCGAAAGACCTGCAATTATACAACGACTTGCCACATCTCAGAAATGTCAGAAACTGCATCACACAGAGTGCAGTTATGTAGGAAAATGCAATTGTCATTTTGGACACAGCAAGATCCCACAAGTAATGTGATGAATGACGGGGTGCTCCCTCTGGGGTGGCCCAAAGAGGTTATCGGGGGAGCAAGAAGGATTACTGTTTACTGAGTGCGCTTTTAGCTTCAAATTTGCTTTGTTCGTTTTAATTTTATTCGAAGCTTGTTCTGTGTTTTTTGTCCACTTTGCCCTAAGTGACCACAGGAGGGATGCTGGGTGGTTATGGCGGTATGTCCCCCCCCCCCACCGCCCTCAGCCCCCCCCCCCTCCAATATCTGGCAGCAGCTGGTAAGGGAGCGGGCTGCCAATAGTGAGTGCGTGTAAACGCACGGCACAGGTGAGGCGGGCTCTGTGGCTTGGCACTGCAGAATGAAGCCTGGAAATTTGAAGCCCTTGACTTAGCAGCAAACTGTCGGCCAACAAATTCTGGACACGAGGCCCTGCACACTGTCCAGGCTGAAATGTGAAAAGCGGTCACCTGGGCAAGGTGCAGAAGGACTGTCAGTGCCTGTTTGAAGATCAGCTTCATTATACATTAGAAATCCGAGAAGGCTAAGAGGAGATTTGATAGAGGTGTTTAAAATCATGAAGGGTTGAGATAGAGTAAATAAAGAGAAACTGTTTCCATTGGCTGAATGGTCGATAACCAGAGGACACAGATTTAAGGTGATTGGCATAAGAACCAGAGGCGACGTGAGGAAAAACTTTTTTAGGCAACGAGTGGTTAGGATTTGGAATGTTCTGCCTGATAGGATGGTGGATACAGATTCAATAGTAGCCTTCAAAATGGAATTGGATAAATACAGGAAACGTTGTGCTATCCGGCACCGACGGGACCGAGCTGTTGCCATTCCCTCAAAACTGCCGGGCAAACCAGCGCTAATGTTGAAACATCTGGCAACAAACCCTGTTGCTTAGCAACAGCTTCTAAACAGTCGGCCGTACTCTAGCGTCTCTGTAGCTTAGCAACAGCTTCAGCGAGACCTTGCAGAGCTTGACTGTTGAAAAAAAAGCAGCGAAAAGAAAAAAAACCTAATGAAACGGCTCCTGATATTTGCTGGTGGCTCGAGCTTGCCAGACATTTAGCCTCTGGATAACACAGTTTCCTGTACTGGAAGGCGAAAAAAAATTGCGGGCATATGTGGAAAGGGCAGGGGCGGTGGGACTAACTGGATTGCTCTTCGAGACTCGATGGGCCGAATGGCCTCCTTCTGTGCTGTACTATTCTATGATTCTACATGGCCGAGTTGATGCTTAGATTTTGTTTTTATTCAAAAGAAACAGTGTAATTATCTCTCTGTCAGTTTTTTTTAACCGCATTAGTTTCCTAACTAATCAAAAAACACCACGTTTATAAATATATTTTAATGTTCCCTTCGGGAGGTATGGGGAGAAAATTGAAGGGGAGGGGGCCAAGTTGAATTAAAAGTCTGCCATCGCTGAATGTCTATGGTTTTATTTGGATAAAGGTTACACAATTGTAGATCTGCAAACACTATTGTAATAATAATATATACAATAACAAAACTTAGAATTTTTTTTATTTGGCCAGTTTAATAACTTTCACCTGGGGTGCTGTGAATGATGGAGAATATAAGCATTTCTGAGGAAGATGTTGCATGTGAGTTTTTTTGGGTCATTTTCACTTGTAGTGGCTGAGTTTGTTTTCAGGCATGTGGAAAGAAATGGTTCTATTCAAATCCGGAGCCCTCTCCTCTCCAAAATGCCGTTAATATCTTGGCACAAAATGAAAGTAACTAAATCCGCAGGATGACACTGTGCGCATCCCTGAGAAATAAAACCTCATTTTTTGCGCTAACACCCTGAGCCGAGAGTACAGTGCTATGCAAAGAGCCTTTGCAGTTTTTGGGGGAAAACCTATTTTCTCAAAGGGTTGGGACGTATGAGTGATCGGCCAAAAATAATAATAAAATCCTCTTGTTCTCTGTTTAAAAAAAAAAATTAAAAATACTGTACCTTAGAAAAATGGGGTGCGTGTGGAACATGAATCTCCGAAGGGGGGGGTTTCAGTAAAAAGAAAAGAAAGTTTAGGAACCTTTCCAACAGGAAAAGGAAAATCCTGAGACTTGACTGAGGGCCTGGTAATTAACATGATATTGAGCAAATCAGTAGAATTACATCAAATTTACAGCAGAGAAACAGGCCATTCGGTCCAACTGGTCTATGCTGGCATTTATGCTCCACACCAGCCTCCTCCAGCCTTATTTCCTCGAACCCTATCAACATATCCTTCTATTCCTTTCTCCCTCATGTTCTTATCCATGCCTCACTTTAAATGCATCTATGCTGTCTGCATCAACTGCTCCTTTTGGTAGCCAGTTCCACATTCTAACCACTCTGAGTAAAGAAGTTTCTCCTGAATTCCCATTGGATTTATTAGTAAAGATCATTACACCTAATTTTGGATTCCCCCCACAAGTAGAAACATCTTCTCTACATCTACCCTATCAAACCCCTTCATAACGTTAAAGTCTTCTATTAGGTCACCTCCTCAGCCTTCTCTTTTCAAGAGAAAAGAGCCCCAGCCTGTTCAATCTTTCCTGATAGTTATAACCTCTCAGTTCTGGTATCATCCTTATAATAGGCAATGTTATCCCTCCCACACTTGTACAGTGCCTGTTGACTTGTCAGTTTGCTGAATGTTCCTGTTGAGTGGGCACAGTGTACACCTCCTGAATACAGAAATGTAGTAACTTGTATTCTAATGTTAAAGCATTCTCATTGAGTGCTGTTATTTCTAAAATGTCTTCCTCTGCTACATTGCACTGAAATTGTAATGTGCTTTGGGAAGTGGACCCTACAATGCCATCGACTTGTCAGATTATGTTCCCAACAGCTTTGCATTAAAGAAGCACTCTCTGTCAAAACATATTTTAACTCCTTTTTTGCTGTGTTTGAACAATGTAATTCATGTTGAAACCTGGTGCAAAAATATGAGATTATATGGTGATAGCGCATGTTGTTCTCCCTTCCCTGATGATGCAGACAAAAGCCAATTCTAGCACCTCCATGTTTTTCCCTTTAACTGATCAGAAGTGTGAAATGGAGAATCATCCTGCAAGATGTTCTCCACAAGGCTAATTCAGGGCACGCCTGAAGTGGCAAGAGCCAGCCATCACGTTGATACCAGCAGCGCCAAGGCGATAATAATTTTTAAAAATGTAACCTGCGGCCAAGTTCCCGGTTTGCAAGCCATGCAGCTGTGATGATCTGAAATGATAACGAAAAAAGGAATAGCTTGTACGTACAATAACGCCTTATCACATCTTTCAGGTTGTCCCAAAGCACTTCACCTACAGTGAATTGCTTTGATGTGCAGGCACTGCTGTTACATGAGGAAGTCTCAATTTCCACACAAGGTCACACTTGCAACAGCAACAACGACTTGTATTTATTTAGCGCTTTTAATGTAGTAAAATGTCCCAAGGTGCTACACAGGTGCGTTGTCAGACACAATTGCCACATAAGGAGATATTGGGACAAGTGATCAAAAGCTTGGTCAAAGAGGTAGCTTTTAAGGAGCGTTTTAAAGGAAGAGAGAGCAGTGGAGAGATTTAGGATGGGAATTCCAGAGCTTGGGGCCTAGGAAGCTGAAGGCACAGCCACCAATGGTGGGGTGAAGGAAATCAGCGATGCACAAGAAGCCTGAATTGGAGGGGCGCAGAGTTCTTGGCGGGTTGTAGGGATGGAGGAGGTTACAGAGATAGGGAGCAATAAGATGAATGAACATTTAATCTGGTTTTGGTTGAGGAATGTTGGCCTGGCTCTTTGGATGGGGCTATGGAATCTGTACCATCCACTTGGAGCAGGCAGATGGGCCTTTTATTTAATGCCTCAACTGAAGGCGACCTCCCCGACAATACACTCCCTCAATACCACACTAAAGTGTCATAGGAACAGGAGGAGGCCATTCAGCCCCTCGAGCGTGTTCCACCATTCAATGGGATCAAGGCTGATCTGTGACCTAACGCTATATACCCGCCTTTGGCCCATATCCCTTAATGCCTTTGGTTAACAAAAATCTATCAATCCCAGGTTTAAAATTAACAATTGACCCCCAGCATCAATTGCCATTTGCGGAAGAGAGTTCCAAACTTCTATCACCCTTTGTGTGTAGAAGTGTTTCCTAATTTCACTCCTGAAAGGTCTGGCTCTAATTTTTAGACTATGCCCCCTAGTCCTAGACTCCCCAACCAGCGGAAATAGTTTCTCTCTATCTACCCTATCTTGTCAGCCGAGATTACACGCTCAAACCCAGGAGTAGGGTTTGCACCCACAACCTTCTGACAAGAGTGTCAAGCTGACACCTGATAATGAGCTCAGGTTATTATAGACTTCTTAAAAAGTTGCTAAGTGTGATTTGATTTTCTAGAACTGATTATAAGTAGAACATTTTATCAGGACTCCCAGCTCCTGATTGGACTTTTACAAATATTCCCGCGTGCTCATGTGTATAAGCGTTCCACATTCCCCTGTTTATGGACGAAAAGCGAATGAGATCTCAGCCAGGGCAGTGGGAGAGGTATTACAATTGGCCTCTGGGCTTGGTAGGAGGAAAAAGTCAGCTGGCGTTCCCATTCCTGATCTGGTTGGAAAGTGTGTGTGTGGAAATCGACAGAGGACAGCATCGAGGAATCATAGAAATTTATGGCACAGAAGGAGGCCATTCGGCCCATCATGACTGTGCCTGCTGAAAAAGACCTATCCAGCCTAATCCTACTTTCCAGCTTTTGGTCCGTAGCCCTGTAGATTACGGCACTTCAAGTGCATATCCAAGTACTTTTTAAATACAGTGAGGGTTACCACCCTTTCAGGCAGTGAGTCCCAGACCCCCACCACCCTTTGGGTGAAAAAAGTTCCCCTCAACTCCCCTCTAATCCTTCAAATCTCTGTACGAGCGAGAGTAAGGGGGCTGTCTAGCCTTGCACATGAAGTGTTTGGTGCTTGTGCACTATACCATGGGAACAGTGAGCCCGTTCAGGAGAGAACATTTTGGGGAAAACAACATTTACATTTCAATAGCACTTATTGCATACAAAGAGACATCTTGGAGCTTTACAGGGCAGTGGAAGGAGGTCAAGTTGGGGCGAGGGGGGTGGGGGGGAAGCACAGCTGAAGGGAAAGGTCTTGAGGTTCTTGAAAGCAGCAAGGGAGGTGGAGTTCTACAGGGTGGGGGTATTTTGGCTGAAAAAGTAATGTTAGAGCAGGGATCAAGACGTCGGATGATGTTGATGGGATGGAGGATGCGCACAGGGACCAAAAGAGATCACGGAGGTCGGGAAAGGGCAAGGTTGCAGAGATTTGAAGATGAGGGTGAGAATCTTAAATTCTCTAGCACGTGGGTTGCACATGGAGCTGAGCAAGGAATGGGGATATGGGCCTCAGTGCAAGTGGGCACATGGGCCATGGAATTCTGAATGACTTGTAGCTGATGGATGGTGGGAGCAGGCAGGCCAGCAAGGATAGCATTGAACAAGTCCAGGTGCGAGGTAATAAAGGAATTGATTAGTGCTTTGGTAGAAGAAGTAGGGGTTAAGACAGGTGCTAACTGCAGAGGTAGAAGAAAATGGTCTTGGTAACGAATCGGATGTGGTGTAGGAAGCTGAGTTCAGAAAAAAGCAGTGTACCAAGATTCTGCACCTCTGGAACACCTAAGTATAGCGTAAACATAGAAAAATAGGAGCAGGAGTAGGCCATTCGAGCCTGCTCCGCCATTCAATATGATCATGGCTAATCCTCTATATCAATACCACATTCCCGCTCTCTCCCCATACCCCTTGATGCCTTTTGTGTCTAGAAATCTATCTACTTCTTAAATATATTCAGTGACTTAGCCTCCACAGCCTTCTGTGGTAGAGAATTCCACAGGTTCACCAACCTCTGAGTGAAGACTTTTCTCCTCACCTCAGTCCTAAATGTCCTACCCCGTATCCTGAGACTGTGACCCCTCGCTCTAGAGCCCCCCAACCAGGGGAAACAGCCTCCCTGCATCCAGTCTGTCTAGCCCTGTCAGAATTTTATACGTTTCAATGAGATTCCCTCTCATTCTTAACTCTAGTGAATACAGGCCTAGTCGTTGCAGTTGTGGTATTATTTTGTTACCAGCTACTGCTCACTTTATTACTGGTTGTGCAAGGTCTGTTAATCTCCATTTTTGTTGTCTATTCTTACATATTCCTCAAGGCACTGACTCCTGCTGGCTGCGGTTTCACCTTCTGTTACTTTTTCTGGGTCTGCTATGAACAGCTGCGGGGGGGGGGAGAAATTCATTATAGCCCCGTTTGGGGTGCTAACTGTTATGTATTGGGTGTTTCTCCCGCCTGCGGTGGCGCTGTCACAGCAGATAAATGGTTGGGGTTGTTCTCTTGGTTAAGTTTAGTTCTCTTTGTTCGGTTCTCTCCAGAACTTTCTTTTTGAATAAAGCACTTCATGTTTGAATCTCTGAGTTCTGAGTCCTAAATTGTGTCTAGGTAGAAAGGTACAGACACAACAAAGTGGCGACGAGGATCGGATGAATCTGCGTTGTGGGAACTTTCTTGTTTTCGACTACAAAACACTCGGAACAGAGATTGCAGCATCACATTAATGCTACGGGTGCAGTGAGTAAACAGAAAATAAAATTTGAAACGTGAGATGGCTATATTAGGAAACATCAGTGATTTTGATGAAAATGTGGAGCAATGGAGCGCTTATACGGAACGTTTTGACTATTTTGTTTTGGCGAATGCGGTGGCAAACGAAAAGGTCGTGCCTACCTTTTTGAGTATAATGGGGGCAAAGACATTCAATTTACTTCGCAGCCTTGTACAGCCAGATAAGCGAGGAACTAAAACATATAAACAACTAGTGGAAATTCTTGGAGCACATTTTTCACCAAAACCTATGGTTATTGCTGAGAGATTTAGATTTCACAAATGGAATCAAGAGGAGGGGGAATCAGTGACGATGTTTATTGCTGCTTTAAAAAGGTTGTCAGAACACTGCGAGTTCAAGGAGGTGCTGAATGATGCCATTAGAGACAGACTTGTGTGTGGTCTGCTAAGTGCAGCCACACAGAAGCGCCTTCTTACTGAGGACAACCTTACTCTTGAAAAGGCCAATGAAGTTAGTGTCTCCATGGAGATGGCGGAAAAGGAGGCTCACCAGTTGAGTTCAACAAGGAGAGTTCACAAGGTGTCGTCTGAGCCTAAAGGTGCGCGGAACGGCACATGTTACCGTTATGGGAAAACGGGCCATCACGCTAATGACTGCTGGTGTACGGAGCTGGAATGCTGAAATTGTGGCAAAAAAGGTCACATTGAACGTGCCTGTAGAGGTAAAAAAAGAACAGACAGAGCTGGGAAGCATGAAAGCAAAATGTCTGTATTTGGACAAGAGAAGAAATAGAGTGTTCATTCAGTGCAGTATGATGGAACAAGCAAAACAAAGGGGAGCGATACCTCTGAGGAGGAAGCGGTGCACATACTGACGGTTGCAGGTGGTCCAAATGGCTACTGGGTGTCGCCACTGGTGGAGGGACAATCAGTGCGGATGGAGGTGGACACAGGCGCGGCTGTGTCCCTTGTTTCAGACACTGTCTACAACAAAATGCTAAAGCATCTTACCCTTCAGCCAACAAACATTGTGCTAAAGACGTATACCGGCGAACCTGTGGCCATGAGAGGCGCCATTGAGGTGACAGTTAAATTGAACGGACAGACTGCGATACTGCCACTATATGTGGTAAAGGGAAATTACCCATCTCTACTGGGACGTGCGTGGCTAGAGAAAATCATGCTGGACTGGCCTGCAGTCCACATGATGTCAAAAGGGGAGTCAGGTCTGACTGCAGTTTTAAACAAACATGCAGAACTCTTCAATGGTGAACTTGGGAGCATGAAAAAGATCAGCGTGAGACTGGACATTAAACCTTGACAGCAAGCTGAAGTTTCACAAAGCCCGACCTGTACCCTATGCAATTAGGCCAAAAGTTGAGGCTAACTTGGAGGCCTTAGTTGAGAATGGAGTCCTGGAGCCTGTGAGCGTGAGCAAATGGGCCACACCCATTGTTCCTGTCCTGAAAAAGGATGGATCTGTTCGAATCTGCGGGGATTTTAAAGTGACTATTAACCCGGTGCTGTCTGCGGAACAGTACCCTCTTCCCCTCATTGGTGATCTTTTTACGGGCCTGGCCGGAGGGCAAAAGTTCAGCAAAATTATGCCAGGCTTATCTACAAATGCATGTCGATGACAAATCAAAGGAGCTGCTGACAATTGTGACACACAAGGGGCTATACAGGTACTGCCGCCTTCCGTTTGGAATTACGTCGGCCCCTGCTCTATTCCAAAGGGCAATGGATCAGATTTTGAGTGGACTGCCAGGAGTCCAGTGCTACCTGGACGACATCCTTGTCACTGGGACAAATGAGGAGGATCATCTTCTGAACTTGGATGCGACACTACAGCGACTGAAAGAGTACGGACTCAGAGTTCATAAAGACAAATGTGAATTCTTTCAGTCTTCAGTCAAGTACCTGGGGCATGTGATTGATGCTACTGGCCTGCATAAGGTGCCGTCAAAGGTCAAGGCGATCGTGGAGGCCCCAGCACCCCAGAATGTGAGCCAGTTACGTTCATTTCTGGGGCTACTTAACTACTATGGGAAGTTTATTCCAGACTTGGCAACATTGCTGAAGCTGTTACATCAGCTGCTATGTCAAGGCAAAACATGGAAATGGACTGAACTGCAACGAAGCTTTCGCCCAAGCAAAGAAAGCATTGCTGAAGTCGGAGGTCCTGACACACTTCGACCCAAAGCTACTCGTGCAGCTAGTATGTGATGCATCACCATATGGTGTGGGAGCAGTCATATCCCACATCATGCCTTCTGGGGAAGAGAAACCTATCGCCTTTGCATCATGCACCTTGAACAAGGCCGAGAGTAACTATGCGCAGATTGAGCGCGAGGCCTTGGGAATCGTTTTTGGAATTCGAAAATTTCATCAGTACCTGTTTGGGAGAAGGTTCACACTCCTGACGGACCACCGTCCATTGACTTCAATCTTCAGGCCCCACACCGGAATTCCGTCTCTCGCTGCAAGCAGGATGCAAAGGTGGGCTTTACTGTTGTCAGGACACACATACGACATCAAATATCGCAAATCAGAATTGCATGGCAACGCAGACGGTCTCTCGAGGCTGCCCTTGCCTGTTACTCCCCCAGAGCCTCGTCAGATAGACATCTTCTACTTTAGACAAGTGGAGGGAGCACCTGTCACTGCAGTTCAGGTGCGAAGGTACACCCGCAATGATCCAGTCCTGTCTGAGGTAATGGACGATGTCATTCGAGGGAGAGCTATAGGAGATTCTCCTAGTTTGAAACCTTACGTTTCAAAAAGAAATGAGCTCTCCATCCAGGCAGGTTGTCGTCTTTGGGGATGCTGTGTCATCATTCCGCCACCGCTGAGGGAACCTATACTGCAACAACTTCATACAGGCCACAGTGGGATGGTTCGGATGAAGGAAATGGCAAGAAGCTACTTCTGGTGGCCAGGTCTCGATGGAAATATTGAGGAGAAAGACAAAACATGTTCCCCATGTCAAAGGGTCCGGAATGTTCCACAGCTGGCAACCCTACACCCCTGGGATTGGCCTGAAGAAGTGTGACAGCGAATACATGTGGACTTTGCCGGTCCTTTCGAAGAGAAGATGTTTATGGTGGTTGTGGACGCTCGTAGCAAGTGGCCGGAGGTCGCTGTGATGAGGTCTACCACGGCAGAGAAAACAATTGAGAAACTTGGTGAGATGTTCAGCCGTTATGGCTCACCAGAACAACTCGTAAGTGACAACAGTGCACAATTTGTATCACAGGAGTTTGCAACCTTCCTGCATGTGAATGGTGTCCAACACATCAGGTCTGCGCCCTATCATCCCTCTACTAACGGCCTGGCAGAAAGGTTCGTGCAAACTTTGAAGCACGCCTTGAAGGCATAGCAAGGTCAGGGCTCAATCCACCAACGTCTGAACAGCTTCCTGTTGTCCTACAGGAACGAGCCGCATGTCACAACCAAAACTTCCCCCGCTTCGCTCATGATGAAGAGGCAGTTGCGGACAAGTTTTGACTTACTCAAACCTCCAAGGGCAGAGCAGGTTGTCCATCGTCAACAACAAGCTCAAGTTGAAAAGAGAGAGAAAAGAGCCAAGGAGAGACGGTTTCATCCTGGAGAGCACGTCCAAGCTCGAAACTACAACACTGGACCGAAATGGGTTCCTGCTATGGTGATCGTGCAGACAGGCCCTGTGTCTTACACGGTTGAGACTGCTGAGGACGTCGTCTGGAGAAGAGACACAGATCAACTGTTGCTAGGAGCAGAGACAGCCACAGGGGCTTCAATGGCTGGTTGGCCTGAACTGTTTCCTGATGATACCGCAAACCAGCATCCTTTGCCACAGTGCTCTTCTCCAACACAGGAAGTCAAAGAGACTGTTCCACTTGTGCAAACTCCTGACTTTCGACTGACACAGGCACCTTCTCTATCTAGGCCTGTGTCAATGCCTACTGCTGTGGAAGCCAGCGATGACTGCCGGTATCCTGTCAGAGAGCGGCGGCCTCCAAGACGCTTGGATCTGTAGGCTTAGTGACTTACCTGTTATGTTCATAAATAAATAGACGTTTTTATTATGAACAGCTAGCTTGTGCTAGTCATTTATTCAGCCATGTTGACTTGTATACAGTAGCCAGGTTGACTCTCTCGACCAGTGCCTCGTGTTAAACAAGACAACCCATATAGATGTAGCCCACTACTAAAACATACAGCTACACCTAGTGTACCATTCTAGAATGACATGTTACTGCATATCATTACATCCCCCTTCCTTTGAGGTTAAACAAAATCAATATCAATCAACTTTCAAGAAAAACGATAAGGATGATATCAGTAACACTTTTGTTAGTGCTCTATAAACCTTCGAATGAACTTGTTTTTTTTTACATAACGACACAAACATTTTTTTTTAAACATCTTCACAACAGTCAACACATCTTCAAAGCTTTACTTTATGAACTCTAAGCTTTTCATTCTTTTATTAGACTTAATCTTTGAGTACAAAGAAAACTATATCGGGCTTTTTTACTTCACGTGTGGATCTTCTCAGCACAGGTAAGTCTGATGTGTTTGCATGAGAGCCTGTATGTGTGTTTGTGTTAGATTGTTCTGGTGGTGAGTGACAAGATTCAGTTGCGGCATTGTCATCGATTTGCTCTTGGATAGTTTCTTGTGTTTTCAGGAGGGAACGGTGGTTCCTCCTGAGAATCTGTCCTTCCTCAGTTCTAACAGTGTATGACCTTGGTCCTACTTCCTCAAGAACTGTAGCTTTCCTGTTCCATGCATTTGGATCCTCAATCCTGACAACATCATCCCTTGTCAATGGTTTCATAGTTTTGGATGACTTGTCATAGTGTGATTTCTGTTTCAGCTTTAACAGTTGAAGTCTCTGTCTCAGTTCCTTACTCTGCTTTTCTTTTGCACAGCAGGGTAGCGTGGTGCGCAACTTGCGACCCATTAGGAGTTCAGCAGGTGAAGAGCCACAGTCTAAAGGGGAGGCTCGGTAGCTCAGCAGGGCGAGATAAGGATCAGACTTGCTTTCTTCAGTAGCTGTTTGAGAACTTGAACACTTTTCTCTGCCTTACCATTCGACTGAGCATACAGAGGACTGGATGTGATGTGCTGAAAGTCATAATGTGCTGCAAACTGTTGCCACTCCTTACAGTTGAAGCACGAACCATTGTCGCTAACGGCAATCCTGGGAATCCCATGTCTGGCGAAGATGGATTTAATATGCATTATGACACTGCTTGCTGATGTGCTTGAGAGCAGCGACATCTCAGGATAGTTAAAATAGTAGTCAATCACTAATAGATAGTCTTTACCATTCAAATGAAAAAGGTCCATACCAACCTTTTGCCATGGTGCTGTTGG
Organism: Somniosus microcephalus; assembly: GCF_052327205.1. Taxonomy (NCBI): domain Eukaryota; kingdom Metazoa; phylum Chordata; class Chondrichthyes; order Squaliformes; family Somniosidae; genus Somniosus; species Somniosus microcephalus. The sequence continues at coordinate 14,599,704 of NC_141017.1, read as the reverse complement.
TAAGTCAGCTTCTATCATTGGTTCCTTTGCTTGTTTGTTTTGGTGTTTCTGACATGTCTCACATTTGCCTATTATGTTCTCAATGTCCTTATTTATGCCAGGCCAATAAACAGTGTCTCTTGCTCTCCTTTTGCATTTTTCAATTCCGAGGTGTCCCTCATTAATCCTTTTGAGCATGTCTCGACGTAGAGCCTGTGGAATGACTGTTCTGTTTTAGTAATAGTCCACTTGCGACACTCAACTCTGACCTGATGTGATGGTACTTTGGACAGGAACCTTTTGGCCAACCATGATGAATGTTCTCTATTACCGTTTGTAACACTGTGGCCTAGAAATTCGGTATAGCCGCGTTTGGAGCGCTAGTCCTGGCGATGCGCAAAGTTTAGCGCCAGGCGCAATTTAGCGCCACCTAGCGCGATATTGGGTTGCAGCGCCCCTAAAGGTGATTGCGGCGCTAAATCAGGCGCTGCACGCTACTCTTAAGGCGCTAACCCGGCGGCGCAACCCAATTTCGCGGCGGCAGGGCGCAGCGAAGGTGCTGTCAATAATCACTTTCCCTGAGACACACTGGCGCCAGCCAGCTCTTAAAGGGGCAGGTCAATTGGCATCACCAGACACACTCACTGCCTTGTAGGCCTTCAAAGCGGTGGGAGCCTACCCGTGGCGCACCAGCCTAGCAAGACATGGAAAGGGTGAGGCAGAGGGCGGAACGCCTCACTGATGGGGCATTGGATGCTTTGGTTGGCGCAGTGGAATCAAGGCCAAGGAAGATGGTCGGAATGTGATTTATGTTTTGGACAGTCTCCCGGGTGTGAGAGGCAGTTATGTGTCAGTGTATTAGTTTTGCTTTCTGTTGCCATAGCTTTCTTATTTTTGAAGGAACCACATTTTGTGTAATGAAACACTTTCTTCATTTACAATGGCCATGCCTGCTATTTACATGCATCTTGCCCTTCACAGGCTTGGCGGTATCAGACCGGTTCCATTCCTGTTCTTGGAATGGCAGCAAGCATTCCGTGAGAGGGGCCTAGAAGCTACTTCTGATCAGCCTCTGACGCGCAGCCTGAGAAGAGCCGCTCGCGTAGAAGTTCAGGCCAGCAGGCATCTTCTCAGCCACCGACAGAGATGTCCTGCACCTTATCTGAGGCTGCAGATCTGGCTGAAGCAGCTGGCACAGCTCAGTCACCACCTCCTTTCTAAATCGCAGCCTTCTGACACACTGCTCCTCCGGCATGTTCATGTAGGAAAACTGCTGTCGGAAAACCCTGCCAGCGTAAGGTCTGCTGTGGCGACGTCTGTTGGCCCTCCCCCGTCTGGGCATGCCCGCCCCCCTCTCCCAGCATCTCAGTGCCCTTTCCAGATGATTCAGCAGCAGGACGTTCCCCTCCAATGCAGCCCCCATAATAAGTGCCCACAGGAAGGTTCCCCGTTGTCAAGGCTCACCAACAGCAAGGATTTGGTCAGAAGGCTGAAGATCGTCTGCCTGCTCAGTGGTCAAATGGCTTTCAGTGTGCAGCTCAGCAACTCTTTGTAGCTCTCGAGGAAGTTGTGCTCCAAAAATGGCTGCCGCTTTTAAACCACACCAGTCCCCTTTAAGTAACGCTTCTCCAGCCCGAGAGCGACTTGGTAAGGTTCTAGGTAAGCTGTCACTATTAGCGCCAGGTGCTACGGAGGGGGGCACCACTGAATTTCCGGTCCGGGGCGCCCAAAAGGCATTGCACACTCAAATGACGTCATAATCAGCCTGCGCCCATGAGCGGGCGCTAAGATTTAGCGCCGGCGCTAAATGCATGCTCAATATGGGGCGAGGCGCCCTGCGCCCACCCGGAAATTGGCTAGCGCCCCACTTCTCGGCCTCTTTAGGCGTTAATCGGTGGCGCTAACAACCGAATTGCTCCCCCTGTATCTTTTACTGTTTCTTCTGCTATTTGCTTTGATTTTGTGTCTGACACGGGCAGCGCAGCAGTGACCATACTCACATGAACATCCACGTCTTCCTCAGTAGAGCTCACATGACTCATTGTGGGTGCCCAGGATAGTGCATCTGCTAACTGTGTTTGCCTGGTGTGTAGATCAGTTCAAAGTCATATCTTTGCAGCTTCATCATGAGTCGTTGAATCCTTGGAGACATCTCATTCAGGTTTTTTTTTACGATGGCAACCAGTGGGCAGTGGTCTGTCTCAACTGTGAAGGTGGGAAGTCCATATATGTAGCCATGGAACTTTTCTAGTCCAACTACCAAGCCTAGACATTCCTTTTCAATCTGGGCGTATCGACACTCAATCAATCATAGACCTGGAGGCATAGGCAACAGGCTTCCAATCTTCACCCTCTGCTTGTAGCAAGACCACGCCTAGGCCATCTTTTGATGCATCCGTTGACACTTTGATTCTCTTTGTTGGGTCAAAGAAGGTGAGTACAGGTGTGGTTGTCAGCACTGTTTTGAGGTTCATCCACTCTTGTTCATGTCTTTTTGTCCATGCGAACTCATTTTTTTATGTAGCAGATCTCGCAGACAGGCTGTCTTGGCTGACAAGTTAGGAATGAACTTTCCAATGAAGTTTATCATCCCCATGATGCGTAGCACTCCTTTTTTGTCAGTGGGTCGGGGCATTTTGAGTATGGCGTTTACTTTTTCCATATCTGGCTCTATTCCTTTACCAGATAGATTATCTCCTAGGAAAGTGACTTCCTGGACGCCAAACTGACACTTGGCTTTGTTGAGCTTCAGTCCATTCTGGCGTATGCTCTGTAGCACTTTAGTCAGTCTCTCATTGTGTTCTTTCAGTGTGGAGCCCCAGATGATGATGTCATCAACATAGACCCGAACTCCTTCCAGACCTTCAATTATGTGTTCCATCGCTCTATGAAAGATTTCAGATGCAGATATTATCCCGAAAGGCATTCTGAGGAAACAATACCTGCCAAATGGTGTGTTGAAAGTACAGTATTTGGTGCTCTCTTCATCCAGTTTTAGTTGCCAAAATCCTTGTGAGGCATCGAGCTTGGTGAAGTATCTGGCACCTGACATTTCACTGGTGATTTCTTCTCGCTTGGCAATCTGGTAGTGTTCACGTTTTATGTTTGCATTTAAGTCCTTTGGATCCATGCATACTCTTAGATCATTGTTCTTTTTCTTTACACATACCATGGAGTTAACCCAGTCTGTTGGCTCTTCGACTTTCCTGATGACTCCTAGTGTGGTCATTCTGTCCAGTTCGTTCTTGAGCCGGTCACGCAGGTGTAATGTATATACCTTTAAGGGGGGAACTATCTTTTACAGCTCATGTATACTGCAGTACCGGCAGTGACCACACCTGTATATAGCACTGAGTAGTAATCTGTACAGATCAGTTCCAGTGTGAGCCACGTTGAGTAAACACCTGTTGTACCGTTCTCCTGCAGTCTGTGTCTTATTATACACAGACACAACAGCAGGGGTGCTGGAACTCTCCGTGGAGCATGTACCACTGGCTGAGCCTTCTCCTTTAGCTGGATCTTGTAAGTGAATGGTAGAACTCCAAATCCTTTGAACACATCCTGGAAATTACTCACTACAGAATCCACTGAGTCATCTGGTCTGCTTATGGCACAGTTTATACGGTAGACTCTCTTGACCAGTTCTAAGTCTTCACAAGCTTTGTCACCTAGTAGTGAATCAAGTCCTTCAGGCACAACAGAAAACATGAGATGATGCACTTTGTCTTTGACTGTCACTTTAAGTCTGCATACACCTAAGCTATCTATTTTCTGTCCATTATAGTTCTTAAGTAGTACTGACTTTTTCTGTATTTTGGGCTTTTCTTTCATATTTTTAATGTCACTCATACTGATTAAGTTTGCTTTTGCCCCAGTGTCTAGTTTCAATGTAACTAATGCTCCATTTACCTGCAGTGGCATCATCCATTTGCCCTCTTTTACTGCATTAACTTTATGTTCAGCATTGTCCATTCCTGAGGGCTGCACATTTTCTGTATCCTTTTCTATATTGTCACATGACACCATTCCTACAAAAAATGTCTCACTTAAATCAGTGTCCTCTTTTACTGCATTAACTTTATGTTCTTTCTTTGTTTTTACTTTTGAAAAGCATTGTTTGGCAAAGTGATTCTTTCCATTACATTTTGTGCACATTTTCCAAAATGCTGGGCATTGTCTTGACTGGTGCTGGTAACCACAGCGTTTACAATTGAAAGTTCCATCCTCCGATTGCTTTGCATTCCTGTTCTTCCCACGTTTCTTCCCCTTGCAGGACACAGCACCGACAGCTGCACTGTCACTTACTACAGTCGCACCATTATTAATTTCACTGAGAGTCTTTGCGGCCTGCTGAGCTAGCTCACTGGCATGGCATATTTTCACAGCATCCTCCAATGTTAGTTCGGTTTCTCTCAACAGACGTTCCCTGACCTTTTTATCATGAATACCAAACACAATCTGGTCACGAATCATGGATGATTTCAGTTCAGAGAAATTACATGTCTGTGCTTTCAGTTTCAGATCAGTCACAAAGCTATCAAAAGTCTCATTTTGCTGCTGTGTCCGTGAACGGAACACGTACCTCTCATAGGTCTCGTTCTTTTTGGCAGAACGATGTGTATCAAACTTCTTTAGCACGTCGTCCATTTTTTCTCTGTCCTCCTCTTGATCAAATACAAACATATTAAATACCTCTATCGCCTGCGGGCCTGCAACCATGAGCAGCAACGCTATTTTCCTTGCGTCTGGCTTCGTACCGAACCCGATGGCGGCAGTGTAGAGTTCGAATTGTTGTTTGAAAGTCCGCCAATTGCAGTCGACATTCCCCGTGAGTTTCAAACCCTCCGGTGGCTTCAAATTCTCCATGTCGCGTTTCGCAATATTCAGCAGACATTACCACTCCTGGTACCATGTTATTATGTTCATAAATAAATAGACGTTTTTATTATGAACAGCTAGCTTGTGCTAGTAATTTATTCAGCCATGTTGACTTGTATACAGTAGCCATGTTGACTCTCTCGACCAGTGCCTCGTGTTAAACAAGACAACCCATATAGATGTAGCCCACTACTAAAACATACAGCTACACCTAGTGTACCATTCTAGAATGACATGTTACTGCATATCATTACACTTACCCACAAGACTGGGGCAGAATAAACCCCAGGGTAAAGTCAGGGTTTGAGGCAGTCTACCTCTACCCTTGGTTAGTTGAGTGCATTGAAAGTAACTTACCTGTTGAGGAATAATGTGGACCTTTCATTTAAGAGGGGAGGAATATGTTATGTATTGGGTGTTCTCCTCCCACCTGCGGTGGCGCTGTCACAGCAGATAAATGGTTGGGGTTGTTCTCTTGGTTAAGTTTAGTTCTCTTTGTTCGGTTCTCTCCAGAACCTTTTTGAATAAAGCACTTCATGTTTGAATCTCTGAGTTCTGAGTCCTAAATTGTGTCGAGGTAGAAAGGTACAGACACAACACAACACTAACTTTTAAAAGTTGAGAAAATTAGCGTCAGGCACTACTGTCTCTCAACTTTTAAAAAATTTGGTTCTGCGCTCCAGGAAGGAAGTGGAGCGCTAAATCAAGGGTTCCACTTCATTCCTGGAGCGCAGCAGGCGGGCCAGAAGTTGTGCAGTGCTGCTGCGTTGGAAGGCTCCTTCCCTCCCTTAAAGGGAAGGGCCATCGCTGCAGGTTCTGCGAGGAAAAATCTTACCTGGTCCCCGACGGCAGCCCCGATCAGCCCGATGCTGTGCAGCAGAGTCCCGGGCTGACCGATGGGTGGCGACAAAACAAAAAGAACTGCAGAGCATTTCGGATTTATTTTTTTTAACCTACCTCGGCCACCTCGCCTTTCAGTATCGCCCCCGAAGAGCCCGGCCTCCCGGTCAACGCCTCCTGCAGCTGTCGGTGTCTTCGCCCGGCGATGCCGCAGGGGGCGGAAATGAATTTTGGGTCCGGGGCGCTACCGTGGCGATGCGCAGCAGGATGACGTCATGATCCCCGGGCGCAGGAGATCGTGGCGCATGGGGTTACCACTGCCGCAAACCGGCAGATGAATTTCGCGGGCGGCGGTAACATCGCCATGCCCGGGTGGTAAGTCCTTAGCGCCCCATTATTGCCCCCCCCCCCCCCAGAGGTGCTAAGACACCGAATTTCTAGCCCCAAGTGTTTGCAGGCTGAGGGAGCATCACAGCTCAGTCCAAACCTGTTCACAAACAACCATTTTCCAGCAGGCCTCACTGCGTCGCCATCGGGCATGAGAACCTAAGCTGACTTTTGCCTCATCGCAGCCCAGGGATCCCGCAGCCAATCGCAGCACCCGTATCGAGCACCAGCTGAAATCATCTAAGTAAAGTAGAGTTCAGCAATTGAATCTGAGACCACCTTGGTGTTTAGGGCTCAGTAGCAAGCCACGTGGATGCATTTGCCCCACTGAGCAAACAGGGCAGGCTGTGTTATAGTCAACTTATACTGAGAAACCCCATCATTCCACAACTTGTGCAACGCATTGCTCCTGAGTTGGAGGAGGTGGTTGTAATATAGAGCAAACGGTAAATGGCATTTGCCTATACACACAGGAATTCCTGTGGAATATAGGAGCACTGATCGATATTACATAGAATATACAGCACAGAAGCAGGCCATTCGCCCCAACCAGTCCATGCTGGCATTTATGCTCGACTTGAGCCTCCTCCCATCCTTCCTGATCTAACTCTATCAGCATAGCCATCTATTCCCTTCTCCCTCATATCCTTATCTAGCTTCCCCTTAAATGCATCTATACTATTCGCCTCAGCTACTCCCTGTGGTAGCGAGTTCCACATTCTCACCACTCTTTGGGTAAAGAAGTTTCTTCTGAATTCCCTATTGGATTTCTTGGTGACTATCGTATATTGATGGCCTCTAGTTTTGCTCTTCCCCACAAGTGGAAACACTCTCTCTGTGTCTGCTCTAGCAAAATCTTTCATAATTTTAAAGACCTCTTAGGTCTCCCCTCAGCCTTCTCTTTTCAAGAGAAAAGAGACCCAGCCTGTTCATCCTTTCCTGATAGGTGTACCCTCACATTTCTGGTATCCACTTTGTAAATCTTTTTTGCACCCTCTCCAGTGCCTCTATCTCCTTTTTATAATATGGTGACCAGAACTGGACGCAGTATTCCAAGTGTGGTCTAACCAAGGTTCGATACAGGTTTAACATAACTTCACTACTTTTCAATTCTCTCCCTCTAGAAATAAACCCTAGTGCCTGTTTTTTTTTGTTATGGTCTTATTGACCTGCATAGCAACTTTTGGTGATTTGTGCATTTGTACTCCCAGATCCCTTTGCTCCTCAACCCCATTTAGATTCTTATTTATCCAATATGTGACCTCCTTATTTTTCTTAGACAAGTGTGAGGTATTAGATTTTGCTATGTTGAAATGCATTTGCCAAGTATATGCCTATTCTGCAAGTTTATTATTGGCCCAGAAATTCGGCTCTCCACGGGTGAGTACGCACGGGGTACTCACCCGTAGGCTGAATGGAAATGCCGGTTTTCTGCATGCACCGCGCATGCGCGGGAAACCGGCACTTCCGATCCTCTGAACGAAGGGGTTCAGAGGTCGAACGCGCGCGCAGGGGAGGCTGCGCGTGCGCTTTGAACTTAGGTTTTTTTTGCGGTTTTCACGCGAGGTTAAGCCTGCAGGATTTACACATTTAAAAAGCAGGCGTAAGGCCTGCTTTTTACAAGGTAAGTGGTCAATTAATTAAAATTAAAACATTTTTTCCACAAGTTTATTATTTTAAAATACTTTAAAGCAAGGTAAGTTTATTTTTAGCCCCGTTTTTTATAAAATTATTTTTTTCAAAAATTTAAATTATTGTTTAAAATAGTTATTTAATAATTTATAGTTTATTTAAAAAGTGTGATTTTAAAAAAAAATTTATTTGAAGCTATACTGCTATTTTGGGGCCCGTAGTATAAGTTTTCACAGGTCTTCCTGTCAATCTTATGAATGGGCTTTTCCCTCCTCCGATTGGCTGCCCATGGCTCACATGATCCCAGGGGACGCATCGCACTAACTACGCCCCTGGGACACACAAGCACAGCGCACCGGCAGCTGGGCCCGGCCCCGGAGCGGAATTCCACGGGGCCCTAGAGCTCAACTGCCGGCGCGCAAGGTTAAGTGCAGGTCGGGGGCTTGCACCCGCGGGAAGCCCCCGACCCGAATTTCTGGGCCAATGTTTTCTCATAATTTGATGTTGTAGTGAATGGAAAGGATTTGTACTGTACATGCTGAACAATTCACTAGAGATTGGAGTCATTCAACAAAAAAGTGGGCATTATTCAAAATTACACCTAGAGTGATGAGCTTTGACGCGCTAAACAGCCCTTTCTTACCATTAACTTCCATTTTAATGATTTGAGCAGAATTTGTTCTGATTGGATGGAGAGGGTTGTTGGATCCTGCTTGTTCTGCATTTACTAGCTGCTGGGACTCATGTCTTGAGCGTTCACACAGCATCCAGCAGTAGTTTTCTATACTTGTTACTATAACGGCTCATGGCCAAAAGCCGTTGGTTATTATTGGAGAGCCCATTACATGCCTTAGAGGTGGTGCACCGAAGGTTCACTAGATTGATTCCTGGGATGAGAGGGTTTTCCTATGAAGAGAGATTGAGTAGATTGGGCCTATATTCTCTGAAGGTGGCAGGACATATTGAGAGAGTGGTTAGCAAAGCATATGGGATCTTGGGCTTCATAAATAGAGGTATTGAGTACAAAAGTAGAGAAGGTATGCTGAACCTTTAATAAAGCGCTGGTTCGGCCACAACTGGAGTATTGCGTCCAGTTCTGGTCACCACACTTTAGGGAGGATGTGAAGGCCCTTCAGAGGGTGCAGAGGAGATTTACCAGAATGGTTCCGGTGATGGGGGATCTTAGTTACAAGGACAAGTTGGAGAAGCTGGATTTGATTTCATTAGAGTAAAGGAGGTTGAGGGGTGTTTTGATTGAGGTGTACAAGATTATGACGGGTTTGGATAGGCTAGACGGGGAAAGGCTGTTCCCACTAGTTGATGGTACAAGGACTAGGGGACACAGCTTTAACGTTCTGGGCAAGAAATACAAGGGGAACGTGAGGAAAACCTTTTTTACGCCGTGAGTGGTGATGACCTGGAATTCGCTGCTGGTGGAAGTGGAGACACTCGGGGAGAAATTGAGTATAGCCCCGTTTGGGGCGCCAGCCTCGCCAGGGCGCTAAAAGTAGCGCCCCGGAAGCATTCGCGCACGCCTGCTGGAAATTGAGTGGTAGTGCCCCAAAGGGAAGCGCGGCGCTACTGTAGGCGCCCCGCATCCCTCTTGGGGCGCTGCGACTGAATATCGGGAGTGCAGGCAAAAGAGCCCGGCACCGAAGAGAAGTGCCGGGCTCTTGGGACGCAGCCGGCACTCCACGGGGGGGGGGGGGGGGTTCAGGAGGCCGGGGACGGGAGCGCAGGCAGGTGCTGGCAGGCGGCCAACAACAAAAATGGCCGCCCCGCACCTCGCCTTTAATTTGCGCCTCCCCGGCCGCAGTTAGGCCCCCCTGAACCGGTCCGACATAGCGTCCGGCGGTAAATCAGGGGGCGCTGCCAGATATCGCGGCCGGGGCGCTGCGCACACCGATGACATCATCGGTAGCGGCGCAGCGCTAACGGTTAGCGCTACCACTAACGTCCCGCGGAACTTAACAGGAGGCATGGACAGTGCCGCGCCCGGGCGCCAGTTGGCTTGCGATCCACTTAGCGCCCTCTTAAGGCGCTAACGGGTGGCACAACCTACTGAATTTCTCCCCCTCAATGTTTTCAAGGGGAGACTGGATAGGCACTTGAGGGAAATAAACTTGCAGAGCTACGGGGATAGAGCGGGGGAATGGGACTCACTGGATTGCTTTACAGAGAGCCGGCACGGACTCGATGGGCCGAATGGCCTCCTTCTGTGCCGGTATGACTGTATGCAGTTTAGAAGAATGAGAGGTGATCTCATTGAAACATACAAGATTCTGAGGGGGATTGACAGGGTAGATGCTGAAAGGTTGTTTCCCCCTCGCTGGAGTGTCTAGAACTAGGGAGCATAGTCTCAAGATAAGGGGTCGGCCATTTAAGACTGAGATGAGGAGGAATTCCTTCACTCAGAGAGTTGTGAATCTTTGGAATCGTCTACCCCAAAAGGCTGTGGATGCTGAGTCGTTGAGTATATTCAAGGCTGAGATCGATAGATTTTTGTACTCTGGGGAATCGCGAGATATGGAGATCAGGCGAGAAAGTGGAGTTGAGGTCGAAGATCAGCCATGATCTTATTGACTGGCGGAGCAATCTCGAGGGGCCGTATGGCCTACTCCTACTCCTAATTCTTATGTTCGAAACAGAAAAATAGGAGCAGGAGTAGGCCATTCGGCCCTTCGAGCCTGCTCCGCCATTCGCTATGATCATGGCTGATCCTCTACCTCAATACCATATTCCCGCTCTCTCCCCATTCCCCTTGATGTCTTTTGTGTCTAGAAATCTATCTATCTCCTTCTTAAATATATTCAGTGACTTGGCCTGCACAGCCTTCGGTGGTAGAGAATTCCACAGGTTCACCGCCCCCTGAGTGAAGAAATTTCTCCTCATCTCAGTCCTAAATGTCCTACCCCGTATCCGAAGACTGTGACCCCTCGTTCTCGACCCCCCCAGCCAGGGGAAATATCCTCCCTGCATTCAGTCTGTCTAGCCCTGTCAGAATTTTATACGTTTCAATGAGATCCCCTCTCATTCTTCTAAACTCTAGTGAATACAAGCCTAGCCGACCCAATCTCTCCTCATACAACAGTTCTGCCATCCCAGGAATCAGTCTGGTGAACCTTCGCTGCACTCCCTCTATGGCAAGTATGTCCTTTCTTAGGTAAGGAGACCAAAACTGCACACAGTACTCCAGGTGTGGTCTTACCAAGGCCCTGTATAACTGTAGTAAGACATCCTTGCTCCTGTACTCAAATCCTCTTGCAATGAAAGAAATCAGTGTTTGTAGGGAAATGGTGTTAGGGAAATTGACGGGATTGAAGGCCGATAAATCCCCAGGGCCTGATAATCTACATCCTAGGGTACTTAAGGAAGTGGCCCTAGAAATAGTAGATGCATTGCTGATCATCTTCCAACATTCGATGGAATCTGGAACAGTACCCATGGATTGGAGGGTAGATAATGTTACCCCACTATTCAAAAAAGGTGGTAGAAAGAAAACGGGGAATTACAGACCGGTAAGCCTGACATTGGTAGTGGGGAAAATGCTAGAGTCCATTATAAAAGATGTAATAGCAGAGCACTTGGAAAACAGTGACAGGATCGGACAAAGTCAACATGGATTTACAAAAGGTAAATCGTGCTTGACTAATCTACTGAAATTTTTTGAGGATGTAACTGGTAAAATAGATAAGGGAGAACCAGTGGATGTGGTGTATTTGGACTTTCAGAAGGCTTTCGATAAGGCCCTGCATAAGAGATTAGCGTGTAAAGTTAAGGCACATGGGATTGGGGGCAAGGTATTGACTTAGATAGAGAACTGGTTGGCAGACAGAAAGCAAAGGGTTGGAATAAACGGGTCTTTTTCCGAGTGGCAGGCAGTGACTAGTGGGGTACCGCAGGGATCAGTCCTTGGATCCCAGCTATTCACAATATATACTAATGATCTAGACAAGGGAACTAGATGTAATATCTCCAAGCTTGCAGACGACACAAAGCTGGGTGGGTGTGTGTGCTGTGAGGTGGATGCCGAGAAACTCCAGGATGATTTGGACAGGTTGGGTGATTGGGCAGAAGCATGGCAGATGCAATATAACGTGGATAAATGTGAGGTTATCCACTTTGGTGGCAAAAACAGGAAGGCAGATTATTATCTGAATGGCAATAGATTGGGAGAAGGGGAAGTGCAACGAGACCTGGGTGTCCTTGTGCACCAGTCGCTGAAGGTAAGCATGCAGGTGCAGCAGGCGGTTAAGAAGGCAAATGGTATGTTGGCCTTCGTAACGAGAGGGTTTGAGTACAGGAACAAGGATGTCTTGCTGCAGTTGTACAGGGCCTTGGTGAGACCACATCTTGAGTATTGTGTGCAGTTTTGGTCACCTTATCTGAGGAAGGATGTTCTTGCCATGGAAGGAGTTCAGCGAAGATTCACCAGGCTGATACCTGGGATGGCAGGAATGACGTATGAGGAGAGGTTGGGTCGATTGGGCTTATACTCGCTGGAGTTTAGAAGAATGAGAGGGGATCTCATTGATACTTATAAAATTCTGACAGGACTGGACAGACTAGATGCAGGAAAGATATTCCCGATGGTCGGGGAGTCCAGAACCAGGGGTCACAGTCTACGGATAAGGGGTAAGCCATTTAGGACAGAAATGAGGAGGAATTTCTTCACCCAGAGAGTGGTGAACCTGTGGAATTCTCTACCACAGAAGGCAGTAGAGGCCAATTCATTAAATATATTCAAGAAGGAGTTGGATATATTTCTTAAGGCTAAAGGGATCAAGGGGTATGGGGAGAAAGCAGGGACAGGGTACTGAATTTGGATGATCTGCCATGATCGCATTGAATGGCGGAGCAGGCTCGAGGGGCCGAATGGCCTACTCCTGCTCCTATCTTCTATGTTTCTATGAAGGCCAACATACCATTTGCCTTCCTAACTGCTTGCTGCACCTGCATGTTTGCTTTCAGTGACTGGTGTACAAGGACACCCACGTCCCTTTGTACATCAACATTTCCCAATCTATCAGCATTTAAATAATACTCTACCTTTCTGTTTTTCCTACCGAAGTGGATAACTTCACATTTATCCACGTTTTACTGCATCTACCATGTATTTGCCCACTCACTCAACATGTTCTCGCATGTTCTTGTACTTCTTAGGTCACCGTTCCTCAACTATAGACTTTCCTGTCAGAGGGTGCTCATCCAGTCTCTTCACCACCCCCTTCTCCAGTGATCTCTTTTCAACATGTTTCTGTTAGTCTTGGGATCCAAGAATATTTTACTGGGATTGTTCTGTGCTGTCAAGTACCAAACATGTAGTGACCATCAGTCATGCCCATGTGAGGTGGAGTTTCCCATGTGAACATGCTTCATGCTGAAGGACACCGTCATCCACCCGTCCATGGATGAGTGTGCTGAGGCACCGCGGGAGAGGCGAGATTTTCAATGGGAATTTCAGCATTCAGATACTTGCAAAAGAAAGGGTGGGGGAGCGTTAATTAAAACACTCATCAATTATACTAAAGTGGAGTGCAAGCCGCCTGCACCGCTCTTACCAGGAAAGTCAACCCACATAGTTCAGTGACTAGTAAAGCGATTGGAATGAAAGACGGTGTGATATCCGAGTGGTAAGGTCAGAAACTGAGAGAAGCGAGTTATTAGGAACAAAACCCAACTGTTTATTTACCCGGTGTAGCAGAGAAACATCTCTTACAGGCTGCAGGCAAAGCACACAATTCTTACTGCACGATGGCAAGATGGAGGATTCACCTCTGAGTCATACCCATAATGCAATGCCACATTACCGTATAAACTGGTGTACCAGGACATTGAATACATGACCCATTACCTTAAAAACTGGTGAATGTGAACCCTTAATATTTGGCTCCATCTGGTGGATAACTTAAACATTACATCCCAGATTACTATAGACGGGGACACCAATTTATCATTTAATTAATAGGAGCTTGCAATGAGAATTTGACAGATTTGTTTATCAGTTGTGATTCGTGCTGTGATTATTATTTTTTGCTTTAGTCTTCAAACTGCATTATTTAATTGGAAAGTTGCTTTAGAAAGAAGCTAATTTAGTACTTCCATTCTCCTCGAATTATGAGTTGTGTGTTGCTGCCTCTACAATCTTTATTTCACATATTGGCTGCTATAGCAAAAGAGTGCAGGCAAAGGCAACTGCAACTAGGGCAGCTGTCTTGCATACGTGTTCCTAGAGGAATTAAATTAGAACATAAGAAATAGGAGCAGCAGTCGGCCATTCGGCCCCTCGAGGCTGCTCCACCATTCAATAAGATCATGGCTGATCTTCGACCTCAACTCCACTTTCCTACACTATCCCCATATCTCTTGATTCCCTTAATATCCAAAAATCTATCGATCTCTGTCTTGAATATACTCAACGACTGAGCCTCCACAGCCCTCTGGGGTAGAGAATTCCAAAGATTCACCACCCTCTGAGTGAAGAAATTTCTTCTCCTCTCAGCCCTAAATGGCCGACCCCTTATTCTGAGACTGTGACCCCTGGTTCTAGACTCCCCAGCCAGGGGAAACATCCTGCATCTACCCTGTCAAGCCCTGTAAGAATTTTGTATGTTTCAATGAAATCACCTCTCATTCTTCTAAACTCCAGAGAATATAGGCCTAGTCTACTCAATCTCTCCTCATAGGACAATCCCCCCCCCCCCCATTCCAGGAATCAGTCTGGTGAACCTTCGTTGCACTCTCTCTATGGCAAGTATATCCTTCCTTAGGTAAGGAGACCAAAACTGTACACAATACTCCCGGTGTGGTCTCACCAGGGCCCTATAGAATTGCAGTAAGACATCTTTACTCTTATACTCTAATCCTCTTGTAATAAAGGCATGTTAACTTTCAGTGATTCGTATACAAGGACACCCAGGTCCCTCTGAACACCAACATTTCCCAATCTCTCACCGTTTAAATAATACTCTGCTTTTCTATTTTTCCTACCAAAGTGGATAACTTCACATTTCTCCACATTATATTTCATTTGCCATGTTCTTGCCCACTCACTTACCCTGGCTACATCCCCTTGAAGCCTCTTTGCATCCTCCTCACAACTTACATTCTCACCTAGCTTTGTATCATCAGCAAACTTGGACATATTACATTTGGTCCCCTCATCCAAATCATCATTTGATATACATTGTGAATAGCTGAGGCCCAAGCACTGATCTGTGCGGTACCCCACTAGTTACAGCCTGCCAACCCAAAAATGACCCGTTTATTCCTACTCTCTGTTCTGTGTCCGTTAACCAATCCTCAATCCATGCTGGTATACCAATCCCATAAGTCCTAATTTTGTTTAATAACCTCTTGTGTGGCATCTTATTGAAATGCCTTCTGAAAATCCAAATACAGGAAAAGTTCTGATATCCGGCACCGATGGGACCGGCGTGTTGCCGATCTATCAAAGTGCCGGACATGCAAAGTCAACGTTGAAGCAAACGGAGATGAAAATCTCCGTATTTGACAACAAACACTGTTGCTCACAGCTCGTAAACACTCGGTCCGTACCTTGAAGCGTCTCTGAAGCTGTTGCGAAGCTCCAAAGACGCTTTCCAGAGCCTGCCTGTTAACAGAATGCTAGGAGAAGAAAAAAAAACGAACTAAAACGGCTGCTGATTTCTGCCATTAGAGCAAAGTTTCCGGCCATACAACCTCCGGATAAACCAAGGTTTCCTGTACACCACATCCACTGGTTTCCCCTTATCTATTCTGCTAGTTACAACCTCAAAAAACTCTTAACAGATTCATCAAACACGATTTCCCTTTCATAAATCCGTGTTGACTCTGCCAATCCTATTATTATTTTCTAAGTGCCCTGTTACCACGTCCTTAATAATAGATTCTAGCATTTTCCCTACTAATGATGTCAGGCTAACTGGTCTGTCGTTCCCCGTTTTCTCTCTCCATTCTTTCTTAAATAGTGGGGTTACATTTGCTACCTTCCAATCTGTGGGAACCGTTCTAGAATCAATAGAATTTTGGAAGATGACAACCAATGCATCCACTATGTCTATAGCCACCTCTTTCAAAACCCTAGGATGTAGGCCATCGGGTCCAGGGGATTTTTCGGCTTTCAGTCCCATTAATTTCTCCAGTACCTTTTTTTTGGTATTTTTAATGGCTATTAGGTCAAATCTATTAATTTCTATCTCCGCTATTAATTCATCCATTTTGTTGCGAATGCTTCGTGCATTCAGGTATAGCGCCTTTAGCTTTGACTTTTTTCTATTTTTCCCTGATGTCACCTTAGTCACTGATGCCCTATTACCTTTGTTACTCTCTCTGTCCCTTCCTGACCCACTCTGCTTATTATTACCCAAAACTTTGCTCTGCTCTAGCGCCTCGACATTTCTCTTGCTGCTTTTAAATTTACTATTTCCTGAATCCTCGCCCACCCCCCCCTCATTAGTTTAAAGCCCTGTCTACTGCCCTAGTTATTCGATTCGCCAGGACACTGGTTCCAGCCCGGTTTAAGTGGAGCCCGTCTCAACGGAACAGCTTCCTCCTTCCC
The DNA here is from genome assembly GCF_052327205.1 of Somniosus microcephalus. Lineage (NCBI taxonomy): Eukaryota > Metazoa > Chordata > Chondrichthyes > Squaliformes > Somniosidae > Somniosus > Somniosus microcephalus. The sequence goes on along the minus strand of NC_141017.1, from coordinate 14,583,428 downwards.
CAGTACTGGTGCCAGTGCCCCATGAAGCAAAACCCCTGCCTCCCACACCACTCTTTGAGCCATGCCATTAACCTTCTAATCTGCTTATCCCTATGCCAATTGGCGCGTGGCTCAGGTAACAATCCAGAGATTATTACCTTTGATGTTCTGCTTTTTAATTTGGACCCCAACTCCTCAAACTCCCTCAGCTGAACCTCATTCCTAGTTCTACCTATGTCGTTGGTTCCTACGAGGGCCACGACAACTGGATCCTCCCCTTCCCACTCCACGTTCTTCTCCAGCTGCGAGGAGATGTCTTTAACCCTGGCACTGGGCAGGCACCACAACCTTTGGAACTCCCGGTCGCGGCTACAGAGAACAGTATCTATTCCTCTGACTATACTGTCCCCTACATCAACAACATTCCCTTTCACTCCCCGTACTTGAATGGCCTCCTGCGCCATGGTGCCATGGTCAGCTTGCTCATCCATCCTGCAGGCTTTTCCCTCATCCACACAGGCAGCAAGAACCTCATACCTGTTGGATAAGGACAAATGCTGAGGCTACTCCAGCACTTCACTGTTGGATTGTGAAGGGGCTTGATTGGGTGGATGCGGTGAGGATGTTCCCAATGATGGGTGAAACTAGAACTAGGGGGCATAATCTTAGAATAAGGAGCTGCTCTTTCAAAACTGAGATGAGGAGAAACTTCTTCACTCAGAGGGTGGTAGGTTTGTGGAATTTGCTGCCCCAGAAAGCTGTGGAAGCTACATCATTAAATAAATTTAAAACAGAAATAGATAGTTTCCTAGAAGTAAAGAGAATTAAGGGTTACGGGGAGCGGGCAGGAAATTGGACATGAGTCTAGGTTCGGAGTGGTCATGGCCCTGTGGGTAGTGGAGCGGGCCCAGGGGCCGTGTAGCCTGGTTCTGCTCCTACTTCTTGTGTTCTAATTCTGTGTTAGATTTCAGGAGATGGTTTTATTCCTGTTCCTGGCTGGGGTGGAGATTGCCTTTACAGAAGGTAAGTACAGTAGAAAATATAGGGACAGAGTGATCTCCTGGACGAGTTTCGATCGCCTAGATGGGTCGGAGAGGAATTTCCCAGATTTTTTTCTCCCAAATTGGCCATTGGTTTTTTATCTGGTTTTTCGCCTCTCCCGGGAGATCACATGGGTTCGGGTGGGATGGAGAGTGATAGAAGATTTGAGGTTAGGATCAGATCAGCCATGATCTTATTGAATGGTGGAGCAGGCTCGAGGGGCCGATTGGCCTACTCCTGCTCCTATTTTTTATGTTCACCTGGGGTCCCCTTACCTGCCTGGGTTGCAGTCACACCCTCCTGCCCCTGACCACTAACCAGACCTGTACCAGTACCTAACCTAAGGGGTGTGACTGTCTCCTGGATCAAAGTGTCCAGGTAACTGAGCTGAAGTTCCTCAGGATGCAGGCACTTACTGCAAACGTGGTTGTCCGGGATCACAGAGCTCTCCACAAACTCCCACATGCTGCAGTTGTGGCACACCGTCTGCACTGCCCTCCCTACATGGCCTTGTTCTATTGAATTAACTTTGTATTTAGGTAACTTAGTTTACAGTGTAGTTTCTTGACTACTTAATTGATCTAGATTAAGTTTTGGGTACTGAAATTAAATATCTACCTGTAACACAAAACATTACAAGTAGTGTAGGCAAAAAGCAGCAACTCCGTCCCCCTCTTCTCTGACTTCCCACTCTATCCAAATTCCCAAATAAAACACTCTATTTATGTGCACTTTGTTTAATTCCGATCTGTGCAGCCCGCACAGTTACCAGTGGGCGAGTCATATTATCCATGCGTTCTCTAGTGAGCCTAGTTCATTGAGTAATAGCTAACACTGCATTTGAGATAACAACTGAAAACGCTGGAAAAACTCAGCAGGCCAGGCAACATCCGTGGAGAGAGAAACCGAGTCAACGTTTTGGGTCGAAGACCCTTCTACAGAACTGCATTTGAGCTTCTGCTTACAAGGGGATGAGTTCCAGATAACCGCACTGCCTGGAAGAGTGTTCGACAAGCAGGAGAAGCAGCACGTGAAGCTTTACTGCCGGTATTGCTTGCAAACATTTTCTGGACTAATACAGAATCTTATGGTGCAGCTGCAGCAGCTCTCGTCCCTGGTATCATCGCGGTCTGGGTTAAGCACTAGCAACAGTTGCCTCACAGCGCCAGGGACCTGGGTTCGAATCCGGCCTCGGGCGACTGTCTGTGTGGAGTTTGCACATTCTCCCCGTGTTTGCGTGGGTTTCCTCCGGGTGCTCCGGTTTCCTCCCACAGTCCAAAAGATGTGCGGGTTAGGTTGATTGGCTATGATAAATTGACCCTTAGTGTTAGGGGGATTAAATACGTGGGGTTACGGGGATAGGGTGGGATATGTGTTGGTGTTGGTGTAGGGGTTACGGGGATCGGGTGGGATATGTGTCGGTGCAGGCTCGATGGGCCGAAATGGCCTCTATCTGCACTGTGGGGTTTCTGTGATTCTGTGAATACTTGTGCTGCACCTGCTGTGACCATCTGACTGCATCACTACAGAATCCTAAGGAGTGGGCTCTGGTGTGAACGTGACATCCTCACCCGCTCCAGGGATCTGCATGGCCTTGGATTGTACTGAACCCAAGAGTCGAAGGTAGGTTTTCTCTTCAGCTGCCAAACAGTGCTACAGGATTCCATCACCAAACTTTGTAAAACAGTGATTTTGATGATGGGTAGAGCTGAACATTCCCATTTTACTCCCAAAAGTTTCCAAGCATCAACACCAATTTTATATTCCAACAGCGCTCCGATGTGCCAAGCAGCTGAAGAGAGTTTGTAACCCTATAGGGTAGAAGTGGGTGAGCGCCATCATAATCATTATTCTTGACCGAGTTGTTGCCTTGGTCTTCTCAGCATTGAAGTCTTCCCACTGTCCATTTCTATATACCATGGCACTGCACAGTTTATACAGCGTGTTCCAGTTCAGAAGAGAATGATTAATAGTTGGGAACAGATGTTAAAATCCTATCTGTTGGCTCCCTGATCTTGGTTGAGCCTTTGGGAGAGGTGCCAGGCAGCTGTCCACAGCTTCCTTGCGGGGAGGAGGGAAATCGTTGAGAGAGGTTGTGTATTGCTGGATGGTGCAGTTGGCATATTGTAGTATCTGTATCCTGCACTGCAGGCTCTGATCTGTAACCCTGATGGTGCTGTGTGTCAGTCTGAGCAATGGCAAAGTATTATTGAAAGGGAATTATTGGCAAGGCCACCAGTTTATGATTTTCATAGAAAAATGGATGGAATCGTGGGATGGGATGCACAGAACATTGTTATTATTCACATGTAAAAAGAAACAAATTTGATTTATACTCGGTCACCACAAGGAAATGGACCCAGTTATAAATAGATAGAATGGCGGAACATGATCCCTACAATACCCAATAGAAATCCTGGAATCCTACACAATAAACACAGAATTTGATTTATTCACTGTTGCTAAACAGTGGCTCTGGTTATGTGTGGCTTTCCCTTGAGCAACATAAATCACAGAATTGGATCATTTATCCAGCTTCACAAGTTGAGCACTGTCTGAGCAGAGGGGCTGTGTTTGCTGCACGCAAGCCACCCTTCCCTGGTTACCACACAATTACCAATCACCCAAACACTGTGTCAGTTTGCTTAGAGTTTAGGGAAGAAGGAAATTGAAATGTAGTGAGTCACATAACTCTTTAAGTGAAACATGTGGATGATCTGATAAATAAAAGGGTGTTGTCACTAGCTAATTGTGTCCCTCTAAATAATTGCAGTAGAAAAGAGGGAACTACGAAGCCTTCAGGAATAATCAGGTTATCACCACCCACGAACCAGCATGCTAACTTGTGACTAATGTACAAGCAAGGGTTCCAATTCCTGATGCAGGTTTTTTAAATGGTGAGAGGAATGAATAATAGAGATATAAAGCAGATTATTAAAGTTTAATCTACCACTCAAAAGAGTTCGAGCTTAATGGGTCAAAGGGTGTGTGAGGACTGATGCCAGCTGAGGTTGTGGGGCTCTGAGGCATTGCATTGATCGCAGAACCAGAGAACATGTGTAAAATAACAAGCCTAAAGCAAGATTCAAGGTGAATAACAATGTGTTTTGGGGGGAATAAAGTCATGGGTGCATTCCACATTCTCCTAATAAAGCAGATTAATGGTGTGTGTTAACAACTTCAAACAGAGCTGGATGGATATCTGGATAGAAACAGGATTGAGAATTATGCTTGTAAGTATAGTTAGAGATGACCGAACGCTGTGTGGAACTTGACGGTTCCTGAGCTGCTGGTGTTTTGATTTCTTTTTGGGTTCAATAAAGACTCATTTCTGAAAGAGAATGTTGTTTAATCTAAAGTCTTGTTCAAGACTTTCTACAGCTTTTTACAGAACACACTATGCTGTGATGCATCTAGAATGAAACTGAAAGTAAAACTTCTCTGGACTCTTTGTCTCTCACATGACCTCTGCTGGTCAGGCACAAGTAATCAAAAACACAGACAAATATGCTGTAAGGCATAAGTAATCAAACACAGACAAATATCATCACTATTTGCTGATATCATTACATCTCCCTTTCTTAAAACAAAAGTATTTTACTTTTAACTAACAACATTTAATGAACTTACATTATCATTATCATGATCAAGGTTTTTTACCCTTGCTTTGTGTGTTCACATGAAATATGTCAATACACTAGAACTTGAAGAAAGAATAAGATAACATTACTTCCTTCTTTAACAATAGTCCTTAAATTTGCTCAGTGAGTCTCTCAGGAGGCTACACGTGTCTTGAGGATTTTCTGATTGATTGTCCTTGAATCTGAGTTGTTGCCTCAGATGATTGGTTCTCAGCTGTGTGACCAGGTTGTTCACCAGTATCAGTCTCTTGACCTGCTGTGGCTGGTCCCATGAGAAGATCTCGACGATTTCTTCTCAGAACAGCACCCTCATCTGTCTGAATGGTGTATGATCTTGGTTGAACTTCACTCAGGACAGTTCCCTTCTGAGTCCATGTGTTTGTTTTGTCTTTCAACCTTACTTGGTCACCAGTGTGGAGTTCAGGTAGGTTTTGTGTTCCTCTGTCATAGTAGTACTTTTGCTTTTCTTTCTGTTGCTCTTTGAACTTCCTCACTTTCTCCCCCTCTTTTGTTTTCAGGAGGTTCTCCGGGATGGGTAGGTTTGACCTTAGCTGACGTCCCATCAGGAGTTGGGCTGGTGACATACCACACTCGAGCGGCGTTGTGCGGTATACAAGCATGCTCTGGTCGAAGTCAGTTCCACTGTCTTTTGCCTTGTACTTCAGCCTTTTCACTGTGTTTGCGGGCTCTCCTGGGTCAACAGCTCTGGACAACGTGTCTGCTGTATACATCAGCTTACCCGGTGTGTACGCAACATTCAGTTCATCATAGACTGTCTCTCTTTCACTTTCCACAACGAGGACTCTCTTTACCAGGTTCAGTCTCTCACAGGCTTTTAAACCTAGTATGGCTTGCACATCCTTTGGCACCACGATTAATGCTAGTGTGTGCTCTCTGTCCTTGTGTGTTACTTTGACAATGCATTTTCCTTTCACTGGTATATCAGTACCTGAGTATCCGGTCACTTTCACTTGTATTCCATGTAACTTTGGTCTGGGTCTAATTCTCTTAAAATCGGTCTCTGATATCACATTAACTTGTGCTCCAGTATCCAATTTAAATGGAATGTGTATGTCATTCACTTTTAGTGTCAACATCCAGTCTCTTTCTTGTTTGTTTTCAGACACAACATCTACATTGAATTCCTCTATCTCGCTTTCATCTACTGTATGGACCTTGCTTTGTTGCGCTTGGTTCTTACAGCAACGGGCATAATGGTTGTTTTTGTTGCATCTATTGCATGTTTTACCATATGCTGGACACTTTCTTGGTGGATGCTGTGTACCGCATCGACTACATGACTTCCGATTGTCTCTTTCATTTTCGTTTGCTGGCCACGTCTCTTTTTTCACATTGGCGCTCTCTTTGTTAAACGGTTTGTATCCGTTCTTTCTCACTGCATCCACGTTGCAGCTACTGTCACTGAACAGCTCCTTTGCCTGCAACTTCACAGTCTCTGTAGCCCTACACAATGCTATGGCTTTTCCCAGATCTAGATCTTGCTCTCTTAGCAGCCTTTCCCTTAGACCATTATCTCGAATACCACACACCAGTCTGTCTTTTATCAGCGGGTCTGTGAGTCCCCCAAATTCACACGATTTGCTCCGGTTTCTCAGTTCAGTCACATACTGATCAATAGTCTCACCGATTTTCTGTGCACATGTGAAAAATTTGTGCCTCTCAAAGGTCACGTTGCGTTTAGGTATGCAGTAGGCCTCAAACTGTTCCATTATTTTATCTAGCTTCATTTTGTCTCCATCAACAGCGAATGTGAAGTTATTATACACCTCCAGCGCTTCATCACCCACGACATGCAAGAACAGTGACGATTTCTGTTTATTACTTTTCTTGTCAGCTCCGATTGCCGCTAAATACAACTCTAAACGTTGTTTGAACCTTCTCCAATTTTCAGCCACATTACCTGTTAATTGAAGCGTCGCCGGTGGGAGTAAACCTTCCATTTTTTCACTTCGTTAGCTATTCTCTAATGGTAAGCAACGATGTTCTCTTCTGGCTTGCTAATATGTGGAGAGCTGATTTCGCTTACTTGCCACAACTGCTTTCACTGTCCCATCAAGTTGCTAACTTCAGATTTTTTCTCTTTCAGCCACTTCTGACATCATGTTTTGATTTCTTTTTGGGTTCAATAAAGACTCATTTCTGAAAGAGAATGTTGTTTAATCTAAAGTCTTGTTCAAGACTTTCTACAGCTTTTTACAGAACACACTATGCTGTGATGCATCTAGAATGAAACTGAAAGTAAAACTTCTCTGGACTCTTTGTCTCTCACATGACCTCTGCTGGTCAGGCACAAGTAATCAAAAACACAGACAAATATGCTGTAAGGCATAAGTAATCAAACACAGACAAATATCATCACTATTTGCTGATATCATTACAGCTGGGACCATGGAAACGGCAGGTATGAGAAACTGGTCCAGGATGTATGGTTAGATATTCTGGAGTTTTGCTTGATTTACATTGGGCGATGAGATGAAGTGAGCAAGATAGATTATGCATGGCCTATGGAAGGAGCGGGCTTAATAGCTGACTGTTCATCCCTCATTGAATGTTTTTGTATATCGAAATACTTATCCTCATCTTTAAATTCCTTCAGAGCCTCACCACCCACCACCCCCCTCCTATCTCTTTACCCCACTCCCCCATGTCCCAAACACTCCATTCCTCTGATTTGTCCTACAGCTGCCTCAGTCCTACTCTCTGGAATTCCTTCTGAGAACCACACTGCCACTCCACCTCTCTCCTCCTCAAAGCTAATCTCTTCAACCAAGCTTTTGGTCACCTCCTTATCTCCCCTTTTCCAGTTCAGCATCAGTTTTCCATATGTCTATCTGAAGCCTTTTGGGACTACGATATCACATTTTAAAGAAGATCCAAAACGCTTTGTGTATATATTTATATTATATATTGGACAAAGAGCATTCCACTTCCCAGTTTCGAACTGTATATTGTGTTTTGAACATCATAAAATTAACTTGTATGTACGGTCTGTACTTGTATGCAAATGGCATTGGGAAGTATTGTGGACCATGGGGAAGTACTGTGGGCCATGGGGAAGTATTGTGGACCATGGGGAAGTATTGTGGGCCATGGGGAAGTATTGTGGACCATGGGGAAGTATTGTGGACCATGGGGAAGTATTGTGGGCCATGGGGAAGTATTGTGGGCCATGGGGAAGTATTGTGGGCCATGGGGAAGTATTGTGGGCCATGGGGATGTATTGTGGGCCATGGGGAAGTATTGTGGACCATGGGGAAGTATTGTGGGCCATGGGGAAGTATTGTGGGCCATGGGTAAGTATTGTGGGCCATGGGTAAGTATTGTGGGCCACGGGGAAGTATTGTGGACCACGGAGAAGTATTGTGGACCACGGGGAAGTATAGTGGGCCACGGGGAAGCATTGTGGGCCATGGGGATGTATTGTGGGCCATGGGGATGTATTGTGGGCCATGGGGAAGTATTGTGGGCCATGGGGAAGTATTGTGGACCATGGGGAAGTATTGTGGACCACGGGGAAGTATTGTGGACCACGGGGAAGTATTGTGGGCCACGGGGATGTATTGTGGGCCACGGGGAAGTATTGTGGGCCACGGGGAAGTATTGTGGACCATGGGGAAGTATTGTGGGCCACGGGGAAGTATAGTGGACCACGGGGAAGTATTGTGGACCACGGGGAAGTATTGTGGACCACGGGGAAGTATTGTGGGCCACGGGGAAGTATTGTGGACCACGGGGAAGTATTGTGGGCCACGGGGAAGTATTGTGGACCACGGGGAAGTATTGTGGGCCACGGGGATGTATTGTGGACCACGGGGAAGTATTGTGGGCCACGGGGAAGTATTGTGGGCCACGGGGAAGTATTGTGGACCACGGGGAAGTATTGTGGGCCACGGGGATGTATTGTGGGCCACGGGGAAGTATTGTGGGCCATGGGGAAGTATTGTGGACCATGGGGAAGTATTGTGGGCCACGGGGAAGTATAGTGGACCATGGGGAAGTATTGTGGACCACGGGGAAGTATTGTGGACCACGGGGAAGTATAGTGGGCCACGGGGAAGTATAGTGGACCACGGGGAAATATTGTGGACCACGGGGAAGTATTGTGGACCACGGGGAAGTATTGTGGACCACGGGGAAGTATAGTGGACCACGGGGAAGTATAGTGGGCCACGGGGAAGTATTGTGGGCCACGGGGAAGTATTGTGGACCACGGGGAAGTATAGTGGACCACGGGGAAGTATAGTGGGCCACGGGGAAGTATAGTGGACCACGGGGAAGTATTGTGGACCACGGGGAAGTATTGTGGACCACGGGGAAGTATTGTGGACCACGGGGAAGTATTGTGGACCACGGGGAAGTATAGTGGGCCACGGGGAAGTATTGTGGGCCACGGGGAAGTATTGTGGGCCACGGGGAAGTATAGTGGGCCACGGGGAAGTATTGTGGGCCACGGGGAAGTATAGTGGGCCACGGGGAAGTATTGTGGGCCACGGGGAAGTATTGTGGGCCACGGGGAAGTATAGTGGGCCACGGGGAAGTATAGTGGACCACGGGGAAGTATTGTGGGCCACGGGGAAGTATTGTGGGCCACGGGGAAGTATTGTGGACCACGGGGAAGTATTGTGGACCACGGGGAAGTATAGTGGGCCACGGGGAAGTATAGTGGGCCACGGGGAAGTATTGTGGGCCACGGGGAAGTATTGTGGACCACGGGGAAGTATTGTGGACCACGGGGATGTATTGTGGACCACGGGGAAGTATAGTGGACCACGGGGAAGTATAGTGGACCACGGGGAAGTATTGTGGACCACGGGGAAGTATTGTGGACCACGGGGAAGTATTGTGGGCCACGGGGAAGTATTGTGGGCCACGGGGAAGTATTGTGGGCCACGGGAAAGTATTGTGGGCCACGGGAAAGTATTGTGGGCCACGGGAAAGTATTGTGGGCCACGGGGAAGTATTGTGGGCCACGGGAAAGTATTGTGGGCCACGGGGAAGTATTGTGGGCCACGGGGAAGTATTGTGGGCCACGGGGAAGTATTGTGGACCACGGGGAAGTATTGTGGGCCACGGGGAAGTATTGTGGACCACGGGGAAGTATAGTGGACCACGGGGAAGTATTGTGGGCCACGGGGAAGTATTGTGGACCACGGGGAAGTATTGTGGGCCACGGGGAAGTATTGTGGACCACGGGGAAGTATAGTGGACCACGGGGAAGTATTGTGGGCCACGGGGAAGTATTGTGGACCACGGGGAAGTATTGTGGACCACGGGGAAGTATAGTGGACCACGGGGAAGTATAGTGGACCACGGGGAAGTATTGTGGGCCACGGGGAAGTATTGTGGGCCACGGGGAAGTATTGTGGGCCACGGGGAAGTATAGTGGACCACGGGGAAGTATAGTGGACCACGGGGAAGTATTGTGGGCCACGGGGAAGTATTGTGGACCACGGGGAAGTATTGTGGACCACGGGGAAGTATAGTGGACCACGGGGAAGTATAGTGGACCACGGGGAAGTATTGTGGGCCACGGGGAAGTATTGTGGACCACGGGGATGTATTGTGGACCACGGGGAAGTATAGTGGACCACGGGGAAGTATAGTGGACCACGGGGAAGTATTGTGGACCACGGGGAAGTATTGTGGGCCACGGGGAAGTATTGTGGGCCACGGGGAAGTATTGTGGGCCACGGGGAAGTATTGTGGGCCACGGGGATGTATTGTGGGCCACGGGGAAGTATTGTGGACCACGGGGAAGTATTGTGGACCACGGGGAAGTATTGTGGACCACGGGGAAGTATTGTGGGCCACGGGGAAGTATTGTGGGCCACGGGGAAGTATAGTGGGCCACGGGGAAGTATTGTGGGCCACGGGGAAGTATTGTGGGCCACGGGGAAGTATTGTGGACCACGGGGAAGTATTGTGGGCCACGGGGAAGTATTGTGGGCCACGGGGAAGTATAGTGGGCCACGGGGAAGTATAGTGGGCCACGGGGAAGTATTGTGGGCCACGGGGAAGTATTGTGGGCCACGGGGAAGTATAGTGGACCACGGGGAAGTATTGTGGACCATGGGGAAGTATTGTGGGCCACGGGGAAGTATTGTGGACCACGGGGAAGTATTGTGGACCATGGGGAAGTATTGTGGACCACGGGGAAGTATTGTGGGCCACGGGGAAGTATTGTTGGCCACGGGGAAGTATAGTGGGCCACGGGGAAGTATTGTGGACCACGGGGAAGTATTGTGGACCACGGGGAAGTATTGTGGGCCACGGGGAAGTATAGTGGGCCACGGGGAAGTATTGTGGGCCACGGGGAAGTATTGTGGACCACGGGGAGGTATTGTGGACCACGGGGAAGTATTGTGGACCACGGGGAAGTATTGTGGACCACGGGGAAGTATTGTGGACCACGGGGAACTTTTGTGGGCCACGGGGAAGTATTGTGGACCACGGGGAAGTATTGTGGACCACGGGGAAGTATTGTGGACCACGGGGAAGTATAGTGGGCCACGGGGAAGTATTGTGGGCCACGGGGAAGTATTGTGGACCACGGGGAAGTATTGTGGACCACGGGGAAGTATTGTGGGCCACGGGGAAGTATAGTGGACCACGGGGAAGTATTGTGGGCCACGGGGAAGTATTGTGGACCACGGGGAAGTATTGTGGGCCACGGGGAAGTATTGTGGACCACGGGGAAGTATTGTGGGCCACGGGGAAGTATTGTGGACCACGGGGAACTATTGTGGGCCACGGGGAAGTATTGTGGGCCACGGGGAAGTATTGTGGACCACGGGGAAGTATTGTGAACCACGGGGAAGTATTGTGGGCCACGGGGAAGTATTGTGGGCCATGGGGAAGTATTGTGGGCCCAGGGGGAAGTATTGTGGACCACGGGGAAGTATTGTGGACCACGGGGAAGTATTGTGGACCACGGGGAAGTATTGTGGACCACGGGGAAGTATTGTGGGACACGGGGAAGTATTGTGGACCACGGGGAAGTATTGTGGACCACGGGAAGTATTGTGGGCCACGGGGAAGTATTGTGGGCCACGGGGAAATATTGTGGACCATGGGGAAGTATAATGGACCACGGGGAAGTATTATGGGCCACGGGGAAGTATTGTGGACCACGGGGAAGTATTGTGGACCATGGGGAAGTATAATGGACCACGGGGAAGTATTGTGGGACACGGGGAAGTATTGTGGACCACGGGGAAGTATTGTGGACCACGGGGAAGTATTGTGGACCACGGGGAAGTATTGTGGGCCACGGGGAAGTATAGTGGACCACGGGGAAGTATTGTGGACCACGGGGAAGTATTGTGGGCCACGGGGAAGTATAGTGGGCCACGGGGAAGTATAGTGGACCACGGGGAAGTATTGTGGGCCACGGGGAAGTATTGTGGGCCACGGGGAAGTATAGTGGACCACGGGGAAGTATTGTGGGACACGGGGAAGTATTGTGGACCACGGGGAAGTATTGTGGACCACGGGGAAGTATTGTGGACCACGGGGAAGTATTGTGGGCCACGGGGAAGTATAGTGGACCACGGGGAAGTATTGTGGACCACGGGGAAGTATTGTGGGCCACGGGGAAGTATAGTGGGCCACGGGGAAGTATAGTGGACCACGGGGAAGTATTGTGGGCCACGGGGAAGTATTGTGGGCCACGGGGAAGTATTGTGGACCACGGGGAAGTATTGTGGACCACGGGGAAGTATTGTGGCCCACGGGGAAGTATTGTGGGCCACGGGGAAGTATTGTGGACCACGGGGAAGTATTGTGGACCTCGGGGAAGTATTGTGGACCACGGGGAAATATTGTGGGCCACGGGGAAGTATAGTGGACCATGGGGAAGTATTGTGGACCACGGGGAAGTATTGTGGACCATGGGGAAGTATTGTGGACCACGGGGAAATATTGTGGACCATGGGGAAGTATTGTGGACCACGGGGAAGTATTGTGGACCACGGGGAAGTATTGTGGGCCACGGGGAAGTATTGTGGGCCACGGGGAAGTATTGTGGGCCACGGGGAAGTATAGTGGACCATGGGGAAGTATTGTGGACCACGGGGAAGTATTGTGGACCATGGGGAAGTATTGTGGACCACGGGGAAATATTGTGGACCATGGGGAAGTATTGTGGACCACGGGGAAGTATTGTGGACCACGGGGAAGTATTGTGGACCACGGGGAAGTATTGTGGGCCACGGGGAAGTATTGTGGACCACGGGGAAGTATTGTGGACCACGGGGAAGTATTGTGGACCACGGGGAAGTATTGTGGACCACGGGGAAGTATTGTGGGCCACGGGGAAGTATTGTGGACCACGGGGAAGTATTGTGGACCACGGGGAAGTATAGTGGACCGCGGGGAAGTATTGTGGACCATGGGGAAGTATTGTGGGCCACGGGGAAGTATTGTGGGCCACGGGGAAGTATAATGGACCGCGGGGAAGTATTGTGGGCCACGGGGAAGTATTGTGGACCACGGGGAAGTATTGTGGGCCACGGGGAAGTATTGTGGGCCACGGGGAAGCATTGTGGACCACGGGGAAGTATTGTGGACCACGGGGAAGTATTGTGGACCACGGGGAAGTATAGTGGGCCACGGGGAAGTATTGTGGACCACGGGGAAGTATTGTGGACCACGGGGAAGTATAGTGGGCCACGGGGAAGTATTGTGGACCACGGGGAAGTATAGTGGGCCACGGGGAAGTATTGTGGACCACGGGGAAGTATTGTGGACCACGGGGAAGTATTGTGGACCACGGGGAAGTATTGTGGACCACGGGGAAGTATTGTGGGCCATGGGGAAGTATAGTGGACCACGGGGAAGTATTGTGGACCACGGTGAAGTATTGTGGGCCACGGGGAAGTATTGGCCACGGGGAAGTATAGTGGGCCATGGGGAAGTATTGTGGGCCACGGGGAAGTATTGTGGACCACGGGGAAGTATAGTGGGCCATGGGGAAGTATTGTGGACCACGGGGAAGTATAGTGGGCCACGGGGAAGTATAGTGGGCCACGGGGAAGTATTGTGGGCCACGGGGATGTATTGTGGGCCACGGGGAAGTATTGTGGACCACGGGGAAGTATTGTGGACCACGGGGAAGTATAGTGGACCACGGGGAAGTATTGTGGACCACGGGGAAGTATTGTGGACCACGGGGAAGTATTGTGGACCACGGGGAGGTATTGTGGACCACGAGGAAGTATAGTGGGCCACGGGGAAGTATTGTGGACCATGGGGAAGTATTGTGGACCATGGGGAAGTATTGTGGACCATGGGGAAGTATTGTGGACCACGGGGAAGTATTGTGGGCCACGGGGAAGTATTGTGGGCCACGGGGAAGTATTATGGACCACGGGGAAGTATAGTGGGCCACGGGGAAGTATAGTGGACCACGGAGAAGTATTGTGGACCACGGGGAAGTATTGTGGGCCACGGGGAAGTATTGTGGACCACGGGGTAGTATTGTGGGCCACGGGGAGGTATTGTGGACCACGGGGAAGTATTGTGGACCACGGGGAAGTATTGTGGACCATGGGGAAGTATAATGGACCACGGGGAAGTATTGTGGGACACGGGGAAGTATTGTGGACCATGGGGAAGTATTGTGGACCACGGGGAAGTATTGTGGGCCACGGGGAAGTATTGTGGACCATGGGGAAGTATAGTGGGCCACGGGGAAGTATTGTGGACCACGGGGAAGTATTGTGGGCCATGGGGAAGTATTGTGGGCCACGGGGAAGTATTGTGGACCATGGGGAAGTATTGTGGACCACGGGGAAGTATAGTGGACCATGGGGAAGTATTGTGGACCACCGGGAAGTATTGTGGGCCATGGGGAAGTATTGTGGGCCACGGGGAAGTATTGTGGGCCACGGGGAAGTATTGTGGACCACGGGGAAGTATTGTGGACCACGGGGAAGTATTGTGGGCCACGGGGAAGTATTGTGGACCACGGGGAAGTATTGTGGACCATGGGGAAGTATTGTGGACCACGGGGAAGTATAGTGGACCATGGGGAAGTATTGTGGACCACCGGGAAGTATTGTGGGCCATGGGGAAGTATTGTGGGCCACGGGGAAGTATTGTGGGCCACGGGGAAGTATTGTGGACCACGGGGAAGTATTGTGGACCACGGGGAAGTATTGTGGGCCACGGGGAAGTATTGTGGACCACGGGGAAGTATAGTGGACCGCGGGGAAGTATTGTGGGCCACGGGGAAGTATTGTGGACCACGGGGAAGTATTGTGGGCCACGGGGAAGTATAATGGACCGCGGGGAAGTATTGTGGGCCACGGGGAAGTATTGTGGACCACGGGGAAGTATTGTGGGCCACGGGGAAGTATTGTGGGCCACGGGGAAGCATTGTGGACCACGGGGAAGTATTGTGGACCACGGGGAAGTATAGTGGGCCACGGGGAAGTATTGTGGACCACGGGGAAGTATTGTGGACCACGGGGAAGTATAGTGGGCCACGGGGAAGTATTGTGGACCACGGGGAAGTATAGTGGGCCACGGGGAAGTATTGTGGACCACGGGGAAGTATTGTGGACCACGGGGAAGTATTGTGGACCACGGGGAAGTATTGTGGACCACGGGGAAGTATTGTGGGCCATGGGGAAGTATAGTGGACCACGGGGAAGTATTGTGGACCACGGTGAAGTATTGTGGGCCACGGGGAAGTATTGGCCACGGGGAAGTATAGTGGGCCATGGGGAAGTATTGTGGGCCACGGGGAAGTATTGTGGACCACGGGGAAGTATAGTGGGCCATGGGGAAGTATTGTGGACCACGGGGAAGTATAGTGGGCCACGGGG
Organism: Somniosus microcephalus; assembly: GCF_052327205.1. Taxonomy (NCBI): domain Eukaryota; kingdom Metazoa; phylum Chordata; class Chondrichthyes; order Squaliformes; family Somniosidae; genus Somniosus; species Somniosus microcephalus. The sequence continues at coordinate 14,567,917 of NC_141017.1, read as the reverse complement.
AAGTATAGTGGGCCACGGGGAAGTATTGTGGGCCATGGGGATGTATTGTGGGCCACGGGGAAGTATTGTGGACCACGGGGAAGTATTGTGGACCACGGGGAAGTATTGTGGACCACGGGGAAGTATTGTGGACCACGGGGAAGTATTGTGGACCACGGGGAGGTATTGTGGACCACGAGGAAGTATAGTGGGCCACGGGGAAGTATAGTGGACCATGGGGAAGTATTGTGGACCATGGGGAAGTATTGTGGACCATGGGGAAGTATTGTGGACCACGGGGAAGTATTGTGGGCCACGGGGAAGTATTGTGGGCCATGGGGAAGTATTATGGACCACGGGGAAGTATAGTGGGCCACGGGGAAGTATAGTGGACCACGGAGAAGTATTGTGGACCACGGGGAAGTATTGTGGGCCACGGGGAAGTATTGTGGACCACGGGGTAGTATTGTGGGCCACGGGGAGGTATTGTGGACCACGGGGAAGTATTGTGGACCACGGGGAAGTATTGTGGACCACGGGGAGGTATTGTGGACCACGAGGAAGTATAGTGGGCCACGGGGAAGTATAGTGGACCATGGGGAAGTATTGTGGACCATGGGGAAGTATTGTGGACCATGGGGAAGTATTGTGGACCACGGGGAAGTATTGTGGGCCACGGGGAAGTATTGTGGGCCACGGGGAAGTATTATGGACCACGGGGAAGTATAGTGGGCCACGGGGAAGTATAGTGGACCACGGAGAAGTATTGTGGACCACGGGGAAGTATTGTGGGCCACGGGGAAGTATTGTGGACCACGGGGTAGTATTGTGGGCCACGGGGAGGTATTGTGGACCACGGGGAAGTATTGTGGGCCACGGGGAAGTATTGTGGACCATGGGGAAGTATAGTGGGCCACGGGGAAGTATTGTGGACCACGGGGAAGTATTGTGGGCCATGGGGAAGTATTGTGGGCCACGGGGAAGTATTGTGGACCACGGGGAAGTATTGTGGACCACGGGGAAGTATTGTGGGCCACGGGGAAGTATTGTGGACCATGGGGAAGTATTGTCGACCATGGGGAAGTATTGTGGACCACGGGGAAGTATTGTGGGCCACGGGGAAGTAGCTGATTCTCGGCTGCCTGCTACGTATTGGACTAATGCCTTGATGGTGACTGCTCCTGTACCATTTCCCCCCTTCCAGGCAACTTGCCCCAATCTCTCTGGTGTAAGGTGCTTTTATATTGCGTTTTATGCCTTGCTGGTGCTACCGACTACCAACGCACGGGTCTTGTTCAGTTGGCGGCAACACCGGCGTACTCTTGCCAGTGATTATAACTCTCGCTTAGTGCTTATAACAGCAGCTGTAATATCCATTTCACAGCCGGTTGTAGTTAGAAATGTGAGGGCCTAGTAACTTAGCAATGCACCTTGTAACAATGCCAAAATCGAGCTGCGATTTGCTCCTGGGGGTTGTTTCCGAGGGCTGCTTGGACAAAGCGATGAGAATCACAGAATCACAGAAACCCCACAGTGCAGATAGAGGCCATTTCGGCCCATCGAGCCTGCACCGACACATATCCCACCCGATCCCCGTAACCCCTACACCAACACATGTCCCACCCTATCCCCTGCAACCCCACATATTTAATCCCCCTAACACTAAGGGTCAATTTATCATAGCCAATCAACCTAACCCGCACATCTTTGGACTGTGGGAGGAAACCGGAGCACCCGGAGGAAACCCACGCAAACACGGGGAGAATGTGCAAACTCCACACAGACAGTCGCCCGAGGCCGAATTCGAACCCGGGTCCCTGGCGCTGTGAGGCAACAGTGCTAACCACTATGCCACCGAGAAGTCCAACTGTAATATTTATTTTCACTACCAAAATCACCGTAGACTTTGTGACTAACTTGAGCTCTACAGCTCAGCTGTGTAACTCTCCTGAGACTTCACTTATTAATAAAAGATATATTTTGCAATGTTATAGAGCAGAAGACAGCTGCTGTACCATAACTTCGCTCCACCCTGAGTGGTAGCACGGAGAAAGCGTCTCGTTCCATTTCCGAGCAGTATTCTTGGGGCAGTGGGAAGAAGAAGCAGTGGGAAGTGGAATCAAACAAAATAATACTAAGATGAGACAATTCTTCTGGAAATAAAATGGACTATGCAGTACTGTATTCACCCGCTCATTCATAGATTGTGTTTGTGCAGACAGCTTGTTTCAACTGTATAAGTTAGGGAGGGCCAGGGGTCACAATCTCAAGGTCAGTAAGGCCAGAACTAGGTTAGTTAGACGTTAGGCGGTGGTTCTTTTCCCAGAGAATAGTGAATGGGGGGGGGAACAGGCTGCCGGCTCAGGCGTTGAATTCCTTCAAGCGAGAGCTGGCCCTGTTTCTGGCTGGGGCGGCAATCACCTCGTACAAAAGGTAGGTACTGTATGATATTAATCAGGGCCAGGGTGGTCTCCTGGACTAGTTCTATTGCCTAAGGGGCTTGGAGCAATATTTCCTGTAAGCTGTGCGGCCACGCAGCGCTCCAGGGAACCCGTGCAGTCGGTTTGGTGGCTCTTCAATACAAAAACCGCGCGCTGCCAAAAAAAATTACAGGGAACATTGGGTTGGAGAGCAATATCCAGATTTTTTCCCTCCTAATTAGCCTGGGTTTTTATCTTCCCCAGCCCCCCTCTCCCAGGAGCTCACGTGGCTTTCGGGTGTGGTGGGGAGTATATATATTGTGATGGACATGGCATCGCAGTTGTGTGGGACAGGCTGAATGGACCAGAGGGTCTATTCCTGTCTGTCATTGTTCGTATGTTCATTGGTGAGAGCCTCGTTTAGGCAACAGGCGGTTAGAGTCATAGGGCTGGATTTTCATTGGGTCGTGGAGTCGGGATTGGAGGTGTGTGGGGGTTTAAAATCCCGAAAGCGGGGGTCCCGACCCCAACCCGCCTCCATGCCAGTTTCAAAGGAGGCAGGTACCCGCCCCGCACTGGGACCCGCCTCCCCGAGGCGGGAAGGGGATTAGTGCCAATTAACTGCCTGTTAACAGGCAGTTTTTAGCCTAATCCCTATTTTCATTGCTGAAATGTGGGATTCCCGACGGCTCCAAACCACACCAAGTTAGTGAGGCGGGCCGTCGGGCTGAAGGGCTTGGCGGGGTTGAGATGTCCGGTGTTCAGGTGAGTGATGGGTGCATGAGTGCAGAGGTAAGTGTGTTTGGTCTGTGTAAAGTGTTTAAAGAAGTTCTACTAACCTTTACTTACCTTTATAGCCTTCCTTCCTTCAGGTCTCGGGAGTCCCTCATCTCACCGGCACAGAAAGCAGAATGGCCGCCAGCTGTCAAAATCTGCAGCCTCTGCTTTCTGTTCCGGGGAGATCTCTAATTCATCCTGAGAGGAAGGAATTAACTTGGAGTACAGATTGTCAGTGTTTGACAGCTTCAAACAGTTGTAAAACGCTGATATTTTATCTGTCAAATGGTCTTGACAGATGAAATGTCAATCTGTGATGTCACCTGTTGCCGGGTGGCCCTTAATTGGCCTGCTGAGCCCACTGGGCGGGCTCAACAAGGTCAATCATGTCTAAATCGTGTGGGTTGGCTAGAACTCGATGGAGGCGGGACTACAACCCCGAAAGTTGTAGTCCCGCCTCCTCAATGAAAATCCAGCCCATAGAGTTATACAGCACAGAAAGAGGCCCTTCAGCCCATCGTGTCCGTGCCGGCCATCAAGCCCTGTCTATTCTAATCCCATTTTCCAGCACTTGGCCCGTAGCCTTGTATGCTATGGCGTTTGAAGTGCTCATCTAAATGCTTCTTGAATGTTGTGAGGGTTCCTGCCTCTACCACCCTTTCAGGTAGTGAGTTCCAGATTCCAACCACCCTCTGGGTGAAAAAGTTTTCCCTCAAATCCCCTCTAAACCTTCTGCCCCTTACCTTGAACCTATGCCCCCTGGTTATTGACCCCACTACTAAGGGGAAAACTTCCTTTCTATCTACCCTATCTATGCCCCTCATAATTTTGTACACCTCAATCAGGTCCCCCCTCAGCCTTCTCTGCTCTAAGGAAAACAACCTGTCTGTCCAGTCTCTCTTAAGCGCTCCAGCCCAGGTAACATCCTGGTGAATCTCCTCTGCACCCTCTCCAATGCAATCACATCCTTCCTATAGTGTGGCGACCAGAACTGCACACAGTATTCCAGCTGTGGCCTAACTAGCGTTTTGTACAGCTCCATCATAACCTCCCTGCTCTTATATTCTATGCCTCGGCTAATGAAGGCAAGTACCCCATATGCCTTTTTAACCACCTTATCTACCTGTCTTGCTGCCTTCAGGGATCTATGTACATGCACACCAAGGTCCCTCTGGTCCTCTGTCCTTCTTAGGGTCCTACCATTCATTGTGTATTCCCTTGCCTTGTTAGTCCTCCCAAAATGCATCACCTCACACTTTTCAGGGTTAAATTCCATTTGCCACTGTTCTGCCCATCTGACCAACCCGTCTATATCATCCTGTAGCCTGAGGCTTCCCTCCTCGCTATTTACCACTCCACCAATTTTCGTGTCCGTGTCATCTGCGAACTTACTGATCATACCTCCTACATTTATACCTAAATCATTAATGGACACAGGCTTCCAGTCACAAAAGCAACCTTCGACCATCACCCTCTGCCTCCTGCCACTAAGCCAATTTTGGATCCAATGTGCCAAATTGCCCTGGATCCCATGGGCTCTTACCTTTTTGACCAGTCTCCTATGTGGGACTTTGTCAAAAGCCTTATTGAAGTCCATGTAGACTACATCAACTGCACTACCCTCATCCACACACCTAGTCACCCCCTCGAAAAATTCAATCAAATTTGTCAGACATGATCTCCCCCTGACAAAGCCATGCTGACTATCCTTGATTAATCCTTGCCTCTCCAAGTGGGGACTAATTCTGTCCCTCAGAATGTTTTCCAATAATTTCCCTACCACTGATGTTAGGCTCACTGGCCTGTAACTCCCTGGTTTATCCCTACTACCCTTCTTGAATAATGGTACTACGTTAGCTGTTCTCGAGTCCTCTGGCACCCCCCCTGTGGCCAGAGAGGTCCTGAAAATTTGTGTCAGAGCCCCTGCAATCTCCTCCCTTGCCTCACAAAGCAGCTTGGGATACATCTCGTCTGGGCCGGGGGATTTATCCACTTTTAAGCCTGCTAAAACCGCTAGTACCTCCTCCCTCTCAATACTAATTTGTTGAAGTATATTACAATCCCCCTGCCTGATTGCTATGCCTACATCGTCCTTCTCCATAGTGAACACAGATGCAAAATATTCATTTAAAACCTCACATCTTCCGGCTCTACACACAGATTGCCACTTTGGTCCCTAATGGGCCCTACTCTTTCCTTGGTTATCCTCTTGCCCTTAATATACTTCTAAAACACCATGGGATTTTCCTTTATTTTGCCCGCCAGTGTTTTTTCATGCCCCCTCTTCGCTCTCCTAATTTCTTTTTTAAGTACCCCCCCTGCACTTTCTATACTCCTCTAGGGCTTCCACTGTTTTTAGTCCTTTGTATCTGCCAAAAGCCTCCCTTTTTTTTCCTAATCCATTCTTGTATATCCCTTGACATCCAGAGTTCCCTGGGCTTGTTGCTCCTACCCTTGACCTTTACGGGAACATGTTGGCGTTGTACTCGCTCTATTTCCTTTCTGAAAGACTCCCACTGCTCTGATGTGGATTTTCCTACAAGTAGCTGATCCCAGTCCACTTTGGCCAGATCCTACCTTATCATGTTAAAATCGACCTTCCCCCAATTTAGAACCTTTATTTCCGGTCCATCTTTGTCCTTTTCCATGACTACCTTAAATCTCACCGAATTATGGTCACTGTCACCTAAATGCTCTCCTACTGACACTTCTACCACTTGCCCGGCTACTTTCCCTGGAATGAAGTCCAGTACCGCCCCCTCTCTTGTAGGACTTTCTACATGCTGGCTCAAAAAACTCACCTGGATGCACTTTAAGAATTCTACACCCTCTAAGTCTTTCACACTCTGACTATCCCAGTTAATATTGGGGAAGTTGAAATCCCCTACTATTAATACCCAATTATTTCTACACTTCTCTGAAATTTGCCTACATATCTGTTCCTCTATCTCCCCCTGACTGTTTGGGGGCCTATAGTACACTCCCAGCAAAGTGCTTGCCCCCTTTTTGTTTTTAAGTTCTACCCATTGTGGTAAACCACTGTTTGTATTCCTGTTTGTCCTGTTTGTATTCCACTGTGTACATGCCTGGACATGCCTCGGCTGACTCCTCCCACAGGTCCTAGTATAAAGGTGACTGCTCCCCAGACCTTAGTATCATGGACCGGTCGACCACGCGAGGCAGACCTCCATTCTGTTGTTAATAAAAGCCTTTAGTTACTCTTCTAACTCTCAGTCTTTTATGAGTAATTGATAGCGCATCACCCATATGGCCTCATTAGAGGAACCTGCGAAGATATCATCCCTCCTTACGGCAGTAATTGACTCCTTGATTAATATTGCGACACCCCCTCCTCTTGTACACCCGCCTGAAGATTCTATACCCCAGAATATTGAGCTGCCAGTCCTGCCCTTCCCTCAACCATGTCTCTGTGATAGCAACAATATCATACTCCCATGTGTTCATCAACACCTTCAATTCATCTGCCTTACTCGCAAGACTCCTTGCATTAAAATAAATGCCATCCAGCCTTGCCATACTCCCTTGTGCCGTTACATATTTGCTCTGCCTTCCAGGCTGACTTTTTTCCTCTATATTTGGCTGTGCATCACCCCCTACTGTAGCTCCACTCCGTATCCCATCCCTCTGTCAAGTTAGTTTAAACCCCCCGCAACAGCACTAGCAAACCTCCCCGCAAGGATGTTGGTCCCGTTCCGGTTCAGGTGCAACCCGTCCGACTTGTACAGGTCCCACCTTCCCCAGAAGCAGACCCAGTGATCCAGGAAACTAAAGCCCTCCCTCCTGCACCAACTCTTTAGCCACGCATTCATCTGCTCTATCCTGCTATTCCTATACTCACTAGCACGTGGCACCGGGAGTAATCCAGAGATTACAACCTTTGAGGTCCTGCTTTTTAATTGCTACCTAGCTCCCTAAATTCTTGTTGCAGGACCTCATCCCCCTTTCTACCCATGTCGTTGGTACCAATGTGAACCACGACCTCTGACTGTTCGCCCTCCCCCTTCAGAATGCCCTGCAGCCGTTCAGTGACATCCTTGACCCTGGCACCAGGGAGGCAACATACCATCCTGGAGTCACGTCTGCTGCCACAAGAAACGTCTATCTGTTCCCCTTACGATAGAATCCCCTATCACTATTGCTCTCCCACTCTTTCTCCTCCCCTCCTGTGCAGCTGAGCCGCTCGTAGTGCCACGGACTTGGCTCTTGCTGCATTCCCCTGAGAAACCATCTCCCCTAGCAGTACCCAAAACGGAAAATCTGTTGGAGGGTGAGGTGGACCTAGGGGACTCCTGCACTACCTTCCTAGTACTTTTACTCTGTCTGGCGGTCACCCATTTACTGTCTGCCTGTGCACTCTTTACCTGCGGTGTGACCACCTCGTTAAACGTGCTATCCACGAAGATCTCAGCTTCGCGGATGCTCCACAGTGACTCCAGCCGCAGCCCCAGCTCCGAAACACGGATTTCGAGTAGCTGCAGCTTCCTGCACATGTGTTCGCCCTGGACACCTAAAGTGTCCTTGACTTCCCACGTAGCACAGGAGGAGCACGCCGAGCTGCCCTACCCTTAATTTACTCCCTTTCCTTCCTTTAAATTAAAGAATATTAAATACACTAGGGACCTTACTTCCCTTTAAACATTACTTACTCTAAACTAGAGACCTTACTTTTACTTTAACGACTGGACTGTAGAAATACTCACCAGGTCCTACTTACCAATCAGCTTTTTCCCTGGTTGTGATGTCACTTTAGCGGTTTCGCAGTTGTTGATTGACTGCTCCCGCTCTCGGACTCTTTCCTTGGTGTAAAGTAAGAACCAATTCCTACAGGGTGAAAAGTTAGGGAAAACAAAGGCGAAGCAAGGGAGCTCCTCCTTCCACTCCTCACCTAACTCCCTGACTCACCCAACTCTCAGCACTCTGTTTAAACCGCACCTAGGCAGTAGTGCTGGGGAATTGGCAGCAGCGTGGAATGGACCCCAAGAGGTGGAAGACACTGATTTGAGGCTAGGCACTTCCAAACAGGATGAGACATTTCAAAAGTTAAAATCTGGAGGTGAATCTCGCTGGCCATGGGCCTTCCGCAACCATTTCTCCCGACATAGCGACAGACTTAATATCTTCCGACCTCCTGGCAAACCCTGGATACTTTTCGATCGCACCAACCAGAGCTTCATCCTCACCTCAACCTTTACAATCTGCTGGCTCCCAGTCTCTCTCACAGACAAACTGCCTATCCCAGCCTGGTTGCTTTGACAACAAGCTGTCTCAGTCTCTGGCCATCCACAACTTCCATCCATCTTTCTCGAGACTTCTCGTAAACGGACTTTCCTCCTGAACCTGAACTCTGGCTGCAGCAGATGCTATAACCTTGTTCTACTCCTGGTCCATTACAGGCATATAATGACTACTGACCAGTTCTGCTTCCCACCCCAACTCTCTTCCTCCTTAACTTTCACCTCCCTCACTCCCTCTGCTCCACCATCAGTGGCCACTCATTCAGCCACTACACTGCCCTCTGGAACTCTTTACACAGTTCCCTCCATCTTGCCATCTCCCTCCCTGTTTTGAAACACCTCTTAAAAAAATCCTCCTCTTTGATCATGTCTTTGGTTCCCCATCCTAGCCTCTCCATTCCTCTTCCCCTTTCCTCCTTATTGCAAAGTACTCATATGAAGTGTGCTATATAAATGCAAATGTTGTCATGTGCACAGTCATAGAGTCATAGAGTTTTACAGCACAGAAAGAGGCCCTTCGGCCCATCGTGTCTGCGCCGCCCTTCCATCCCATCCAGTCTAATCCCATTTTCCAGCATTTGGTCCATAGCCTTGTATGCAATGGCATTTCAAGTGCTCATCCAAATGCTTCTTGAATGTTGTGAGGATCCCTGCCTCTACCACCCTTTCAGGCAGTGAGTTCCAGCTTCCAACCACCCTCTGGGTGAAAAAGTTCCTCCTCAAATCCCCCCTAAATCTCCTGCCCCTTACCCTGAATCTGTGCCCCCTTGTTATTGACCCCCCTACTAAGGGGAAAAGTTCCTCTTTATCTACCCTATCTATGCCCCTCATCATTTTGTACACCTCAATCAGGTCCCCCCTCAGCCTCCTTTGCTCCAAGGAAAACAACCCCAGCCTGTTGAGTCTTTCTTCATAGCTAAGGCGCTCCATCCCAGGTAACATCCTGGTGAATCTTCTCTGCACCCTCTCCAGAGCAATCACATCCTTCCTATAGTGAGGCGACCAGAACTGCACACAGTACTCCAGCTGTGGCCTCACCAGCGTTTTGTACAGCTCCATCATAACCTCCCTGCTCTTATATTCTATGCCTCTGCTAATGAAGGCAAGTATCCCATATGCCTTTTTAACCACCTTATCTACCTGTTCCGCTGCCTTCAGGGATCTATGTACATGTACACCAAGGTCCCTCTGACCCTCTGTACTTCCTAGGGTCCTACCACTCATTGTGTATTCCCTTGCCTTATTTGTCCGTCCAAAATGCATCACCTCGCACTTTTCCGGGTTAAATTCCATTTGCCACTTTTCCGCCCATCTGACCAACCCGTTAATATCGTCCTGTAGCCTGAGGCTTTCCTCCTCGCAATTTACCACCCCACCAATTTTCGTGTCATCCGCGAACTTACTAATCATACCCTTTACATTCTCATCCAAATCGTTAATGTAGATCACAAACAGCAAGGGACCGAGCACCGATCCCTGAGGTACCCCACTGGACACAGGCTTCCAGTCACAAAAGCAACCTTCGACCATCACCCTCTGCCTCCTGCCACTCAGCCAGTTTAGGATCCAACGCGCCAAGGCCCCCTGGATCCCATGGGCTCTTACCTTCTTGACCAGTCTCCTATGCGGGACTTTGTCAAAAGCTTTACTGAAGTCCATGTAAACCACATCCACAGCATTTCCCTCATCTACACACCTAGTCACCCCCTCGAAAAATTCAATCAGATTGGTCAGACATGATTTACCTTTGACAAAGCCATGCTGACTATCCCCGATTAATCCTTGCCTCTCCAAGTGGAGACTAATTTTGTCCCTCAGAATTTTTTCCAATAATTTCCCCACCACAGATGTTAGGCTCACTGGCCTGTAATTCCCTGGTTTATCCCTGCTACCCTTCTTGAATAATGGTACTACGTTAGCTGTTCTCCAGTCCTCTGGTACATCCCCTGTGGCCAGAGAGGTTCTGAAAATTTGTGTCAGAGCCCCTGCAATCTCCTCCTTTGCCTCACACAACAGCCTGGGATACATCTCATCCGGGCCTGGGGATTTATCCACTTTTTGGCCTGCTAAAACCGCTAGTACCTCCTCCCTCTCGATGCTAATATGTTCAAGTATGTCACAGTCCCCTTGCCCGACTTCTATGTCTACATCCTCTTTCTCCACAGTGAACACGGAGGCAAAAAATTCATTTAAAACCCCCCCCACTTCATCTGGCTCTACACACAGCTTGCCACTTTGGTCCCTAATGGGCCCTACCCTTTCCCTGGTAATCCTCTTGCCCTTAATATACTTATAAAACATCTTAGGATTTTCCTTTATTTTGCTCGCCAGTGTTATTTCATGGCCCCTCCTCGCCCTCCTAATTTCCTTTTTGAGTATGCCCCTGCACCTCTTATACTCCTCTAGGGCTTCCACCGTCTTTTGTCTTTTGTAACTGCCAAAAGCCCCCCTTTTTTTCCTAATGCATTTTTGTATATCCTTTGTCATCCAAGGTTCCCTTTGCTTGTTGGTCCCACCCTTGACCTTTACAGGAACATGTTGGTGTTGTACTCTCTCTATTTCCCTTCTGAAAGCCTCCCACTGTTTTGATGTGGATTTTCCTATAAGTAGCTGCTCCCAGTCCACTTTGGCCAGATCCTGTCTTATCTTATTAAAATCGGCCTTCCCCCAATTTAGAACCCTTATTTCCGGGCCGTCTTTGTCTTTTTCCATGACCACCTTAAATCTCACCGAATTGTGGTCACTATCGCCAAAATGCTCTCCTACAGACACTTCCACCACTTGCCCGGCTACATTCCCCAGAATTAGGTCCAGTACCGCCCCCTCTCTTGTGGGACTTTCTACATGTTGGCTCAAAAAGCTTTCCTGGATGCACTTTAAGAATTTTGCACCCTCCAAGCCTTTCACACTCTGACTATCCCAATTTATATTGGGGAAGTTGAAATCCCCCACTATTATTACCCTATTATTTTCACACTTTTCTGAGATTTGCCTGCATATCTGTTCCTCTATCTCCCCCTGACTGTTTGGGGGCCTATAGTACACTCCCAGCAAAGTGCTTGCCCCCTTTTTGTTTTTAAGTTCTACCCATATGGCCTCATTAGAGGAACCCGCTAGTATATCATCCCTCCGTACAGCAGTAATAGACTCCTTAATTAATATTGCAACACCCCCTCCCCTTTTACACCCCCCTCTGTCTCGCCTGAAGATTCTATACCCCGGAATATTCAGCTGCCAGTCCTGGCCCTCCCTCAACCATGTCTCCGTGATAGCAACAATATCGTACTCCCATGTGCTCAACAACAACTTCAGTTCATCCACCTTATTTGCAAGACTCCTTGCATTAAAATAAATGCCTTCCAGCCCTGCCATATTCCCTTTTGCCTTCACATCTTTGCTCTGCCGTCCCTGCTGACTTGTTTTTTCCTCCCTATTTGGCTGTACATCACCCCCTACTATAGCTCCACTCTGTATCCCATCCCCCTGCCGAGTTAGTTTAAACCCTCCCCAGCAGTGCTAGCAAACCTCCCCGCAAGGATATTGGTTCCCCTCTGGTTCAGGTGTAAACCGTCCGACTTGTACAAGTCCCACCTGCCCCAGAAGCAGTCCCAGTGATCCAGGAAACTAAAGCCCTCCCTCCTGCACCATCCCTTTAGCCACGCATTCATCTGTTCTATTCTCCTATTCCTATACTCACTAGCACGTGGCACCGGGAGTAATCCAGAGATTACACCCTTTGAGGTCCTGCTCCTTAACCTTGCCCCTAGCTCCCTAAATTCTTGCTGCAGGACCTCATCCCTCTTCTTACCTATGTCGTTGGTACCAATGTGGACCACGACCTCTGGCTGTTCACCCTCCCCCTCCAGAATGCCCTGCAGCCGCTCAGTGACATCCTTGACCCTGGCACCAGGGAGGCAACAAACCATCCTGGATTCACGTCTACGGCCACAGAAACGCCTATCTGTTCCCCTTACTATAGAATCCCCTACCACTATTGCTCTCTCACTCTTTTCCCTCCCCTCCTGGGCAGCAGGAGCGCCCCCAGTGCCAGGAAGCTGGCTGCTGCTGCCTCCCCCTGGTGAGTCATCCCCCCCAACAGTATCCAAAATGGTATACCTGTTTGAGAGGGGAATGGTCACAGGGGTTTTCTGCACTACCTGCCTACTTCTATTGCTCCGCCTGATGGTCACCCCTTTCCTTTCTTCCTGTGTAGCCCTTCCCTGCGGTGTGACCAACTCACTAAACGTGCTATCCACGACTTTCTCAGACTCGTGAATGCTCCACAACCCATCCACCCGCAGCTCCAGCTCCTCAATGCGGTCTGCTAATAGCTGCAGATGGATGCATTTCCTGCACACGTAGTCACCAGGGGCAGTGCCCCTGAATTCCCACATAGAGCAGGCGGAACACATCACGGGGCTGGGCTCTCCTGGCATGACTTACCCCTTAATTAATTTAAATTAATTTACTATCACCAATTAAAGATATCTCTAAGGCGCTTGTATAGTCTACCAACAGTACCTGCTACACCAGAAAAGACCCCGGTAACTATAAACTACAGAGTTAGAGTTTAAAAAAGAGAAATACTCACCAACCAATCACCTACCTGCTCCCTGGTGACGTCACACTCTGATTTCTTTTTACCTCCCTCCTCTGCTGTATCGGCACACATCTGTTTGTACCCTCGCAGCACCCTCACTCTCTGATTTGAAGGACCTCCTTCATGGGGTATTCAGTTTTCTTGGCTCCAGTATTGTGACTGAAGATGTCTTTCTGTGAAGGAGAATGGGAGTCGGTGTGTCACAGACTGATTGCCCCCAAGTGTAAGCTCACTCTTCATCCCGTAGGAGCCCTGTGAATTTTTGAACCACTTGCTTTTCCCTGTAAACACATGATTCGCCTATTTAATGAACTCGGTGCTGCTTGGAATCAGTGTGGTGGCTGATTTCCCAGGTTTGTGTTAATTCCCAAGTGGGTGGTGTGAGATCTGTAGAGTTTTAATGTCTCCTGTCGCTGTGTGCTGGGAACTGTTTATCGAGTCAAAGCTTTTGGATGGATTTCAGTTGAAACGTTCTAATTTTAGATGCTCAATGACCTCTCTAGTGATTTGCTGTGGTTGTCACTGTGATCCCCGCTGCTTTACTGAATAAACACTGCACACTACTCAAAAGTGGCTGCTACGTGGGGGCCTCATGCAGGAAAGGAAAGAAACCATTCTTTTCTCATTTTTTGCCTGCATATTCAATGTTACTTATCACAGAATCACAGAAACCCCACAGTGCAGATAGAGGCCATTTCGGCCCATCAAGCCTGCACCGACACATATCCCACCCGATCACCGTAACCCCTACACCAACACATATCCCACCCTATCTCCGTAACCCCACGTATTTAATCCCCCTAACACTAAGGGTCAATTTATCATAGCCAATCAACCTAACCCGCACATCTTTGGACTGTGGGAGGAAACCGGAGCACCCGGAGGAAACCCACGCAAACACTGGGAGAATGTGCAAACTCCACACAGACAGTCACCCGAGGCCGGATTCGAACCCGGGTCCCTGGTGCTGTGAGGCAACAGTGCTAACCACTATGCCGCACAGCTGTGCACCAGTAACTGTGTGTGCGTAAGGGGGCTGGGGGTGGATTACTTGTGCATCTCTGTGTACGTGTGATGCACAGGGACGTTTTCTAATTTGCAGGTGCTATATAAATGAAGATCGTTCTGTTTTCTCAATTTGACTTGTGTGAGGGACAGTGATGAAGAAAGTGTTTCCCATTTTTCCTCTTCTGTTGGGTGATAACTGAATAACGCTGATAAGAGAGGATATTGAAAAAAGTTTACATTAACTGCATTACTGGGCTGCAGTTCAATGTCTGAGCACTGGCGTCTCCCACAGTTTCGGGTGCTGAGAGTTTCTGAGTTTTACGGTGCTTGTTCAGCTCGAATGAAAACGCTTGTGGTGGCAGGAAGTGTCAGTCGGGATTATCAGTGGCGAATGCTGCTGGATGTTGTGAGCCTATATTTAAAAGTGATGTGATTACTTTCCTGATGTCACAGTTTGCTCCCTCTGGCCCTGAAAATGTAAATGTTTGACACTTCATGTGCCAGGGGAGCTTTTAACATCTAACCAAACCACAGGAACAGGGAGTTGGGTTCTCAGCTCGGCTTCTGACAATGCCGCACTCCCTCACTGCTGCACCAAAGTGGCAGCCTAGATTATGTACTCCATTTCTGGAGTGGGACTTGAACCAACAACCTTCTGATTGGGAAACAAGAGTGTTACCTGTGTCAGCTGTGGCTCAGTGGGTAGCACGCTCGCCTCTGAGTCAGAAGGTTGTGGGTTCAAGTCTCACGCCAGGGACTTGAGCATAAAAATCTAGGCTGACACTCCCAGTGCAGTGCTGAGGGAGCGCTGCACTGTCAGAGGTGCCGTCTTTCGGATGCGACGTTAAACCGAGGCCCCGTCTGCTCTCTCAGGTGGGCGTAAAAGATCCCACGGCACTATTTTGAAGAAGAACAGGGGAGTTATCCCTGATGTCCTGGCCAATATTTATCCCTCACTCAACATCACTAAAAAACATTGCTGCTTGTGGGAGCTTGTTGTGCGCAAATTGGTTGCCGCGTTTCCCACATTACAACAGCGACTACACTCCAAAAGTAATTCATTGGCTGTAAATGCTTTGGGACGACCGGTGGTTGTGAAAGGTGCTATAGAAATGCAAGTCTCTCTTTACCAGCTGAGCTAATGTAACACTTGGCTAGGAACAATAGTTGCTGGAAGGCTTTACATGGAGGCTGGGTATGAGAACGTTTGCTGATATAGCCATGGTTGGGTTGCAGAGGCAGTCAACTGGTACTGATACTTCACACTTTCACCTGGAGGCTGGGGTATGAGAACGTTTGCTCATATAGCCATGGTTGGGTTGCAGAGGCAGTCAGCTGGTACTGATACTTCACACTTTCCCCTGGAGGCTGGGGTATGAGAACGTTTGCTCACATAGCCATGGTTGGGTTGCAGAGGCAGTCAGCTGGTACTGATACTTCACACTTTCACCTGGAGGATGGGGTATGAGAACGTTTGCTGATATAGCCATGGTTGGGTTGCAGAGGCAGTCAGCTGGTACTGATACTTCATACTTTCACCTGGAGGATGGGGTATGAGAACGTTTGCTCATATAGCCATGGTTGGGTTGCAGAGGCAGTCAGCTGGTACTGAAACTTCACACTTTCCCCTGGAGGCTGGGGTATGAGAACGTTTGCTGATATAGCCATGGTTGGGTTGCAGAGACAGTCAGCTGGTACTGATACTTCACACTTTCGCCTGGAGGCTGGGGTATGATGCGTGTCCATATTGTGGTTAAGGGGATGGTAGCAATACTCTTCATTGTGAGTTGTATTGCTCACCGTGCTGCTTTTGCAATGCTCCTGGTGACTGCTGTCTGTCTAGCAGAGACTCAAAACGACACTTGTCAGTTGACTAATGACTGGCGATTGTCCTCCGTGCCGGGGGAATTAAGGTAAGCATGGTCATTTTGAGTTTGATGTGCCTCCACCTCATGATGGGAGACTGAACCAAGTCACACCCCTCCTGTGGCAGACTCGGCCATTCAATACCTGACTCCTTGGGCCTCCCGGGCACTACTGATGATTGGCTACCCAGCCTGTAAGCCTGGGCTTCTTCCTACTGTGTTCCAAATAACTCTGCAAGCCAGTGCCATAACGAGTAGGGTGGTCCTGGCTCGACAAGCAGCGGGAAGCTCGCTAGTGCAACGTGCTTATAGGCTGTGGTAATATTAGCATACCCACGCGCACAACCTCCCAGGTGATTCAAGTGTGCCCCTACCAGGAGAGAATGGGCACTCCGTATCATGCCAACAGAAACTCTATACCTGTGTGGCTTTCACAGCACATTAGTTCGGAAACTCTTGAACATGGGGATGAGTCTCCACCTGTGTCAACCGGCTGACTAAAGAGAATCATGTGTGAGCCTATACATTGGGTGTTGGTAGACTATTCGACCGTGAAGCATCACTGTCGAGCCTAATCACATCCCCGTGCCATGTGTGCACACTTTCTAGGGTAGCATTCATGACCGAGAACTCTGGCTTATTTTCTTTACCTTTGTCAGAAGCAAGTTGAAAATTGTTGTCGCAGTAGCTCTGTCAATCTAACTTAGGGGGTGATTTTGCCAGCCCTGGGGAGGCGGGACTGCTGGGAAAATGGCAGAATTTGGGGGCGGGTGCCCAACCCACCTCCATGCCATCTTCCTTGGAGGCGGGTAGCCGTCTCCTTGGAGGCGGGAAGGGATTAAAACCTATTAACTGCCTGTTAACAGGCAGAAAATAGGATTATCCCCTTTTTGCCCTCAAGTGCGGGCTTCCCGAAGGCTCTGAAACCCGCCAGCTCAGCGAGGCGAGTACTGGGTCTGTGGGGGTCGGGGGGGGTGCAAAAGTGTGGTGTGAAGGTAAGTGATGGGTGCAAGAGTGTAGAGGTGAGTATCTGAGGTAAGTGCAAAGTGTTTTGAAAAGTGTACTTTCTTTGTTTCTTCCTGCAGGCTTCAGTCGGTTTGTATGCAGAGAGTCTCAGATCTCCGTGTTGCAGATGAGAGATGGCCGTTGCATTCTCAGATGCAACAACCATCTCAATTCTGTAAAACGAAGCAGTTTGGTGAGGTCTTGAATGCAAGAACTCATCAAACTGCAGAGAATGTCAGAGTTTGACAGCTTCACAGAGCTGTCAAACGATGACAATTCATCTGTCAAAGTTTTTGACAGATGAAACATCATACGTTGACGTTCTCTGCAACCAGCTTTCCCTTAATTGGCCTGCTAAACCCGCTGGGCGGGCTTAACAAGGTCAATCAAGGGAAAATAGCGTGGGTTGGCCACAAATCGATGGAGGTGGGACATCGGCCCACCAAGCAGCAGTCCCACCTCCAACATGCCCCTTTAATAAAATCGCCCCCTAAGATTAGATAACTCATCGCAGACCACCACTTTTCTGATCTAGGTACTCGCTTAACTATCTGAGCCATCAGGGAAGCTCTGCATTAAAAAAAAATATACAATCAACAATACCTTCAAAAAATTTCTTCATAAAAGTTGTAGCTGAAAGCTTGATTCTCCTACTGAAAACAGTGGCGGATATAATACTGTTCTCATGGGCCTTCTCATTCCAGTGCTGCTGTATTCTCCTTGTGCCAACTACTCGTTGTCTTTAGGTGTGTTGTAGATTGATGCCAGAGGATGTCTTAATGCTCCCTTCCAACTTCGAGACTTTTAATATTACAACCTTCCTATTGTTTTTTGCATGATGCAACAATTTACTAACCTTGCTAAGCAAACATGAATGTTTGTAGCGCTGTATGTAACCAGCAGAATCCATAACATCACCAACTGAACATCAGTAAACCACTATGATCTGAAGGGAGCTGTGTGGACTGTATAGGAAGTTAGTCGTCCTGCTATTCATGCTAGTCCCAGTTCTGTATACATCGATTTAACATTTATTTGTCTTTAAAACAGGTTATCTGGTCATTTATCTCATTGCTGTTTGTGGGACCTTGCTGTGTGCAAATTGGCTGCCATGTTTCCCTACATTA
Organism: Somniosus microcephalus; assembly: GCF_052327205.1. Classification (NCBI taxonomy): domain Eukaryota; kingdom Metazoa; phylum Chordata; class Chondrichthyes; order Squaliformes; family Somniosidae; genus Somniosus; species Somniosus microcephalus. The sequence continues at coordinate 14,549,881 of NC_141017.1, read as the reverse complement.
CGACAGTGACTACCCTTTTTTTTATATAAAGTACTTAATTGGCTGTAAAGCTCTTTGCGATGTCCTGAGGCCATGAAAGACCCTATATAAATGCAAGTTCTTTTCATTCTTTGTGACATAGTGATGACCCAAAGCTCCCCTGTGCTAAACGACAATCGGCTACAATTTGAGTCAGCCATTCGGCCCCTCGAGCCTGCTCCGCCATTCAATAAGATCACAGCTGATCTTCTACCTCAACTCCACGTTCCTGCACTATCCCCATAGCCCTTGATTCCCTCAATATACAAAGATGAATAAAAATAAATAAAAATATGCAAAGATGAGCTCTTGAATCTAGCAAATTGCTTTAAATACCGTGGTGCTTTTATAGGGGATATTTGACAAGCAGGCGTGAATGCGCTGGGTTGGAGGTTTAATTGGAGTGCCAGTGCCTCCAGGTGCACTGGGTTCGAGCTTCAATTGGAGTGTGTGTCCAAGTGCACTAGGTTAGATGTTCAGTTGCTGTCTGATGCAATGGTTGAATTAGATTCAGATTGACATCGGTGCATCGGATGTTGAATGTTTTTGTCAGTAATGAGCACAGTTGTGTGTTGCTAACCGCTATTTCCAGAAGTCAAGCTCTCAGGGCAGGGTTCTGTGCCTTTTGTGGCATTCCTTCTGTGTGAAGAGTTCTGGGAGTGTATTAAATCCTTCTTGTAGAAGCAAATATGAAGTATTTATGCGACTTCCAAAGCGAAACGGTTTTCAAGTTAATCAAGTCTCGTGTTGCCCTGCCTGAGATGACTGGTTAATCAGTGTTGCCTTCCCTCTGACTGTTTGTGAGCTGCAGTTCACGATGTGGTGCAGTGATAGCAGCCTGCTCTGAATACAGAATGTGACTGTGGTTTTCCAGTGGAATTGATGAGAGTACTCTGCCAATCTCCAGGTTCACACACTCCTCTGTGTAACTGAATGTGTTCCAGCATGGCACAAAGAACAGGCGGGGTGATTTCAAATTCAAAACTGTTGCTTTAATTCACTGGTACAGCACACATTAGAAATTGTAATTATTACTCAGTCACACCAACGCACTGAAGCATCACCATAATCTAACACTTTGTTGGTCTCTGTAACTATGACAATCTTGGCTTAACAGCAAAGCGATCTGCATTCTGTTGTTCTGTGTCATTCTTCTTGGCCCGAGCCACATCCGTGACATTAACGACCGAGACTGTTTGTCAATTCCAAAATGCAACATCCAGCCAACCCTCATTCTGATTTATTGGAATCTGCACTTAAGTTGTCGGTCCTGAAGGCCAGGAGCTTTGTGAACCGTGACAGTTGTCCAAACGTCATTGTAATATATTTATTTTCTTTTATTGCAGTGAAAGATTTCTTAGCGAAAGCGAAAGAGGAGTTCTTAGAGAAATGGGAGTCCCCAACACAGGTAGGTCACAGATGTCCTTCAAGAGAGCCCGATATAGGTAGGTCACACACTTGCAATAATCCAGCCATTCATTGGTGCACAATAATCAAATTAAATTGGATTGATATGTTTTCTGTTGCGATGCAGCAGAGAGTAAGGGAATAGTGGCAGTATTTACTGGCTGTATTTGGCATCAAATCTTCCTCTGACAGCTTATTGGCCTGTGCTGTTATTCTGTGGGAACTATTACCACACCCCCCCCTCCCCCCGACAGAATTTAGAAGAATCTCACCATAGAATCTGTGTAGCCCAGAAAGGCAGCAACATTGTTGTGCAATTTGTACGATTGAAAGTCTCAGCCTGGAAATTCCTGGCACCCTGCTCTGCTGCCAAAAGTGTGCCCGGGCGGGACTTCCGTCCACCTGTTGAGCCAGGCTGATTACCCCATGCCAGGGACAGAGCATTTGCATAATAGGGGAGGGCACCACCCCATTAATGCCGCTACAGTACTAGGGCGCCTGCCCTGCAGGGCACGGGGATCTTGGAGTGGTACCATGCCACTCCGTCAGGGGGACACAGCCCAATCTGGCCTAAGTGCTCAAAAGGAAAACAAATTGAAGCGCTTGCTACCCCCTGGTTATTGTGCTGCTCTCGCAATGGCAGTCGATTTCTCCGAGATCGATTGACGTTAGGATATGGCAGTGGCCGCCCATTTATAACTGTTAAAGGAAAGTGTTGTGTATGTACCTTTAAGAGAATAACTGGTCTCAGACTGCAGTACCGGCAGTGACCACCCCTGTATAAAAGGCGCTAGTAAGCCTCTAGTTTCAGTTTCCCGATTGACTCCTTTCAGTAAAGACTTGTTTTGTTCAACTCCTGCTGTCCGTGTCTCAATCATACACGGACATAATACTGGCGACGAGCAGATACGAACTTACCTACAGTCTGCACCACCTCCTGGGATCCATTCCTGAAGCGAAGTGAGCAGAGGTCGAGGCCAGAAGGAAGAAAGAAGCAGTAGAAACGGGCGTCGACCGTGGGCATCCGCCCCTGAGTTAGCGGAGTTGAAGATTGCTGGAGAAGCTGTCGAAAGCGGGGCCTGGTTCCTGTCGACGGTGCTTCAGCTAATCGGGCTAGTGGCAGGTAGTGCACTGATCCTTCCTGGGCTGCGGCAGTCACGAACTCGAGCGGGTGGCTTGCAACGGGGCCGAGCAGCGTTGTCGGGAAGAGGAGAGAGAGAGGGTGGAGCACAAAGGGCGCGGCCGGTGCTACGAAGCCGGGCTGCGTACAGACCCGAGAAGAGGGAGGCAAGAGTCCCACAGGGTTTTTCCACGACGGGAAAAAATTTAAAAAAAAGAAATATTAAACGCGCAGGTAACCGCGAGGAGCTGCAGGTTACAACGGAAACCGCGGAAAGCAGCGCTAGCAACAGCGGGGAAGAAGGCAAAGCGCGGGAGGCGCCATTTTGTTAAATCGGGGAAGAAGGCAAAGCGCGGGAGGCGCCATTTTAGATTTGCAAGATGCCGAAGACTGGCTGTATCACTGCCTTTGATAATACAATAGAGGACTGGACCACGTATGTGGAAAGAGTCGAGGTATATTGCAAGGCAAACGAAATAGCTGATGAGAAAAAGGCATCGGTATTGCTAAACTTAATGGGCGCTAGAACGTACGGCCTATTGCGGGACCTGATTACTCCAGCCAAACCGAAGGTGAAGAGTTTTAACGAAATTGTTGCTGTCCTACAGGAACACCTAAACCCTGCACCGCTGCTGATAGCAGAAAGATTTAAATTCCACAGGAGAACTCAGCATAAAGATGAGAGCAATGCTGAGTACCTTACGGAACTACGCAAGCTATCAAAGCACTGCCAGTTCGGAGCAGGACTGGCAGATACCCTACGGGACAAATTTGTCTGTGGACTCCTGAGTGAAGGAACCCAGAAGAAGTTACTCTCAGAGAAAGAGCTGACGCTAGATAAGGCTTTCAGCGTGGCAGTATCGTACGAAGCAGCAGCCAGGGGAGCTGCGGAAATGCAACAAAAGCCACAGGAATACGGCACCCACGAAATGACACGGGGATTTGCAAAATGTTATCGCTGCGGCAGAACTAACCATGACCAGAAGGACTGCTGGTCCAAGGACAAAATATGCAGGCAATGCGGAAAGATGGGACACACTGCACGAGTTTGCAGGTCTGGGAAGAAGACCAGCGACAACAAAAAGGCTACTAAGGAACCATACAAGAAAGTACAAAAGATGACGGACAGTAGTTCCGAAGACCAGATGAGCGATAGTGAATCCGGGAACAAGAGACTAAGCTGTCTCAAACTTCACAATGTAATCGCAAAAGAGGATCACCGAACCATTTGGGTCACCCTTACGATAGCAGGGTCCCAAGTTAAAATGGAATTGGATACAGGATCAGCGCTAACCGTCATGAATCGACGAGACTACGAGCGGCTATTCTCACACATACCCTTGAGAGAGACATCCATCGTCTTGACGACGTATACGGGGCAAAAAGTATACCCCAGAGGAAAAATAAGGGTGCCTGTCGAATACAACGGCAAGAAAATACGGAAATTGTATCTCTACATACTGCAAAATGGTGGACCACCGTTATTGGGACGTGAATGGATCAGGAAGATAAGCTTAGATTGGCACTCCATTCATGCAATGACGGTGGATGGTAAAAAAGATGAAGACGTCACTCCTGGACGATTGTCAACAATCTTAGCTAACGCCAAAGAGGTATTTCAACAAGAACTGGGCACTCTTAAAGGCGTAACTGCCTCGATAAAAATAGAAGAGAATGCAATTCCCAAGTTTTTCAAAGCAAGACCGGTACCATATGCAATTCGCCCAGCTGTTGAGGCAGAGCTGGAGAATCTGGAGAAGGCAGGCGTGTTGTCTAAGGTCGACTGGAGCGAGTGGGCGACACCCATCGTTCCTGTCATGAAGAAAACGTTAAGCAATAAGTCTGAGGAGCCAAGGAAGGTTCGCATCTGTGGGGATTTCAAGGTGACGGTGAACCCAGTCCTTCACACAGTACAATATCCTCTTCCAAGGATAGAAGACATCTTCGCCTCACTATCTGGAGGGAAGCGTTTTACAAAAATTGACCTAGCACAAGCATATTTGCAGATGGAGGTTGAAGAATCCTCTTGGAAGTATCTCACGATAAATACTCACAAAGGTCTTTACCAGTATCATCGATTGGTATTTGGAGTAGCATCGGCTCCAGCGATATGGCAAAGAGCGATGGAACAAGTCCTGCAAGGGATTCCGGGGACTCAGTGTTACTTGGACGACATCCTTGTGACAGGTGAAGATGACAGTAAACACTTTGACAACCTAGAACAGGTGCTCACTAGACTATGGGAACATGGGCTACAAGCCAACCGCCCCAAGTGCGAGTTTTTTAAGAAACAGATATTGTATTGTGGCCACGTGATTGATGAAGAGGGGTTACATAAGTCCCCTGACAAAATTGAAGCGGTTGTTAAGGCCCCAGCGCCTGAAAATGTGTCGCAACTGAGGTCATTCCTCGGATTGGTGAATTACTACCATAAGTTTTTGCCGAATTTGTCGACAATTCTGCACCCACTGAACGCCCTACTACGAACGGGAGTAGCATGGAAATGGAGCAATGACTGTAAGCGGGCCTTTCAGAAGAGTAAGGACTTAATCACTTCAAAAGAAGTATTGGCTCACTACAACCCAGCACTGCCGATCAGACTGGCGTGTGATGCGTGTCCCTACGGCATTGGGGCGGTACTGTCACATAAATTCCTTGATGGTTTAGAGAGGCCGATAGCTTTTGCGTCACGCTCGTTAACTTCTGCCGAGCGTAACTACGCCCAGATTGACAGAGAGGCCCTCGGCCTAGTGTGGGGGGTGAAGAAGTTCAATCACTACCTGCACGGTCAAAAATTTGCTCTACTAACCGATCGTCAACCTCTTGTCTCCATTTTCAACCCTCAGAAGGGCGTACCGATAATGACAGCGCAACGGCTGCAGAGGTGGTCCCTTTTCCTAGGGGCACACCAATATGACATCGAGTACAAAGGAACTAAACAGCATGGGAATGCTGATGGATTGTCGCGCCTACCGTTGCCGACGGTGGAAGAAGACCTTGCAGTGGATCCAATGGAGTTATTCCACTCGACCATAGTCGAATGTCTCCCTGTGACGAATGCAAACATAGAAAAGGAAACACGGAATGACCCGACACTATCACGGGTCTGATTTAACGGTGAAGGGATGGCCAGCACATGGCGAACCACTGCTGCCAGCATTCTCGCCGAGAAGAGAACAGCTGTCAGTGTGCAGAGGAACCTTGATGTGTGGATCCAGAGTAGTAATTCCACCTAAGTTGACGGATAGAGTGCTCAATGAGCTTCATGAGGGTCATCTGGATGGGGTAAAAATGAAGAACTTAGCCAGAGCGTTTGTGTGGTGGCCGGGAATCGATAGAGAAATCGAAGAGATGACCAAGAGCTGTGCAGGATGCCAGAAGGTCCAAAACGCCCCACCACAAGCTCCTCTACATCCATGGGAGTGGCCCTCATCTCCATGGCAAAGGGTGCACATTGATTTTGCTGGTCCCTTCATGGACTCGATGTTTTTAATTGCGGTGGATGCACATTCAAAGTGGCCAGAGGTAATAAAAATGTCCTCAACCACCACAGAAAAAACTATCACAGTCTTACGAACCATATTCGCCAGGAATGGACTGCCTGAACAGATTTGCTCTGACAATGGACCACAGTTTGTGTCTGAAGAGTTCCGGAAGTTCTTAAAGAACAATGGTGTTAAGCATTACACATCTGCCCCATATCATCCAGCCACTAATGGATTGGCCGAGAGGTTTGTTCAAACATTCAAGAAGGCTATCAAGGCAATGTGTAATGAAGATATACCCCTACAACACAAGGTGGACAACTTCTTGTTTGCCTACCGGAATGCGACACATGCGGTTACCAACCAAACTCCAGCCATGATGTTCTTCAATCGAAGACTACGATGCCGCTTGGATTTGGTTAAGCCAAACGTCCGAAGAGATGTGGAGAACAGGCAGTTTCAGAATATGAATGAAAGGCCGACCAGGAGTTTTAAGATAGGTCAACCAGTTTTGGCCCGGGACTACCGCACTGAGAAATGGCAGCCAGGAACGATTTGTACACGGCAAGGACCTCTCATGTATACCGTGGACGTTGGAGAGAGCATTGTAAGACGCCATGCTGACCAGATTCTAGAGTCACTGGAAAACGTCAACTCCACACCACGATCTGATACACCTGGCAATGAAATCGACGGAGCAATTGCAGCTACCGCAGAATCGGTGATATTGGAAGCAGATGAACCAAACAACGACATTGATCCCGACTCAACCTTGCCAGAAGAACCTGATACCCCAAAGAGGCGTTATCCAGACAGAATCAGGAAGCCTCCTCAAAGACTGAACTTATAATTGCTTAAACTCAACCAATGTATCTAGCAACCGTAATTGTGATTGTAATTAGTTATCATTTAGTTGTTAAATGAATGTTATGTACTGTTTATCTAAAAGGGGAGGAATTGTTGTGTATGTACCTTTAAGAGAATAACTGGTCTCAGACTGCAGTACCGGCAGTGACCACCCCTGTATAAAAGGCGCTAGTAAGCCTCTGTAGTTTCTGTTTCCCGATTGACTCCTTTCAGTAAAGACTTGTTTTGTTCAACTCCTGCTGTCCGTGTCTCAATCATACACGGACATAATAGAAAGGAAAAGACTTGCATTTATATTGACCTTTCATGACCTCCAGACAGTGCAGTCACTGTTGTAATGTAGGGAAACGCAGCAGCCAGTTTGCGCACAGCAATGATTTACATGACCAGATTAATTTTTTTAGTGATGTTGGTTGATGGATAACTATTGGCCAGGACACCGGGGAGCTCCCCTACACTTCGAATATTGCTTTGGGATCTTTTACGTCCACCTGAGAGGGCAGATGGGGCCTCTGTCTAACGTCTCATCAAAAGCCAGCACCTCCGACAGTGCAGTACTGTACTGCACCGTCTCTGATGTGGGGCTTGAACCCACGACCTTCTGACTCGGGCGAGAGTGCTTCCACTGAGCCAAGGCTGACTGAGGAAGTAGTGCTGCTTCACGCGAGCTCTATTGATCTGTTGGTCATACACTAAGCAAAACTGACAGGATTTCCTGGGGGGTTCGACATCCCATCAGTCCCAACCCCTATTGTGATAAAAGAAGCATGGCCCACCCATTGGAATTTTGGAAACTAAGCAGAATGGGGCACAAACTTGTTCCGCCCTGAATTCCTCCCCCTCCTACCCAGATTAAACCACTTCGGTACCCAAAACAGTCTGTAATTCCTAGGCTCTTGTGTCTATAGTGCGTCTGTCATGCCACACCTGAAAGTGTGACTTCTAACTAGTCACCACGCCATGTCAACTGTAGAAAATCATGATTAGCTCAAATAACCACTTATCTATTAGTTTTTTTTATATTCGTTCCTGGGACGTGGGCGTCTCTGGCAAGGCCAGCATTTATTGCCCATCCCTAATTGCCCTTGAGAAGGTGGTGGTGAGCCGCCTTCTTGAACCACTGCAGTCCGTGTGGTGAAGGTGCTCCCACAGTGCTGTTAGGTAGGGAGTTCCAGGATTTTGACCCAGCGATGATGAAGGAACGACGATATACTTCCAAGTCAGGATGGTGTGTGACTTGGAGGGGAACTTGGAGGTGGTGGTGTTCCCATGCGCCTGCTGCCCTTGTCCTTCTAGGTGGAAGAGGTCGCAGGTTTGGGAGGTGCTGCCGAAGAAGCCTTGGCAAGTTGCTGCAGTGCATCCTGTAGCTGAAACACACAATCAAATATCCAATTAAATAAATGAAAAAATCAAAAAGTACCATAAGGAACAAATTACAGTTGGAAAACTGAGCAATCAAATGCCGTAATTATTTTTCCATGCTACTATTCATCAATCAAATCATTCCCCATTTTCCTTTTTCACTCGTCAGTAGAAATAGCATTTATTAAAAAAAATTAAGTTCTGGGTAAAAGAAATCACTAAACGTACCCATAAAATTGATCATTTAATATTAGAAATGCCTGGCAAGTGCTGGGAATCTCTAGCTGCTGTGTGTGTATGCATGCACAGGACACGATGAGTTATACCAACTACGAGGCAGAAGAGGCTACACAAAACATCAAAAATGTAATTTTTTTTCAGCTTGTTGCATAATTTTAAGGCATTAAATAACAATTGAGGGCTAACCGTGTTGTTTGGGATGCTTTTGTTTCTGTTGCTGAGCGGGACTGATACTTGCACTGGGGCCAGAGGGGCTATTTATGAGACATCTTGCTGCTGAACTCGATGTAGCCGAGGTTAGTCAGACGAGCAGGCCCTAGCCAATGCCAGTGACCACCTAGTCAACTGCTGCTCATTGGAGATTTGACTGTGGCAAAACCCTCCTTGAGCAGTCCTACACCAACAGCCTCCTCAGTAACAACTACAAATCCTCCGTAGGGTCAGGGAAGAAAAAATACATTTTATATTTGCTTTAATAAGGAGAACGGTTTTGAGACGAATAGGCAAATATAGTACTTGCATCTTAAGAAAGTACTGCAAATCCAGCGTGGGTGATCGAGAAAACTACGTTTAATTAAAATCCTCTATAAAATCCTGATGGCCTACACCCTAGGGTCTTGAGAGAAGTGGCGGGAGGAATTGTGGATGCATTGGTGATTATTTTCCAGAACTCCCTGGACTCAGGAAAGGTCCCGGCAGATTGGAAAACTGCTAATGTAACACCCTTATTTAAGAAGGGAAGTAGACAAAAAGCTGGAAACTATAGACTAGTTAGCCTAACATCTGTGGTTGGTGAAATGTTGGAGTCCATTATTAAGGAAACAGTAACAGAGCATTTGGATAAACATAATTTAATAGGACAGAGTCAGCATGGTTTTATGAAGGGGAAGTCATGTTTGACAAATTTGCTCGAATTCTTTGAGGATGTAACATACAGGGTGGATAAAGGGGAACCAGTGGATGTAGTGTATTTGGACTTCCAAAAGGCATTTGACAAGGTTCCACACAAAAGATTACTGATCAAGATAAGAAATCACGGGATTGGGGGTAATATACTGGCATGGGTGGAAGATTGGCTATCTAACAGAAAACAAAGAGTTGGGATAAATGGTTCATTCTCGGGCTGGCAATCAGTAACTAGTGGTGTTCCGCAGGGGTCAGTGCTGGGACCCCAACTCTTTACAATCTATATTAACGATTTGGAGGAAGGGACCGAGTGCAACATATCCAAGTTTGCCGACGATACAAAGATGGGAGGGAAAGCAGTGAGTGAGGAGGACATAAAAAACCTGCAAAAGGACATAGACAGGCTAAGTGAGTGGGCAGAGATTTGGCAGATGCAATATAATGTTGGAAAGTGTGAGGTTATGCACTTTGGCAGAAAAAATCAAAGAGCAAGTTATTATCTAAATGGAGAGAAACTGCAAAGTGCTACAGTACAAAGGGATCTGGGGGTCCTGGTGCATGAAACACAAAAAGTTAGTATGCAGGTGCAGCAAGTGATCAGGAAGGCCAATGGAATCTTGGCTTTTATTGCAAGGGGGATGGAGTATAAAAACAGGGAAGCCTTGCTGCAGTTATACAGGGTATTGGTGAGGCCACACCTGGAATACTGCGTGCAGTTTTGGTTTCCATATTTAAGAAAAGATATACTTGCTCTCGAGGCAGTTCAGAGAAGGTTCACTCGGTTGATTCCAGAGATGAGGGGGTTGACGTATGAGGAAAGGTTGAGTAGGTTGGGACTCTACTCATTGGAGTTCAGAAGAATGAGAGGCGATCTTATCGAAACATATAAGATTGTGAGGGGGCTTCATCGGGTGGATGCGGGGAGGATGTTTCCACTGATGGGTGAGACTAGAACTAGGGGGCATAATCTTAGAATAAGGGGCTGCCCTTTCAAAACTGAGATGAGGAGAAACTTCTTCACTCAGAGGGTAGTAAATCTATGGAATTTGCTACCTCAGAGAGCTGTGGAAGCTGCAACATTAAATAAATTTAAAATGGAGATAGACAGTTTCTTAACAGATAAGGGAATTAGGGGTTACGGGGAGAGGGCAGGGAAGTGGACGTGAGTCTAGGTTTGGGTCAGCCATGATCCTATTGAATGGCGGAGCAGGCCCGAGGGCCGTATGGCCGACTCCTGCTCCTACTTCTTATGTTCTTAATGTAATAAGAAGATACAAAAGTTGTCCGTGTGGTTGCTGGTGAGGAAGAAAGCTGTAGACTGCAGGAAGGTATCGATGGACTGGTCCGGTGGGCAGAACAGTGGCAAATAGAATTCAATCCGGAGAAGTGTGAAGTAATGCATTTGGGGATGGCTAACCAGGCATGGGAATACACAATAAATGGTAGGATACTGAGAAGTGTAGAGGAACAGAGGGACCTCGGAGTGCATGTCCACAGATCCCTGAAGGTAGCAGGACAGGTAGATAAGGTGGTTTCGAAGGTATACGGAATGTTTTCCTTTATTAGCCAAAGCATAGAATATAAGAGCAGGGAGGTTATGCTTGAACTGTATAAAACACTAGTTAGGCCACAGCTAGAATACTGCGTGCAGTTCTGGTCACCACATTACAGGAAGGATGTGATTGCACTAGAGAGGGTACAGAGGAGATTTACAAGGATGTTGCCTGGGCTGAGGAATTTTAGCTATGAGGAAAGATTGGATCGGCTGGGGCTGTTTTCTTTGGAACAGAGGAGGCTGAGGGGAGACTTAATTGAGGTGTATAAAATTATGAGGGGCCTAGATAGAGTGGATAGGAAGGACCTATTTCCCCTAGCAGAGAGGTCAATAACCAGGGGGCATAGATTTAAAGTAATTGGTGGAGGTTTAGAGGGGAGTTGAGGAGAATTGTTTTCACTCAGAGGGTGGTGGGGGTCTGGAACTCACTGCCTGAAAGGGTGGTAGAGGCAGAAACCCTCATCACATTTAAAAAGTACTTGGATATGCACTTGAAGTGCCGTAACCTCCAGGGCTACGGACCAAGTGCTGGAAAGTGGGATTAGGCTGGATCGCTCTTCTTCGGCCAGCACGGACACACTGGGCCGAATGGCCTCCTTCTGTGCCATAAATTTCTATGATTCTATGACGGTACATCTAGCATTTATTTCCTGTCATTTACACTTCAGGTGTCATACTGCAAATTTCTGTTTCACTCTATAAAGAAACAAAGGCAGTCATTTGGAATGTGTGGAGAAACTCTCCAGAGCCAGAAAATAAAGGGGTAAAAATCAAAAAGTACCATAAGGAACAAATTACAGTTGGGAAAACTGAGCAATCAAATGCCGTAATTATTTTGTCATGCTACTATTCACCAATCAAATCATTCCCCATTTTCCTTTTTCACTTGAGTCATTATTATTTTTTAAAAATCAGGTTCTGGTAAAAGAAATCACTAAACGTACCCATAAAATTGATCATTTAATATTAGAAATGCCTGGCAAGTGCTGGGAATCTCTAGCTGCTGTGCGTGTATGAGACACATTGGCCTAGATTTTCAGTATAGACAGTTTTGGGGCGCTAACCTTAGCGCCCGCCCGAAGTTAGCGCCCGCCCCAAAGTAGCGCCCCGTTGCCGGAAATTCAGTGGCTTCGCCCTAAGAGGTTGGTGGAGCGCTAAAAGAGGCGTTCCACGACTATCTTTAGGCGCTAAGCCGGCGGTGCAGAGCGCAACACCCGAGCTCGGGCGCAGCGCACGGCAGACACTCTGGTGCCAGTGAGCTCTTAAAGGGGAAGGGTGCATGTGTTTTTGAGGAAGAGGAGGAGGAGGAGGAGGAGGAGGAGGAGGAGGAGGTGGTGGTGGTGGTGGTGGTGGTGGTGGTGGTGGTGGTGGCCGGAAACATAAATACACCGTTCACAACAACACACTGGATCCTTCCACACAACACATGCACACTGCCTTGTATTGTGCACGAGGAGTGCCCTTTAATTTGCGCTCCCCAGGGTGTGTTGCATTCCATTTTACAAACGCTCTGGACGCCAGCCGCACAATGGGGCGGTCCGACTGAAGTTTGGATTCAGGGCGGCCAAAGGGCGTTGCACGAGGATGTGACGTCATTTTCTGCGCGCGCATCCGGGCGGCCGCTAAACTTTGCGCCGGCGCTAACGGGCAACTTAATTTGGGGCGGGGCGCAAACTGCGCTGCGCCCGGGCGCTACACGCATAGCGCCCGAAAATCACTTCTCTTAAGGCGCTAACTGCTGGCGCAAGCAACTGAAAATCTAGCCCATTGAGTTATACCAACTACGAGGCAGAAGAGGCTGCCTTTGGGGTGCTACCTTCGCCATTAGCACCCCGAAAAAGTTAGCGCCACAGCGGCTGATTTTCCCAGGTCGCGCCCAGAGAGGGAGGAGGGGCGCTACTGGAAGCACCCCGCGTCCCTCTTGGGGCGTTGCGAGCCCCGCGGTACTGCAGGCCTTCCTCCCTTTATTAAAGGGGAGGGGCTTGGCGCAGCACGTCCCGGCGCCCAGCTGGGCCACCAGGGATTGGGAGTGCCGGCAAACGAGCTCACAGAGAGCAGCCGGCACCCCGCGGGGGGGCTTCACGGGGGTCGGGGACAGCAGAGGGGGCAGGTACTGGCAAGTGGCCAGCAACAAAAATGGCCGACCGCCACCTCGCCTTCAACTACCGCCTCCCCGGCTGCAGGTAGGCCCCCCTGACCCCGTCGGATATAGCATCCGGCGGTAAGTCATGGGGCGCCACCCAATATTACAGCCGGGTCGCGAGCGAGGCGCTGCGCATGGCGATGACATCATCGAATTTAGCCCCCCAAGACTCTGAATGTCAACAGCCTCAAGTGACCAATCACACAATTAAAAAAAAGAAAGGCGAGAATTGTGACCTGCAGTCCGAACAGCAATTAAACTCTGAATTCACTCAGTGTTTACCTCTCGCCTCTGAGTCAGAAGGTTGTGGGTTCAAGACCTGCTCCAGGGACTTGAGCACAAACATCCAGGCTGACACTCCCAGTGCAGTGCTGAGGGAGCGCTGCACTGTCGGAGGTGCCGTCTTTCGGATGAGACATTAAACCGAGGCCCCGTCTGCCCTCTCAGGTGGACGTAAAAGATGCTATGGCACCATTTCGTAGAAGAGCAATGGAGTTATCCCCAGTGTCCTGACTAATATTTATCCCTCAATCAACTTCACTAAAACAGATTACTTGATCATTATCACATTGCTGTCTGCGGAGCTTGCTGTACACAAATTGACTTCCACATTTCCTGCATTACAACAGTACAATTCAAAAGTTCTTCATTGGCTGTAAAGTGCTTTGGGATATCCTGAGGTCGTGAAAGGTGCTATATAAATGCAAGTCTTTTTAAGGTATAATGCTCTTGTCCTTATAAAACAGTGACTTATTATTAGAAATGCCATAGGAGATTCACTAGTACGTATAGAAATTAAAAGGTGATGCTTGTTTATTACAGTCAAGATGTCACACTTTGTTACAAAATGTGACCAGGTTCTTGTAATTTACTGACCCGTAATAAACCTGAGGGAAATTTTTTTTTTCATTCGTTCATGGGATGTGGGCATCGCTGGCAAGGCCAGCATTTATTGCCCATCCCTAATTGCCCTTGAGAAGGTGGTGGTGAGCCGCCTTCTTGAACCGCTGCAGTCCGTGTGGTGAAGATACTCCCATAGTTAGGTAGGGAGTTCCAGGATTTTGACCCAGCAAATTACAAGCAGAAATTACTAGCATTACCTGGATTCCCATAGCGAGCACTTGAGCGGTAGTCGTAAAGGGGCAGGCCAGGTTAGCAACTGGATAACACAAACAGGCTCCCGGCACCAGGTTACCTCACACTGCTATTGGCCCAGAAATTCGGGTCAGGGGCTTCCCGCGGGTGCAAGCCCCCGACCTGCACTTACCTTGCGCGCCGGCAGTTGAGCTCTGGGCTCCCGTGGAATTCCGCTCCGGGGCCTGGCCAAGTTGCCGGCGCGCTGTGCTTGCGTGTCCCAGGGGCGTAGTTAGTGCGATGCGTCCCCTGGGATCACGTGAGCCATGGGCAGCCAACCGGAGGAGGGAAAAGCCCATTCATAAGATTGACAGGAAGACCTGTCTAAACTTATGAATACTCCGGCTCCAAAATAGTAGTAAACCTTCAAATAAATTTTTAAAAATCATCACACTTTTTAAATAAACTATAAATTACATTAAATAACTATTTTAAACAATAATTTAAATTTTTGAAAAAAATAATTTTTGAAAAAAACGGGGCTAAAAATAAACTTACCTTGCTTTAAAGTATTTAAAAATAATAAACTTGTGGAAAAAATGTTTTAATTTTAATTAATTGACCACTTACCTTTTAAAATGCAGGCCTTACGTCTGGTTTTTACATTTCTAAAATCTAAAGACTTACCCTCACGGAAAAACCTGTATAAAAAAAAACCTAAGTTCAAAGCGCACGCGCAGACTCCTGCGCGCACGTGTTCGACCTCTGAACCCCTTCGTTCAGAGGAACGGAAGTGCCGGTTTCCCGCGCATGCGCAGTGCATGCAAGAAACCGGCACTTCATCGGGTCCACGCGTGAGTACCCCGTGCGCACTCACGCATTGGGGCCCGAATTTCTGGGCCAATATTTCTTAATGTGAATAACTGGGGGGGAGGAACGGTTTTGGAGAGGGAAGAACAGCCAGAGTGTTTGCATCTTAAGCAAGATTTGTAAGCTGATAAGTGAATACTGATATTATGGGACAGATTTTCCTATTCCTAAGGCTGTTGTATTGCCTGGGCACAGAGAATATGGAATAGTGGGCAGGAGGAGTGTGTGCCTGTAAGTGAGCCTGCCCAGTTTTCTGGACATTGTGGGTGTATGCTTCTCCCGCCCAGTTTTCCTGTATTTGCTGCCCCTTTATCTTCCAAACCACATATTTAATTGGCCGTGTAACCTCAGTAAACTTGCCAACCCACCATTGCATTTGGACTGCATTTGGACTGCAGTAAACATCAAAGTCCACATTCCAGATCCTAGACTACAAGAAATCAATACCACGGACGTCTACTGGCATCAATAGTCAGTGGCAATGCGCAGCTTGGCTTTGGTCTGTGCTGTGTGCCGGTGACCTATTTTGAGGGCTGTGTTGTTTCGTAGCAGTGAGCTGGCGCAGTCAGTAGATAGGAGGTAGCCACTAAAGTGCAATCCACCACTTCAACAGCAAATTTTATTTTCTGCTGTCAGCATTTAAAAAAAAGTTAATTTGCATGAAGTGCTGTCTGTCTCAGGGAATGTGGTATAAGGAAGTGGGTGAAAGGGCAGGGCAGAGCAGGACACGTGCAGCATGCAGGCATCAATGGGCACGTTCTATTATTTGTCCTTTCTATAGAAGCACAAAGAAACTAATGGGACACCCATTTGTACACGTACTGTATCGGTATTTAAGTGAAAGGTCGCTGCGATTGCAGGCGTGTTTTTGTTTGTCTAGCTGGGTGTTACTATGAATAGGAATTGTATATTGTATAATCCTTTGAGCCCAGCAAGTCAAATAAGACATGCCACAGAATTGTTTGTGTGTAGGTACCGCTTGAGATTGGCCAATAGGAAGTTCCTTTGAAGAGGGAAAGATCAGATGTGTTTGAATGCCTCGCCACCACCTGAAAAGGAAGTGAACAGATCAGCCTGTTGTGGCTTTGGAGGTTATCTCGTAAAAAAAAAGCGCAAAACAAAACCTTCAACAACGGCAGCAGAAGCTCTAAAACTGACATCAAGTTAGGCGGGTGACTGTCCTGAGGCTTAATAGGAATAAGAGATTTGGATATACACCTTTCTGTTCCAGCTTTAGTCAGTTGGTGAGTTGTTATCATCTGCCCAACAGTTAATCTGCTGACCCATCTGATTTTTGGATTAACTGACTTAGTGTGCACAAGCTCCCAGCTTGGGCCTGCCATTGTCAGCTCGTCGGAGATTATTAATTGGTAACTACTATAGACCGCCAGTACAATGTGATTAGGATGGGGCTGCTGTGGCCAAATGAGGAGGGCTGTGGAACGCTGCTATGCACTAACCATTAGGATTTAACATTCTGGATGTTGAATGGTCAGAGGAAAACCAGAAAGGAGGGGTGACCATCGAACTAATTAATTGAGGCAGTTAAGCATAGCCAGATAAGCCTGTCCCTGCCTGCAAATGTTGGTCGGAGTATACTGACAGATGGGCACAGTCTGCCTCTGTTGCAGCCTGATCTGCCTGGCATCCGTCTCTTGCTCCTCCTCTTCCTCCAAACATAAGTAAAGGGGAATCCCCATTGGAAAACTCATTGTCCCAATATTATGGATGTACCTAAAAATGGCATTGCCAAAACACTTGGAACAAAGCCTCCTGACCAACTAAGTGGAAACAGAAAAGAAGCAAAGAAAGGGGTTCAGAAATAGCCTCCGAACGCTGCTACAAGTCTTACTATAAGGCTTTTTTAATGCACGTCCACAAAACAACCCACCTTAACAGCCCCAGACACCCATTTTATTTGGGCAGGTAGATGACTGAACGCTATAATGGCATAAAAACTAGCATCTAAATTATGTTATTGGAGCCTGAACTGCAACCATGTGTCCAGTACAAAATTCAACTGAAAAATTGATGTGGTACTAAATCGTTGGAAACCTGGTACAGCTAACCGCTCTCCGTCCATTTTTCCCCAATTAGTTACACCCACTTAGTGGCTATTGATTGCCTAACCAATTGGGAAATCTCCCCTTTAGTGTGTGTTGAGACTTGCATTTATATAGCATATTATCACCTTGAAACATATTAAAGTGCCTTGCACAATCAATTACTTTGAGTACTGTGACGTTCCGCAATAGTGACATTCCACAAAATGAATCATCAGTTAATCTGCTTTTCTTCTAAAGGTATTGGTTGAGGGAGGAATGTTTGCCAGGACACTGAGAACTCCCTGCTCCTTCTCGAAGGGTGTGCCATGGGTTCTTTTAACATTCACCCGAGTCAGTGAAACAGGCAGATGGGCCCCTGGTGTAACTTCTCAATTAAATTATGACGCCTCCGACAATGCAGCACCCCCCTCAGCTGATGGTGATATTGGCAGCAGAGATCGACAGGCTTCTCCGTCTCCATCTCTGGGGATAGGTTATCGACCAATATTCACTACAAGCCCACTGACTCCCACAGCTACCTGGACTACACTTCCTCCCACCCCGCTTCCTGTAAGGACTCTATTCCATTCTCCCAGTTTCTCCGTCTCCGCCGTATCTGCTCCGACGACGCCACCTTCCACACCAGTGCTTCCGACATGTCTTCCTTTTTCCGCAACCGAGGATTCCCCTCTACCGTGATTGACACTGCCCTCGACCATGTCAGTTCTATCTCCCGCACTTCTGCCCTCACCCCTGCCCCTCCCTCCCGGAACCACGATAGGGTTCCCCTTGTCCTCACCTTTCACCCCACCAGCCTCCACATTCAACGGATCATCCTCCGGTATTTCTGCTACCTCCAAAGTGATCCCAGCACCAAACGTATCTTCCCCTCCCCTCCCCTTTCAGCATTCCGCAGGGACCGCTCCCTCCGAGACACCCTAGTCCACTCCTCTATCACCCCCAACAGCCCTTCCCCTTCGCCTGGCACCGTCCCGTGCAAGCGGAGGAGATGTAACACCTGCCCCTATACCTCCCCCCTTCCCACTGTCCAGGGCCCCAAACACCCCTTCCAGGTGAAACAACAATTTACTTGTACTTCTCGCAATCTAGTATACTGTATTCGCTGCTCACGATGCGGTCTCCTCTACATTGGGGAGACCAAACGCAGATTGGGTGACCGCTTTGCGGAACACCTCCGTTCAGTCCGTAAGGGTGACCCCTAGCTTCCGGTCGCCTGTCACTTTAATTCACCGCTCCATTCCTACTCAGACCTCACCGTCCTTGGCCTCTTGTATTGTTCCACGGAAGCTCAACGTAAACTCGAGGAACAGCACCTCATCTTCCGATTAGGCACTCTGCAGCCTTCCGGACTCAATATCGAGTTCAACAATTTCAGATCATAACCGCGGCCCCTATTTCATTTTTTCTTGTAATTTTTCCACTCCTTTCCCCCCCCCCCTTTCCCTTTTGTTTCTCTCTCACACCTGGCAGCTATCTCTTGCCCTGCCAGTACACTTTACACCCAATCTCAGCCTATTACCATCTCGTCTAGCTTCTAATACCTTTTATTGTCTCTTTTTTACTTCTTTTGTTTCTTTTATTCTTTTGTCCGATCGCAGCCCTGCCTCCGATCTATCTTTTCTTTCCAGTTTTGAAGAAGGGTTCGACCCGAAACGTCAACTCAAATTTCTGTCCACGGATGTTGCCTGACCTCCTGAGTTTTTCCAGCATTTTCTGTTGTTATTTCGACAGGCTTTTGATGTGTGCAACAATCAAGCGGGTTTCTTGAGAGCAGGAAAGAAGCAGATTCTAGCTGCGCTGGATTTTGTGTTTAGCAATCCACCGGAACTTGTTCGCAGTATATCAATTTCAGCTTGGCTCGGTGGTTGCACTCTCTCGAGTCAGCAGGCCATGGATCCAAACACCACTCTCGGACTTGCACACGTGTGCTGGGCTGAGACTTCAGTACGTTACTGAGAGGGAGTGTTGCACTGTCGGACGTGCTGCCTTTCGAATGCGACATTAAACTGAGACCCCGTATGCATGTCCAGGTGGATATGAATGATCTCATGATGCAATTCGAAGTTCTGCTGGTGCCCTGCCCAACACTTAGCCCTCAATCTACACTACAAAAACAGATTAACTGGCAAAGTGATCTCCTTGGCTTTTTGAGCGACTTTACTGCGTTTGCTTACAGAACAACAGTGACCACACTTCCAAAGTACTTCATTGGCTGTAAAGTGCTTTGGTACGTCCTGAGGATGTGAAAGGTGCTATAGAAATCCAAATTCTTTTTCCTTCTTTCTAACCTGGAGCACGGGTGCACATCTGCTGTATTTTTAGACTTCATATGTTGTCAAATCATTAGAAGAGCAGATTTCAGAGCTATGAGGAGAACGTTAAGGAAAATTAATTTGGAAATGAAACACAAAATAGAAAAATGGGCTGTGTTTAATGCTCTTGTACAGGATAAGAATAGAAAGCAGATTCTGTTGGAGAAACCCAGCAGGATGTAGAGTACGGGTGAGTTAATAAGCAGGTTAGAGGACACTTTATAAAAAAAAAACAAGAAGCAGGAATACTTTGAGATATAAGAAAACAAAAACTATAGAGAGGATTGAATTCGTAGAAAAGACAACTAAAGATAGCTAAAGAAGATACTAGAAAATGTCAGCAAGAAATAGACATATCACAGAGCGCAGGAAGAGGGCCCTAGAAGAGTTTTGTAACTGCTAATAAATTTCCCAGGGTGTTTGCCACAGTCAGTCAGTGATTATAATATAACATGGCGACAGAGTTGGGAGAGTTGAGAAACTCGCTCCATAGCGTCACCGAGTGGCCAGAGCCTGTAACCGTTAGCATAAGAAATTGAATGGGAAACGTGAACATAGCAATCTACAATGGTAGATGTTGAAAGAAAATCATGACCAAAAATCATCACAACTGGAAGCAAGCTTTGTGGACCTGAAGCGCACACTCTATGCAAGATTTTTAATAACATACAAGTCAACCTTCTGTGGCACTGCACATAAAAGGCCTGATTATAACCCTGCTCACCCCCCCTGAGCAACCCCCATAGCACTTTTCTTAAAAGTTTTGCTAATTGTACTACTCCTACGAGAGGCTCCTCTAGTGGCCTCAGCAAGGCTGCTTTTCCTCATGTCGATAACCCTTGAGACGCTCTTGGCCGGTGACTCCTGGGTGCTCGAGCCTGTGAGGGCGCGGCCACAGACTGCTGCACCACGGCTGCGGCCAGGGCCGTCTGGAGCAGCCGACTCAAGGGAGTGGCGAAGGAGCAGAGACGCTGACGTCCTGATGGAGGGCCGCACTTACCGCTCCCATCGCGCCACCGCCACTCCCTTGGGACTGCGGCTCGTCACTTAGCACAGAAGGAGGCCATTCGGCCCGGCTCTGTGAAAGAGCTCTCCAATTAGTCGCACTCCCCACTGCTCTTTCCCCAGAGCCCTGCAAATTTTCCCCCTTCAAGTATTTATCCAATTCACTTTTGAAAGTTACTATTGAATCTGCTTCCACCGCCCTTTCAGGCAGCGCATTCCTCTGATCTGTGGGAGAGCAGTGATCAAACTTAATTTTTCTGGAGACTGAGGGAAGGTATCGTGCAGTTCTTTGAAATAATCAAAGAGAGATGATGTTGAACTAAACAAGCTGTTTAATTTAGAAAATAAGCATAAGACTGAAGTCACAAGTATAAAACTCTCAAGGCTCAACTAGATGGGGAGTGGCTACAGAAGAGCAGGAGTGCTCATCGAGCACCACAAGGAAAGTCCAGGCCTCTGCTGACCTGGACTTCCTACACCCCTGGCACGAGACCATCGGGACAACCCCCTCCCACCTCCTGGTGCTGGCGGGCAGCCCGGAGGAGCCAGATCACCGGCCAGCCAGCTTCCGCTCTCTGCTCAAAACGGGCATGCAGTGACCAGCGGAGTTCAAATGCGGCCCGGCCCATCTCAAACTCCCGAGCGGGAATACCGTCCGCTCCTGCAGGCTTCCCACCAGGAGTTAAAATCGACCCTCCCGAGGGTTGGATCCCAACAATAATCAGAACCCATAGGACTGGACCCCAACATAAGTCAACACATGTGGATCTGGGACTCTGCATGCGTAAGATAAAGAAATTGGAAGGGAAACGTATATTGCCCCGAATATTCCTTCCCCATCCCCGCACCTGATGTATCTGAGTACTAGTCAGGTGCAGTGCACCAGAATGTGCCGCACATGACCTGACCCTGTCTGGGTTTTCAGGTTCAGGTCATTTGCAAGGCATGACGTGCCCCAGTGCAAGCCTCCCCCGGCATGGCCTGACCCATTGACTGAGGACTGCAGGGCTTGGAGGCCTGTAGGAGCAATGAGAGCCACCAGCGGCAGCTAGAGAGCCACCAGCCCCGAGGATCCCTGCAAAAAGAAACGGCTACTTACCTTTTTTAGGCCACCTTCGCCTTGCTGCCTAACAGATCTACCAGTTTGAGCAGTGCCAGGTACAAGGGCCAGTGAAGGCTTCTTTGAGCACCCCTGGATCTGGACAGTCTTCTGAAGAACCTTCAGGAAAATGAAGTGTGAGGGACAGGAACAGCAACAACTTTCCTTTAATGTAAAACGTTCCTCAGGTGCTTCACAGAGGAGCAAGAACAAATGAGCGACGAGCCAGAGGAGGAAATATTCGGAGGGGATGACCAAAAACTTGGTTAAAGCAATGGGTTTTAAGGAGAGTTGAAGAAGAAGAGGGAGGTGGAGAAGCAGAGAGGTTTAGGGAGAGAATTCAAGAACATGGAGCCTATACTGTTGAAGGTATGACCGCCAATGGTGAACGAAGGGACTGCGGATGCACAAGAGGCCAGAGTCGGAGGAACAGAGATTTCAGGGAGGTGGGGGTGTAGGGCCAGACAAGATAAGAGACATAGGGAGGGAGGAGGCCAAGAATAGATTGAAACAAAGGCGTGAGAAGTTTAAGTTTAGGATGTTGGTAAACTGGGTCAGCAAGGACACGGGTACTTGGTGCGGGTCGGACACCAGCACACGAGTTTTGGATGAGTTGAAGTTTACGGAGGGTGGAGGATGGAAGGCCAAGTTATCGTTGAAATAATTGAGTCTGGAGGTGACACACACATGGATTGGGGTTTCAACAACAGATGGGTTGAGACGGGCGATGTTCCAGAGGTGGAAGTGTGATGGAGAGAATATGGGGTTGTAAACTCCGCTCAGGGTCGAATAGAGCACTCCAATTGCGAACAGCCTGGTTCAGCCTGAGCCATTGGCCGGACGGAGGATGGAATTGGTGCTGAGTGCGCGGAGTTTGTGGGGGGAAATGTGGGTATGGGAAGTGACTGATCTGTTGGCAGAGTCCAAGGGGGTAGTAGTGGGTGAGGTACGCGAGATGGGAAGGAGGTTGCTGCGGTTAGAGTCCAGTGGACATGCTGGTCAGGCAAATTGGCGAGAAAGGTGGATGGGGCACTTGAGGTCGGTGCTTATAAGGAGGAAGCAACGAGTGCGCGATGGGCCCTTCGGAGAGGCACAGAGGGTAGCTGTGGGCTCATTTCAAGAGGAAAGTCAAGTCTGGGACAGCGGCAGGAGAGTAGGAAGGCAGAGGAGTAGAGAAAGATTGGGGTAGGGACCTAAAGAACAGATGGTGGGTGGAGAAAGCGCAGGAGATCCAGCAGCTAGCCGACAACCACGACGTGCGTGGATTCTTTAGCGCAGTCAAGACCATCTACAACCCAAGCACCCAAGACCCTACCCCACTGCGGGCCAAGAACGGAGAGGTACTCATCAAGGACAGAGAGGCAGTCAGTGCCCGCTGGAAGGAGCACTTCGAAGATCTTCTTAACCACGACTCTGTCTTCGACACGAGTGTCCTCAACTCCATCCCACAGCATGCTACCCGCCACCATCTCAGCACAACCCCAGCCCGGCATGAGGTTGAAAAGGCCATCCGACAACTGAAGAACAACAAGTCCTCAGGAGCAGATGGAATCCCCGCCGAGGCACTAAAGCATGGCGGAGAAGCACTACTGGTGCGAATTCATGAACTAATTTCTCTTATCTGGAAGGAGGAGAGCATGCCAGGGGATCTCAGAGACGCTGTAATTGTGACCATCTTTAAGAAAGGTGACAAGTCCGATTGCGGTAATTACAGAGGAGTTTCCCTGCTGTCTGCCACAGGGAAAGTCATTGCAAGAATCCTCCTCAATCGCCTTCTCCCAGTGGCCGAAGAACTCCTCCCAGAGTCGCAATGCGATTCTGCCCACTAAGGGGCACAATGGACATGATCTTCACCGCACGTCAATTACAAGAGAAATGCAGGGAACAGCACCAACCGCTGTACATGGCCGCCTTTGATCTCGCAAAGGCCTTCGATACTGTCAACCATGAGGGATTATGGAGTGTCCTCCTCAAATTCGGCTGCCCTCAAAAGTTTGTCACTATCCCCCGCCTGCTTCAGAACGACATGCAAGCCGTGATCCTGACCAACGGTTCCACCACAGACCCAATTCACGTACGAACCAGGGTCAAGCAAGGCTGTGTCATCGCACCAACGCTCTTCTCGATCTTCCTTGCTGCAATGCTCCATCTCACCCTCAGTAAGCTCCCCACTGGAGTGGAGCTAATTTACAGAACAAACGGGAAACTGTTCAACCTCCGTCACCTCCAGTCCAGATCCAAGGTCGTCCCATCCTCTGTCGTCGAATTACAGTATGCACATGATGCTTGCGTCTGTGCTCACTCAGAGGTCGAACTCCAAACCATCGTCAACACCTTCACCGAAGCTTACGAGAGCATGGGCCTTACACTAAACATCCGTAAGACAGAGATCCTCTACCAACCTGCCCCCATCGCACAGTACTGCCCCCCGATTATCAAAATCCACAACAAGGCCTTGGACAACGTGGACCACTTTCCATACCTCGGGAGCCTACTGTCAACAAGGGCAGACGTCGACGACGAAGTCCAACACCGCCTTCAGTGTGCCAGTGCAGCCTTCGGTCGCCTGAGGAAGAGAGTGTTTGAAGACCAGGCCCTCAAACCTGGCACTAAGCTCATGGTCTACAGAGCAGCAGTGATACCCGCCCTGCTGTATGCCTCAGAGACATGGACCATGTACAGCAGGCACCTCAAAGCACTGGAGAGGTACCACCAATGCTGCCTCCGCAAAATCCTGCAAATCCATTGGCAGGATAGGCGCACCAACATCAGTGTTCTTGCTCAGGCCAACATCCCCAGCATCGAAGCATTGACCACGCTCAATCAGCTCCGATGGACGGGGCACGTCGTCCGCATGCCCGATACGAGACTTCCAAAACAAGCGCTCTACTTGGAGCTCCGGCACGGCAAGAGAGCCCCAGGTGGGCAGAGGAAACACTTCAAGGACACCCTCAAAGCCTCCTTGAAAAAGTGCAACATCCCCCACCGACACCTGGGAATCCCGGGCCCAAGACCGCACAAAGTGGAGGAGAAGCATCCGGGAAGGCGCCGAACACCTCGAGTCTCTTCGCTGGGAGCAAGCAGAAGCCAAGCGCAGGCAGCGCAAGGAGCGCACGTCAACCCAAGCACCCCACCCACCCGCCCCTTCAACCACCGTCTGCCCCACCTGTGACCGAGACTGCAGGTCCCGCATTGGACTCATCAGTCACCTGAGAACTCATTTTTAATGTGGAAGCAAGTGATCCTCGGTTCAGAGGGACTGCCTAAGAAGAAGAGAAGTGGGTGAGGTACGCAAGATGGGAAGGAGGTTGCTGCGGTTAGCGTCCAGTGGACATGCTGGTCAGGCAGATTGGCGAGAAAGGTGGATGGGGCAGTCGAGGTTGGCGCTTATAAGGAGGAAGCAACGGGTGCGCGATGGGCCCTTCGGAGAGGCGCAGAGGGTAGCTGTGGGCTCATTTCAAGAGGAAAGTCAAGTCTGGGACAGCGGCAGGAGAGTAGGAAGGCAGAGGAGTAGTGAAAGATTGGGGTAGGGATTTGGTGAGGGAGGAGGCAAGGTGGCCAAGAGGGGAAGAATGAACGGTGGCATGGCTTTCATATCTCCCCTGTTGGGTACTTTGAGCGGAGGAGATAGGAGAGAAGTTCCTGAGGGGCCAAGAGAGAAAGCAAAGGGTGATCACAGTAATGGGCTTGGATCTGGAGTGGCAGCCAAATGTGCAACCTTAGTGCCTGACCTACGTGGCAATGCTTTGTATGCTCCTGTTAGGCGTTGGCCCGCCTTCCCAATTCGGGGGAATCTCAGGGAATTCCAGCGCAATGTAGAGAGACCTGGTGCACGCCCCTTTGTACCAGGGAACTGAGTATTTCCTCGGGCACATTGGAGAGGAATTTGGTACAGTGCCAGCTATTTTTCCCTGATCTCTTTAAATTAAACTAAACATTTTGTGGAAGAAGGGTAAATGATAAACTGGAAATGAAGACTCAATGGATTGATGCGCAGCAGCACCTGCTGGTACACCAGGAGAACTACACCATTCGGCTAACGGGAAGAAACGGAATTAAATGAGGATGTAAAGTAGTAGAAAATAAACTAAGACTTGAATCAAAAGAAAAGGAACTGAAAAGGTAAAACTAGTAAAGGACAGGAGACAGCTTTTGCTCTTGCAGCACATGATATCATTGAACCTTCTGACTGTGACTGCCTTTACTGACTAGCCATCTGCTAAATAGTCAGTGCAGTTACAGTCGCAGCTCACAGGAATTGCCAGGCAATATAAGACCAAGGGTAACAGAGACAACCAAACAAAGCCTCGCATCATTTGCATAGATTTAGGCTGAGGCACGAATATTAACTGTAGATAACTTTTGTGGACAGCCACCAACCTAAAATTAGACAAAAACTCTCTTTCTGTCATTGTGCCCACCAGAAAGTGCTGTGACCCAGGAATAGTGTGACAGCTTGGCTCAGTTAATAGCACTGCTGTCTGAGTCAGGAGGTGATGGGTTCAGAACTCCTCTAGAATTTTAGCACAAAATCTAGGCTAACATGGCACTGCAGTACTGCATTGTTAGAGGTCTTCCAAATAATCCAAAGCCTTGCCTGCCTGTTCAAATGAACGTAAACAATCTTCAGTTGTACAAGGTATTGGTGAGACCGCACCTGGAATACTGCGTACAGTTTTGGTGTCCATACTTAAGAAAGGACATACTTGCTCTCGAGCCAGTACAAAGAAGGTTCACTCGGTTAATCCCGGGGATGAGGGGATGGACATATGAGGAGAGGTTGAGTAGATTGGGACTCTACTCATTGGAGTTCAGAAGAATGAGAGGCGATCTTATTGAAACATATAAGATTGCGAAGGGGCTTGATCGGGTGGATGCGGGGAAGATGTTCCCGATGATGGGTGAAACTAGAACTAGGGGGCATAGTCTTAGAATAAGGGGCTCCTCTTTCAAAACTGAGATGAGGAGGAACTACTTCACTCAGAGGGTGGTAGGTCCATGGAATATGCTGCCCCAAAAAGCTGTAGAAGCTACATCATTACATAAATTTAAAACAGAAATAGACAGTTTCCTAGAAGTAAAGGGAATTAAGGGTTACGGGGAGCGGGCAGGAATTTGGACATGAGTCTAGGTTCGGATCGGTCATGGCCCTGTGGGTAGTGGAGCGGGCCCAGGGGCCGTGTAGCCTGATCCTGCTCCTATTTTGTGTGTCTAATTCTGTTAGATTCAGGAGATGGTTCTGTGATAGTGGATTGGCGGTTAGGATCAGATCAGCCATGATCTTATTGAATGGCGGCGCAGGCTCGAGGGGCCGATTGGCCTACTCCTGCTCCTATTTCTTATGTTCTTAATCCCATAGCACTAGGCAAAGCAGAGTAGGGAATTCTCCCAGTGTCCTGGCCAACATTCTTCCATCAGCCAACCTCACCAAAATGATTAACTGGTCATTCACTCAATCATTGACTGTCTGTGGAACGTTGCTATGTGACAACTGACTGTCACAGTGGCCTATATAACAGTGACTGAACTTCAGTTCAGTTTATCGGCTATGAAGCATTTTAGAACAACTTACAGTTGTGATAGGGCGCTGTATAAATGCAAGCTCTTTCTGTCTGGGAGTGTAACTTACAAACCTAAAGTACATATGTGCCTTGTATTTCACAAATTCACAAGTTGGAGTATTTTATGGTTGTCCAGCTCTTTGGCCTAGAAATTCGGTTGGTTGCGGCAGCAATTAGCGCCTAAAGAGCCCGAGATTTGGGGCGTTACCCAATTTTCGGATGTGCGCAGTGATCCTAGCGCATCCTGCCATATTGAGTAGCCTGTTAGCGCCGGTGCTAAGTCTTTGCGCCCGCTTGCGGGCGCAGCCAGATAATGACGTCATTTCATTGTGCAACGCCGTTTTGGCGCCCCGTACCGGAAATTCAGTGACGCCCCCCCTCCGTTCCGCCTGCGCTATTAGTGACAGTTGGATGGAACGTTACCAGGTCCTTCTCGGACTCGGGGGGCGCTCTTTAAAGGGGACAGCACTAGTATAAAACCGGCAGCCATTTGGCCTGGCCATACTGCTCGCTGCTGGAGAGAGTTGCAGACCTTCAGTTACACAGACTTGTTCTTATTGAGCCAGAGGAGCCTTGGGACCTTCAGCCCTGTCCAGAACAGTTGGATCCAGAAAGCTGACTGTGTCTTACTCGTCGGCCAGAATAATGGGAGCTGCTTTGGAGGGGAACGTCATCCTGGCTGAACATAGAAACATAGAAGAAACATAGAAGATAGGAGCAGGAGTAGGCCATTCGGCCCTTCGAGCCTGCTCCATCATTCAATGAGATCATGGCTGATCATCCAAATTCAGTACCCTGTCCCTGCCTTCTCCCCATATCCCTTGATCCCTTTAGCCTCAAGAAATATATCCAACTCTTTCTTGAATATATTTAATGAACTGGCCTCCACCGCCCTCTGTGGCAGAGAATTCCACAGGTTCACCACTCTCTGGGTGAAGAAATTCCTCCTCATTTCAGTCCTAAATGGCTTACCCCTTATCCTTAGACTATGACCCCTGGTTCTGGACTCCCCGGCCATCAGAAACATCCTTTCTGCATCTAGTCTGTCCAGACCTGACAGAATTTTATAGGTTTCGATGAGATCCCCTCTCAATCTTCTAAATTCCAGTGAGTATAAGCCCAATTGACACAATCTCTCCTCGTACGTCATTCCTGCCAGCCCAGGTATCAGCCTGGTGAATCTTCGCTGCACTCCCTCCATGGCAAGAACGTCCTTCCTCAGGTAAGGTGACCAAAACTGCACACAATACTCAAGGTGCAGTCTCACCAAGGCCCTGTACAACTGCAGCAAGACATCCTTGTTCTTGTACTCGAACCCTCTTGCTACGAAGGCCAACATACCATTTGCCTTCTTAACCGCCTGCTGCACCTGCATGCTTACCTTCAGCGACTGGTGCACAAGAACACCTAGGTCTCTTTGCACTTCCCCTTCTCCCAATCTATTGCCATTCAAATAATAACCTGCCTTCTTGTTTTTGCCACCAAAGTGGATAACCTCACATTTATCCACATTATAGTGCATTTGCCATGTTTCTGCCCAATCACCCAACCTGTCCAAATCGTACTGGAGTTTCATGACATCCTCCTCACAGCATACCCTCCCACCCAGCTTTGTGTCGTCTGCAAATTTGGAGATATTACATCCAATTCCCTCGTCCAGATCATTAATATATATTGTGAACAGCTGGGGTCCTAGGACCGATCCTTGCGGTACCCCACTAGTCACTGCCTGCCACTCGGAAAACGACCCGTTTATTCCAACTCTTTGCTTTCTGTCCGCCAACCAGTTCTCTATCCAAGTCAATACCTTGCCCCCAATCCCATGTGCCTTAATTTTGCACGCTAACCTCTTATGCGGGACCTTATCGAAAGCCTTCTGAAAGTCCAAATACATCACATCCATTGGTTCTCCCTTATCTATTTTACCAGTTACATCCTCAAAAAATTCCAGTAGATTAGTCAAGCATGATTTACCTTTTGTAAATCCATGTTGACTTTGTCCGATCCTGTCACTGCTTTCCAAGTGCTCTGCTATTACATCTTTTATAATGGACTCTAGCATTTTCCCCACTACCGATGTCGGTCTATAATTCCCCACTTTTTCTCTGCCACCTTTTTTGAATAGTGGGGTAAGATTAGCTACCCTCCAATCCATGGGTACTGTTCCAGAGTCTATTGAGTTCTGGAAGATGACCAGCAATGCATCTACTATTTCTAGGGCCACTTCCTTAAGTACCCTGGGATGTAGATTATCAGGCCCAGGGGATTTATCGGCCTTCAGTCCCATCAATTTTCCTAACACCATTTCCCTACAAATACTGATATCTTTCAGTTCCACCCTTTCATCAGACCCAATGTTCCGCGGTATTTCTGGGAGGTTATTTATGTCCTCCTTTGTGAAGACAGAACCAAAATATGTATTTAGTTGGTCTGCCATTTCTTTGCTCCCCATTATAAATTCCCCCGATTCTGACCTACGCCTGACTTCACCAATCTTTTCCTCTTTACATATCTATAAAAGCTTTTACAGTCAGTTTTTATGTTCCCTGCAAGCTTACTCTCATATTCTATTTTCCCTTTCTTAATTAATCCCTTTGTCCTCCTTTGTTGAATTCTAAACTGCTCCCAATCCTCAGGATTATTGCTTTTTCTGGCCAATTTGTATGTCCTCTCCTTGGATCTTATGCTATCCCTAATTTCCCTTGTTAGCCACGGTTGAGTCACCTTTTTTGTTTTATTTTTGTGCCAAACTGGGATGAACAACTTCTGTAGTTGTTTGTTTGCCATTGCCTATCCACCGTCAACCCTTTGAGTGCCATTCCCCAATCAATCCGACCCAACTCGCTCCTCAGACCATCGTAGTTTCCTTTATTTAAATTGAGGACCCTAGTTTCTGAGTCAACTACTTCATTCTCCATCGTAATGAAGAATTCGATCATATTATGATCGCTCCGACCCAAGGGGCCTCGTACAACAAGATTGCTAATTAATCCTTTCTCGTTACATAATACCCAGTCTAAGATGGCCTGATCTCTGGTTGGTTCCTCGACATATTGGTCCAGGAAACCATCCCGTAAACACTCCAGGAATTCCTCCTCCACAGTATTGTTATTAATTTGGTTAGCCCAATCTATATGTAGGTTAAAGTCACTCATGATGACTGCTGTGCCCTTATTGCACGCTTCTTTAATTTCCCTTTTAATGCCATCCCCAACCTCCGCCTTACTGTTTGGAGGTCTATATACCACTCCCAGTAATGTTTTTTTCCCCTTAGTATTTCTCAATTCTACCCATACAGATTCCACCTCATCAGAGCTAATATCCTTCATTACAATTGTGTTAATCCCTTCTTTAACCAGTAATGCTACCCCTCCTCCCTTTCCTTTTTGCCTATCTTTCTTGAATATCGAATACCCCTGGATGTTGAGTTCCCAGTCTTGGCCGTCCTTGAGCCACGTTTCCGTAATCCCAACCAAATCATATTCGTTTACCTCTATTTGTGCAGCCAATTCATCCACCTTATTACAAATGCTCCTCGCATTAAGACACAAAGCCTTCAGGCTTGTTTTTTTAACGCTCTTAGACCTATTAGAATTATTATTTACTGTGGCCACGTTTGATTTAAACCGTTGATTTCTCTGACTGCCACTTTTGTTTTTCTCCTTCCTATCTTTTGCTTTTATCCTTGTTTTCCTTTCCTCTGTCTCCCTGCTCAGGTTCCCAACCCCCTTCCATTTTAGTTTAAACCCTCCCCCACAGCACTAGCAAACACTCCCCCTAGGACATCGGTTCCAACCCTGCCCAACTGGCAAGGGCACAGAGACGGAGGGAGAGAGGGCCGGGATTGGCCAGAAGGAGGAGGGTCAATGGACGTCGCCAAAACCGACCATACGCTGCCAGGGTTTTCAGGCAGCAGGTCTCCTACCTTACCATGTCGGAGGAGCAGTGTCTGCAAAGGCTCAGATTCGGTAAGGGTGTTGTGACTGAGCTGTGCCACCTGCTTGCTGGGGATCTGCAGCCACGGATACGGTGCAGGACCTCTCTGTCGGTGGCCGTGAAAGTCACTGTTGTGCTCAACTTTTACGCCAGCGGATCGTTTCAGGCAGCAGCTGGGCACATATCAAATATCTCTCAATTTGCGGTGCATTGCTGCATCCGGCAAGTGACAGCTGCCCTCTACAAAAGGAGGCGCGAATTAATCACCTTCCCTGTGACCCTGGAGAAGCAGGGGGAGTGCGCGCAGGGCTTCGCGGCTATTGCGGACTTCCCCATGGTGCAGGGGGCCATTGATTGCACACACGTGGCTTTGCGGGTGCCATTACAGAATCCGGAGGAGTTCCGTAACCGAAAGGGGTTCCACTCCCTTAATGTGCAGCTGGTCTGTGATCAGCGGCAGATGATCATGGCGGTGAACGCACAATTCCCTGGCAGCAGCCATGACGCGTTCATCCTGCGGCAGACCTCAGTGGCTGACCTTTTTGAGGCCCCGGCTCACCCACGAGGCTGGCTTCTGGGCGACAAGGGCTATCCTCTCTGCCCATGGCTCATGACCCCGCTCCGTTTGCCCAGCACCCCAGCAGAAGAGCATTACAACAACAGCCATCAGGCCACCAGGAACATTGTGGAGCACACAATTGGTGTGCTGAAGCAGCGTTTCCGTTGTCTAGACCATTCGGGGGGCGCCCTACAGTACTCGCCGGAGCATGTGGCACGCATCGTTGTTATCTGCTGCATGCTCCACAACCTGGCCATTCGACGCACCCAGCCAATGCCAGCCGACCCTCGAGGTCCAGCAGAGCAGGCGGACGAGGAGGAGGAGGAGGAGCATGCGGGCGAGGAGGAGGAGGAAGATGGGAGGGCTTCAGAAACTGGAAAGGCCGTTCGTCAGAGGCTCATAAGGACTCGATTCTAGGCCCCTCAGACGGAATGGTGGCTGTGATTCGAACAGCGCCCTCCGGTTCGCTGTAAGCCTATGAAGGCCTCGATGATTGTAAATAGTGTACAGCTCGATTGTAAATAAAAAGTTTTCTTTATTTTCAAACAAGTGCTTCCTTCCAGCATGACAACGTAATGGTAACAGAAATCATAACTAACAAACTAACAGATAACTGTCTGGCAACCCGGCAAAACGAACCAAACCATAACAAACAAACACAGCAGGTGTGGACGGCCTTAAATCCGGAAAAAGAGACGTCTTAGCACCTCCCTCTACTGGTGACCCCTTGATGGAGACCGACTCCTCTTACGAGGTCGGCCCCTTCCCTCCCTGAAGCTCCTCCGTAATTGGACCCCAGTGGCTGCGTCAAGGCTGGGGGACGCCTGCTGAGTGTCTGGAAGCGCTGAAGCCCCTGAGGGACGGCCTGGACGACCTCTGGGCTTGGAGGTCCCGCAAGCAGGCTGCTCCAACTGGGCATGTCTGCTAGCAGTCTGCCGCGCAGGTGGTGGCAGCTGCTCTGCTGACGTGCCAGCGGTGGCATCAGGACTGCTCACATGCAGAGAGAGGACACCTGCACCGTGGTCGGCCGAAACACTAGCACTCTGACGGGGCCGCACAGGATCATACGCCACAATCGACTGCTCCACAGATTCATGGCCTGCTGTGGTGCTGCAAGGGCCTGGGGTGATCCTGCCTGATGCAGCTAGGGTGGCAGCAGAGAGTGTTCGCGTGGCCTCAATTTGCGTGTGGACGAGGCCAGTAAGTGACTGCGTGGCAGCAGTGAGGACCTGCGTGGCAGATGCCAGTGATTGGGAAAAGCCATGGACAGTCCTTTCCACTGCTTCGGACAAGGCCTGGACAGACCTTTCCACTGCCTCGGACAAGCCCTGGACAGACCTTTCCACTGCCTCGGACAAGCCCTGGACAGACCTTTCCACTGCCTCGGACAAGCCCTGGACAGACCTTTCCACTGCCTCGGACAAACCCTGGACAGACCTTTCCACTGCCTCGGACAAGCCCTGGACAGACCTTTCCATTGCTGGGCCGAAGCCCTGGACAGACCTTTCCATTGCTGGGCCGAAGCCCTGGACAGTCCTTTCCATTGCTGCTCCAAAGTCCAGCACACTCTTTGCCAGTGTGTCGATCGACTCAGGCATCCTCCCCACTGCAGCCATCAGCTCAGTGTGCCTGAGCCGGGCCTGGGCGCTCATCTCGGCAAGGCTACGCACCTCCTCTGCACTCTGTGCAGCAGTCATGGTGGCCTGCCTCGCCCTCCGGGGAGACGGCCCCCGAGCGTCCCTACCCCCCGCACGTTGCTGCAGGCCGCTGGTTCCTGCAACTGGCTCCTCATCAGAGCCCCCCCCCGCCCCTCCCCTCAAGGGAACTACTATCCCCAGTCTCCAGATGCGGTGGCTCCTCTGAGGCTGGCACGGATGGTCCGGCTTCCTCCTGGTCGTCGCCTCCGGAGGCACTGGCACTGGCAGCTTGAGGGGCCGGCTCCCGAGCTGGTGATGCAGCATCTGAAAGCAGGGCGGTTGAAGAGTGGCTTTAGCAAAAGGACAGTTTGGCAGCAAGGGATGCAACAGTGCGGCAATACTATGACATGGCTCCACATTGAGAAAGCATGCTGGCGGGGGAAACAACTGGAAGGTGACAGCTGTAATAGTAGAGAACCTTACCATTGCTGTGGACAATGGGGTCAGCAGCTGCAGTGGTGACAGGACCACTCAGACGTCCTCCCACAATCTGGTGGACTCTCTCCTCGAGATCCGTCAGAGGCTCCAGTTGAGGACGGCCTCCTCCAGTGCGAAGCTGCTCCTTGCAGTTTCTCGCCAGCTTGGCCTGCAGGGCAAAGGACGGGAAGTGATGTTACATGATGCCCTGAATGATGATCTCATGCCCCCCATGGTGGAACAGCCCTTACATAATGCCCTGAGTCAAATGTGCATGTGTGTGACCAGAAAGGGCCATGGGTGCTTGCTGACAGATGGCCAGTGGGGCATAGCACACCCTGTAGCCATAAAGTCAGGTGCTAATGGAGGGATGCATAAGTTTACATTAACTCCACTCACCCTCACGACCCGAGTGAGGTCGTTGAATTTCTTCCTGCACTGCACAGGGCTCCTGGTCGCCATGCTGCTGGAGTTGACCCTCTGAGAAACATCCCTCCAAGCTCATCGGTAGTCCTTATGATTAGGCCTCCTGCCATTGTTGGGGTAGAGGACATCTCGCCGGCGCTCCACTGCGGCCACCAATTCCTCCAGAGACTCATTGGTGAAGCGCTCTGCTCTCTGCCTCACCCTCTCCATATGCTCCAAGTTTTTTGCGCCAGAGAAGGGCCTGCGCCGATTTGCAGGCCTACAAGGCGCAGACTGTGGATGCTGGAGCTGCCTGACCCACCCCTTTAAGAGCTGGCCGGCGCCTGGAAGTCTCGTGGTCATGGGTAATTGAGAGCACCTGCGCTGCGGCTGGGCGCCCCGATATTGGGTTGCGCCGGCATGTTAGCGCCTTGGGTGCCCCATGTAATGCCTGAACTCGCGCCTCAATCACCTTTGGGGCGCTGCAACCCAATATCGCACGAGGTGTCGAGAAGTTGCGTCTGGCTATAAAATATGCGCTCCGCCAATTCTAACGCCCCAAGCGGGGCTATACCCAATTTCTAGGCCTTTATGTTTTAACTGTTTTAATGTGTTTCAGGTCCGGTAACATTATCAGCATTGCTTCTGAGTCACAAACTCCCCAAACAGCAGGTCCCATTGTACAGGAGATGATATGTAGGACAGACGTGGGAGGCTGAAATGTAACTCGCATACTTGAGCGTTAGACGTCGAAGTGAACACTGACTGACTTTCCTTCTCTTGCAGAATACCGCGTCTCTGGATGACTTTGAGAGAACAAAAACGCTGGGTACAGGGTCCTTTGGCAGAGTGATGTTGGTGAAACACAAAATTACAAAGGAGCATTATGCGATGAAGATACTGGACAAACAGAAGGTGAACGGACTGAGTTTACTCTGTTTCACGCACTTAGATCTAAGAGAATCGGAGCATCACAGCTAGAGCCTCGCAGCTCAATGGGGCAAGCACCTTTGGGAGGTTTCAAGTTGGATGGTCACTATGTTCACCTAGCCCCCACTAATTATACAAACCTAAATATTTCTGCTCGGATGTGAGTATTCATATCCAGAATTCCACAAATAAGCCTTGGAGACTACACTGAATCATTAATCTTTCGTAAATGTCAGGGGTTATCAAGGAATAGAGTTCATGGGCAGTCAGAACTGCAGACTATCCACACAAACACAGGACAATAATCTAATCTCAATGTTCAGGTGGTTAAAGGTCAGATGAATCCTAAGATTAGACAATTCACAAATATCTATTGTTGTACGAGTACAATCTGAGTTCCTTGATTAGAGATTCTCATCTAGCTCATTACTGACTGTCCAGTATCATCTTGTGATGTCTGTGTATTAACCAGGACTATTACACTGCAGAAGATTTAGGAGTCAAAGACCATGATAGTCTTACAGGTCTCCAAGGCTGCATATTATCCTTTCATCGGTCTGGCTTGGTTGGTAAAGGTGTAAAAGTCATCCCCACTACAGGAAACTTTGTGCTATCCTGCACCGACGGGACCGAGCTGTTGCCGTCCCATCAAAACTGCCAGACAAACCAGCGTTAATGTTGAAACATACGGAGATTTTGAGCTCCGTATCTGGCAACAAACCCTGTTGCTTAGCAACAGCTTCTAAACAGTTGGCCCGTACCTTGCAAGCGTCTCTGTAGCTTAGCAACAGCTTCAGCGAGACCTTGCAGAGACTGACTGGTGGAAAAAAAAGCAACGAAAAGAAAAAAAACCTAACGAAACGGCTCCTGATTTTTGCCGGTGGCTCGAGCATTCCGGACAGTTAACCTCCGGATAAACCAAAGTTTCCTATATTAAGGTGGATAAATGAGGAGACTTCTGAGAAGTAGCAGATCATTTTGAGCTTGATTAATGCGCTAGAAGGATTCCCCTCCCACGCCGCCCGGAGTCATGACTCTGCGTCTATCCTCACGTTGTCTTCCTCTCTGCCTCAAACTCCCCTTGTTATCATGGCCACTTATGCAGCAGTGCCTGAGGATACTGTGTGGAGTACCCTGACCACCTTTGTGTGAATGTAGGGAACAGGGCATTGCATTTCCTTGTCTTGCTGTAAAACAAATCACCAGTGGTAACTGAAGGCAGGCATAGGGACCGGATCGTAAGAGGGACAAACAAATAGCCTAGGGTCAGAGCGAGGAGGGCAGCAGCAGA
Source organism: Somniosus microcephalus (assembly GCF_052327205.1). Classification (NCBI taxonomy): domain Eukaryota; kingdom Metazoa; phylum Chordata; class Chondrichthyes; order Squaliformes; family Somniosidae; genus Somniosus; species Somniosus microcephalus. The sequence continues at coordinate 14,513,556 of NC_141017.1, read as the reverse complement.
ATAGTCAGGCAGGTGAGAGGATCTGTAAGACAAAATGGGGGATCTCTGAAGAAGGATGTTGAGGTCCCAGGGAGAGTGATAGACGAGGGATGGAGATGCAAGGAAAGATATTGAGCTAGACTAAGTAGGATCAGCTAGCTGTTCTCTTGGGGTTTTATGTGAACAACTTGCAACACCTGCTGTGGGCTTTTTATGGGTTTTGAGTGTTTTGCATTCAAAAGTTGTTTCGCTAATGACTGTATCTACTTCCTCTTGTACAAAGTATGAAAGGGAGGGATCCAGATTTGAGCCACATGGCAGCAATCCCATACATGTCTCGTTCAAACTGGGCATACAGCGGCCGGAACATTTGCCACAAGCAAGATGGGAATGTGGTCATTTATTGAACCCCGCGGAAGGTGTGGTGTAAGTGTTGCAGGGGCAGTGAATGTAGTGACTGATTCGCTGCCCAGGAAAAGGAAAATATTCATTCGCAATCTCGCTGTGCGAGCCATTGGCATTGTTGTAATTACACTCCATTTTATATTAAGGGCCTTAGTCTGATTGAGTATAGCCAGCTAGTTTGTGAAATTGCCCCATTCCGCACTGCATGTTTATCCACAAATGGAATGGAGAGAAAAGCAAAACCACAAGGACCCCACAGCCTTCTCATCATCTCTCCCAGCCTAGAGCTCTACCGTAACAAATCATAACACACTCCGAAAATGTATCCATGACCCACGCCAGGAGCACACTGCGTACACACACGCACACCCAGTGTATCCATGACCCACACCAGGAGCACACTGCGTACACACACACGCACCCAGTGTATCCAAGACCCACACCAGGAGCACACTGCGTACACACACACGCACCCAGTGTATCCAAGACCCACACCAGGAGCACACTGCGTACACACACACACACCCAGTGTATCCATGACCCACACCAGGAGCACACTGCGTACACACACACGCACCCAGTGTATCCAAGACCCACACCAGGAGCACACTGCGTACACACACACACACCCAGTGTATCCAAGACCCACACCAGGAGCACACTGCGTACACACACACACCCAGTGTATCCATGACCCACACCAGGAGCACACTGTGTACACACACGCACACACACAATGTATCCATGACCCACACCAGGAGCACACTGCGTACACACACAATCTATCCATGCCCCAACCTGGAAACACACTGTGTACACACACAATGTGTGTAGGTGACTAGGTGTGTGGATGAGGGTAGTGCAGTGGATGTGGTATACATGGATTTTAGTAAGGCTTTCGATAAAGTCCCGCACAGGAGACTGGTCAAGAAGGTAAGAGCCCATGGGATCCAGGGTGCCTTGGCACATTGGATCCAAAACTGGCTTAGTGGCAGAAGGCAGAGGGTGATGGTCGAAGGTTGTTTTTGTGACTGGAAGCCTGTGTCCAGTGGGGTACAGCAGGGATCGGTGCTGGGTCCCTTGCTGTTTGTGGTCTACATTAATGATTTGGATGTGAATGTAAAAGGGATGATCAGTAAGTTCGCAGATGACACGAAAATTGGTGGGGTGGTAAATAGCGAGGAGGGAAGCCTCAGTCTGCAGGACGATATAGACGGGTTGGTCAGATGGGCGGAACAGTGGCAAATGGAATTTAACCCTGAAAAGTGTGAGGTGATGCATTTTGGAGGGACTAACAAGGCAAGGGAATACACAATGAATGATAAGACCCTAGGAAAGACAGAGGATCAGAGGGACCTTGGTGTGCATGTACATAGATCCCTGAAGGCAGCAGAACAGGTGGATAAGATGGTTAAAAAGGCATATGGGATACTTGCCTTCATTAGCCGAGGCATAGAATATAAGAGCAGGGAGGTTATGATGGAGCTGTACAAAACGCTGGTTAGGCCACAGCTGGAATACTGTGTGCAGTTCTGGTCGCCACACTATAGGAAGGATGTGATTGCATTGGAGCGGGTGCAGAGGAGATTCACCAGGATGTTACCTGGGCTGGAGCGCTTCAGCTATGAAGAAAGACTGGACAGGCTGGGGTTGTTTTCATTAGAGCAGAGAAGGCTGAGGGGGGACCTGATTGAGGTGTACAAAATTATGAGGGGCATAGATAGGGTAGATAGAAAGGAACTTTTCCCCTTAGTAGAGGGGTCAATAACCAGGGGGCATAGGTTCAAGGTAAGGGGCAGGAGGTTTAGAGGGGATTTGAGGAAGAACTTTTTCACCCAGAGGGTGGTTGGAATCTGGAACTCACTGCCTGAAAGGGTGGTAGAGGCAGGAACCCTCAACATTCAAGAAGCATTTGGATGAGCACTTGAAACGCCATAGCATACAAGGCTATGGACCAAGTGCTGGAAAATGGGATTAGATTAGACAGGGCTTGATGGCTGGCGCGGATACAATGGGCCGAAGGGCCTCTTTCTGTGCTGTATAACTCTATGACTCTAATGTATCCATGACCCAACCTGGAAAAACACTGCGTACACACACACACACACACACACACACACACACACACACACACACACACACACACACACACACCAGTGTATCCATGACCCCAGCCGGCAGCACACTGCACACACACCCAATGTATCCATGACCCCAGCCGACTGCACACACACACAGATAACATATGGTCGAGCCATGTTGACGGGACACTGCATATACACGCTGGCACAGGTTTTGTTTTGCCCCCACTTTCTTTTAACTTACATTGACCACGATGGGAGAGCAGAAGAGGAGGTTGCCTCAGCAATGGAAAAACCGCTGTGAGGAAGGGAGGCACTTGTAGGAGAGCAGGATGTTGGTGGCTATGTTCTTGGAGTACATGATTTCAGCATATTGAGCCCACCAATGTTTGTGGCATGAGCTCAGTGTTTAATAGAATCTGAATAAATTAAGCTCACAAAAAAGTTCCTTGCCAATTCATGATTCAAGTTCAAGCCATTGGCCGTTTGTTCCCTCACTCCCAACTAGGTTGGCTCCTGACTGATGGTAAATGAGATGTAACGGATTTATGGGAGGGACATTTTGTCTTTCATAAACTCGGTACATGAGTCTGGATGCGATAAGAATGATTGTGGTTTTAGCTGATACAGTAATTGCATTTCTTTCCTGCCAGGTGGTAAGGCTGAAACAGATCGAGCACACACTCAATGAAAAAAAGATTCTTCAGGCTGTCAGGTTCCCTTTTCTGGTGCGGCTAATATTCACTTTCAAGGTGAGTGTTATGCGAGTCATCCTGCATTCCTAGGGCTGGGAAGCTTGAGGGCATGTGCAGGGGAGAGGGGTGTAACAGTAGGAAGAAGCAGTAAGAGGTGGGGAAGGATTACCAATGGAGTAATGCTGGGAATAGAAGTGTTCAACAGGTTTCAGGTAGTGGATGACCTAAAGGTGTTACTAAGGATGGGGATGGAGAAATTATACTGCAACAATAATAGTATTTTGATTTATGGAGTGCCATTCACATTGAAACCTCTTAAAGTGCTTTAACCAGTGAATTACTTTTGGAATGCAGTGAGCGTTGTGTTTTTAAATGTAACCGCCAGTCTGTGCCAGCAGCATCCCACAAACAATGGCCAGTCAATCCAGTTTGTTGGTTGGCAGAGGAATGTTGCCCAGGACACTTGGCGAACTCCTTGCTCGTCTTCGAATAGTGCGGTGTGATCTCGAACATTCCTGCTGAACCATCAGAATAAGCAGACGGGATCTTGGTTTAATGTCTCATCTGCAACACAGCACCTTCGACAACGCTGCACTCCCTCAGTACTGCATTGGAGTGTTGACCTAGATTATGTGTGGACGCCCTGGTGATGAGAGAGTGCAGCTCAAAGAAATGAGGAGAACCTCATGGTAAGACAAAATAGAAGGTTGACTGAAAGTGGCAGGACATATTGAGAGAGTGGTTAGCAAAGCATATGGGGCTAAAAATTCAGTTGGGCGCCGTTTGGGGCGCCAAGCTCGCCTGGGCGCCGGAATTACCGCTGCGAGCGGAGCCACTTGCGCCATCCGGATATTCAGTTTCTGCGCCCCAAATGGAAGCGGGCCGCTAATCGAGGCTTCCCGCGCCCCGCTTGGGGCGCTGAAACTGAATATCGGCGCGCTAAGGGCCGCAGCGCCACACGCTGCGGCACGGCACGCTGCGGTACTGCAGGCCTTCCTCCCACTGTTAAGGGGGAGGTGCCTGCAACAGCGCGATCCCCGCTCGCGAGTGCCGGCAAATGAGCCCGGCACCAAGGAGAAGTGCCGGGCACTCGGGAAACAGCCGGCAATGCCGCGGGGGGGGGGCGGTGTAGGAGGCCGGGGACGGAGGTGCGGGCAGGCGGCCGCCGAAAAAGCGGCCGGCCGCACCTCCACCTTAACTAGCGCCACTACCGCCACAGGTAGGCCCCTGTGTACCGGTCGTTATTTGCGGCCGGCGCTGAAGAGGTGGGCGCGACCAAATATGGTCATCGGAGCGGGGCGCTGCGCACACCGATGACGTCATCGGTGGCGGCGCAGCGCTACAGGCTAACGCCGCCATTAGCGCCCCGCTAAATATCGCGGTAGGTGTGGCCAGTGGCGCTAAAGCCACTGAGTGCCCTCTTTGGGCGCAAACTGGTGGCGCAGCCCACTGAATTTCTGGGCCATGGGATCTTGGGGTTCATAAATAGAGGTATTGAGTACAAAAGTAGAGAAGTTATGCTGAACCTTTATAAAGCGCTGGTTCGGCCACAACTGGAGTATTGCGTCCAGTTCTGGTCACCACACTTTAGGAAGGATGTGAAGGCCCTTGAGAGGGTGCAGAGGAGATTTACCAGAATGGTTCCGGGGATGGGGGATCTTAGTTACAAGGACAGGTTGGAGAAGCTGGATTTGTTTTCATTAGAGCAAAGGAGGTTGAGGGGTGATTTGATAGAGGTGTACAAGATTATGACGGGTTTGGATAGGCTAGACGGGGAAAGGCTGTTCCCACTCATTGATGGTACAAGGACTAGGGGACACAGATTTAAGGTTTTTGGCAAGAGATACAGGGGGGATGTGAGGAAAAACTTTTTTACGCAGCGAGTGGTGAGGACCTAGAACTCGCTGCCGACGAAAGTGATGGAAGCGGAGACACTCAGGCCTAGAAATTCAAGCTCGCCTGGGCGCCGGAATTACCGCTCCGGGCGGAGCCGCTTGCGCCATCCTGATATTCAGTTTCAGCGCCCCAAACGGAAGCGGGGCGCTGCTCGAGGCGCCCCGCGTCCCTCTTGGGGCACTTGATACGCTTATCAATTACTCCATAAAAGACGATGAATCAGGAAGGTGATGAAAAGGCTTTTATTAACTAGAGAACAGAGCATGCCTCTCGTGGGTGGCTGGTTCCAAGAAGGAAGTGAGTCGGCGAAACCCCCACCTTTATACCTGGTCATGTGGGCGGAGTCAGCTGAGGCATGCCTTGGTACACAGCGCCACCCAGAGGTAACAATATACAATAACAGTGGTTTACCACATTCACCCCTTGTTTAAAATTAAGTCCGGCGGGGTGAAGGGTACTACAAGTTCGTGTAGTTAAGTCTATCAGGAGGCCTTGTCTGACGTCCTGATCGTCGTGGTGGCGGCGGCGGTGTTGCAGCATCCAACGTCGGATCTGGTGTCTGGGTGGTCAACGAAGGGTCCTGGGGCTCCGGCATGTCGTCTACAGGGGTTGGATTGGGAGGGGTGGTGGGGGATAACGGTGGTAGTTCAGGGGTACCCGAGGGTGCGAGATCTCGTATGGAGACCGTGTCCTCCCGCCCGTCTGGGTATGTCACCCAGGCATACTGGGGGTTGGCATGTAGGAGGTGCACCCTCTCGACCAGGGGGTCCGTTTTATGGGTCCTTACGTGCCTCCGCAGTAGGACGGGCCCAGGAGAAGTCAGCCATGCCGGTAGCGAGGTTCCCGATGTGGACTTCCTGGGGAAAATGAACATTTGCTCATGAGGGGTGGCATTAGTGGCAGTACAAAGCAGTGACCGGATGGAGTGGAGCGCCGCAGGGAGGACCTCCTGCCAGCGAGAGGTCGGAAGGCCCTTAGATTTTAAGGCTAAGAGGACGGCCTTCCAAACCGTCGCGTTCTCTCTTTCCACCTGGCCGTTCCCCCGGGGGTTGTAGCTGGTGGTTCTGCTCGTAGCAATACCTCTCGCTAGCAGGTACTGCCGAAGTTCGTCGCTCATGAAAGATGAGCCCCTGTCGCTATGTATATAGCTAGGGAACCCGAACAAGGCGAAGAGGTCATTCAGACATTTGATGACCGTGGTACTGGTCATGTCTGGGCAAGGGATGGCAAACGGGAAACGGGAGTACTCATCAATTATGTTGAGGAAGTACACATTGCGGTCAGAGGAGGGGAGGGGCCCTTTAAAATCGACGCTCAGGCGCTCGAAGGGGCGAGTGGCCTTGATCAGGCTTGCTCTGTCCGGCCTATAAAAGTGCGGTTTGCACTCGGCACAGATTTGGCAGTTCCTGGTCATGGTCCTGACCTCCTCGATGGAGTAGGGCAGGTTACGGGATTTGATGAAATGGAAGAACCTGGTGACCCCCGGGTGGCAGAGGTCATTGTGGAGGGTCTGCAGTCTATCAACCTGCGCGTTGGCGCATGCACCACGTGATAGGGCGTCTGGGGGCTCATTTAGTTTCCCGGGCCGGTACAAGATATCATAATTGTAGGTGGAGAGTTCGATTCTCCACCTCAAGATCTTGTCGTTCTTGATTTTGCCCCTCTGCTTATTATTAAACATAAAAGCTACTGAACGCTGGTCAGTGAGCAGGGTAAACCGTTTTCCGGCCAGGTAATGCCTCCAGTGACGCACCGCTTCCACAATAGCCTGGGCCTCCTTTTCGACAGAGGAGTGTCGGGTCTCGGGGCCCTGGAGGGTCCTTGAGAAAAAGGCCACGGGTCTGCCCGCCTGGTTAAGGGTCGCAGCTAGGGCGAAGTCGGATGCATCGCTCTCCACTTGGAAGGGGATCGACTCATCCACTGCGTGCATTGTGGCCTTCGCGATATCGCTCTTGATAAGAGTGAAGGCTGCACACGCCTCTGGTGTCAGGGGGAAGGAGGTGGATTTGATGAGGGGTCTAGCTTTGTCTGCATAGTGGGGAACCCACTGGGCATAGTAGGAGAAAAACCCCAGGCATCTCTTCAGTGCTTTTTGGCAGTGGGGGAGGGGTAGCTCCATTAGGGGGCGCATTCTGTCGGGGTCGGGCCCGATGACTCCGTTCTCCACCACGCAGCCGAGAATGGCGAGGCGTTTGGTGCGAAACATACATTTCTCTTTATTGTACGTTAGGTTCAGCCGTTGGGCCGTACGGAGGAATTTTTCTAGATTAACGTCATGGTCCTGCTGGTCGTGGCCACAGATGGTGACGTTATCCAGATAGGGAAAGGTGGCCTGCAGCGCGTTCTCGTCAACCATCCGGTCCATCTCCCTTTGGAAGACCGAAACCCCGTTGGTGACGCCGAAGGGAACCCTAAGGAAGTGGTAGAGGCGGCCGTTCGCCTCGAAGGCAGTATACTGGCGGTCCTCATGGCGGATGGGGAGCTGGTGGTATGCTGACTTAAGGTCAATGGTGGAGAATACTTTGTATTGCGCAATCTGGTTGACCATATCAGATATGCGAGGAAGCGGGTATGCGTCCAGCTGAGTGTACCGGTTTATGGTTTGGCTGTAGTCAATGACCAGGCGGCGTTTATCAGTGGTTTTAACGACTACAACCTGGGCTCGCCAGGGGCTAGTGCTCCCTTCGATAATGCCCTCCTTCAAGAGCCGCTCCACCTCAGAGCTAATGAAAGCTCTGTCCCCGGCGCTGTACCGCCTGCTCTTGGTAGCGATGGGTTTACAGTCGTGGGTGAGGTTAGCGAACAAGGGAGGGGGGGGACTTTTAGTGTGGAAAGGCTGCAGGTGGTTTGCGGCGGGCGATTTAAAAGGTGTTGGTTGCAGACTGTGAGTGGGGGGAGGGGTCCACCGTATGCTAATGTGACACTTTTAAGGTGGCACTGAAAATCCAACCCTAGCAGCACGGCAGCGCAGAGACGGGGCAGGACTAGAAGTTTAAAATTTTTATATTCTGTGCCCCCAACCGAAAGGGTCACCACACAGTAGCCGCCGACGTCCATTGAATGGGACTTGGACGCCATAGAAATCCGATGGCGCGTCGGCAGGACCGTGAGGGAGTGGCTACGTACCGTGTCTGGGTGAATAAAACTCTCTGTGCTCCCGCTGTCGATTAGGCAAGTGGTGGCGTGGCCGTTTACCGTGATATCCATCATGGAGCTGGATAGATGATGAGGGAGGGCTTGATCCAGCGTAACGGAGGCCAGTGTATGGCTTAGTGAGTCGGTATGGTCGTCCGACGAGACGGTGGTCGAGTCCGGAGACGAAGTGGCGGTTGAGTGCGGCGAATAAAATGGCGGCGGCCATGCGGCCGGAGGTGCACAAAATGGCGGATAAGATGGCTGCCCCCATGGTTCGCACGCGGTGCTGCTGGCGTTCGCTGGTTTCCCCCTGCAGGCATTGGCGTAATGGCCTTTCTTCCCGCAGCCCGAGCAGGTAGCGGTCTTAGCCGGGCAGTGCGCTCTAGGGTGTTTTAACTGGCCACAGAAATAGCATTTTTGGGCCTGGTTACGGGGCATCGCTGCGGTTCTTACCGGGGGCGGCTGTCCCAGTTGATTTCGGGACATCGCTGCAGCAGTTGGTGCCGGGGGCAGCGGTCCCATGTCCCACGGTCGCGATGGCCATGGCGCGGCGCCGTTACGTGAGTATGCTTCGAGGTTTCGGTGGGCCGCATCTAGCGAGAGCGCAAGGGCTACGGCCATCTTCAGGTCAAGCTCCTTGCTTTCGAGCAGTCTCTGCCGGGAGTAGTCGGACTGGAGGCCCCTGACGAAGGCATCACAAGTAAGTCCCTCCGCGTGCCCCGCAGCCGTTACCTCCTTACAGTCGCAGTCTCTGCAGAGTGTCTGTAACGCCCGTAAAAATGCCTCTACCGATTCCCCCGGTTGCTGCCTGCGGGATCCCAAGAGGTGTCTGGCGTAAATCGTGTTCACTCGGCGCGTGTATTGCCCTTTTAGTAGTTCGAGGGCCGCCGTGTACGTAGTAGCGTCCCGGATGAGCGTATATACTTGAGGGCTCACCTGGGCGGTCAAAACTTTTAGTTTGTTCTCCTCCGATGTCACGGCGGAGGCTCCTAGGAAGGATTCAAAGCAGCTCAGCCAGTGTTCGAAATTGGTTGATGAACCCGCTGCTTGAGGGTCGAGGTCCAGGCATGCCGGTCTGAGGGCTCGCAGCAACGCCTGCTGTTGTTGCTGTTCAGGTGTCGCCATTTTACTTCTAGTTAATAAAATTGATACGCTTATCAATTACTCCATAAAAGACGATGAATCAGGAAGGTGATGAAAAGGCTTTTATTAACTAGAGAACAGAGCATGCCTCTCGTGGGTGGCTGGTTCCAAGAAGGAAGTGAGTCGGCGAAACCTCCACCTTTATACCTGGTCATGTGGGCGGAGTCAGCTGAGGCATGCCTTGGTACACAGCGCCACCCAGAGGTAACAATATACAATAACAGTGGTTTACCACAGCGCTGAAACTGAATATCGCAGCACAACGTGCCACAGCGCCACACGCTGCAGCACGGCGCGCTGCGGTACTGCTGGCCTTCCTCCCCTTCTTAAAGGGGAGGGGCCTGCACCAGCGCAATCTCCGATCGCGAGTGCCGGCAAAAGAGCCCGGCGCCGAGGAGAAGTGCCGGGCTCTTGCGGCACAGCCGGCACTGCCCGGGAGGGGGATCAGGAGGCCGGGGAGGGCGGCGTGAGGAGGTGCTGGCAGGCGGCCACCGAAAAAAATGGCCGCCCCACACCTCCCCTTTAATTTGCGCCACTACCGCCACAGGTAGGCCCCCTGACGGCGCTACGGGGGGGGCGCGACCCAATATCGCGTGCGGGAGCGGGGCGCTGCGCACACCGATGATGTCATCGGTGGCGGCGCAGCGCTACAGGCTAACGCCACCATTAGCGCCCTGCTAAATTTCGCAGGAGGCGTGGCCAGTGGCGCTAAAGCCACTGAGTGCCCTCTTTAGGCGTTAACTGATGGCGCAGCCCACCGAATTTCTAGGCCTCACTGTTTTCAAGGGGAGACTGAATAGGCACTTGAGGGAAATAAACTTGCAGGGCTACGGGGATAGAGCGGGGGAATGGGACTGACTGGACTGCTCTACAGAGAGCCGGCACGGACTCGATGGGCCGAATGGCCTCCTTCTGTGCTGTTATGACTTAAGAGAGGTAATGTAGTAGGCAGTTTCCTGGTGCACTATTTGAATAGTTATTTTTGTCATAAAACAAGATTACTAGGCTGTTTATCAGGAGCAAAGGTTGGTGATTTTGAGGTGAGGGTAGACAAATTAATACAAGGAGCAGGAGATGAACCAGAGGTTGTATATGTGGAAATTAACAAGACATTCAGAGGTGCTCAAAAGTACATCCCGTGATTGAGTAAAACAAAATGAAAATCAAAACAGATGAAGGGGCAACAAAGCCCTCTCTGGTTAAGTAATTATGTTTTTTTTTAATTCATTCACGGGAAGGTCAACATTTATTGCCTATCCCTAGTTACCCTTGAGAAGGTGGTGGTGAGCCATCTTGAACCGCTGCAGTCCTTGTGGTGAATATACTCCTAGAATGGGTAGGGAGTTCCAGGATTTTGACCCAGCGACGATGAAGGAATGGAGATAAAGACTAGCATTAGGGATAGGCAGATTGCATTCAAAATCTGCAAGGAATCTAGTAGGCAGAGGATTGGATACATTATATAGATTATTATCAAAAGCAAAGGAAAAAAGAGAAACATTGAACAAGAGAATACTGAGAACATCTCAAGTAAGAATAAAGAGTTTTTCCACAATAAGTAAAGGACAGAAGAAAGTATCCATCCACTTATAATGATGATGGGAAAGAAGACTCCAGTTACTTCACATCTATGTTTAATCATGAAGAGGATGGAGAAAGTCTGACAGGTATGATTTCCAGGAATAATGGAAGAGGAGCCAGACACTATGCAGATTGTGATGGATATGGTTGTAAAAAGGTTAGATGCTCTTAAAACAGACAAAGTGTCTGGCCCGGGCAATTTGCGTGCTTGAGTCGTAAAGGAGATGCGTACTAAAATTAGTGAAGCCCGAATCCATTGAGACACTGGCAAGGAGTGTCCAAGACTTCAGCGCAGCACAGGCAAGGAGTGTGCAGGACTTCGGCACAGCACTGGCACGGATTGTCCAGGGCTTCAGCGAAGCAATGGCACCTGCCACACAAGTGCTGAGTGCTGCCACGCAGTCACTTGCTGGTCTCATGCAGACGCAGATTGAGGCCACACGAGCACTGGCTGCTGCCACCCTCGCTGGATTGGGCAGGATTCCCCGGGGCCCTTGCAGCACCACAGCAGGCCAGCAATCTGTGCACCAGCCGATTGCTGCGCATGCTGCGGTGCTGCCCCGTCAGAGTGCCAGTGTGTCGGCTGACCAGGGAGCTGCTGTCCACTCTCAGAATGACAGCATTCCTGATGCCATCACTGGCACTTCTCCACTGCAGCTGCCACCACCTGTAGGACAGACTGCTTCCGCCCATGCAGAGTTGGAGCAGTCAGCAGCCGGGCCCTCCATGCCCAAAGCTCGTCCAGGCCGTCCCTCGGGCATCTGTGGTTTCGGACAGTCAGCAGGCCTCCACCAGCCTTGCTGCAGCCACTGGGGTCCCATTACGGAGGAGCTGCAGGGCGGGAAGGGGCCAATGCCGAAAGGGAAGCAGATCACCATCGAGGGGGAAAAAGTAGAAGGTGCTGCTGATTCCTGTTATTTGTTTCATTCAAGGCCGAGAATGCTGGTCTGAATGTTAGTTATGTTTTGGACAGTCTCCCGGGTTTTAGAGGTGGTTATGTTTTGCACAGTCTCCCGGGTGTGAGAGCCACTTATGTGGTAGTCTGTTTGTTTTGCTTTTTGTTGCCATTGCTTTGTCATGCGGGAAGGAAGCACATTTTGTTAAATAAACAACTTTCTTTATTCACAATGGCCATGTCTGTTCTTTGCACAAATTTTGCCCTTGACCGGCTTAGGGGTAGCAGAACGGTTCCATTCATGTTCCTGGAATGGCAGCAAGCATTCCCTGAGAGGGGCCTAGAAGCGAGTTGCTATAAGCCTCTGACGGACGGCCCTTGCAGTTTGTGCCTCCCTTCCGTCTTGGTGCTGCTGCTCCTCCCCCTCCTCCGCTGGTGCTTTTATGTCTGGTGGCATTGGCTGGGTCCTGAGGATTGCCAGGTTATGCAGCATGCAACACACAACCACGAAGTGGGAGACTCGCTCAGGTGAGTACTGAAGGGCTCCTCCGGAATGGTCCAGACAGCGGAACCGTTGCTTCAGCACGCCGATTGTGTGCTCAATGATGTTGCTGGTCGCTTGATGGCTCTCATTGTAACGTTCTTCAGCAGGGGTGCTGGGCGAACGGAGCGGCCATCAGCCAGGGGCACAGAGGATAGCCCTTGTCCCTGAGAAGCCAGCCTCCTGGGTGAGCCAGGGCCTCGAAAAGGTCTGCCGCAGAAGTCTGGTGCAGGATGAAGGCGTCGTGGCTGCTGCCTGGAAAGTGGGCATTCACAGCGAGAATCAGCTGTCGGTGGTCACAGACCAGCTGCACATTCAAAGAATGGAACCCCTTTCGGTTGCGGAAATCCTCCGCATTCTCTAGAGACGCCCGCAAAGCCACATGCATGCAGTCAATGGCGCCCTGCACCATGGGGAAGCCCGCTATCGTTGCGAAGCCCTCTGCGCGCTCTCGCTGCTTGTCCGGGGTCATCGGGAACGAGATGTACTGCCGTCTCCTTCTAAAGAGGGCATTAGTCACTTGACGGACGCAGCAATGCACCGCGAACTGTGAGATGTTGGCAATGTCTCCAGTAGCGGCCTGAAAGGAGCCACTTGCATAGAAGTTTAGAGCCACAGTGATCCTCACAGCCATCGACAGAGATGTCCTGCACTTTAGTTGAGGCTGCAGATCTGGCTGAAGCAGATGGCAGAGCTCAGTGACCACCTCCTTACTGAAGCGCAGCCTTCGGAAACACTGCTCCTCCGACATGTTGATATATGGAAACTGCTGGCGGAAAACCCTGGCAGCGTAAGGTCTCGTGGGGCGACGTCTGTAGGCCCTCCTCCGTCTGGCCATGCCTACCACTCTATCCCTGCGTCTCTGTGCCCTGTCAATATGATTGAGAAGCACGACGTTCCCATCCAATGCAGCCCCCATAGTAAGTGCGCACTGAAAGTTATGCCGTTTGAGAAGCTCACCAACTGCAAAGTGATGTTCAGAAGGCTAAAGTTCCTCTGCCAGTGCTGGCTCACTGCAGAAATGGCTCTCCGTGTGTAGCTGAGCAACTCTTTCTCTCTCTCTCTCTCTCAAAGAAGTTGTGGTCCAAAAATGGCTGCCAATAATAATCCAGAACAGTCCCCTTTAAAGAGCGCCCCCCGAGCCCAACAGCGACTGGGAAACGTTCCCGGTAACCTGTCCTTGTTAGTGCCTTGCGGAACGGAGGGGGGCGCCACTGAATTTCCGGTCTGGGGTGCCCTAAAGGCGTTGCACACTGAAATGACGTCATGATCTGCGTGCGCCAGTGAACAGGCACTAAGGTTTAGCGCCGGCGCTAAATGTCTGCTCAATATGGGAAGAGGCGCAGGGTTCGCTGCGCCCGGGCGCTAGTTGGTTAGCGCCCCACTTCTCGGCCTTTTTAGGCGCTAATGGGTGGCGCAACCAACCAAATTTTTCCCCTTAGGGCTGGATTTTGCCAGCCCTGGGGAGGCGGGTTTGGAGGCGGGACTGCCGGGAAAATGGCAGAATCTGGGGGCGGGTAGAAAGAGGGACGAGGTCCTGCAAGCAGAATATAGGGAGCTAGTAAATAAATTAAAAAACAGGACCTCAAAGGTAGTAATCTCAGGATTACTCCCAGTGCCACATGCTAGCGAGAAAAGAAATAGGAGAATAGACCAGATGAATGTGTGGCTGGAGAGATGGTGTAGGAGGAAGGGATTTAAATTCCTGAAGCATTGGGACCGATTCTGGGGAAGGTGGGACCTGCACAAGTTGGACGGGTTGCACCTCGGCAGAACCGGGACCAATATCCTCGCAGGGGGGTTTGCTAGTGCTGTTGGGAAGGATTTAAACTAGTTTGTCAGGGGGCTGGGAACCCAAGTGTGAGCCCAGAACGGAGAGAAACAAAGCTGGAAGTGCAAGTTAGAAAAGTAGTCAGCAAAACTAGTAGGGAGCAGAAACAAAGGCCAACAGTAAAGAGGGTCAAAGCGCAGAAAAATATTAAACAGGCAAAGTTGAAGTCACTTTATCTAAATGCACGTAGCATTCGCAACAAGGTGGATGAATTAATGGCACTAATAGAAGTAAATGGGTATGATGTAATTGCCATTACAGAGACATGGTTGCAGGGTAACCAAAGCTGGGAACTGAATGTTCCAGGGTACTCAACATTTAGGAAGGACAGACAAAAAGGAAAAGGAGGTGGCGTAGTGCTGTTAATAAGGGATGAGATCGGTATGATAGAGATAAAAGATCTTGACTTGGCAGATCGTGATGTAGAACTGGAATCAGTTTGGGTGGAGCTAAGAAACAGCAAAGGGTGGAAAACATTGGTGGGAGTTGTGTATAGGCCACCAAACAGTAATGGTAATGTAGGGCACAGTATCAATCGAGATTAGAAGTGCATGTAACAAGAGCAATATGGTCATCATGGGGGGGACTTTAGTCTACATATTGACTGGGCAAATCAAATTACCACTAATGATGTGGAGGACGAATTCTTGGAATGCATGCGAGATGGTTTCCTGGATCAGTATGTGGAGGAACCAACCAGGGAACAGGCTATTCTGGATCTGGTACTATGTAATGAGAAAGGGCTAATCAATAATCTTGTGGTAAAGGGGCCTTTAAGGACAAGTGACCATAATATGATTGAATTTTACATCAAGTTTGAGAGTGATATAGTCCAATCTGAAACTAAGGTGTTCAATCTAAACAGAGGAAACTACAAGGGTATGAGGGACAAGTTGGCCATGGTAGATTGGGAGACTATACCAAAAGGTATGAAGGTGGACATACAATGGCTAACATTCAAGGAAATAATGCATAATTTGCAACAAACATAAGGAAAAGTGATCCAACCATGGCTAACAAAAGAAATTAAAGCTAGTATTAAGTCAAAGGAGGAAGCTTATAAAGTTGCCAGAAAAAGTGGTCAGCCGAAGAAATCAGCAAAGGGGAACCAAGAAATCGATAAAGAAAGGGAAAATGGAATATGAGCACAAACTAGCGAAAAATATAAAAATGGATTGTAAAACCTTCTATAGGTATGTGAAAAGGAAAAGACTGGCGAAGGTAAATGTAGGTCCTTTACAGTCAGAGACAGGAGAATTTATAATGGGGGAATGAGGAAATGGCAGCGAAATTCAATAAATACTTTGCCTGGCGATGCGCAAAGTTTAGCGCCAGGCGCAATTTAGCGCCACCTAGCGCGATATTGGGTTGCAGCGCCCCTAAAGGTGATTGCAGCGCTAAATCAGGTGCTGCACGCTACTCTTAAGGTGCTAACCCGGCGGCGCAACCCAATTTCGCGGCGGCAGGGTGCAGCGAGGGTGCTGTCAATAATCACTTTCCCTGAGACACACTGGTGCCGGCCAGCTCTTAAAGGGGCGGGTCAATTGGCATCACCAGACCCACTCACTGCCTTGTAGGCCTTCAAAGCGGTGGGAGCCTACCTATGGCGCACCAGCCTAGCAAGACATGGAAAGGGTGAGGCAGAGGGCGGAATGCCTCGCTGATGGGGCATTGGATGCTTTGGTTGGCGCAGTGGAATCAAGGCCAAGGAAGATGGTCGGAATGTGATTTATGTTTTGGACAGTCTCCCGGGCGTGAGAGGCAGTTATGTGTCAGTGTATTAGTTTTGCTTTCTGTTGCCATAGCTTTCTCATGTTTGAAGGAACCACATTTTGTGTAATGAAACACTTTCTTCATTTACAATGCATCTTGCCCTTCACGGGCTTGGGGGTATCAGACCGGTTCCATTCCTTTTCTTGGAATGGCAGCAAGCATCCCGTGAGAGGGGCCTAGAAGCTACTTCTGATCAGCCTCTGACGCGCAGCCTGAGAAGAGCCGCTCGTGTAGAAGTTCAGGCCAGCAGGCATCTTCTCAGCCACCGACAGAGATGTCCTGCACCTTATCTGAGGCTGCAGGTCTGGCTGAAGCAGCTAGCACAGCTCAGTCACCACCTCCTTTCTAAATCGCAGCCTTCTGACACACTGCTCCTCCGGCATGTTCATGTAGGAAAACTGCTGTCGGAGAACCCTGCCAGCGTAAGGTCTGCTGTGGCGACGTCTGTTGGCCCTCCTCCATCTGGCCATGCCCGCCCCCCTCTCCCAGCGTCTCAGTGCCCTTTCCAGATGATTCAGCAGCAGGACGTTCCACTCCAATGCAGCCCCCATAATAAGTGCCCACAGGAAGGTTCCCCGTTGTCAAGGCTCACCAACAGCAAGGTGATGGTCAGAAGGCTGAAGATCGTCTGCCTGCGCTGGCTCAATGGTCAAATGGCTCTCAGTGTGCAGCTCAGCAACTCTTTATAGCTCTCGAGGAAGTTGTGCTCCAAAAATGGCTGCCGCTTTTAAACCACACCAGTCCCCTTTAAATAACGCTCCTTCAGCCCGAGAGCGACTTGGTAAGGTCCAGGTAAGCTGTCACTATTAGCACCAGGCGCTACGGAGGGGTCGCCACTGAATTTCCGGTCCGGGGCGCCCAAAAGGCGTGTTGCACACTCAAATGACGTCATAATCAGCCTGCGCCCATGAGCGGGCGCTAAGATTTAGCACCGGCGCTAAATGCATCCTCAATATGTGGCGAGGCGCCCTGCGCCCGCCCGGAAATTGGCTAGCGCCCCACTTCTCGGCCTCTTTAGGCGTTAATCGGTGGCGCTAACAACCGAATTTCTCCCCCTTTGTTTCTGTCTTCACGGAGGAAGACACAAAAAACCTCCCAGAAATACGAGAAAACCAAGGGTGTGGCGAGAATGAGGAACTTGAAGAAATTATTATTAGTAAAAAAACAGTACTAGCAAAATTAATGGGACTAAAAGTCGATAAATCCCAAGGACCGGATGACCTACATCCTAGGGTTTTGAAAGAGGTGGCCATTGGGATAGTGGACGCATTGGTTGTCATCTTCCAGAATTCTATAGATTCTGGAACGGTTCCTGGAGATTGGAGGGTGGCAAATGTTACCCCGCTATTTAAGAAAGGAGGGAGAGAGAAAACGGGGAACTACAGACCTGTTAGCCTCACATCAGTAGTTGGGAAAATGCTGGAATCTATTATAAAGGATGCAATAACTGGGCACTTAGAAACTAATAGTAAGATTGGGCAGAGTCAACATGGATTTATGAAAGGGAAATCCTGTTTAACAAACCTATTAGAGTTCTTTGAGGATGTAACTAGTGGAGTAGACAAAGGGGAACCGGTAGATGTGGTGTATTTGGATTTTCAGAAGGCCTTTTGATAAGGTCCCACACAAGAAGTTGGTGAACAAAATTAGGCCACATGGAATTGGGGGTAATATACTAGCATGGATTGAGAATTGGTTAACAGACAGAAAACAAAGATTAGGGATAAATGGGTCTTTCAGGATGACAGGCTATGATTAGTGGGGTACTGCAAGGATCGGTGCTTGGGCCCTAGCTATTCACAATATATATCAATGATTTGGATGAGGGGACTAAATGTAACATTTCCAAATTTGCTGATGACACAAAGCTAGGTGGCAGTGTCAGTTGCGAAGAGGATGTGAAGAGGCTTTAAGGGGGTCTCGACAGGCTCAGTGAGTGGGCGAGAACATGGCAGATGGAATATAATGTGGATAAATGTGAAGTTTTCCACTTTGGTAGAAAAAACAGAAAGGCAGAGTATTTCTTAAACGGTGAGAGATTGGGGAATGCAGATGCTCAAAGGGACCTGGGTGTCCTTGTACATGAGTCACTGAAAGTGAATGTGTAGGTGCAGCAAGCCATTAGGAAGGCAAATGGTATACTGGACTTCATTACAAGAGGATTTGAGCACAGGAGTAAAGAAGTCTTACTCCAATTATATAGGGCCTTGGTGAGACCACACCTGGAGTACTGTGTACAATTTTGGTCTCCTTACCTAAGGAAGGATATACTTGCCATAGAGGGAGTGCATTGAAGATTCACGAGATTGATTCCTGGGATGGCGGGACTGTCGTATAAGAGATTGAGTAAACTAGGCCTGTATTCTTTGGAATTCAGAAGAATGAGAGGGGATCTCATTGAAGCATACAAAATTATTACAGGGCTTGATAGGGTGGATGCTGGGAGAATGTTTCCCTTGGCTGGGGAGCCTAGAACCAGGGGCCACAGCCTCAGGATAAAGGGTAGGCCGTTCAGGACTGAGATGAGAAGAAATTTCTTCACAGAGGGTGGTGAATCTTGGGAGGCTCAGTCATTGGGTATATTCAAAACAGAAGTCGATAAATTCCTGACTAGAAAGGGCATCAAGCGATATGGCGAGAGGGCCGGTGAATGGAGTTGAGGCAGAAGATCAGCCATGATCTCACTGAATGGCAGGCTCGAATGGCCGACTCCTGCTCCTATTTCTTATGTTCTTAATCCGTCTCTATTACGTCTGTGAATGATTGAGACACGGACAGCAGGAGCTGAACAAAACAAGTCTTTACTGCTGGAAGTCAATAGTGAAACTGAAACAACAGAGGCTCACTAGCGCCTTTTATACAGGGGTGGTCACTGCCGGTACTGCAGTCTGAGACCAGTTATTCTCTTAAAGGTACATACACAACAATTCCTCCCCTTTTAGATAAACAGTACATAACATTCATTTAACAACTAAATGATAACTAATTACAATCACAATTACGGTTGCTAGATACATTGGTTAAGTTTAAGCAATTATAAGTTCAGTCTTTGAGGAGGCTTCCTGATTCTGTCTGGATAACGCCTCTTTGGGGTATCAGGTTCTTCTGGCAATGTTGAGTCGGGATCAATGTCGTTGTTTGGTTCATCTGCTTCCAATATTACCGGTTCTGCGGTAGCTGCAATTGGTACGTCGATTTCATTACCAGGTGTATCAGATCGTGGTGTGGAGTTGACGTTTTCCAGTGACTCTAGAATCTGGTCAGCATGGCGTCTTACAATGCTCTCTCCAACGTCCACGGTATACATGAGAGGTCCTTGCCGTGTACAAATCGTTCCTGGCTGCCATTTCTCAGTGCGGTAGTCCCGGGCCAAAACTGGTTGACCTATCTTAAAACTCCTGGTCGGCCTTTCATTCATATTCTGAAACTGCCTGTTCTCCACATCTCGTCGGACGTTTGGCTTAACCAAATCCAAGCGGCATCGTAGTCTTCGATTGAAGAACATCATGGCTGGAGTTTGGTTGGTAACCGTATGTGTCGCATTCCGGTAGGCAAACAAGAAGTTGTCCACCTTGTGTTGTAGGGGTATATCTTCATTACACATTGCCTTGATAGCCTTCTTGAATGTTTGGACAAACCTCTCGGCCAATCCATTAGTGGCTGGATGATATGGGGCAGATGTGTAATGCTTAACACCATTGTTCTTTAAGAACCTCCGGAACTCTTCAGACACAAACTGTGGTCCATTGTCAGAGCAAATCTGTTCAGGCAGCCCATTCCTGGCGAATATGGTTCGTAAAACTGTGATAGTTTTTTCCGTGGTGGTTGAGGACATTTTTATTACCTCTGGCCACTTTGAATGTGCATCCACCGCAATTAAAAACATCGAGTCCATGAAGGGACCAGCAAAATCAATGTGCACCCTTTGCCATGGAGATGAGGGCCACTCCCATGGATGCAGAGGAGCTTGTGGTGGGGCGTTTTGGACCTTCTGGCATCCTGCACAGCTCTTGGTCATCTCTTCGATTTCTCTATCGATTCCCGGCCACCACACAAACGCTCTGGCTAAGTTCTTCATTTTTACCCCACCCAGATGACCCTCATGAAGCTCATTGAGCACTCTATCCGTCAACTTAGGTGGAATTACTACTCTGGATCCACACATCAAGGTTCCTCTGCACACTGACAGCTGTTCTCTTCTCGGCGAGAATGCTGGCAGCAGTGGTTCGCCATGTGCTGGCCTTCCCTTCACCGTTAAATCATAGACCCGTGATAGTGTCGGGTCATTCCGTGTTTCCTTTTCTATGTTTGCATTCGTCACAGGGAGACATTCGACTATGGTCGAGTGGAATAACTCCATTGGATCCACTGCAAGATCTTCTTCTTCCACCATCGGCAACGGTAGGCGTGACAATCCATCAGCATTTCCATGCTGTTTAGTTCCTTTGTACTCGATGTCATATTGGTGTGCCCCTAGGAAAAGGGACCACCTCTGCAGCCGTTGTGCTGTCATTATCGGTACGCCCTTCTGAGGGTTGAAAATGGAGACAAGAGGTTGATGATTGGTTAGTAGAGTAAATTTTTGACCGTGCAGGTAGTGATTGAACTTCTTCACCCCCCACACTAGGCTGAGGGCCTCTCTGTCAATCTGAGCGTAGTTACGCTCGGCAGAAGTTAACGAGCGTGACGCAAAAGCTATCGGCCTCTATAAACCATCAAGGAATTTATGTGACAGTACCGCCCCAATGCCGTAGGGAGACGCATCACACGCCAGTCTGATCGGCAGTGCTGGGTTGTAGTGAGCCAATACTTCCCTTGAAGTGATTAAGTCCTTACTCTTCTGGAAAGCCCGCTTACAATCATTGCTCCATTCCCATGCTACTCCCGTTCGTAGCAGGGCGTTCAGTGGGTGCAGAATTGTCGACAAATTCGGCAAAAACTTATGGTAGTAATTCACCAATCCGAGGAATGACCTCAGTTGCGACACATTTTCAGGCGCTGGGGCCTTAACAACCGCTTCAATTTTGTCAGGGGACTTATGTAACCCCTCTTCATCAATCACGTGGCCACAATACAATATCTGTTTCTTAAAAAACTTGCACTTGGGGCGGTTGGCTCACAGCCCATGTTCCCGTAGTCTAGTGAGCACCTGTTCTAGGTTGTTAAGGTGTTCACTGTCATCTTCACCTGTCACAAGGATGTCGTCCAAGTAACACTGAGTCCCCGGAATCCCTTGCAGGACTTGTTCCATCGCTCTTTGCCATATCGCCGGAGCCGATGCTACTCCGAATACCAATCGATGATACTGGTAAAGACCTTTGTGAGTGTTTATCGTGAGATACTTCCTAGAGGACTCTTCAACCTCCATCTGCAAATATGCTTGTGCTAGGTCAATTTTTGTAAAACGCTTCCCTCCAGACAGTGAGGCGAAGATGTCTTCTATCCTTGGAAGAGGATATTGTACTGTGTGAAGGACTGGGTTCACCGTCACCTTGAAATCCCCACAGATGCGAATCTTCCTTGGCTCCCCGGACTTATTACTTAACGTTTTCTTCATGACAGGAATGATGGGTGTCGCCCACTCGCTCCAGTCGACCTTAGACAACACGCCTGCCTTCTCCAGCTCTGCCTTGACGGCTGGGCGAATTGCATATGGTACCGGTCTTGCTTTGAAAAACTTGGGAACTGCATTCTCTTCTATTTTTATCGAGGCGGTTACGCCTTTAAGCGTGCCCAGTTCTTGTTGAAATACCTCTTTGGCGTTAGCTAAGATTGTTGACAATCGTCCAGGAGTGACGTCTTCATCTTTTTTACCGTCCACCGTCATTGCATGAATGGAGTGCCAATCTAAGTTTATCTTCCTGATCCATTCCCGTCCCAATAACGGTGGTCCACCATTTGGCAGTATGTAGAGATACAATTTCCGTATTTTCTTGCCGTTGTATTCGACAGGCACCCTTATTTTTCCTCTGGGGTATACTTTTTGCCCCGTATACGTCGTCAAGACGATGGATGTCTCTCTCAAGGGTATGTGTGAAAATAGCCGCTTGTAATCTCGTTGATTCATGACCGTTAGCGCTGATCCTGTATCCAATTCCATTTTAACTTGGGACCCTGCTATCGTGAGGGTGACCCAAATGGTTCGGTGATCCTCTTTTGCGATTACATTGTGAAGTTTGAGACAGCTTAGTCTCCTGTTCCCGGATTCACTATCGCTCATCTGGTCTTTGGAACTACTGTCCATCATCTTTTGTACTTTCTTGTACGGTTCCTTAGTAGCCTTTTTGTTGTCGCTGGTCTTCTTCCCAGACCTGCAAACTCGTGCAATGTGTCCCATCTTCCCGCATTGCCTGCATATTTTGTCTTTGGACCAGCAGTCCTTCTGGTCATGGTTAGTTCTGCTGCAGCGATAACATTTTGCAAATCCCCGTGTCATTTCGTGGGTGCCGTATTCCTGTGGCTTTTGTTGAATTTCTGCAGCTCCCCTGGCTGCTGCTTCATACGATACTGCCACGCTAAAAGCCTTATCTAGCGTCAGCTCTTTCTCTGATAGTAACTTCTTCCGTGTTCCTTCACTCAGGAGTCCACAGACAAATTTGTCCCGTAGGGTATCTGCCAGTCCTTCTCCGAACTGGCAGTGCTTTGATAGCTTGCGTAGTTCCGTAAGGTACTCAGCATTGCTCTCATCTTTATGCTGAGTTCTCCTGTGGAATTTAAATCTTTCTGCTATCAACAGCGGTGCAGTGTTTAGGTGTTCCTGTAGGACAGCAACAATTTCGTTAAAACTCTTCGCCTTTTGTTTGGCTGGAGTAATCAGGTCCTGCAATAGGCCGTACGTTCTAGCGCCCATTAAATTTAGCAATATCGATGCCTTTTTCTCCTCAGCTATTTCGTTTGCCTCGAAATATACCTCGACTCTTTCCACATACGTGGTCCAGTCCTCTATTGTATTATCAAAAGCAGTGATACAGCCAGTCTTCGGCATCTTGCAAATCTAAAATGGCGCCTCCCGCGCTTTGCCTTCTTCCCCGATTAAACAAAATGGCACCTCCCGCGCTTTGCCTTCTTCCCCGCTGTTGCTAGCGCTGCTTTCCGCGGTTCCCGTTGCAACCTGCAGCTCCTCGCGGTTTCTTGCGCGTTTAATATTTCTTTTTTTATTATTTTCCCGTCGTGGAACAACCCTGTGGGACTCTTGCCTCCCTCTTCGCGGGTCTATACGCAGCCCGGCTTCGTAGCACCGGCCGCGCCCTGCGTGCTCCACCCTCTCTCTTCCCGACAACGCTGCTCGGCCCCGTTGCAAACTACCCGCTCGAGTTCGCGACCGCCGCAGCCCAGGAAGGATCAGCGCACTACCTGCCACCAGCCCGATTAGCTGAAGCACCGTCGACAGGAACCAGGCCCTGCTTCCGACAGCTTCTCCAGCAATCTTCAACTCCGCTAACACAGGGGCGGATGCCCACGGTCGACGCCCGTTTCTACTGCTTTTTTTTTCTTTTTCTTTCTGGCCTCGACCTCTGCTCACTTCACTGTAGGAATGGATCCCAGGAGGTGGTGCAGACTGTAGGTAGGTTCGTATCTGCTCGTCGCCAGTATTACGTCCGTGAATGATTGAGTCACGGACAGCAGGAGCTGAACAAAACAAGTCTTTACTGCTGGAAGTCAATAGTGAAACTGAAACAACAGAGGCTCACTAGCGCCTTTTATACAGGGGTGGTCACTGCCGGTACTGCAGTCTGAGACCAGTTATTCTCTTAAAGGTACATATACAACAGTCTCCGTGCCATTTTCCCAGGAGGCGGGTAGCCGACCTGCGCTGGGTCCCATCTGGAGGTGGGAAGGGGATTACAGCCACTTAACTGCCTGTTAACAGGTAGTTAACAGGCAATAAGAGGATTATCCCCATTTTTCCACCAGAGGTGTGGGCTTCCCGAAGTTGGGACTCCCCGCCAGGGTCACCGAGGCGAGCAGTGGGTCTGTGGGGTTCGGAGGGGTGCAAAAGTGCGCTGTGGAGGTGAGTGATGGGTGCAAGTGTGGAGAGGTGAGTATGTGAGGTGAGTGAAAAGTGATAGAAAATGTTTACTTACCTTTGTTTCTTCCTGCAGGCTTCAACAGTTGGGGAACCAGAGACTCCCGCATCTCACCGGCAGAGATGACAGACGGCTGCTGCATTCTCCGATGCAACAATCATCTGAATTCTGCTCACAAAAGAGGTTTGATGAGTCTTAAATACAAGGACTCCTCAAACAACAGAGAATGTCAGTGTTTGACAGCTTCACAGAGCTATCAAACGATGACAATTCATCCGTCAAAAATGTTTGACAGATGAAATGTCATACGCTGACGTGCTCTGTAACCGGCTTCCCCTTAATTGGCCTGCTAAACCCGCTTAACAAGGTCAATCAAGGGAAAATAGCGTGGGTTGGCCACAAGTTGATGGAGGCGGGACTGAAACCCAACAAGCAGCAGTCCTGCCTCCCCCATTGGCAAAATCACCCCCTTAGACACATTATTAAACGAGTGTGTGTTACTGCCTACTCAACAATCAGCACAACAGCTGGTCTAATGTGTTCACTGTTGCTACTTAGTAGGTAATAAACACTCAAATGAAGTGGGAAGGGGGAACGTTCGATTAGGTCTTCATGTCCATGGGCTAACATTTCAAAGATCACCTTTAATAGCATCTGTAGAGCTGCCACTTTTATTAACCTTTACTAAACATTATTGCTTAGGGTTGTTTGCCAAGTATGTCCTAACTCCAGGTGTTTCTGGCCTCTTGCGCATCCCCGATTTTCTTCGCTCCACCATTCAGCTGACTAGCCCTAAGCTCCAGAATTCCCTCCTCCCTAAACCCCTCTACCTCTCGCTCCTCCTTTAAGACCCTCCTTAAAACCTACCTCATTGTCCAGACTTTTGGCCACCTGTCCTAATATCTCCCATGTGGCTCGATGTCAAATGGTGTCTTGATAACGCTCCTGTGCGGCGCCTCAGGACATTTTACTACCTTAAAGTCGCCATATAAATGCAAGTGCTGTTAATGTGTGCGTAAATGGGGTTTCCGCCAAAGTTACAGCAAAGAAGTGGGAGAAGCTCTGAGGAAACTTTCCCCCAATATTAAAAACCATTAGCCAACCTAGCACAGTCATCCCACCTCCCCCTTATCCAGATCTGTGTGTGTGCAAACACAGCTCTTGAAGAAGACCACGAGAAGCCCATTGAGCTCATCCACCTTGCACAACAGCCCAATTCCATCCACAGATGTCAATGTAGCGATCTGTTTGGTACAGGAAATTTCCTGGTATCCGGCACTGACGGGACCGAGCTGGTGCCGTACCATCAAAACTGCCGTAGAAACCAGCGCTAATGTTAAAACATACGGAGCTTTTCAGCTCCGTGTGAATCAACAAACCCTGTTGCTTAGCAACAGCTTCAAAACAGTCGGCCGCAGCTTAAAAGCGCCTCTGTAGCTAAGCAACAGCTTCAGCTAGACCTTGCAGGGCCTGACTGGAAAAAAAAGCAACGAGAAGTAAAAAAACTTATAGGAAACGGTTCCTGAATTTTGCCGGTAGATAGAGCTTTCCGGACATTTAACCTCCGGTTAAACGAAAGTTTCCTGTAGTAACATTTCCTATGCACCTAGTGTGTGACTGCAACTAGTGTCTGACAGCTGGAGTTTTTGGGTCTTCTGACATGTCTCTCCTACCCTATTCTTCAGACGGAGCAGGCTACCATTATGGTGATTTGACCGCTTGTGTATTGTTTGGGGGTTAAGAATTCCTCCACTGTTTTTCTACTTTGTTGGACTTTTTATTTGTATTCCCTTTCTTTTTTCAGGATAACACTAATTTGTACATGGTGATGGAATATATTCAAGGTGGAGAGATGTTTTCACATTTAAGAAGAAGCGGGAGGTTCAGGTTAGTCTCATAAAGCTGTAAGAAATTTTGCACTTGGATGACAGGAATTCAGAACAGCGGATTCTGATTGGCCAAGCATTCACAGAATCACAGAAACCCCACAGTGCAGATAGAGGCCATTTCGGCCCATCGAGCCTGCACCGACACATACCCCACCCTATCCCTGTAACCCCACGTATTTAATCCCCCTAACACTAAGGGTCAATTTTTTATCATAGCCAATCAACCTAACCCGCACATCTTTGGACTGTGGGAGGAAACCGGAGCACCCGGAGGAAACCCACGCAAACACGGGGAGAATGTGCAAACTCCACACAGACAGTCACCCGAGGCCGGATTCGAACCCGGGTCCCTGGCGCTGTGAGGCAACAGTGCTAACCACTATGCCACCGTGCTATGCCTCACTGTTAAACACACCTAATTCATGTCACAGACTGCATAAAGTTCAAGTATTCAGCGTGCGACCAAGCACCTAGTTGGATCACAGTAGCAAACAGTGAGTGCTTTTCTTGTTTTTAATACAGGAAACTTTCGATTAACCGGCCACTAAATAACCGGAACGCTCTATCCACCGGCAAAATTCAGGAGTCGGTTCAGATAACTTTTTTTTACTTTTAGTTACTTTTTTTACTCCATTTGTGGCTGTGCAAGCGTGTAGCTGAAGCTGTTGCTAAGCTACAGAGACGCTTGCAACTTGTGCCGATTGTTTTGAAGCTGTTGCAACAGGGTTTGTTGCTTTATATGGAGCTCTGAGCTCCGTATGTTTTACTATAGCGTTCGGTTATCCGGCATTGTTGATGGACTGGCACCAGGTTGGTCCCGTCCGTGCCGGATACCAGAAAGTTTCCTGTACTTCACCATCTGTTTCAGCTGGATTGTTCTGTCTTTGTTTTGTCCCATGCAAGCGATTTGGGGGGTAGGAGTAGACCAGTCACTTTTTAAAATAAACATGAATTAATGATAATAGCGTCCATCTGTCATTAATTTGAATAGGCAAGACGGATATTTGAGCTGTAACTGTAGATTTTTTTTATTATTTGTTCCTGGGATGTGGGCGTCGCTGGCAAGGCCAGCATTTATTGTCCATCCCTACTCGCCCTTGAGAAGGTGGTGGTGAGCCGCCGCCTTGAACCGCTGCAGTCCGTGTGGTGAAGGTACTCCCACAGTGCTATAAGGGAGGGAGTTCCAGGATTTTGATCCAGCGACTATGAAGGAACAGCGATATACTTCCAAGTCAGGATGGTGTGTGACTTGGAGGTGGTGGTGTTCCCATGCGCCCGCTGCCCTTATCCTTGTAGGTGGTAGAGGTCGCGTGTTTGGGAGGTGCAGCCGAAGAAGCCTTGGCGAGTTGCTGCAGTGCATCTTGTAGATGGTACACACTGCAGCCACGGTACGCTGGAGGGAGTGAATGTTTAAGGTGGTGGATGGGGTGCCAATCAAGCGGGCTGCTTTGTCCTGGATGGTGTCGAGCTTCTTGAGTGTTGTTGGCGCTGCACTCATCCAGGCAAGTGGAGAGTATTCCATCACACTCCTGACTTTTGCCTTGTAGATGGTGGAAAGGCTCTGGGGAGTCAGGAGGTGAGACACTCGCCGCAGAATACCCAGCCTCTGACCTGCTCTTGTTGCCACAGTATTTATGTGGCTGGTCCAGTTAAGTTTCTGGTCAATGGTGACCCCCAGGATAGTGATGGTTGGGGATTCGGCGATGGTCATGCTGTTGAATGTCAAGGGGCAGTGGCTAGACGCTCGCTTGTTGGAGATAGTCATTGCCTGACACTTGTGTGGTGCGAATGTTACCTGCCACTTATCAGCCCAAGCCTGAATGTCATCCAGAGTTGCGAATGGCACTGAACACTGTGCAGTCATCAGCGAACATCCCCACTTCTGACCTTATGATGGAGGGAATGCCATTAATGAAGCAGCTGAAGATGGTTGAGCCTAGCCCTGAGGAACTCCTGCAGCGATGTCCTGGGGCTGTGGTGATTGACCTCCAACCACCACAACCATCTTCCTTTGTGCTAGGTATAACTCCAGCCAGTGGAGAGTTTTCCCCCCCGATTCCCATTGGCTTCAGTTTTACTAGGGCTCCTTGAAGCCACACTCGGTCAAATGCTGCCTTGATGTCAAAGGCAGTCACTCTCACCTCACCTCTGGAATTCAGCTCCTTTGTCCATGTTTGGACCAAGGCTGTAATGAGGTCTGGAGCCGAGTGGTCCTGGCGGAACCCAAACTGGGCATCAATGAGCAGGTTATTGGTGAGTAAGTGCGGCTTGATAGCACTGTCGACGACACCTTCCATCACTTTGCTGATGATTGAGAGTAGACTGATGGGGCAGTAATTGGCCGGATTGGATTTGTCCTGCTTTTTGTGGACAGGACATACCTGGCCAGTTTTCCACTAGAGGCGCGGCTAGTTCTGGAGCGCAAGTCTTCAGCATGACAGCCGGGATGTTGTCGGGGCCCACAGCCTTTACTGTATCCAGTGCGCTCGGACCATTTCTTGATATCCTGTGGAGCGAATTGCAAAGGCTGAAGACTGGCTTATGTGGTGGTGGGGACCTCAGGAGGAGGCCGATATGGATCATTGACTCGGCACTTCTGGCTGGAGATGTTTGCAAACGCTTCAGCTTTGTCTTTTGCACTCGTGCTGGGCTCCACCATCATTGAGGATGGGGATATTCATGGAGCCTCGACTGGATGTGGCAGGACTGCAGAGCTTTGATCTGATCCATTGATTGTGGGATCGCATAGCTCTGTCTATAGCATGCTGCTTCCGCTGTTTAGCATGCATGTAGTCCTGTGTTGCAGCTTCCCCAGGTTGGCACTGCATTTTTAGTTACACCTGGTGCTGCTCCTGGCATGCTCTTCTACACTCCTTATTGAACCAGGGTTGGTCCCCTGGCTTGATGGTAATGGTAGAGTGAGTGATAAGCTGGGCCATGAGGTTACAGATGGTTGTGAAATACAATTCTGCTGCTTCTGATGGCCCACAGTGCCTCATGGATGCCCAGTTTTGAGCTGCTAGATCTGTTCTGAATCTATCCCATTTAGCACGGTGGTAGTGCCACACAACACGATGGAGGGTGTCCTCAGTGTGAAGACAGGACTTCATCTCCACAATGACTGTGCGGTGGTCGCAGCTACCAATACTGTCATGGACACCTGCATCTGCGACAGGTAGATTGGTGAGGACAAGGTCAAGTAGGTTTTTCCCTTGTGTTGGTTCTCTCACCACCTGTCGCAGGCTCAGACTGGCAGCTATGTTCTTCAGGACTCGGCCAGCTCGGTCAGTCGTGGTGCTACCGAGCCACTCCTGGTGATGGACATTGAAATCCCCCACCCAGAGTACATTCTGTGCCCTTGCTACTCTCAGTGCTTCTTCCAAGTGGTGTTGAACATGGAGGAGTACTGATTCATCAGCTGAGGGAGGGCGGAAGGTGGTAATCAGCAGGAGGTTTCCTTGCCCATGCTTGACCTGAAGCCATGAGACTTCATGGGGTCCGGAGTCAATGTTGAGGACTCCCAGGGCCACTCCTTCCCGAATGTATACCACTGCCGTCACTCCTGGTGGGTCTGTCCTGCCGGTGGGACAGGACATACCCAGGGATGTGATGGAGGAGTTTGAGACATTGGCTGAAAGGTCTGATTCTGTGAGTATGACTATGTCAGGCTGTTGGTGAGGAGGACTTTGCAGGGTCGACTGGGCTGGGTGTGCCGTTGTCGTGTCCTAAGGCGGTGCCGGGTGGTCTGTCTAGTTTTATTCTTATTTGTTTTTCATAGTGGTTTTCTAACAACCGAGTGGCTCGCTAGGCCATTTCAGAGAGCAGTTAAGAGTCAACCACATTGCCGTGGGTCTGGAGTCACATATAGGCCAGACCAAGTAAGGATGGCAGATTTCCTTCCCTAAACATAAGAACATAAGAAGCAGTAGCAGGCCATTCGGCCCCTCGAGCCTGCTCCGCCATTTAATGAGATCATGGCTGATCTGATTTTGGCCTCAACTCCACTTTCCCGCCCGCTCCCCGTAACCCTTGACTCCCCTGTAGTTCAAATATCTCTCTATCTCCGCCTTAAATATATTCAATGACTCCGCCTCCACAGCTCTCTGGGGAAGAGAATTCCAAAAATTCACAACCCTCCGAGAGAAGAAATTCCTCCTCATCTCTGTCTTAAATGGGCGACCTCTTATTCTGAAACTATGCCCCCGAGTTCTAAACTCCCCCACGAGGGGAAACATCCTCTCAGCATCTACCCTGTCCAACCTCCTCAGAATCTTACGTGTTTCAATAAGATCCCCTCTCATTCTTCTAAACTCCAATGAGTGTAGGCCCAACCTGCTCAACCTTTCCTCATAAGTCAAGCCTTCCATCCCAGGAATCAACCTCGTGAACCTTCTCTGAACTGCCTCCAATGCAAGTATATCCTTCCTTAAATAAGGGGACCAAAACTGTGCTCCAGGTGTGGTCTCACCAATACCCTGTACAGTTGTAGCAAGACTTCCCTACTTTTATACTCTATCCCCCTTGAAATAACATTCCATTTACCTTCCTAATTACTTGCTGCACCTGCATGTTAACTTTTGTGTTTTTGTGTTTCATGTACGAGGACACCCAAATCCCTCTGTACTGCCGCATTCTGTAAATAATATTTTTCTTTTCTATTCTTCGAACCAAAGTGGATAATTTCACATTAGTGAACCAGATGGGTTTTTACAACAATCCGATCGTTTCATGGTCACCATTACTGAAACTAGCTTTTTATTCCAGATTTATTTAATTTAAATTCCCCCGCTGACTTTGTGGGATTTGAACTCGCGTCTCTGGATCATTAGGCTTCTGGATTAGTAGTCCAGTAAGCTAACCACTATACAGGAAACTTTGGTTTATCCGGAGGTTGTATGTCCGGAATACTCGATCTAACGGCAAAAATCAGGAGCCGTTTTCTGTAAGTTTTTTTAGATCTCGTTCTTTTTTTTCCCCAGTCAGCCGCTGCAAGGTCTGTAGCTATAGCAACAGCTTCAGCTAGAGACGCTTGCAGCTGCAGCCGACTCTTTAGAAGCTGTTGCTAAGCAACAGTGTTTGTTGTCAGATACGGAGATGAAAACCTCCGTATGCTTCAACATTAACTTTGTATGTCCGGCAGTTTTGATAGATCGGCAACACGCCGGTCCCGTCGGTGCCGGATATCACAAAGTTTCCTGTACTACCGTCCCCATGGTTCAACATGGTAACATTGACCCCTGACAGTGGAACAAGTTCTAACTCTTGTTCACATGTAAAACATTTCACTTTTAAAATTGAATTGACAACTGTCGGATCATTGATCCATAAAGAGACTGAGCTTCATGTGTCAGTCCAGGGCGATAATATCCTTTCCCTGATTAGGTGTCTAGAGCAGCATGCAATACTCCAATTAGGGTCTGGCCAACACCTTATTTGACTTTTTTACTACAGCTAGGTGCTGTGCTGATGGTTTCAGGGATTTGCCCACTGTAACCCTAGTTCTCTTTCCTGATTGCGCACTAGCACCAGCCGACAATCGGGTAACGGAGAATCGGCAGCCCATGGATAAGAAAATCGGGCGAGGTGTAAAGCGGCTTGTTGATTCACTGTCGCCCAGTTTTCACCCGGAGATAAAAGTTATAATTACCCCTGTATCGCTGCTGCATTTAACCCCTACACCCTCTTCTGGTTTCACGCTCCCTCCCTGGCATTGTCAGAGGTGCCATCTCTCAAAGAAGAGATGAGACTAACCTCCCATTTTCTTGTTCCGTTGGTTCAGGGAGACATTAAAAATCTAAAGATACTATTTGAAGAAGAGCAGGGAATTCTCCTATAGCAAAATACTGCAGATGCTGGAAATCCGAAGTAACAACAGAGACGCTGGAAAAACTCAGCAGGCCAGGCAACATCCATGGAGAGAGAAATAGAGTCAACGTTTCAGGTCGAAACCCTTCAGAACTCCTGAAGAAGGGTTTCGACCTGAAACGTTGACTCTATTTACGTTGACTCTATTTCTCTCTCCACGGATGTTGCCTGGCCTGCTGAGTTTTTCCAGCGTCGTCTTCTGTTGTTATAAGGGAATTCTCCTAGCTAGTACTACCAAAGAACAGATTAACAGGACATGCATCTCACTACTGTTTGCGGGACATTGCGAGCATAGAAAACCTCCCAAATTTGCCCACATAACAATTGTTATTGAACTTTTAAAGTAATTTACTGTCTCAAGCACCTTGAGGCTCTTTAACATGATACGGTGCTATATAAACGAAATTCTGTCTTTCTTTAATTGTTTCTGTGCTTTCTTCCCACTCTAATTCATGCTGTGTCCCTCTCGCGGCCTTCCTTATCCTCTCTCCCTCCCCCTCTCCATTTCTCAGAATGCTACCATGCACTTTTTTCATCGTGCTGATTGCATCCCTGTTTGTGTCCCGTTTTTCTCGCTCTCCCTATCACTCTTTTCCTAAGTCTTTCTTTCCTTCTGTTTTCTCTCTCTCCTTGTATGTCTCCCATTGCCCCTGTACGACTCTCGCGCTTGTTCCTTTACTAATGTACTCACTGTTACGCCAGCTAAAGCCCAAGATATGCAGCAAGCTGGACGTTAACCAGTAGTGGGTTGGAAATAGTTCGGCTGCAAAGGAAATGCTCCTGGACACACACAAAATCTCTCTTCCTGAAGCTGTTCCCGCATCTTTCCTACTCTACTGTTGTACAGGAAACTTTTTTTTATCCGGCACGGACGGGACTGACGTGGTGCCTGTTCATCAAAAATTCCGGATAACCGAACGCTATAGTAAAAGATACGGAGCGGAGAGCTCCGTATAAAGCAACAAACAGGGTTTGTTGCTTAGCAACAGGTTCAAAACAATGGCCACAAGTTGCAAGTGTCTCTGTAGCTTAGCAACAGCTGCAGCCACACCCTTGCACAGCAACACATGGAGGAAGGCAAGTAATAAAAGTTACCTGAACCTACTCCTGAATTTTGCCGGTTAACCGAGATTTCCGGTTATTTAGGTGCCGGTAAATCGAAAGTTTCCTGTACTCTACCGTTGTCTGCCAGGTTTTTCTTTCAGGTGACGGTGTTGACATGTGCACTCAATTTCGCATCTCATTCTGAAACTCACCATATTGAACAAGCCATTTGTTGTCTCACTGTCCTCGAGTCGGAGTCTGAATCTAATTGCATTTCTCTTGTTTCCAGTGAACCTCACGCACGATTTTATGCAGCACAGATTGTCCTCGCGTTCGAATACCTCCATTCACTAGACCTGGTCTACAGAGACCTGAAGCCTGAAAACATACTGATTGACGAAGAAGGCTACATCCAGGTATGGGGGAATTCCCCAGGTATGGCCTATACACTGGCCTGAGTATCAGGTACAGACTTGCAGGGAACAGCCTGAGACTGGGGTGATATGCCTCAATAAATCCGAGACTCGATGTTAGCGAAACAAAACAAGGCTTTTATTGACTTAGAAGGTAACACACAGGAGAGAGGTATCTTCCATCCAGAGCTCTGCCGTACTGGATGTGCTGCAGGCTGGGCCAGCTTACATAGGGGCCAGGTATGGGCGGAGCCCTACACATAGTACAATACAATGGGCCAGGTATGGGCGGAGCCCTACACATAGTACAATACAATGGTGAGGAAACGGAACAGAGGTAAGGGAAATGAAACTGAAACCAACCACAGTCACAGGCAGTGATGAATGGAATATTTCATCACATGGGGTATCCACCATACCCCGGGAGACTCGCCCTCGGTATGGTGTACGCACCAGGTTATGGGATGGAGTATGCACCACCACATTGGGACAAGAAAGGAGAGATTCAGGGCGGTGCCACAGATGTGGACCAAACACAATGTAGGTGGCATGCCCTGAGTAAGAGTATGGGCAGGATTTTCATTGGGCCGTGGAGTCGGGATTGGAGGCGTGTGGGGGAGTTGAAATCCCGAAATCAGGGCCCCCAACCCGCCTCCATGCCAGTTTCAAAGGAGGCGGGTACCCGCCCCGCACTGTTGTTACTTCGGATTTCCAGCATCTGCAGTATTTTGCTATAGGAGAATTCCCTGCTCTTCTTCAAATAGTATCTTTAGATTTTTAATGTCTCCCTGAACCACCTACCTGAGGCGGGAAGGGATTAGTGCCAATTAACTGCCTGTTAACAGGTAGTTAGTTAACAGGCAGTTTTTAGCCTAATCCCTATTTTTAATGCTGAAGTGTGGGATTCCCGACGGCTCCAAACCACGCCAAGTTAGAGGAGGCGGGCCGTCGGGTTGAAGGACTTGGAGGGGTCGAGATGTCGGTGTTCAGGTGAGTGATGGGTGCATGAGTGCAAAGGCAAGTGTGTTTGGTGTGTCTAAAATGTTTAAAGAAGTTTAAATTACCTTTTCTTACCTTTTCAGCCTTCCTTCAGGTCTCGGGAGTCCCTCATCTCACCGGCACAGAAAGCAGAATGGCTGCGAACTGTCAAAAGTGACAGCCTTCAGCTTTCTGTGCTGGTGAGATTTCTAACTGAGTCTGTGGAGAAGGACTCAGGTTAGAAGCAAGACTGTCAGTGTTTGACAGCTTCAAACAGCTGTGAAACGCTGATATTTCATCTGTGAACACGTCTTGACAGATGAAATTTCAGCCTGTGATGACACCTGTTGCCGGGTGGCCCTTAATTGGCCTGCTGAGCCCGCTGGGCGGGCTCAACAAGGTCAATCAAGTTAAAATCGCGTGGATTGGCCACATCTCGATGGAGGCGGGACTACAACCCCGAAAGTTGTAGTCCCGCCTCCTACCTGACTCCTGAATGAAAATCCAGCCCTATGAGTCACACTGCACGGCGGAGGGGGAATGCTCCGTGTAGAAGGTGCAGCCTCTGGAAAGAGGTGGGAAGCATTGTTGTACAAACAAAAATGCCACGGGGGACCACTGGCACAATTTGAACATAAGAGGTAGGAGCAGGAGTCGTCCATTCGGCCCCTCGAGCCTGCTCCGCCATTCAATAAGATCATGGCTGATCTGAACTTGGCCTCAACTCCACTTCCCTGCCCGCTTCCCATAACCCCTGACTCCCTTATCGTTCAAAAATCTGTCTATCTCCACCTTAAATATATTCAATGACCCAGCCTCCACAGCTCTCTCTGGAAGAGAATTCCAAAGATTCTCGACCCTCTGAGAGAAGAAATTCCTCCTCATTTCCGATTTAAAAGGGTGCCCCCTTATTCTGAAAATATGCCCCCTAGTTCTAGATTCCCCCACGAGGGGAAACATCCTCTCTGCATCTACCCTGTCAAGCCCCTTCAGAATCTTACATGTTTTAATAAGATCCCCTCTCATTCTTCTAAACTCCAATGAGTATAGGCCCAACCTGCTGTGTGTGGAAGGAAGCCTTTCTATCACATTCATTGGGTGAGTGGGAGATGTGGGTTTACAGCAACTCACAATATGCACTTGTGGATTAATCGGATCTGTGCACAGTGGCAATGGAAGGGCTGCATGTTTCCTCCTCGGATATAGCCCTGCTTTCACCGCAAGATTAGAGGGTGGGTCTGTGTCATCAGTGAGGAGAAAATGAATAAGACTGAATTGAGGCAGAGTTATAAAAGGTAAATGTGTTTGAGGTCATTCTTGGCGTTGTGTTGCAGCGATTTTGATGCATTGTTGCAATGGACAGCTGATGAGTGCTGCTTTTACCATTGTTTCACAACTCCCCCACCTGCAACTGCAAGCTGCACCTGCAATTCATTTCCTGCAGCAATTTCTGCTTTCTTTTCACCGTGAGATGTGCTAACAAGATTAGCTGTTACATTACTGGATATTAAGGGTATCGAGGTGTTAGGGAATATATATATATATATATTTTAATAGATTTTAATATGATTAAAATCTAATGATTTAAAGAAATCTGATTATGCTTAAGCTGACCACGTGCCAAAGGATGGTGTGATGTATCAGATCCAATCACAGCTGGTAACGTCACATCGGCTGACTTAAAAACTGAGAACAATGAAAATGCTGATTTAGCTTAAACTGTGAAAGTGCTGATCTTAGCTTAAAACTGAAAGTGATGATTCTGCTTAACTAGAGAACAAAGGAATGATTGATGTATCAGAGATCCAATCAGTGTGATGTAGTTGAACCAACCATAGCTCTGCATGCATGCTGCTGAGCCAATGGTAATAAAGGGGGCGGGTACATCTGCTGCTGTATAAAAACCAGCCATTTTGAATATGATGTTAGTCGGATAAAGGAAGTCAAACAGTGTAAATCAAGTGATGCAATAAATCGACTATTTAAAACTTACCACCGGACTCACAAACTTTAATTTTAGTGTGTTGACCTCAAATCAGTGTGGTCCACTGAAATTAATTACCCGATATGGGGATAGTGCAGGAAAGTGGAGTTGAGGTAGAAGATCAGCCATGATGATATTGAATGGCGGAGCAGGCTCGAGGGGCCAAAGGGCCCACTCCTGCTCCTAATTCTGATGTTCTTGCATGCTGCTCGGTAATACTGAGACACGCTAGCTCCCACTCTGCATCTATCACTCCCAACGCAAGAAAGGTTGGAATGCAGAAAGGCCATTGATCAAGCCCACTCCTGAGTCCCCATGTGAATCAAACAGATCTGTTAATGGCCCAGAAATTCGGGTCAGGGGCTTCCCACGGGCGCAAGCCCCCGACCTGCACTTACCTACCGCGCTGGTCGTTGAGCTGTGAGCCCCCGTGGAATTGCGATCCTGGGCCTCCTCCAACTGCCGGCGCGCAGTGCTTGTGTATCCCAGGGGCGCAGTTAGTTCGAAGCAAACCCTGTGATCTCATGGGCCATGGAGAGCCAGTGGTAGCAGGGAATGCTTCATTCATAAGTTTGACAGGAAGAGCTGTCAAAACTTATAAATACTATAAGCCCCAAAACATCACTAAATCTTCAAATAAATTTTTTAAAAATCACATTTTTAAAATAAATATAAATTACATGAAATAACTATTTTAAACAATAATTTAAATTTTTGAAAAAATTAATTACATTTTCTAACGGGGCTAAAAATAAACTTACCTTTCTTTAAATTATTTAAAAATAATAAACCTGTGGAAAAAATGTTTTAATTTAAATTAATTCACCACTTACCTTGTAAAAAGCAGGCCTTGCGACTGCTTTTTACATGTCTAACTTCTAGAGACTTACCTTCCCGGGAAAACCTGCAAAAAAAACGTATGTTCGATGCGCACGCGCTGCCTCTCCTGCGCTCGCGTTCGACCTCTGAACCCCTTCTTTCAGGGGAACGGAAGTTCTGGTTTCCCGCACATGCACAGTGCATGCACGAAACCGGCATTTCCATTGGGCTTACGGGTGAGTACCCCATGCGTACTCACCCGTGGAGACCCGAATTTCTGGGCCAATATCTGTATACCCCTCAATCCCCTTTTGCGACAGGTTCCTTTTAAAGATATCAATTGATCAAGAATTAGCTCCTTTCTCTGGTTCACACATCTACTATCCTGTGGGGAAAGGGGAAATTCTAATCTTGTTTGGTGCCTGTGAATTTAGCATGCTGCAGTTGCCTCTGTTTTATCTGTAATGTTCATTAGACCTGTGTCACATATTTTAGCTTTTTTCTCCAGCATTATTGAGTTCAGTTACCTGCGTCTTCATAACTTATTGCTAGAAACACCCTCCTCGTTCTTTTCCTGAACTCTTCCCAATGTATCTAATCCATCTTTGAGGTATGGTGACCAAATTGCATGCCGTGCCCAAAAATTGGACACCGGTGATCTTTGCAACACCATTATAACTTGTGACTTGTATCCAACCCCTTCCAGATGCACCCTGATGCCCAATTTTCCTTATTGGCAACTGCTTCACTTAGCTTGGTACTTTTAGGGTTGGATCAATGATCTTGTCCTTTTCCTCTTCCAATCCTGCTAATGTGAATGCTGCCTGTTGGGCATTAAGTCGGAAAGTAGTTAAGGCAATCGACTGCTAATTCATTGTGTTTTGTACAAAAAGGCTTGAATCCCATCTTAATCCATGATACTGAGAGATTTTCAAAGTAGGACCCTTGTATATTGTACACAATTTATTGTTGCATTTTTCTATGTAGATTACTGGATATTAATCCTTGTTAAAATCCAGCTGTCTTTTCTTAGTATCTGCTTACATAGAAACATCGAAGATAGGAGCAGGAGTAGGCCATTCAGCCCCTCGAGCCTGCTCCGCCATTTAATGAGATCATGGCTGACCATCCAAACTCAGTACCCTGTCCCTGCCTTCTCCCTTGATCCCTTTAGCCTTAAGAAATATATCTAACTCCTTCTTGAATATATTTAATGAATTGGCCTCAACTGCCTTGTGTGGTAGAGAATTCCACAGGTTCACCACACTCTGGGTGAAAAAATTCCTCCTCATCTCTGTCCTAAATGGCTTACCCCTTATCTTTAGACTGTGACCCCTGGTTCTGGACTCCCCCGCCATCGGGAACATCCTTCCTGCATCTAGTCTGTCTAGTCCTGTTAGAATTTTATAAGTTTCAATGAGATCCCCTCTCATTCTTCTAAACTCCAGCGAGTATAAGCCCAATCGACCCAATCTTTCCTCATACGTCATTCCTGCCATCCCAGGTATCAGTCTGGTGAATCTTCACTGCACTCCCTCCATAGCAAGAACATCCTTCCTCAGATAAGGCGACCAAAACTGCACACAATACTCAAGGTGTGGTCTCACCAAGGCCCTGTACAACTGCAGCAAGACATCGAATCCTCTCGCTGCGAAGGCCAACATACCATTTGCCTTCTTAACTGCCTGCTGCACCTGCATGCTTACCTTCAGCGACTGGTGCACAAGGACACCCAGGTCTCTTTGCACTTCCCCTTCTCCCAATCTATTGCCGTTAATTGGCCTCATCCCTTGGAATACGGTTGGTCTCCTTCCTATTGTTACCTGCCCATGTAGATGGGTCACAAGAAGAAGATCTAAACATTACTGTTACTAGTATTCTTCTCCATACTACTACTACTAACATTTCCCATCTGTCAGCTCAGCAGGAACGATGCGGCCCGAGTGATGTACGGGCTGAGCAAAGGTAGCACCTCTGCATGGTAAACAACCGCACCGAGAAGGGTGGCTTTACTAGCAGTTTGTCCTGACGACTCACCCAGCTCTCACTAGTGGCTCCAAGCACCACACCCGGGGACCTGGCCTTGGTTGACATGCTAAATGGTCGAACACTTGGTCAGTTCCAAACAACTGAAACCAAACTCTGCTCTATATTATATACAAACAGTGTGAACATCATTGGACCCAAAGATAGTTACTTCCCAAACAGCGTTTTCCATGCATCACCACCCTCTACTCCATGGGCCTTTAAACTTCTTTTGGCAGCCTCACATGAGGATCTCTGCCAAATGCTTTCTGAAAATCCAAGTAACCTATATCAGTTAATACAGCCACCAATGCAAAGTAAGCCAATTGTACACCTGTCCCAGCACGTGCACCAGCATAAGCATTTTATAAAATAAAACTCAGGGAATAGTGTCTGCGAAGGTAAGCAGAGGATGTGGTTGATTTGTACATTCTTTACTCAAAAAGGCAGTTGGATGCTGTGATGAGGGTGATTGTAGGTGTCGAAAGATGGATGGGTTTTACTTATCTTTGTGTGCCTGTGCAGTGTTTGTTGTAAGGACTGGGCTGGAGGCACTGGTAGAGCAATAGTGTTTACTCTGTTCACCAACCATGCGGGGGAGGACGGACAAATATGCCGATTGCAAAAAATTGTGTCTTCGTGACGAATGAAAGGAACCTTCACGACAGGAAAGAGATCTGAGCAAATAAAATCGACATGGCTAAGGAGAAGCAGGTGGGAATTTAATGTGGATAAATGTAAGGTAACAAGCGTTGAACAGGAAATGTGAACCTTGTGCAGAATAAAGGGGTCCTATGGAAATGTAGGCCAATGGAGCTCTGAGGCTAGGCAAGTCAAACCCTACAGGGATTCATACAAGTGCCGCCCCTTGAAGAGGAGATCTCACTAAAACTCAAGAGGGTCTGGCCTATACAGACTGATTTTTAAAACAATAATAAAAAAAATTAGATTAAAGCGGTTAAATCGGGGGAGAAAAACACACACAGCCGTTCCAAAGTGTTTTGTCTGAGATTCTTTTAAAATCTGGTTCCTCTCTAGGTGACAGATTTTGGCTTTGCCAAGAGGGTAAAGGGCAGAACCTGGACGCTGTGTGGAACTCCCGAATACCTGGCTCCTGAGATCATCCTCAGCAAGGTAAGGAGCAGCTAGTTTCTCCCTACAAACTGCAGCATCTTCCAGCTCACCAGAAACTTTCCCCGTGACATCCTGCAAACCCAGTGTCAAAATTTGCTGTCTCCAATGTCTTTGTTAATATACCAACGCATCGCTATCTATAGCTGATAAGCCCCAAAAGTTTTCTTTGAAACCAGTAAAATCAAGATTGTGCTGACCTGTTCGACGTATAGTAACCGTGTCATGAGGTGCCCAGTTACGTTGCAATTCCAATCTCATTGTTTGCAAGTCTAGAGAATCAATTGTTGCTTCACTATAGACAGATATGTACATGCTCCCCTGCAACTACAGGAGTTATACAGATAACTACCTACAGAGGCGTAGAATATCTTTGTTAGATATCTGGGCCGGCACAGTTACAGAATTTTGCGGTAAGTGGTGCATTAACCTTGCTATTTGTAGATAAGTTGAACCGAATAGACAAGCTTGTTAACGAAAGTCTGTGCGAGTATCAGGCGGGTGGGCACACGTGCTTTTTGGGGGCGGGGGGGCTCCAGTGATGTCTAAAAGGTCATTTAGACACTGAGATTTAATGAATTGTTCCATTGTATTTGTTGACATGACAAAATTCAATGGGAAATTTAAACAACAATTTCAAAGGGAAATGTTGATGGAAAGCGTGACCAGAAATGGTGACAACCGGACCAGCGGTTGGTAGACAGGAACTACATGCCCGTCACAGGATTTTTAATAATATGCTCGTTCGTTTTCCATGGCATTGCACATGGGAGTCGAGACCAAGTGTCGTCCTCGGATGACACGGGGTTAGAGGGCGGAGAATAATTGGGCCACGGTGCGCAAACATAATTCGGTCCCTATTTCGAAGTCAGACACTTGTCTTTATTTTTATATATTTCCTTTATAAATGGAACTGCCAATGTAGATTTGTCATGCTGTAATTACACCTTCCTGCCAGTGGTAGTGCTGCAGCGCCTCCACTCGGGAGATTTGCCATTTTTCTTGACTGATTTTCCCCCTCCCCAAAAGTGTTGACAGCTTGCTTGGGAAATGTTCCATAGGCACTGGCCTCCCTCGTGTGCCTATTATTCATGTGTGAGCGTGAACGATGGCAGGATATCCTCCATGGAGGTCATCATAGTTGAGTCCAATCCTATTCTCAACTGATGTCCACCCTTCCAGCAGGGGCTGTGTTGGATAGCAAGCAGCTATCTTGGCAACTCTGGCTGTTCTGCCCCTCACTAACCCACCAAGGCCTGTTGTAGCAACCTAACTCCTGCCCTAGCTAAGATCAGCTAACTCAGCAGAGATTGGGGGTGGGGGTTGCATCTATATTACTGATCTGTGTCTCTTCTTTCTTCAGGGCTATAACAAAGCTGTGGATTGGTGGGCGCTAGGGGTCCTAATCTACGAAATGACTGCTGGGTATCCTCCATTTTTTGCAGACCAGCCTATTCAGATTTATGAAAAAATAGTCTCTGGGAAGGTAAGCAGCGTGTCTAAGGGGAGTGTGGCTGTTCTGTTCCTGTGCAATGAAAATAAGGAGGTTTGAATTTATACTGCACCTCATCACATCACAGTAACATCCCAACATACGATGAGTTACTTTGAAGTATAGTCACTGTTATGTCAGCAAATGCGGCTCCCATTTTAAGCACAGCAAGATCCCACAAAGAGCAATGCGCTAACTACGTAACAAGTTAATCTGTTTTTAGTGGTGTTACTTGCGGGAGGAATGTTGGCCAGAACTCCCTGTGCTTTTTTTGAGTCGTGTTATGTGAACCTTAACATCCACCCAAACCACCGGAACAGGAAGAACCTTGAGGTATGATGCAACACTCTTTCAGCACCGCAGTGGAGTATCAGG
This sequence comes from Somniosus microcephalus, assembly GCF_052327205.1. Lineage (NCBI taxonomy): Eukaryota > Metazoa > Chordata > Chondrichthyes > Squaliformes > Somniosidae > Somniosus > Somniosus microcephalus. The sequence continues at coordinate 14,471,559 of NC_141017.1, read as the reverse complement.
CTAGATCATGTATTCAAGCCCTGGAGTGAAATTTCTAACTGCAGACTGCTACTATCTGAGCCATATTGACACTGTTCTTGATAAGGATGCTTTAATAGATCAACAGTTAATCATTCCCTAATTACAAATGATATGGAGGGAGGGAGCATAGTAATATTAGATTTTCATGATGAAGGAAATTGAGTATCTTGGTGACCACTATAATGGAGTGCTTCGTTTCAGGCACGTAACTTTTCAGATGAGACATCAAATTAAGGCCCCGTTTGACTGTTCAGGTGGATGATTTTTTTTATTAGTTCATGGGATGTGGGCGTCGCTGGCAAGACCAGCCCATCCCTAATTGCCCTTGAGGAGGTGGTGATGAGCTGTCTTCTTGAACCGCTGGAGTCCGTGTGGTGAAGGCACTCCCACAGTGCTGTTAGGTAGGGAGTTCCAGGATGTTGATGGTGGGGGATTCAGCAATGGTAATGCTGTTGAATGTCATAGGGTGGGGGGGCTTGTTGGAGATGGTCATTGCCTGGCACTTGTGTGGCGCGAATGTTACTTGCCATTTATCAGCGCAAGCCTGAATGTCGTCCAGGTCTTGCTGCATGCGCGCATGAACTGCTTCATTATCTGAGGAGTTGCGACTGGAACTGAACACTGCAATCATCAGCAAATATCCCCATTTCTGACCTTATGATGGACGGAAGGTCATTGATGTAGCAGCTGAAGATGGTTGGGTCTAGAACACTGCCCTGAGGAACTCCTGCAGCGATGTCCTGGAGCTGAGATGATTGACCTCCAACAGCCCCTACCATCTTCCTTTGTGCTAGGTATGACTCCAGCCAGTGGAGCGTTTTCCCCGATTCCCATTGACTTCAGTTTTACTGGGGCTCCTTGATGCCACACTCGGTCAAATGCTGCCTGATGTCAAGGGCAGTCACTCTCATCTCACCTCTGGAATTCAACTCTTTTGTCCATGTTTGGACCAAGGCTGTAATGAGGTCAGGAGCTGAGTGGTCCTGGCAGAACCCAAACTGAGCATCGGTGAGCAGGTTATTGGTGAGTAAGTGCTGCTTGATAGCACTGTCAACGACACCTTCCATCACTTTGCTGATGATTGAGAGTAGACTGATGGGGCAGCAATTCTCCAGATTGGATTTGTCCTGCTTTTTGTGGACAGGACATACCTGGGCAGTTTTCCACATTGTTGGATAGATGCCAGTGTTGTAGCTGTACTGGAACAGCTTGGCTAGCGGCGCGGCTAGTTCTGGAGCGCAAGTCTTCAGCATCACAGCCGGGATATTATCGGGGCCCTATATTTGCTGTATCCAGTGTGCTCAGCCATTTCTTGATATCACATGGAGTGAATCGAATTGGCTGAAGACTGGCTTCTGCGATGGTGGGGACCTCAGGAGGAGGCCGATATGGATCATCTGCTCGGCACTTCTGGCTGAAGGTGGTTGCGAACGCTTCAGCGTTGTCTTTTGCACTCGTGTGCTGGGCTCCGCCATCATTGAGGACGGGGTTATTCATGGAGTCTCCTCCTCCCGTTTAGTTGTTTCATGGTCCACCACCATTCATGACTGGAGTTGGCAGGACTGCAGAGCTTTCATCTGATCCTTTGATTGTGGGATCACTTAGCCCTGTCTATAGCATGCTGCTTCCACTATGTAGCATGCATGTAGTCCTGTGTTGCCGCTTCCCCAGGTTGATACCTCATTTTTAGGTACGCCTGGGGCTGCTCCTGGCGTGCGCTTCTACACTCCTCATTGAACCAGGGTTTGTCCCCTGGCCTGATGGTAATGGTAGAGTGAGGGATATGCCAGGCCATGAGGTTACAGATTGTGGTCGAATATAATTCTGCTGCTGCTGATGGCCCACAGCGCCTCATGGATGCCCAGTTTTGAGTTGCTAGATCTGTTCTGAATCTATTTAACATGGTGGTAGTGCCATACAACACAATGGAGGGTGTCCTCCGTGTGAAGACGGGACTTCGTCTCCACAACGACTGTGTGGTGGTCACTGCTACCAATGCTGTCCTGGACAGATGCATCTGCGACAGGTAGTTTGGTGAGGACGAGGTCAAGTAGGTTTTTCCCTCGTGTTGGTTCTCACCACCTGCCGCAGGCCCCAACTGGCAGCTGTGTCCTTCGGAACTCGGCCTGCTCGGTCAGTATTGGTGCTACCGAGCCACTCTTGGTGATGGACATTGAAGCCCCCCACCCAGAGTACATCCTGTGCCATTACTACTCTCAGTGGTGTTCAACATGGAGGAGTACTGATTCATCAGCTGAGAGAGAGCGGTAGGTGGTAATCAGCAGGAGGTTCCCTTGTCCATGCTCGACCTGAAGCCATGAGACTTCATGGGGTCCAGAGTCAATGTTGCAGACTCCCAGGGCCACTCCCTCCTGACTGTATACCACTGTGCCGCCACTTCTGGTGAGTGTGTCCTGCCGGTGGAACAGGACATACCCAGGGATGGTGATGGAGGAGTCTGGGACATTGGCTGAATGTCAGGCTGTTGCTTGACTAGTCTGTGGGACAGCTCTCCCAATTTTGGCACAAGTCCCCAGATGTTGGTGAGGAGGACTTTGCAGGGCCGACTGGGCTGGCTGTGCCGTTTCCGTCTCCAAAGCCGGTGCCGAGGTCGATGCCGGGTAGTTCGTCCGGTTTTATTCTTTTTCCTTTTCATAACGGTTTGTTACAACTGAGTGGCTTGCTGGGCCATTTCAGAGGGCAGTTAAGAATCAACCACATTGCTGTGGGTCTGGAGTCACATATAGGCCAGACCGGGTAAGGACGGCAGATTTCCTTCCCTAAAGGACATTAGTGAACCAGATGGGTTTTTACGACAATCCGATAGTTTGATGGTCACCATTACTGATGGAAGCTTTTTGTTCCAGATTTATTTAGTTAATTGAATTTAAATTTGGAATGGCCCCCCAGATTCTCACCAACTTCTACCGGTGCACCATCGAGAGTATCCTGTCCGGCTGCATCACTCCCTGGTATGGCAACTGCACCGCCACAGACCGCAAGGCTCTACAGATGGTAGTGAAAGCTGCACAACACACTATAGGAATTAAACTACTGCTGTGCAGGATATCTACCCCGAGAGGTGCCGGGGGAAGGCCCTGAGAATCATTAAAGACGCGAGTCACCCCAGCCACAACCTCTTCGCCCTGCTCCCGTCCGGTAAGAGATACCGAAGCATGCCGTCTCGTACCAACAGGTTTCGAAACAGCTTCTACCCCCAGGCCATAAGATTCATGAACGATTAATTTATTATTATTTATTACTGTTGTTTTATTTATTATTACTGTCTTTCTATTAGTATTTCTATTAGTATTTTTATCATTGTTATGCCATATTTATTCCAATGTTGGGAGGACTCGTAAAAATCAACATTTCATTGTGCAGTACACACGTCTGCTGCATATATGACAAATAAAATTGAATTGAATTGAATTGAAATTCCCCAGCTTCCGTGGTGGGATTTGAACTCGTCTCTGGATCATTAGTCCAGGCCTCTGGATTACTAGTTCAGTAACATAATCACTGCTACCATTCCTGTAAAAGATAAAAGATTCCATGGTATTATTTGACGAGCAGAGCAGTTCTCCTGGTGTTCTGGCCAACATTTATCCCTTAATCAACATCATTTAAAAATACATTAACTGATCATTTATCTCATTGCTGTTTGTGGGAGCTTGCTGTGTGCAAATTGACTGCTGCGTTTCACTACATTACAACAGTGACTGCACTTCAAAAGTACCTCATTGGCTGTGAAGCACTTTGGGAAGTTTTAGAGATGTGAAAGGCGCTGTAGAAATGCAGGTTTATTCTTTTTTACGCAACTTGTTGGAAGAAATGGGCTTCTGAGGCAAACACAATTGGACATTTTAACCTACCCACAGAGTTTGCTGTGACTGCCAGATTTCACCTACTAACCAACAAATGTCCATTATCCTACCTGGTCATTATTCCCACCCAAGAGGGAAGAAATGAGTTGGGTCTCCGTCAGGCTGGGCACAAGTCCAAATAGTTCTGCTCATGTATCTTTGTATCTTGGTTGCTTCTTGCATGTTGGTGTTTGGTCTCCCCAATGTAGAGGAGACCGCATCGTGAGCAGCGAATACAGTATATTAAATTGCAAGAAGTACAAGTAAATCGCTGTTTCACCTGATTGTTGAATGCTGTATTTCCTAATGAGGGACATTCTTCAAAAAACTTACTCATGGGGACTGAGCAAAGTGAGTAGGAACACTGCCCTTTTACCTGTGGGAGCTGGTCTGATAGGATTAAAGTCTCCTCTCTTTCACCTGAGCGCAATGAGTTTGTACAGTCGTAATGTATTTCCTATTGGGCTCACAAAACAAACTGATTGTAATTTGGCACCAGTGGTTATACATTCTCAGCCTTGCTTGGAAAGGTCACGAGGGTGTTTAGTTCAGGAGACAGAAATATCACATCGGTGCAACAGGAGGTGCCTTACTAAGGCTGGGACAAAAGAAGTTAGGGAAGAGATAGCAGAGGCACTATTACATTTATATAAAAAATCATTAGAAAAGGGAATAGTACCAGAGGACTGGCAGACGGCTAATGTGATTCATATATTTAAAAAGGGAGATAGAACAAGTCTAGGGAACTATAGACTAAATAGCTTAACGTAGGTGTTGAGAAAAATAATGGAATCCTTACTCAAAGATGTAGTAGAAAAACATCTAGAAACTGAAAATATTGAATTGTTTGAAGAAGTAACAGAAAGGGTAGATAAGAGTAATGCGGTAGACGTAATCTATTTAGATTTCCAAAAGGCCTTCGATAAGGTACCACATAGTAGACTCATGGCAAAGGTCAGAGCATGTGGAGTCAGGGGACAAGTAGTCGAATGGCTAGCTAGTTGGCTGCGAGACAGAAAGCAGAGAGTCAGGGTTAAAGGCAGTTACTCAGACTGGCAAAAGGTGGGAAGTGGTGTTCCACAAGGATCGATGCTGGGACCACTGCTGTTCACCATTTACTAAAAGATTTGGACTCGGAAATTGGAAGTACAATGTCAAAATTTGCGAACAACACCAAATTGGGGAGTGTAGTTAATACAGAAGAGGTCTGTGACAAAATACAGGAAGACATTAATAAACTTGCAGAATGGGCGTGTAATTTTCAAATGAACTTCAATATAGATGAGTGTGAGGTGGGAATCTGGATAAACACTTGAGGGAGAAAGGAATAGAGGGATAAGTTGATGGGGTTAGATGGAGATGGGTGGGAGGAGGCTCGTGTGGAGCATAAACACCGGCCTGGACCTGTTGGGCCGAATGGTCTGTTTCTGTGCTGTGAATACTATGTAAAGCACCTTGATGAGGCAATCTCGAGGGAGCTTTACCCTGCCTCTAACCTGATTTGTACTGTAATTTACTTTGGAATGCTTGATAATGGCACGGAGTACCAAAAGTAGGAAAGGACATCAATCACCAGCAATGGTATCACTCAACTTGATGGGCAGAAAATCTCACCAAAAGGAATTCAGTCAAATAGACCAGACTCGCCCTGCACCAGGCAGCATTACCGCCTCCCAGAATCGAGTGTACGCTAGCAGCTGTTACAACTCAAAGAATCTGGCACAGATTTAATGCATTCAAAATGTCAGCCAGTCTCGGTCTAGTTCCAGGTTGACATCAGTTGACAGCTTCTGACTCACTGTTGAATGCAACACTACTCAGAGGTCTTTAGGATCGGCCGTCTGTGAGTATTGGTGCACCAGTGTGCTGCTCGATAAAGCAGAAGCATTTACTGATCAGGAATGCGCTGCCTGAAAGGGCGGTGGAAGCAGATTCAATAATAACTTTCAAAAGGGAATTGGATAAATACTTGAAGTGGAAGATTTTGCAGGGCTATGGAGAAAGAGCAAGGGAATGGGACTAATTGGACAGCTCTTTCAAGGAGCGGATGGAGGCACGATAGCCTCCTTCATTCTGTATCATTCTATGATTCTATGAAGGATGTCGCCCCGTCCTCCCAAGATGCTCCTAACGGAGAGTTGTCTCTGTCGAAGGGACAGGGCCAGGGATAGAATTAAATCCTTTGCCCTTGTATCCCCTCACCATTTGGCAGAGGCCCGGGATTAGATCATCTGACTGCCCCCAAAATTATAAATGACGACAGCCAGTTTGGAAAATAAATACCCACACAGAAACTCGTATGCTGCATTTGGACCTTTCGGCACATTTGCAAGGTGATGTACGGAGCTCAGCGAGGCATTGAAGCAGCACCGAGCCCAAACAGCCAGAGTTTAATGCTCACACTAAAGATTATAGTTTCCGAGCCTGCCGCCACAATGAGGTGCCCCGCCCATCATAAGCAAGTATCAGAAAGTCACTGCCATGTCGCACACGATTTTCTATCCATTGAATTCGCGGTATCTCACTGCAGGTGCCCAATCAGAAAATCTACCCTTAAGTTCATTTTCGCTCCTCTTAGCCCTACTGTTACATGAATCTGGGTCCTGCCCATGTAACAGATCAACATTTCTTTTCAGGTGCGGTTTCCATCTCATTTCAGTTCAGACCTAAAAGATCTGCTCCGGAACCTGCTGCAGGTTGATCTGACCAAACGGTTTGGTAATCTCAGAAACGGTGTCAATGACATCAAAAACCATAAATGGTTTGCCAACACAGACTGGATCTCCATCTACAAACGAAAGGTACTGTGACTGCAGCCAGTCAGGGCTTGTTGCACCAGGAGGTGGGGCGCCCAGAGACAGTACTTTGTGCAGCTGTTTACTACAGACAGGGTGGTGTATACAGGAAACACTTTTTTTATCCGGCACCGACGTGCTGCCGGTTGATCAAAAAGTCCGGATTACAGAGAGGTATACTTACTAAGGTACGAGAGCCCCGTACACGGCCACAGATCCAGGCGTCCCTGTTGCATGGCAACAGGTGCAGGAACCCCGGTTACACGGCCACAGATCCAGGCGTCCCTGTTGCATGGCAACAGGTGCAGGAACCCCGGTTACACGGTCACAGATCCAGGCGTCCCTGTTGCATGGCAACAGATGCAGGAACCCCGGTTACACGGCCACAGATCCAGGAACCCCGGTTACACGGCCACTAATATGAAGTAAAACTTACCTGAACCTACTCCTGAATTTTGCCGGTTAAGAGAGATTTCCGGTTATTTAGGTGCCGGTAAATCGAGAGTTTCCTGTATCAGCAGAGACTTCAAACTTCTGTCACTTTTCTGTAACAAGTTCAATCAGAACAACACACACACACACACACACACTGTCACCATCTCTCCTACTCTGTCTGTTTCTCTCTCTACCCTTGGCCACCTACCCATTGCTCTCGATCTCCTTTCTCTGCATGCATGCACACCAGCTCCAGCATTTCTTTCTCGTTAGAAGGGTGTCTGACGCATGTGGAAACCCATTCCCATGTTTGAGTCTCCAAAACAGGTGGAGGTTTCTGTTTCACCTGACCGAGTACGCACATTCTCCCCATACAGGCACGCTGCATTTACCTAGCTCACCCTGCACTGGGCCTTTGCTTCACTGAAGCAAGTCCCAATATAAACTCCTTTACATGCAGAATCCAGGCTCACCACTGCAGTTTCCCCCTGCCATATTTATCCTACAGTTTAGTTTCATTATTCAGAGGCATCCAGTGCCACACTTGCACTCTGAAGGACTAACCTTTTGTTTGGCACAAGATGCAGGAAGTGGGTGTTAATAAGTTTCTGTATTGCAAGGGAGCAACAAGCAATGTTTATATCCAGGAATGTAATGTTAGGGCTCTTGTGAAGAGTATGTGGCCTTTGTGTCACTGTGTTTTGGCATGGCATGGTGGCACAACTTGGCATTGCACTGACTGTGTGGTATGCTGGGGGGGTGGGACAAAAGTTCAACGCAAGTATTTAGTGCAATATGTCGGAGTGTCGTGGTAAGCAGCTCTCGGTATACTTGAGAGAATAGCGCTGGTATAGAATACAATTTAAATTAGTTTCTGTTCCTTTCCTCAGGAGGAACCTCCTTTTAAACCGAAGATGAAAGGCCCTGGTGACACCAGCAACTTTGACGAGTATGAAGAGGAGGCGATCCGCGTATCTCTCTCAGAGAAATATTCTAAAGAATTTGCTGAATTCTAGAGAACAAAAACGAAATGAAGCTGTGAAGTAACTGGGAAACTTAATACTCGGCCGGAAAGGAAAGGAGGCACTGTTTGGATGGGAGCCCAAACTGTTGTATTTACTGAAAACTTAAATGTTAAGTCTGTGCATTCCACCAGGTGGAGTCCTATCTTGCCATGACTTCGAAGGGCCTGGCCCTCTTTCCCATACACAGACTGCTCCTGCAAACCCTGAGGTCCTCCAGATAGTCACTACTCCCAATCACACACTAAACTTCTCTCCTTTATTTGCCGCCTTCCAATAAGCGTTTGTATCTCATTGTGTCTGAATGTTATATATGTTCTGTGTTTTAAAAGATATTTTACTTATATATTAAAGCCCTTTAGTTTTTTTTTCTAAAATGTATTTCTGAGTGAAGGGGCTACTTTTCCATATCTGAGCTGACCGCAGATTAGCTGAATTGGGAGCTTGAACTTCTTGCCAACTAGGTTCACTCATTTCAAGCAACTTCAGAGCTGACATGCACAGAAGCGTTGATTCGTGTGCACCATCTGTGGAGTTGCTTCCCACACACACTTACTCAAGTCTGGTAAACGATGAGGTTCTGTGTTTAACGCTTTTTCGGGTCTCACATTTAAGCGACAGATCATTGTGTTGGATAATGTCGCAATCTTCTTCTTCTTAGGTAGTCCCTCGGAGCCGAGGATGACTTGCTTCCACATTAAAAATGAGTTCTCAGGTGACTGATGAGTCCGATGCGGGACCTACAGTCTCTGTCACAGGTGGGGCAGACGGTGGTTGAAGGGGCGGGTGGGTGGGGTGCTTGGGTTGACGTGCGCTGCCTGCGCTTGACTTCCGCTTGCTCCCGGCGAAGAGACTTGAGGTGTTCGGCGCCTCGTGTAATATAGCAATATAGTATTAGCCACAGTGCGTACTGTGCTAGGTGGGCAGAGGAAATGCTTCAAGGACACCCTCAAAGCCTCCTTGAAAAAGTGCAACATCCCCACCGACACCTGGGAATCCCTGGCCCAAGACCGCACAAAGTGGAGGAGAAGCATCCAGGAAGGCGCCGAACACCTCGAGTCTCTTCGCCGGGAGCAAGCGGAAGCCAAGCGCAGACAACGCAAGGAGCGCACGTCAACCCAAGCACCCCACCCACCCGCCCCTTCAACCACCGTCTGCCCCACCTGTGACAGAGACTGTAGGTCCCGCATTGGACTCATCAGTCACCTGAGAACTCATTTTTAATGTGGAAGCAAGTCATCCTCGGTTCCGAGGGACTGCCTAAGAAGAAGAAGAAGAAGACTAATGTGGATTTCATGTTTAGTCTGCTGAACTGCTTCTACTGGTTTTTCAGCTCTGCTGACTTGTGGCTAGCAGCTCCACTTGCTGTCCAGTGACCCGTTCTACCGGTTTTCAGCTTTGCTGGTCACTGGCTTATGGTTTTAATTTTTCTCCACCGCTTTGATCTACGGTGACCTCCAACTTGCGTCAATTTAGCCTTCATCTTTCTGCATCGCTAATGACTCTTATTCCTACAGCAACAACCTCCATCCTCGAATACCCTTCGAATAGCTTCTGGACTTCACTCACTTGCTACACCTGTCTCTGAATTTGGACAGCAGTTCGCCGATGCTCCGTACCGACCCCATCCTGCTTACTTGTCCCTCCGTGGGACCTCTGACTTTGACACTGATCTCCCTGCTATTGTCTCCAGCCTATTCCCTGCTACCAGGAAATATGTATTCCATTAATTACTACATTTAAACAGGCCTATGTAACCTGAGCTTTTCCCCTGTGTCCATTCGCGTGCGCACTTTAGCTGCCGCTCCGGACCCGAGCCATTCCACTTTCCCCCCCTATTTTCCTTTTCTCTCTATCCCTCCCTGACCGCACTGTCCTGTCATCATGCCTCCTTTCATCTCTCCTCTCTCGAATACTCTGCCCACTCAAATCCCTACCCCAATCCTTCATTACTCTTTCACCTTCTTACTCTCCTGCCGCTGTCCCAGGCTTGACTCCCTCTTAGAATAGCCCATAGATTCACAGAAGATAGGAGCAGGAGTAGGCCATTCGGCCCCTCGAGCCTGCTCCACCATTCAATGCGATCATGGCTGATCATCCAAATTCAGTACCCTGTCCCTGCTTTCTCCCCATACCCCTTGATCCCTTTAGCCTTAAGAAATATATCCAACTCCTTGAATATATTTAATGAATTGGCTTCTACTGCCTTCTGTGGTAGAGAATTCCACAGGTTCACCACTCTCTGGGTGAAGAAATCCCTCCTCATTTCTGTCCTAAATAGCTTATCCCTTATCCTTAGACTGTGACCCCTGGTTCTGGACTCCCCAATCATCGGGAATATCCTTCCTGTATCTAGTCTGTCCAGTCCTGTCAGAATTTTATAAGTTTCAATGAGATCCCCTCTCATTCTTCTAAACTCCAGCGAGCATAAGCCCAATCGACCCAAGCTCTCCTCATACGTCATTCCTGCCATCTCAGGTATCAGCCTGGTGAATCTTCGCTGAACTCCTTCCATGGCAAGAACATCCTTCCTCAGATAAGGCGACCAAAACTGCACACAATACTCAAGATGTGGTCTCACCAAGGCCCTGTACAACTGCAGCAAGACATCCTTGTTCCTGTACTCAAACCCTCTCGTTACGAAGGCCAACATACCATTTGCCTTCTTAACCGCCTGCTGCACCTGCATGCTTACCTTCAGCGACTGGTGCACAAGGACACCCAGGTCTCGTTGCACTTCCCCTTCTCCCAATCTATTGCCATTCAGATAATCTGCCTTCCTGTTTTTGACACCAAAGTGGATAACCTCACATTTATCCATGTTATATTGCATCTGCCATGCTTCTGCCCAATCACCCAACCTGTCCAAATCATCCTGGAGTTTCTCGGCATCCTCCTCACAGCACACACGCCCACCCAGCTTTGCGTCGTCTGCAAACTTGGAGATATTACATCTAGTTCCCTTGTCTAGATCATTAATATATATTGTGAATAGCTGGGGTCCAAGGACCGATCCCTGCGGTACCCCACTAGTCACTGCCTGCCACTCGGAAAAAGACCCGTTTATTCCAACTCTTTGCTTTCTGTCTGCCAGCCAGTTCTCTATCCAAGTCAATACCTTGCCCCCAATCCCATGTGCCTTAACTTTACATGCTAATCTCTTATGCGGGACCTTATCGAAAGCCTTCTGAAAGTCCAAATACACCACATCCACTGGTTCTCCCTTATCTATTTTACCAGTTACATCCTCAAAAAATTCCAGTAGATTAGTCGAGCACGATTTACCTTTTGTAAATCCATGTTGACTTTGTCCGATCCTGTCACTGTTTTCCAAGTGCTCTGCTATTACATCTTTTATAATGGACTCTAGCATTTTCCCCACTACCGATGTCAGGCTTACCGGTCTATAATTCCCCGTTTTCTCTCTACCACCTTTTTTGAATAGTGGGGTAACATTAGCTACCCTCCAATCCATGGTTACTGTTCCAGATTCCATCGAATGTTGGAAGATGATCAGCAATGCATCTACTATTTCTAGGGCCACTTCCTTAAGTACCCTAGGATGTAGATTATCAGGCCCTGGGGATTTATCGGCCTTCAATCCCATCAATTTCCCTAACACCATTTCCCTACAAATACTGATTTCTTTCAGTTCCTCCCTTTCATCAGACCCTATGTTCCCTCTGTGCCTCTCTTGGCATCCTACGAAGGGCCCATCGAGGCACTCGTCGCTGCCGCCTTATGAGCAGCAACCCCAACTGTCCCATCCTACTCTCTCGCCGACCTTCCCGCCCAGCGCGCCCACGGGGGGCAAATCTTGCCAATCTCCTCCCCATCCAATTCACCCCCTCTCAGCGCTGACCCTGTGGACGCTGGCAGTGGGGCAGCCATCACCGACCCTCTCCGCATCTCCCTCCAGAATGTCCGTTCACTTACAAACAAGGCCCTTGCCATCCATGAACTTATCGTGGATGACTGCATCGATATCATGGCCCTGACGGAAACTTGGTTGAGAGGTGATGACACCTTACCCTTAAATGAAGCCTCCCCACCTGGCTATACCTTCCACCACTTGCCCCGATCAGACTGCCGTGGCAGTGTGGCTCTCGTCACCAAATCACACCTTGCTCTGTCCCCCTATTCCTCCGGCAGTTTCTCCTACTTTGAGCATCTCACCATATTCCACCTCTCTCACCTCTCATTTAAAATTCTTGTTCTCTACCGCCCAACCAAGTACCATAAAAATATTATTGCTGAGATATCTTCACTGTTCTCCCTCAGCCTCTGCACTGAACGACTTCTCATCCTCGGTGATTTCAAACTCCATCTCAATCCATCATGCTCTCTCTCCTCTGAGTTCACTACCCTCCTATCCTCCCTTAATCTCTCCCTCCATGTAAACTCCCCAACCCATATTCACGGCCACCCCCTCGACCTTGCCATCTCTCGTGGCCTCACTACTCCCATCGTGTCAATCGCAGATAAGGCCGTCTCGGACCACTTCCTCGTAAAACTCTCTCCCAACTCTCTTACAACTGCACTTATGAAATCCCAACTGTTCAGCCTTTGGCCGTCCATTCACCATGACATTCCTGCAGCGACCGATCTGCTCAACCTTACAACTCACCACTATCTTTGATGCCCTAGTCCCTATAAAACAATTACCCTCTCTCACCCTGGCCGTTCCCCCTGGAACGGCTCTCATCTTCACTCCCTTAAGTCCAAGGGATGCAGACTTGAACGGATATGGCGGACAACTGGTTTAGCCATTCACCGCCAGGTCTGGCTGGACCACATAAAGTATTATCGGGTCCTGCTCTCGTCTGCCAAAATTGCTCACTATTCCAGAATCATTCTGAATGCAAAGATAAACCCCGGTTCCTATTCTCTACTGCTAACCCTCTTCTTAAACCCCTCTCCCCTGTCTCCTCCACCCTCACCTCCGATAACAAGTGTGAGGAGCTCATGGACTTTTTTGTCTCTAAGATTGAGACCATCCGTTCAGCTGCCTCTGCCACTTCCCTTCCTTCCCCTAGCCCACTGGGCCAAACTTCCTCTAAGGTTCCCCCCTGCCCTAGCCCTGAACTCGCATCTTTCTCCAGTTTCTCCCCGATCTCCCCTCATGATCTCTCTGCGCTCATCTTGTCCATGAGACCCACCTCCTGCTCCCTCGACCCTATTCCCACCAAACTGCTGACCACCCAACTTCCTTTTCTGGCTGATATTGTTGACTGTTCTCTCTCCTCAGGTACTGTCCCTCCTCCCTCAAATCTGCCGTCATCACCCCTCTCAAAAAAACAAATCTTGATCCCTCTGTCCTTGCAAACTACCGCCTCATCTCCAACCTCCCTTTCCTCAAGTCCTTGAACCTGTTGTCACCTCCCAAATCCGTGCCCATCTTTCCCACAATTCCATGTTTGAATCCCTCCAATCAGGTTTCCTCCCTTGCCACAGTACCGAAACGGCTCTCATCAAAGTCACAAATGACATCCTTTGTGACTGTGACAAAGGGAAACTAACCCTCCTCGTCCTTCTTGACTTGTCTGCAGCCTTTGACGATGTTGACCACTCCATCCTTTCCAATGCCTCTCCACCATCGTCTAGCTAGGTGGGACTGCACTCACCTGGTTCCATTCTTATCTATCTAATCGTAACCAGGGAATCACCTGCAACAGCTTCTCTTCCCGCTCCCACATCGTTACCTCTGGTGTCCCCCCCAAGGATCTATCCTTGGCCCCTCCTATTTCTCATCTACATGTTGCCCCTTGGCGACATTATCCGAAAACACAGTGTCAGTTTCCACATGTACCCTGACGACACCCAGCTCGACCCCTCCACGGTCTCTAAATTGTCAGACTGCTTGTCCGATATACAGTTCTGGATAAGCCAAAATTTTCTTCAATTAAATATTGGGAAGACCGAAGCCATTGTTTTTGGTCCCCGCCACGAACTCTGTTCCCTCGTCACTGACTCCATCCCTCTCCCTAACATCTGTCTGAGGCTGAACCACACTGTTCGCAACCTTGGTGTCATATTTGACCCTGAAATGAGCTTCCACCCACATATCCGCAGCATAACAAAGACCGCCTACTTCCACCTCCGTAACATCGCCCGTCTCCACCCTTGCCTCAGCTCATCCACTGCTGAAACCCTCATCCATGCCTTTGTTACCTCTAGACTTGACTATTCCAACGCACTCCTGGCTGGCCTCCCACATTCCACCCTACGTAAACTTGAGGTCATCCAAAACTCGGCTGCTTGTGTCCTAACTCGCACCAAGTCCCATCACCCCTGTGCTCGCTGACCTACATCGGCTCCCGGTTAAGCAGCGCCTCGATTTCCAAATTATCATACAGGAAACTTTGTGTTATCCGGAGGCTAAATGTCCGGCAAGCTCGAGCCACCGGCAAAAATCAGGAGCCGTTTTGTTAGGTTTTTTTTTCTTCTCGTGGCTTTTTTTTCAACAGTCAGGCTCTGCAAAGTCTCTCTGAAGCTGTTGCTAAGCGACAGAGACGCTTCCAAGGTACGGCCGACTGTTTAGAAGCTGTTGCTAAGCAGCAGTGTTTGTTGCCAGATACGGAGCTGAATGCTTCAACATTAACGCTGGTTTGTCCGGCAGTTTTGAGGGAACGGCAACAGCTCGGTCCCGTCGGTGCCGGATAGCACAAAGTTTCCTGTATTTGTTTTCAAATCCCTCCATGGCCTCGCCCCTCCCTATCTCTGTAATCTCCTTCAGCCCCACAACCCTTCCCCCCCACCCCCGAGATATCTGCACTCCTCTAATTCTGCCCTCTTGAGCATCCCTGATTATAATCGCTCAACCATTGGTGGCCGTGTCTTCTGTTGCCTGGGCCCTAAGCTCTGGAATTCCCTGCCTAAACCTCTCCGCCTCACTACCTCTCTTTCCTCCTTTAAGACGCTCCTTAAAACCTACCTCTTTGACTAAGCTTTTGGTCACCTGCCCTAATTTATCCTTATGTGGATCGGTGTCAAAATTGTTGTCTTAAAATAATCCTGTGCAGCGTCTTGGGACGTTTTACTACGTTAAAGGCGCTATATAAATACAAGTTGTTGTTGTTGTAACCGACAACATAGAGGTTAAATTACTTGCTTTGGACGATCACAGATGCTATGGGCCCGATTTTAATTGCCGAGTCGGATTGCGTGGTAGGTGGGTTCTGAAGCCACTTCCGGCGGGATCAGCTGCTGATGTCCAATTTTGATTCAATGAGCTTGTTGATTTCATGGAGGCGCGCTGGCCGGTCAATGAGTGGGATCGGGTCGGCTGGCCGCCTCTGATGATGTCATCATAGCAGCTGCTTTTAAAGCTGCCATTCAGCCTGAGCCTTTCTCTTGTGGTTTCCTGGACTTGATTTAAATGCAATGACTCCTTCCAGAGGCAAGGCTGCTCCTCGTTTTAATGATGAGCCCCTCCAAGTTCTTGTGGATGCTGTCAGAGGGTGCAGGGAGATTTTCTTCCGTCCTGATGGCCGGAGGAAGCCTCCTCAGCAGACCAAGGCAGCCTGGCTGCGCATTGCTGAGGGGGTCAGCCTAAGGTCCATACATGCACGCTCATGGATCCAGTGCTGAAAAAGGTTTAATGATCTTGTGCGAACATAAAAGTGCCTTCAATCTGCTTCCCTTCTCATCACCAGCACTCTGCGTTGTAAGCCTCCTCCTTCACATCCCACCTTACCCTTACTTCCCTTGCACCCTTATCTATCCATCTTTGTCTCTGCACTGAATCACTTCAGCATCCTGCCTATGCACCCCTTAGACTCGCTCTCACTGTCATGCAGTGACAACAACTAACAGTTCACAGGGAGCTAGCTTCCTCTTGGCACCTTACCCCATCTTTGTCTCCCTCAAAGCTTCAATGGCAGGGATTATTCACACTCACTCCATCACTGTGGCTGAAACACCACTGGAGTCCCTCTTTGCAGGAAAAGATAGCCCACAATAAGAGGGAGAGCGCAATGACTGGAGGGGGAACACCTACCCTAGCTGTACTGACCAGTGCTGAGGAGGCTGCATACGGGATTGTTGGAGGTGGCGAGGACCTGGAAGTGGGCGATGGAGGGACGGGCACACTAGAGGAAGCTGGTGACATAATAGAGTTTCATCCCTCTCAGAATGCAATGGAAATGATGTTCATAGAGAATCACGTTGTATCATCTGTTCAAAAGGATGTGTCAGCCACATCAATATCAGATGTCTAAATCACGCCTTTACCCTCACACAGGACCATCGAGTGCCCCCCTCCCCACGATCCAGGACGAAGAGCCGGACAACTCCTCAGAGGAACCTGAAGCCTCTGAGGGAGCAGCGTCACCAGGATTCAGTGCACCCAGCACCAGCGCAGCAACGCATGCCTCGGTGGGGCCATCGCGAGTTAGAGTAGTGTTGCCACCTGGTCTATCACAGTGCACAAGTGAGCATCAGCAGATGGTGGAGACCGCGACAGCAGTGGAGAGTCCTCAGCGGAGGTCACAGGACTCTCCTAGCTCTGCTGAGCTGCATGTAGACGCTGTACCTCGAACCATCCAGAAAAAGAGCGGTTCGTGAAATAAAGGAACAAGTGCAGTTGTCTCTGGAAGGGTTTGCCTCCAGGGTTAGTGCGAGTGTGGAGAGAATGGAGGAGTCCATCTCTAACATCAGCACTGCCGTGGTGGAGGCAATGGCGCATGAACACACCACCATGGATAGGATGGCAACCGCCGTGGAAAGGATGGCTACCTCAGTGGAAAGGCTGGCTATGGCCTTGGAGGAAATAAGTCGCCAGAGTCAGGAAAACATGGTGACTGTTCAAAATAGAATGTCATCTCTGGAGGAGCAATGGGCAGCTATTGAGCAGAGAGACCAGAGTTTCATGGTCGTCCTTTTGATGAGGACTGCCAGTGCAGATACAGGTCCTCATGGCCCCCTGAAGTGCAGCACAGTGCTCTCCAACCACTTGCCAGCACTGAGGTGTGGCTGACCCATGAGAGGGATGTTGTTGGCAGGACAGAAGGAAGTGTGGGATCCTCTCAAAGCGCTCACACGACCATGTCACTGCGGAGCCCTCGGTCAGAGACCCACTTTGCGGAGACAACTGAGATGGTCGTTTCAGCCCCTGCACAGCTGCAGGAAGAACAGACTGTTGAAGAGCCCTCCCAGGCTCCCAAACCCAGAGGACGCCCACCAAAGGCGTGTAAGCAGGCGCAGCATCCTAGTCAGCAAGGTGCCTCCACATCTGCTGAAGCCACAGGGGAAGCATGCGTAAGAGAAAGATGAAGCACCGATAGCCACAAGGGGACTCACTTGGGTGATTTATCTTTTTTTTCCTGACTGTTGCTGGTTTATTATCCATTTATGATGTGTAAAAGAAAAATTATGGCAAACAGTTGATTGTGTGGCCTATGTGTTCTGGGAAATGGCAAAAGCGCATTGAGGGCTCTGGGCGACTTGCTTTTGTAATGCTGATGGTGAAAGTGATAGGAAATAACAGGGTATAGCAGAGATGATGTATGATGTTGGACAAATGTCGACTGCAATTAGAGAGCCATATGGTAGCCACCTATGGTTGAAGAGGAAGCTTATGCCAATGTGGCATGGCAGTCTACATACCCTGGTTGACGGGCAGCAGTGAACTGGAGGGATGCTGCTTTGGTCACAACAGGGCATGCAAGACGCCCCTCGTCCTCCTCCTACTCCTCTTCCCAGGAAGATCTGCGCTGAGCCACATAGCTGCCACTCCGATGATGAGGACCAGGATGAGAGGGCATAAATGTATCCCATCCCCTTGCTAGAGATTTCATTTGAGGCAACAATCTTGCAAGCGCGCAGTCGAAGTGGCCTGAAATTATTCCATTCATGTCACACTGCAGATGGGTGTCAGCTTGAACAGTCACAAGGTCAGTAGATGTGCAAAATCTTATCCCAAACCTACAATAGCAAAGTTGTTGGATTTGAATGTCAGCCATGTTGCAGAGGCGCTTTTAAAGTGCTCCACCAATGCACACAAATCATGTCCTCCAGCAACTCGTCTCCTTGAACCTGGCCTGTTTCTGGCAAGTCGGGAAACGGGAGCCAGAAGCACGAAAATGGGAAACCACTATCAAAATGGGATTAGCAAGGCAGTTAACAGGCTGTTAATTGCCTTAACTACCTGTCCCACCGGTTCCAGTCGGGTCAGTTTGGGAGTGGCTCAACAGACACGAAAATTGGATGGAGGCGGGTTGGGTGTCTGAAGCCATTTTTTCCAATTTTTGCTACAGACCCACCTTCTCGGAGTTATTAAAATCGAGCCCTATGAGTCCACTGGTGGAGGTTAAAGCTCCCATGGCACTATTTCAAAGAAGAGCAGGGAAGTTCTCAGTGCCTTGTCCAATATTTATCCTTCAACCATGATCACTAAATAGATTGAGGCAGAAATTCCGGTCCCTACAGGTGGGTACGCGCTGTGTTTGGTACACAAAGGAGGACACAAATAACCTCCCAGAGATGTCGGGGAACATAGGGTCTGATGAAAGGGAGGAACGGAAAGAAATCAGTATTTGTAGGGAAATGGTGTTAGGGAAATTGACGGGACTAAAGGCCGATAAATCCCCAGGGCCTGATAAGCTACATCCTAGGGCACTTAAGGAAGTGGCCCTAGAAATAGTAGATGCATTGCTGATCATCTTCCAACATTCGATGGAACCTGGAACAGTACCCATGGATTGGAGGGTAGCTAATGTTACCCCACTATTCAAAAAAGGTGGTAGAGAGAAAACGGGGAATTACAGACCGGTAAGCCTGACATCGGTAGTGGGGAAAATGCTAGAGTCCATTATAAAAGATGTAATAGCAGAGCACTTGGAAAACAGTGACAGGATCGGACAAAGTCAACATGGATTTACAAAAGGTAAATTGTGCTTGACTAATCTACTGGAATATTTTGAGGATGTAACTGGTAAAATAGATAAGGGAGAACCAGTGGATGTGGTGTATTTGGACTTTCAAAAGGCTTTCGATAAGGTCCCGAATAAGAGATTAGCGTGTAAAGTTAAGGCACATGGGATTGGGGGCAAGGTATTGACTTGGATAGAGAACTGGCTGGCAGACAGAAAGCAAATAGTTGGAATAAACGGGTCTTTTTCCGAGTGGCAGTACCGCAGGGATCAGTCCTTGGACCCCCAGCTATTCACAATATATATTAATGATCTAGACAAGGGAACGAGATGTAATATCTCCAAGTTTGCAGACGACACAAAGCTGGGTGGGCATGTGTGCTGTGAGGAAGATGCCAAGAAACTCCAGGATGATTTGGACAGGTTGGGTGATTGGGCAGAAGCATGGCAGATGCAATATAACGTGGATAAATGCGAGGTTATCCACTTTGGTGTCAAAAACAGGAAGGCAGATTATTATCTGAATGGCAATAGATTGGGAGAAGGGGAAGTGCAACGAGACCTGGGTGTCCTTGTGCACCAGTCGCTGAAGGTAAGCATGCAGGTGCAGCAGGCGGTTAAGAAGGCAAATGGTATGTTGGCCTTCGTAGCGAGAGGGTTTGAGTACAGGAACAAGGATGTCTTGCTGCAGTTGTACAGGGCCTTGGTGAGACCACATCTTGAGAATTGTGTGCAGTTTTGGTCGCCTTATCTGAGGAAGGATGTTCTTGCCATGGAAGGAGTTCAGCGAAGATTCACCAGGCTGATACCTGGGATGGCAGGAATGACGTATGAGGAGAGATTGGGTCGATTGGGCTTATACTTGCTGGAGTTTAGAAGAATGAGAGGGGATCTCATTGAAACTTATAAAATTCTGACAGGACTGGACAGACTAGATGCAGGAAGGATGTTCCCGATGGTCGGGGAGTCCAGAACCAGGGGTCACAGTCTAAGGATAAGGGGTAAGCCATTTAGGACAGAATTGTGGAATTTCTTCACCCAGAGAGTGGTGAACCTGTGGAATTCTCTACCACAGAAGGCAGCAGAGGCCAATTCATTAAATATATTCAAGAAGGAGTTAGATATATTTCTTAAGGCTAAAGGGATCAAGGGATATGGGGAGAAGGCAGGGACAGGGTACTGAATTTGGATGATCAGCCATGATCGCATTGAATGGCGGAGCAGGCTCGAGGGGCCGAATGGCCTACTCCTGCTGCCATCTTTTATGTTTCTATGTGTACTCACCTGTGCATGTGCTGGAAACTGGCATTTCCAATCTGTCAAGAAAGCTCTTGACAGATCCTCCGGCTGCGCTGGAGCAGGGCCTCTGCGGGTGGAGAGTTCCGTTTTTTGGAGACCCTCCGCCCGCAGAAAACACTTACAATTCTTGCGCCTGTAAAAGCAGGCGTAAGACTGCTTTTACCAGGCTAAGAGTTGAAAAAAGTAAAAAAAATTAAAAAAATTTCCACTGATTTATCATTTTAAAAGGTAAGTTTGTTTTTAGCCCCGTTAAAAACTTAAATTTTTTTTCCAAAATTTAAATTTTTGTTTAAAATAGTTAATTTATGTAATTTATAGTCATTTTAAAAAGTGATTTAAAAAAAAAAATATTTGAAGTTTTACTTATGTTTTGGGGTGATCTCTGTTCATAGATTTCACAGGTCTTCCTGTCAAATCTATGAATGGAGATTCCCGGCTCTGATTGGTTCCCCATGGCCCACGTGATCCCAGGGACGCTGCGAACTACCTGCGCCTCTGGGATACGCGGGCCCTGCACACCGGCAGTTTGAAGAGGCACAGCAATGGAACTCTGCACCTCCCGGGAGCCCTCTGGTCCAGGCGGAGATGTTTCCAAATCGCAGCCCCTCCGACCGCGGGAGGGCTGCGAACGGAATTTCTGGGCCATTATCTGGTCATTGTTGCATTGCTACTTGTGGGATCTTGCCATGGGCAAATTGGCTGCTGCGTATCCTACATTACAACAGTGACTACAATTCAGAAAATTACTTAAATGGCTGTAAAGTGCTTTGTGACTTCCTGAGGTCATGAAAGGTGCTACATAAATGCAAGTTCTTTCTTTATAAGGGGGTAGAAATAAGCAAAAATACATCCAATTTGCATCCAAGAACAAGACCCATTTAAGAATATACGGTCCCGAGCAACAAAACACCATTTGACCCATCAGGCCCACTCCATCCATCTTTCCTCGACATTTGGATGACTTTCGGCTCCTTCCTATCTCAATGCCAAGACAATGGCCCTCTGTTTTATAGGTCCAAGCATCAGAGTCTCTTTCGGAGGGGAATTGGCTCCATCGCTGTCCCCACACAAATCTTGCCTTCAGTAGGCTTTGGACAATGCTGTGGCTCTAAATTTTGCACTCTGTTCCCTGCGGAAGGCTTGAAGTATGCAAACAGAAAGCATAAGCTGAAGGTGCAAAGATTGCAAATGAGAAATAGGCAGCTCTTAAAATGCAATGTCAGGAACAGTTGGGGAGAATAAATATCTTTATCTGAAGCTCAATATTAGAAATTCAGGTCATAAAGATAAGATGGGGGGTGGGAGAGAAAGAGGTCCCTTTCAATCGTAATGCATGCTGATGTGCTTATTCTAGAGCATAGTTCTTTTTGCACGTCATGGATAGCAGGTTAAGCTGTGATTAGTGTAGTGTCCGAGTATCAATAATACACGGACTGCAGGAGAACAATAATAACAGGTATTTACTGAACAGAGGGTAAGCTTAAACTGAAGTACAGAAGCCTGCTATGGATTTATATACAGGTGTGGTCACTGCCGGTACTGCAGTATAAAATCAGTTCTCTCTTAAAGGTACATACACAACAATTCCTCCCCTTTTAGATAAACAGTACATAACATTCATTTAACAACTAAATAATAACTAATTACAATTACAATTTTCTCTGTACTATATACATCAACTGAAATAATCATTTATAAGTTCAGTCTTTGAGGAGGCTTCCTGATCCTGACTGGATAGCGCCTTTCTCGAGTATACTGTTCTTGCGGCGGAGTCGATTCTGGCTCATTGTCATTGGTTGGCTCGTCAGCTTCCAATACCACTGATTCTGAGGTAGACGCAATCTGTACTTCGGGTTCATTACCAGGTGCACATGCTCGTGGTATGGGTTTGGCTTATTGCTGTGACTAGAATCTGGTCAGCATGGCGTCTCACGATGCTCTCTCCAACGTCCACTGTGTACATTAGTGGTCCCTGCTGTGTGCATATCGTTCCTGGCTGCCATTTTTCTGTTCGGTAGTCGCGGGCCAAGACTGGTTGCCCTATCTTGAAGCTCCTGGTTGGCTTCTCATTGATGTGCTGGAATTGCTTATCCTCAACATCTCGTCTTATGTTTGGTTTGAGCAAATCCAGGCGACATCTTAGCCTTCGGTTGAAGAACATTATGGCTGGAGCTTGGTTGGTGACTGCATGTGTCGCATTCCGGTAAGCAAACAAGAAATTATCCACCTTGTGTTGTAGTGGTATGTCGTCATTATACATCGCCTTTATTGCCTTTTTAAAGGTCTGAACAAACCTCTCAGCCAATCCATTTGTGGCTGGATGATATGGGGCAGATGTGTAATGTTTCACCCCATTATTCCTCAGAAACCTCCGGAAATCCTCGGACACAAACTGTGGCCCATTTTCGGAGCAAATCTGTTCTGGCAAGCCATTCCTGGCGAAGATGGTCCTTAGGACTGCAATAGTTTTCTCCGTGGTGGTGGAGGACATTTTGATGACCTCTGGCCATTTCGAATGGGCATCCACGGCGATTAGAAACATTGAGTCCATAAATGGACCAGCAAAATCAATGTGTACCCGTTGCCATGGAGATGAGGGCCACTCCCATGGGTGTAGCGGGGCCTGTGGTGGAGCGTTTTGGACCTTCTGGCATCCTGTGCATCTCTTGGTCATATCCTCGATTTCTTTATCGACTCCCGGCCACCACACAAACGCCCTGGCTAGGCTCTTCATTTTTACCTCTCCCAGATGACCCTCATGAAGCTCATTGAGCACTCTATCTCTCAACTTGGGTGGAATTACCACTCGGGATCCACACATCAAGGTCCCCCGGCACACTGACAGCTGTTCTCTCCTTGGCGAGAATGCTGGCGACAGTGAGTCGCCATGTGCTGGCCATCCCTTCACCGTCAAATCATAGACCCGAGAGAGTGTCGGGTCATTTCGGGTTTCCTTCTCTATACTTGAGTTTGTAACAGGTAGACATTCGACTATGGTCGAATGGAATATCTCAACAGGGTCCACTGCAGGTGCTTCCTCCACCATAGGCAACGGTAGGCGCGACAGCCCATCAGCGTTTCCATGCTGTTTCGTACCCTTGTACTCTATGTCATACTGATGTGCCCCTAGAAAAAGTGACCATCTTTGCAGCCGTTGCGCCGTCATCACCGGAACGCCCTTCTTTGGGTTAAAAATGGAGACCAGGGGCTGATGATCAGTCAGTAGGGTGAATTTCTGCCCGTGCAGATAGTGATTGAACTTCTTCACCCCCCACACCAGGCTGAGGGCCTCCCTGTCAATCTGGGCGTAGTTACGCTCGGCTGAGGTTAACGAGCGCGACGCAAAGGCTATTGGCCTCTCTGAACCGTCAAGGAATTTGTGTGACAGCACCGCTCCAATGCCGTAGGGAGACGCATCACATGCCAACCGAATCGGTAGTGTTGGATTGTAGTGGGCCAATACTTCTTTTGAAGTGATTAGGCATTTACATTTCTGAAAGGCATGCTTACACTCATCACTCCATTTCCATGTTACTCCAGTTTGCAGCAGGGTGTTCAGTGGGTGCAGAATTGTAGATAAATTCGGCAAGAACTTATGGTAGTAGTTCACCAACCCGAGAAATGACCTCAGTTGCGACACATTTTCCGGTGCTGGAGCCTTGACTACAGCCTCAATCTTGTCTGGCGACTTATGCAACCCTTCCTCATCAATCATGTGGCCACAATACGAGATTTGTCTCCTGAAGAACTCGCATTTGGGGCGGTTGGCTCGTAGCCCATATTCTTGTAATCTAGTGAGCACCTGCTCCAGGTTGGCAAGGTGTTCACTGTCATTTTCGCCCGTAACCAGGATGTCGTCCAAATAACACTGGGTCCCCGGGATCCCTTGCAGGACTTGTTCCATCGCCCTCTGCCAAATAGCCGGGGCTGATGCTACCCCGAATACCAGTCGGTTGTACTGGTAAAGACCTTTGTGAGTGTTTATCGTGAGGTATTTCCTAGATGCTTCTTCCACCTCCATTTGTAGATACGCTTGGGCCAGATCAATCTTCGTAAAGCGTTTCCCTCCAGATAGTGAGGCGAAAATATCTTCTATCCGTGGAAGTGGATATTGTACTGTGTGCAGGACTGGGTTCACAGTTACCTTGAAGTCCCCACAGATGCGAACCTTCTGCTCCCCAGGCGTGCTGCTCAATGATTTCTTCATTACAGGAACGATGGGTGTGGCCCACTCGCTCCAGTCCACCTTGGACAGCACACCCGAACGCTCCAGACTCTCCAGCTCTGCTTCAACGGCTGGGCGGATCGCGTACGGTACCGGTCTGGCCTTAAAAAATTTTGGGTTTGCGTTACCTTCGATTTTTATCGTTGCCGTTACTCCTTTTAGAGTCCCAAGTCCTTGTTGGAACACCTGTTTCACGTCAGTTAGAATTTTTGACAGTCGTCCAGGTGTGACGTCATCATCCTTTTTGTCAGTCACAGTTAGCGCCTGAATGGAATGCCAATCCAATTGTATTTTTCGGATCCATTCACGTCCCAATAATGGTGGTCCTCCATCTTGTAGTATATATAGATACAGTTTCTGTGTTTCCTTGCCGTTGTATTTAACTGGCACCCTTATTTTTCCTCTGGGGTAGACTTTTTGCCCCGTGTATGTCTTCAATACAATGGACGTGTTCTTCAAGGGAAATAACAACAGAAAATGCTGGAAAAACTCAGCAAGTCAGGCAACATCCGTGGAGAGAAATTTGAGTTGACGTTTCGGGTTTGACCCTTCTTCAAAACTGGAGAGAAAAGGAACTAGATCGAAGGCAGGGCTGCGATCGGACAAAAGAATAAAAGAACCAAAAGAAGTAAAAGAGATTAGAAGCTAGACGAGATGGTAATAGGCTGTGATTAGGTGTAAAGTGTACTGGCAGGGCAAAAGATAGCTGCCAGGTGTGAGAGAGAAACAAAAGGAAAGGGGGGGGGGGAAAGGAAAGGAGTGGAAAAATATAAGTGAAAATGAAATGGGGGCCGAGGTTATGATCTGAAATTGTTGAACTCGATATTGAGACCGGAAGGCTGCAGAGTGCCTAATCGGAAGATGAGGTGCTGTTCCTCAAGTTTACGTTGAGCTTCCGTGGAACAGTACAAGAGGCCAAGGACGGTGAGGTCCGAGTGGGAATGGAGCGGTGAATTGAAATGACAGGCGACCGGAAGCTCGGGGTATGTGTGAGAATAGCCGCTCATAGTCTCATCGATTCATGACAGTTAGGGCTGATCCTGTGTCCAATTCCATCTTTACTTGGGACCCTGCTATCATGAGGGTGACCCAAATGGTTCGGTGACCCTCCTTTGCGATCACGTTGTGTAACTTTAGACAACTTAGTCTCCTGCTCCCGGAGTCATTATCACTCTCCTGATCTTCCGAACTACTGTCTGTCATTTTTTTTACTTGTACTTTTCCTTAGTAGTTCTTTTAGTGTTGGTTTTCTTTCCCGACCTGCAGACTCTTGCTATGTGTCCCATTTTCCCACATTGCCTGCATACTTTGTCCTTAAACCAGCAGTCCTTCTGATCATGGGTTGTTCTGCCGCAGTGATAGCACTTTTCTGCTCCATATGCCATTTCGTTAGCGCTGTATTCTTGTGGTTTCTGTTGTATTTCCGCAGCTCCCCGTGCTGCTGCTTCGTAGGATACTGCCACGCTGAAAGCCTGTTCTAGCGTCAGGTCCTTTTCCGAAAGTAGTTGTTTCTGGGTTCCTTCACTCTGGAGCCCGCAGACAAACTTATCCCTTAAGTTGTCTGCCAGTCCTGCTCCGAACTGGCAGTGCTTCGATAACTTGCGTAGTTCCGTAAGATAGTCAGCATTGCTCTCATCCTTGTGCTGGTTTCTTTTATGGAACTTGAATCTTTCTGCTATCAGCAGCGGTGTAGGGTTTAGGTGTTCCTGTAAGATATTAACAATCTCTTCAAAACTTTTCTCCATTGGTTTAGCTGGGGTAATTAAATTCCGCAATAGGCCGTACATTCTCGCGCCCAACAAATTTAATAATACCGCCGCCTACTTTCCATCGGCCACCTCATTTGCCTTGCAGTACACTTCAATTCTTTCCACATACGTGGTCCAGTCTTCTACCTCGTTGTCGAAAGCAGTGATGCTGCCACTCTTCGGCATCTTGGGTGGTTTAAAATGGTGCCTCCCGCGCTTTTTCTTCTTCCCCAATGGATTAAAATGGCGCCTCCCGCGCTTTTCCTTCTTCCCCAATGGAATAAAATGGCGCCTCCCGCGCTTTTCCTTCTTCCCCAATGGATTAAAATGGCGCCTCCCGCGCTTTTCCTTCTTCCCCAATGGAATAAAATGGCGCCTCCCGCGCTTTTCCTTCTTCCCCTTGCTGCCACGCTGCTCCTAGCGTTCTACAGGGTAATGGCGGCGACCCGCAGCTTCGGCGCGTCTCACTTTTCCTTCCCCTCGTTTTATTTTCTCTACGCTGCCCGGTTCTTGAGCACCGACCGCGCCCTGTGCGCTCCACCCTCTCTCTCTTTTCCTCCCGACGACGCTGCACGGCCCCTTTTGCAGAGCCGCTTGATCAAGCTCGAGCCCGCCGCAGTCCGGAAGGGTCAGCGCACTACTTGCTACCAGCACGATTTGCTGGAACACCTTGACTGGGGAGCCAAGCCCAGCTCTCCACAGCCTCCCCTGCAATTCTCCGAACTCCGATGGATCCCTGGGCGGTTGCCCGCGGTCGACGCCCGTTGCTCTGACTTCGACCTCCAAGAAGCTTCTTTTCAGGGAAAGATCCCCGTGAGGTGATGCAGTACTGCAGGTGAGTTCGAACCTGCTCGTCGCCAGTGTAGTGTCCGAGTATCAATAATACAGGGACTGCAGGAGAACAATAATAACAGGTATTTACTGAACAGAGGGTAAGCTTAAACTGAAGTACAGAAGCCTGCTATGGCTTTATATACAGGTGTGGTCACTGCCGGTACTGCAGTATAAAATCAGTTCTCTCTTAAAGGTACATACACAACAATTAACTTGTGATGAAGCTCTCAGTTCCTTAGCAGACTTGTTAAAAGTTGTATTTTCTGCATTGTGTTAGGTTTTACATGTCTTGGAAAGTCTTACTTTTGTATAACGTGCTTCAATCGGCTGGCCTTGCATCTGTTTGGTTACAGGCAGCTAATTTTTGGCCTCTAGTTCATGCTGGCGTCAAGATTTCCACCAGAATAAATGGCCCCTTCCCTGTGAAGTATGCTCACAACATCCGTTTGCACTGTCTCCCAGCATCATATTACTTCCAAAAGTGTGGTGTTTGTTCAACAGCCCGAAGGAAAGCTTGACGTGACTATTGCATCTTAAGGAAGGTTAACCTGGCAACAAGTCTCAGAGGTCTGGAGTCCCATGAGAAAGAAACATTCTTCTAGTTCCAAAACAGGGAGGGGTCGCTGGTGGGAGTACGGGGATCACCAACTTAGAATGCATTGGTTGGACAATGTGTTGTACCAACATTTGTGTCTCAGTGAAGAGGTGTCGAAGGCTTCAAGAGCTAAAGCTATCTTCCTTACCCTGTACAGGAATCAGCACTTAGATATATATGGAACTATTGAGAATATTGACATTACTCACAGACGTGACTGAAAGCAGATTACAACCAACAGGTAAAGCTAAGAGGATATAACAGGGTAGATTCCTGAGGTCATGGATACCACATGTTTACATCACACTCACTGTCTGTATGCAAGGACCCGGAAAACATATCCTAAATTGTGATGCAAGAAAAGACTTACAGAGAGAGGTGGGGAAGTCTTTTTATCCATAAGGAATGATTTAGCAGCTTCAAAAAAAGGCGGGTGTAGCAGCAAAGAGTTAAACATTAGGAATAGAACTGAGTAGGAAGGAATGACGTACTTACGAACAATGACGGACGGGAAAAGGCTACCTTGGACCATCCAGCCTGTCCCATACAACTTGTACCTCACTATGTACACTCCCCACCCAAAACCATCTGATCTCCTGGGAGAGGCGAAAAACTACCTAAAAACCCAGGCCAATTAGGGGAAAAAATCTGGGAAATTCCTCTCTGTTGTGTATGTACCTTTAAGAGAGAACTGTTTTACAGCTCCTGTATACTGTAGTACCGGCAGTGACCACACCTGTATATAAAGCCGGAGCAGGCTTCTGTACTTCAGTCTTGAGACTACTCTGCTCCAGTCAATACCTGTTGATTGTTAAGTTACAGCATCCGTGTAGTTCTTGGGGAAACATCCTATTTAAAGAATCACGGATCTAACAGTGGCGACGAGTGTCGATTCGAATCTACCTGCAGCTCTGCATTTCCCTTCGAGGATTCGCTCCGGGAGGGCGGTGGAAGAAAGTCGAGGCCAGAAACACGGGCGTCGACCACGAGCAACCGCCCAGTCGTCCGGCAGAGAGTGAACATCGCAGGGGAGGCTGTGGAGAGCCGGGCTTGGTTCCCCAGCCGCGACGATCAGCAACAGACTGACGACAGGTACAGCGCAGACCCTTCCCGGACAGCGGCGGCTGGAGCTGACCGACGGCAGAGAAAAAAGCCGAGCAGCGTCGACGGGGTAAGATAGAGGGTGAAGCGCACAGGGCGCAGCCGGGGGTTGAAAACCGAGCGGCGTCGAGGAAAAACAAAATGGAGAGAGAGAGGGTAAAGCAGCAGCCGGGTTCAGGACCGAGCGGCGGAAACGGGAAAGGTGCATAGAAAAAAAAAAAACGCGCAGAGCACAGCCAGGGCTAAAGGGCTGAACAGTGTCTGCGGGGAGAAGAAGGGAGAGCGCGGGAGACGCCATTGAGCCGCGGAGAAGAAGGAAGAGCGTGGGAGATGCCATTTTTAGAAGCCGCAGCGGAGAAGAAGGGCAAGCGCGAGAAGAAAGGAAAGCGCGGGAGACGCCATTTTGTGCCAGCGGAGAAGAAGGGAGTGCGCGGGAGACGCCATTTTTGACAGTTAAATCACACCCAGGGATGCCAAAGAGTGGCAGTATCTTTACGTTCGACAATGAAGTCGAAGATTGGGCGACATATGTGGAACGTATTGAGGTGTACTGCAGGGCGAATGAAGTGCCAGATGCTAGGAAAGCACTGGTTTTGTTAAATTCCATGGGTGCAAAAACTTATGGGTTACTGCGAAACTTAATAACCCCAGAGAAGCCTGTGAATAGGAATTTCGAAAGCATAGTAGAAATCCTACAGGACCACTTAAACCCCATACCCCTGCTGATAGCAGAATGATTTAAGTTCCATAAAAGGAACCAACACAAAGACGAAAGCAATGCTGAGTACTTAACGGAACTGCGCAAGCTATCGAAACACTGCCAGTTTGGAGTGGGACTAGCAGATACGTTAAGGGACAAGTTTGTGTGTGGGCTTCAAAGTGAAAACCCAGAAATGGCTTCTATCAGAAAAGGATCTTACGCTGGACAAGGCTTTCAGTATGGCAGTATCACACGAAGCAGCCGCAAGGGGCGCTGCAGAGATACAACGGAGACCGCAAGAATATGGTACCAATGAAATGTCCTATGGAACAGGGAAGTGTTATTGCTGCGGCAGAACAACACACGACCAGAAGGATTGTTGGTTCAAGGACCAAGTGTGCAGACAGTGTGGAAAAGCAGGACACATAGCAAGAGTCTGCAGGTCTGGGAAGAAAACCAACAGCAAGAAATCTCCACAGGAGAAGTACAAAAAGGTACACAAGGTGATGGACAGTAGTTCAGACGAACAGAAAAGTGACACAGACTCCGGAAGCAAGGAGCTGGGTTGTCTGAAACTACATAAGGTAACCAAAATGGAGGATCACCAGACTATCTGGGTTACACTCAAGATAGACGGAGTCCAAGTGAAAATGGAATTGGACACAGGATCAGCCCTAACAGTCATAAACCAAAGAGACTACAAGCGGCTATTTTCACATATACCCTTGAAAGCTACAGAGATTGTCTTGAAGACGTACACGGGGCAAAAAGTCTACCCCAAAGGAAAAATAAGGGTGAAAGTGATATACAAAGGCCAGGAAATACCTAAAATGGACTTATATGTGTTGCCAGATGGAGGACCACCACTGCTGGGACGTGAATGGATCCGGAAGATACAATTAGATTGGCATTCCATACAGGCACTGAAGGTTGAGGCCAAAAAGGATGACGACGTCACACCTGGACGACTGTCAAAAATGCTAACTGATGCAAAAGAAGTGTTCCAGGAGGGACTCGGAACACTAAAAGGCATAACAGCAACAATTAAAATAGAGGAAAATGCAAGCCCAAAGTTTCTTAAGGCCAGACCAGTGCCTTATGCGATCAGACCAGCCGTCGAAGCAGAGCTGGAAGGGTTGGAACGTTCAGGAGTACTGTCCAAAGTAGACTGGAGCGAGTGGGCTACACCCATCGTTCCTGTAATGAAGAGGTCGTTGAGTAATACGCCTGGGGAACCAAAGAAGGTCCGCATCTGTGGGGATTTTAAGGTGACAGTGAACCCAGTCCTTCACACGGTACAATATCCGCTTCCACGAATTGAGGATATTTTCACCTCGCTATCTGGAGGTAAACGCTTCACCAAAATTGATCTAGCCCAGGCGTACTTGCAAATGGAGGTAGAAGAAGCCTCGAAACAATACCTCACGATCAACACTCATAAAGGTCTCTATCAATACAACCGGCTGGTGTTCGGGGTAGCATCGGCTCCGGCTATTTGGCAAAGGGCGATGGATCAAGCCCTGCAAGGGATTCCAGGGACCCAGTGTTATTTGGACGACATCCTGGTCACGGGCGAAAATGACAGTGATCACCTCGCCAACTTGGAGAAGGTGCTCACCAGATTACAGGAATATGGGCTACAAGCTAATCGCCACAAGTGCGAGTTTTTCCAGAAGCCGATCTCGTATTGTGGCCACGTTATCGATGAAGAGGGGTTACATAAGTCCCCTGAAAAGATTGAGGCAGTAGTCAAGGCTCCAGCACCGGAAAATCTGTCACAACTGAGGTCGTTCCTCGGGCTGGTAAACTACTACCATAAGTTCTTACCAAATTTGTCCACGGTATTACACCCACTGAACACCCTACTGCAAACAGGGGTGCCATGGAAGTGGAATGACAAACATAAATGAGCTTTCCAGAAGTGTAAAGAATTGATCACATCAAAAGAGGTGTTGGCCCATTTCAACCCAGCACTACCAATTCGTTTGGCATGTGATGCATCACCCTATGGTATTGGAGCGGTGCTGTCGCACAAATTCCCAGACGGGTTGGAGAGGCCAGTAGCCTTTGCGTCTCGGTCACTAACCTCAGCCAAGCGCAACTATGCCCAGATTGACAGGGAGGCCCTCAGCCTAGTATGGGGAGTAAAAAAATTCAACCACTATCTGCATGGGCAGAAGTTCACCTTGCTGACTGACCACCAACCACTTGTCTCCATCTTTAATCCTAAGAAGGGCGTTCCAGTGATGACTGCACAATGGTTACAAAGATGGTCCCTGTTTCTAGGGGCGAATCAATATGAAATAGAATATAAAGGCACGAAACAGCATGGAAACGCTGATGGGCTATCACGCCTGCCACTGCCTACTGTGGAGGAAGCACCAGCAGTGGACCCTATCGAGATATTTTATTCGTCAATAATTGAACGATTGCCAGTAACGAACGCGGATATAGAGAAGGAGACCCGCAATGATCCGACACTGTCTCGGGTTTATGATTTGACGGTGAGGGGATGGCCAACACATGGCGACTCACTGTTGCCAGCATTCTCATCCAGAAGAGAACAGCTGTCAGTATGCCAGGGGACAGTGATGTGTGGATCCCGAGTGGTGATTCCACCCAAGTTAAGGGAGAGAGTGCTAAATGAGCTTCATGAAGGTCATCTGGGAGGGGTGAAAATGAAAAGCCTTGCTAGGGCTTATGTGTGGTGGCCGGGGATCGATCAACAAATCGAGGACCTAACCAAGAGCTGCTCAGGATGCCAGAAGGTCCAAAATGCACCACCACATGCCCCTCTACACCCATGGGAGTGGCCCTCCTCTCCATGGCAACGGGTGCATATTGATTTTGCTGGTCCATTCATGGACTCAATGTTCTTAATAGCAGTGGATGCTCACTCGAAATGGCCTGAGCTGATAAAAATGCCCTCAACCACTACAGAGAAAACGATTGCAGTCCTACAGACCATATTTGCCAGGAACGGCTTGCCAGAGCAGATTTGCTCTGATAATGGACCACAGTTTGTGTCCGAAGAGTTTCAAAAATTTATGAGAAGGAATGGGGTAAGGCATTAACATCCGCCCCGTATCATCCAGCCACAAATGGATTGGCTGAAAGGTTCGTACAACCCTTTAAAAAGGCAATAAAGGCCATGTGCGACGATGAAATTCCACTACAGCATAAGGTGGACAATTTCCTATTAGCCTACAGAAATGCGACACATGCAGTTACCAACCAGACTCCGGCCATGATGTTCTTTAACCGAAGGTTGAGATCTCGTCTGGATTTGCTCAGACCCAATGTGTGAAGAAATGTTGAGGATAAACAATTCCAGCACTTCAATGAGAAGCTGACAAGGAGCTTCAATGTCGGACAACCAGTCTTGGCCCGTGACTACCGAACAGAGAAATGGCAACCCGGAACGATATGCACAAGGCAGGGGCCATTAATGTACACAGTGGATGTCGGGGAGAACATTGTGAGACGCCACGTCGATCAGATCTTAGCGTCACAGGAACGAGTCAACCCCATGTCTCGAGTACCTGGGGATGAACCCGACATACCGGTAGCATCTACCTCCGAACCAGTAGCAGTGGAAACCGATGAACTAACCGACGAAAAGGGGCCAGAATTGCCTCCGCACCAAGAACAAGAACCTCAGGAAAGGCGCTATCCCGAAAGGATCAGGAAGCCGCCCCAAAGACTGAATCTATAAATGGACTATTTTCAGTTAATGTTGCATGTTAAAAATGTTAATTGTTAAATTAATGTTATGGTACTGTTAATCTAAAAGGGGAGGAATTGTTGTGTATGTACCTTTAAGAGAGAACTGTTTTACAGCTCCTGTATACTGTAGTACCGGCAGTGACCACACCTGTATATAAAGCCAGAGCAGGCTTCTGTACTTCAGTCTTGAGACTACCCTACTCCAGTAAACACCTGTTGGTTGTTAAGTTACAGCATCCGTGTAGTTCTTGGGGAAACATCCTATTTAAAGAATCACGGATCTAACACTCTCCAACTCCCTTAGGTGATCGAAACTAGTCCAGGAGATCAGTCTGGGTCTGATTCCTGTTGTACATCACCTGCCTTTTATATGAAGTGATCTCCGCCCCAGCCAGAAATGGGTCCCACTCTTGCTTGAAGGAATTCAGCGAGTCCGTGTTCCCCACACGAGCCGGCAGCCTGTTACAGATGTCTACCATTCTCTGAGAAAAGAATCACCTCCTAACATCTAACCTAGTTCTGGCCTTCACATAACTTGAAATTTTAACTCATGGTCCTCCCTAACCTATGTAGTTGAAACAAGCTGCCTACACAAACACAATCTATTCACCGCATCATCTTATAAACCTCTATCAAATCACCCCTAAGTCTATGCTTCTCTAAAGTGTAGAGTCCCAACTCTTTGATAACTGTGAATTAATCTGGTGGCCATCCTCTGCATCATTTACAAAGCCTCAATATCACCCACCATGTGAGGTGACTAAAACTGGACACCCAGTATTCTAATTGAGGCCAGACCAAGGTATTGTACAAGAACAAAATAGTATGCATTGTCTTATAGTCAATTGTCCTATCAATACACCCTCGCACCCTATCGCTTCACGACATTGGTCATGAACCTTGAGAGATCTATGCACTAGAACGCCCAGATCTCTCTCTCCACGGTTTTAGCACTTTTCCCTGAAGGGTGTATGTATGTTCAGCACTCACCCTGCCCACAGGCATAACACTGCATTTTTCTAAGTTCAACATAATTTGCCAGTCACAAGCCCAATTCCCCAGTGCATCTACATCTGCCTGTAGTAGTCGAGCATCCTCTACAGTCTTGACTCTCGCACAGGTCTTCGTATCATCCACAAACTTGCAGATCATAGAAACATAGAAGATAGGAGCAGGAGTAGGCCATTCGGCCCTTCGAGCCTGCTCCACCATTCAACGAGATCATGGCTGATCATCCAAACCCTAGCACGCGGTCCCTACACCGACAGCCATCCCACCCAAGCCCTATCCCCGTAACCCCACGTATTTAATCCCCCCTAACACTAAGGGCCAATTTTTTTTTTTTTTTTTTATCATGGCCAATCAACCTAACCTTCAATACCTACATTTAGATCATTAATAAAAATAATAAATAGCAACGGTCCCAACACTGATCCTTGTGGGACACCACAGGTGACTGGCCTCCAAACAGATCCAAATCCGTCTGCTTACATCCTTCCAGCCAGTTCTCAATTCAGCTCAATATATTACCACTAATACCAGAGGCTTCAATCTTGTAGAGAAGCCTCTTGTGCGGTACCTTGTCAAAAGCTTTTTGGAAGTCTAGGTAGACAATGTCTGTTATTCACTGTCTTGGGGACTTATTCAAAAAATACAATCAATTTTGTAAGACAAGAGCTCCTTTTTTGAAGCCATGTTGAGTGTCCCTAATAAGTCCTTTTCTGCCTAAATAATCATATATCTCTAATGATTCCCAGTGTCAGCTGTGTCTTAGTTGGTAGCACCCTCGCCTCTGAGTCAGAAGGTTGTGGGTTCAAGTCCCACTCCAGGGACTTGAGCACATAAAGCTAGGCTGACAATCCAGTACAGTGCTGAGGGAGTGCTGCACTGTCAGAGATGCTGTCTTTCGGATGAGACATTAAACTGAGGCCCCATCTGCTCTCTCAAGTAGACATAACAGATCCCATGGCACTATTTCGAAGAAGAGCAGGGGAGTTATCCTCGGTGTCCTGGCTAATATTTATCCCTCAACCAACATAACAAAAATAGATTATCTGGTCATTATCACATTGCTGTTTGTGGGAGTTTGCTGTGCACAAAATGGCTGCCGTGTTTCCAATATTACAACAGTGACTCCACTTCAAAAATACTTCATTGGCTATAAAGCGCTTTGAGACATCTGGTAGTCATGAAAGGTGCTATATAAATGCAAGTCTTTCTTTTTCAAGCATCTTTCCTGATGTGCCATCAATAACTCAAGGACAAGAAGTTAAAGGATTCAACTGAAGGCTTTTAATCGCTAAGAACATTGCACGTCATTCCACATCGGATTCGTCTGGCAGAATGACTCATACAGCTCTTGAGACCTTTATATGACAAAAGACAGGGGCGGAGCCAATACACACAATAGGGGAAAAGGGGGCGGTACACACAATACAATGCAGGTAAAACACAGGGGCTGATGAAGACATATATTTCATCACATTCACCCCTTCTACAGATTTAGTCTGTCCGGGGGTGTGATAGTCCTTCCTGAACGTCGCAACAGTACCTCGGGTTCCGACCGGGAGTCCGTGGTGCCCTCCTGGGCATACCCATGTGCTGGGGGTGTTGCAGGTACTTCTGGGGGTGGTGAGGATACCTCTGGGGATGGTGGAGGTTCTTCTGGGGGTGGTGAGGATGGGTCGTCGTCGCTTCCTGCCGAGGCGAGGTCCTTTATGGACACGGTGTCCTCACGCCCGTCGGCGTGCTCGACGTACGCGTACTGTGGGTTTGCGTGGAGTAGTTGTACTGCCTCCACGAGGGGATCCGTTTTGTGGCCCCTCACATGCTTCCGTAATAGGACTGTCCCTGGGGTGGAGAGCCACGAAGGTAGGGACACTCCCGAGGTTGATTTGCGGGGAAAAACAAACATCTTCTCGTGAGGAGTGGCGTTAGTAGCAGTACACAGTAGCGACCTTATCGAGTGGAGTACGTCTGGGAGGACCTCTTGCCAGCGGGAGGTAGGGAGGCCTTTAGACCTTAGTGCTAAGGTGACCGCCTTCCACACCGTCGCGTTCTCCCTCTCCACTTGCCCATTACCCCGGGGGTTATAACTAGTGGTCCGACTCGTGGCTATCCCCTTCGACAGCAGGTATTGGCGCAGTTCGTCGCTCATGAACGACGCCCCCCTGTCAGTGTGGATGTAGTTCGGCATGCCGAATGTGCAAAACAGGCTGCCGAGGCACTTGATGACTGTGGCACTGGTCATGTCTGGACAGGGGTAGGCGAATGGGAAGCAGGAGTACTCATCCACAATGTTGAGAAAGTACACATTGCAGTCGTGGAGGGGAGTGGTCCCTTGAAATCTAAGCTCAGGCGCTCGAATGGCCGTGTAGCTTTGATCAGGTGGGCTCGGTCGGGCCTGTAAAAACGGGGCTTGCATTCCGCACAGGTGCGGCAGTCCCTGGTCATAGACCGGACCTCCTCGATGGAATAGGGCAGGTTACGGGATTTTATAAAGTGAAATAGCCGGGTGACCCCCGGGTGGCAGAGGGCATTGTGGAGACCCTGTAGCCTGTCCCCCTGGATGCTGGCACACATCCCTCATGACAGGGCGTCAGGGGATTCGTTGAGGGCCCCCGGCCTATGTATTATGTCGTACTCAAACGTGGAGAGTTCGATCCGCCACCTGAGAATTTTGTCGTTCTTGATCTTCCCCCTCTTTGTTGTTAAACATGAAGGCTACCGACCGCTGGTCGGTAAGCAGGGTGAAGCGTTTGCCGGCTAGGTAGTGCCTCCAGTGCCGCACTGCCTCCACTATGGCCTGGGCCTCCTTCTCTACCGAGGAGTGCCTGATCTCGGGCCCTTGGAGGGTTCTTGAGAAAAAGGCTACGGGCCGCCCATCCTGGTTGAGGGTGGCTGCTAAAGCGAAGTCGGACGCATCGCTTTTGACCTGGAAAGGGATGTTTTCGTCCACTGCCCGCAGCGCGGCCTTCTCAATGTCGTGTTTAATGCTGTTGAAGGTGGCGTGGGCCTCGGCCGTGAGCGGGAAGGACGTTGATTTCAGGAGGGGACGGGCCTTGTCGGAATAATTGGGGACCCATTGGGCGTAATAGGAGAAAAACCCCAGGCACCTTTTCAGGGCCTTGGGAGTGTTTGGTAGGGGTAGCTCCCGTAGGGGGCGCAATCGGTCGGAGTCCGGACCGATTTCCCCGTTTTCCACCACGCAGCCCAGGATACAGAGGCGCGTGGTGCTAAAGACACACTTATCCTTGTTGTAGGTGAGATTGAGTCTGAGGGCGGTTTTCAGAAATCTCGTGAGGTTCGAGTCGTGGTCTTGCTGGTCATGGCCGCAGATGGTGACGTTGTCTAGGTATGGATAGGTGGCTGTTAACTGGTTCTCATCGACCATGCGGTCCATCTCCCGCTGGAAGACCGAGACCCCATTCGTTACCCCAAAGGGGACTCTGAGGAAGTGGTAGAGGCGTCCGTTCGCCTCGAAGGCGGTGTATGGACGGTCCTCCGGCCTAATGGGGAGCTGGTGGTATGCCGATTTTAGGTCGATGGTGGAAAACACCCGGTATTGCGCAATTTGATTAACCATATCCGCTATGCGGGGCAGAGGGTAGGCGTCTAGCTGGGTGTATAGATTAACCGTCTGGCTGTAATCTATCACCATCCGCTTCTTTTCGCTACCCTTAACTACTACTACCTGGGCGCGCCACGGGCTGGTACTGCATTCGATGATACCCTCCCGCTTGAGTCTTTCTACTTCAGATGCAATGAACCGTCTGTCCTCCCAGCTGTACCGCCTACTCTTGGTCGCTATGGGTCGACAGTTGGGTGCGAGGTTGGCGAACAGAGAGGGCGGCTTGACCTTCAGGGTAGCCAGACCGCACACTGTGAGGGGCGGCTGGGGCCCACCGTAGGTAAGCGTGATACTTCGGTGGTGGCACTGGAAGTCCAGACCCAAGATCATGCTCACACAGAGATCTGGCATTATCAACAGTTTAAAATCTCTGTAATCAGTGCCTTTTACCGACAACATAACCGCGCAGAAACCTGTAATTTTTGAGGTATGAGTCTTATCAGCCATGGCGATTTTGCCCTGTGTAGGGACTATCGTTAGTGAAAGTCGTTTTACCAGGCTAGGATGAATAAAGCTTTCGGTGCTCCCGCAGTCAATCAAGCATTTAACCTTGTTCCCGTTTACCTCTATGTCCATCATCGATCTAGACAACGGATGCGGCCTGGATTGATCCACTGTGATTGAGGCCACCAGTGGGTCCTGGGGGTCCGTGTAGTCGGGACAAGATGGTGGACTCCATGAGGGTGGACAAGATGGCGTCCAAGATGGCCGCCCCCACGGCGCGCACGCTGCGGTGGCGGAGTTGGAGGCGGGGTTCCCTCTGCAGACTTTACTGAAATGTCCTTTCTTCCCGCATTTAAAACAGGTGGTGCCCTTCGCTGGGCACAAATGCCTGGAGTGTTTGTCCTGGCCGCAGAAGTAGCATTTCGGGCCCCAATGCATCGCGGCAGTAGTGGGGCTCCTGGGTGGAGGCTGGGGCTCCGATGGTGCTGGGCTGGCCTGAGACCTGGGAGGTGAAGATGGCTTCCAAGATGGCGGCCCCCACGGCGCGCACGAGGCAGAGTGGGCCGCGTGGCCTGAGGAACAGGATTCAGAGTTCCTCTGGGCCATATCCAGCGATCGCGCTATGCCCATAGCCTGTTTTAAGTCCAGTCCCTCCTTTTCAAACAGCTTCTGCCGAATGTAATTTGAACTGAGGCCCGCAATAAAGGAGTCTCGGATCAGCTCCTCCGTGTACACGGTGGCAGACACGGCCTTACAGTTACAGTCTCTGCCCAGTACTTTTAGGCTTAGCATGAAGTCCTCTAATGACTCACCATGCCGCTGCGTGCGAGTAGTCAGAAGATGCCTGGCGTACACCTCGTTTACTGGCCGCACGTAGTGGGCCTTCAGAATGGTGCAGGCATCCTCGTAGCTGGTGGCATCTCGGATGAGAGGGGAGACCCGATGACTCACCCGGTTTCGCAGGATTCCCAGTTTCACGTCTCCGGTGGCGGTTGCGGCTGCTATGGCGGTGGCTGAGGTTTCGATGAAAAATTCGAAGCATTGGAACCAGTGTCTGAACTGTGTGGCTGCGTCTGTGGCATGGGGGTCCAGATCCAAGCGCTCTGGTTTCAGGAGTCGATCCATCTTGGTGTTTTAGCGATTAAAATTGATGTGCCATCAATAACTCAAGGACAAGAAGTTAAAGGATTCAACTGAAGGCTTTTAATCGCTAAGAACATTGCACGTCATTCCACATCGGATTCGTCTGGCAGAATGACTCATACAGCTCTTGAGACCTTTATATGACAAAAGACAGGGGCGGAGCCAATACACACAATAGGGGAAAAGGGGGCGGTACACACAATACAATGCAGGTAAAACACAGGGGCTGATGAAGACATATATTTCATCACATTTCCTATTACCAACATCAAACTAATGGGCCTAGAGTTACCCGGGTCTGTCTTATCTCCTTTTTTAGAGATTGGGACGACATTAGCCTCCTGCCAATCTAAAGGAACAATCCCAGAGCTGTTAAAGGTACAGGCAAGGGGTTCTCACAGCACCTGTCCCATCTCCCTGAGGACCCTTGGGTGGATATCATACGGACCGGCTGCCCTATTTTAAGGCTCCTAATGCTATCTAAAACAATATGTTTATGTTAATATTACCATTTTTTATTAACGTCATTGAATTCTGACAGTCGAGTGAAGACCGATGCAAAGCACTCTTTTAGTATTTCCGCCAGACCCCATGAGTCTTTTGTAAACTGTCCTTGAACATCCCTCAATGACCCAATACAGACTTTGACAGCTCTCCGACTCTTCACATACCTGAAAAAGCTTTTCCCGTCATTTCCACAATTGTCTCCAATCCTCTTTTCCATTCGCCTTTTAGCTGATCCAATAGCGGCCTTCGTTTTCTTTAGCATTTTACTTGCCTTTCTATAGCGCCTTTCATAAACTCAGGGCATCCCAAAGCGCTTTAACAGCCAATGAAGTACTTTTGAAGTGTGGTCACTGTTGTAATGTACGCACAGCACAGCAAGCTCCCACAAACGCTGATGAGATAAATGACTAGATAATCTGTTTTAGAGATGTTGGTCTCATCCGAAAGATGGCACCTCTGACAGTGCAGTACTCCCTCAGTACTGCACTGGAGTTCCAGCCTAAGTGCTTAAATCTTTGGATTGGAACGGGAACCCACAACCTGCTGACTCAGAGGCAAGAGTGCTACGGCTGACACCTAAGAATAAACTGGGTACGGATATAGCCGATATATTGAATGGATTCTTAAAAGCAGGATCGTAGACAAATTCCAGTTAAGTGATGTAGGACATATAGGGGGGAAAATTCCGTATCGCCCCGTTTGGGGCGCCATTATTGGCCGTGCGCAAAGTTTAGCGCCTGGCGCTAATTATCGCCTCCAACAGCAAACTTGGCTTTTATCGCCCCTCGAGATGATTGGAGCACTAAATCAGGCGCTTCACACCTGCCTTAAGGCGCAAAGGCCGAGGAGCGAGGCGCTACCTCAGAGCGCTGGCGCAGCAAGGAAGGGCAAATCAAAATAAACCTGCAAAGTGCTGCTCAGTACCCAAAACTCCTTCACACAGCGTTGAATCTCTCCAGAAGTCTCTCTCTCTCTCTCTCAGAATGCGTGGTGCAAAAATGTCACCGACAAAAAAAGGCAGGAAGCGGTCGCCTTTAAATAGCGCTCCCCCAGTCCCTTTCTGACAGCATAACGCTCCCCTCAACCTGTCGTTGCTAGCGGCAGGCGGTAAGGCAGGGGGCGCCACTCAATATCTTGTCCGGGGCGTTGCGCACTCGACTGACGTCACGATCTACCGGCGCAGGAGATCGTGGCGGTAGTGTTTAGCGCCGCCGCAAAATGTCTGGTTAATTTCGCGAGCGGCGCAAACATCGCCGCGCCCGGGCGCTAGTTGCCTTGCGCCCCATTAGCGCCCTCTTAAGGCGCTAACGGGAGGCGCAAACAACTGAATTTTTCCCCCATAGAAATTAATAAAGACTTATTCAAAAGCTAGAAGGATTAAATATCTACAAAATTTCTGGGGTAGATGGAATGCACCCATAAAACCTCAAGGTTTCCAATGAGGAAATTTATGATGCTTTTGTTGATGTTTTCCATATTTCTAAAAATACTGGAGTTGTTCATGAGTTGAGGATAGGAAAAATGACCCTAATGTCCATAATGGGAAAAAAGACTGAGGGAATTCTACAGGATATTTTAAATAAACATCTAAAAAGCACAAGTATCATAGGGAGGAGGTAGCATGTTTTTTTTAGCAGTAATATGTCATACCTTACAAACCTACTGGAATGAATTCAAGAGACAGCTAAGCTTGTGTGTGAGGAGATGTAGTTTAGAATTTTTTTAAAGCATTCATAGAATCATACAGCACAGAAGGAGGCCATGCGGCCCATCATGCCTGTGTCTTTGAAAGAGCTCTCCAATTAATCACACTCTCTCGCTCCTTCCCCATAGCCCTGCAAATGTTTCCTTTTCAAGTATGTATCCAATTCCCTTTTGAAAGTTACTATTGAATCTGCTTCCACTGCCCTTTCAGGCTGTGCATTCCAGATCATAACTTGTTGCGTAAAAAACATTCTCCTCATTCAACAAAGTTCCACATGCCAGATTAGTCGTGAAGGATAAGGCTCATAGAAAATGTGACGTTGTTTAGGCGGATTAAGAATTGGTTTAGCAACAGAAGGCAGAGGGTACTTGTGAATGGAAGAAAAAATGGGGGGGAAAGTAACCAATGGAGCTCCACAGGGATCTGTTCTTCGACCCCTGTTTCCAGTATTTGTAAATAATGCGGAACAGGGAGTCAGTCAGTAGTAAAATTACATTTGCTGATGACACAAAGCAATGTGGGCAGGTAATGAGTAGAAAGGAGACTTCGTAAGATACTTTGACCAATTATGTAGATAGTCTGAGATACGGCAGAGGTGTCAACTGGCCGAGGCTGAAAAGAAAAATCATTGATCATGTGCTGAAAGCTTCTGTTAAGTCTTATCAGTGTTGTGTCGGTACCTTTCTACCTAGACACAATTTATGACTCAGAACTCAGAGATTCAAACATGAAGTGCTTTATTGGAAGGAAAGGAAGTTCTGGAAAGTTCTGAACAAAGAGAGCTAAACTTAACAGAGAACACCCAACCATTTATCTCCTGTGACAGCGCCACCACAGGTGGGAGGAGAACACACAATAGAACACACAATACATAACATTTCCTCCCCTCTTAAATGGAAGGTCCACATTATTCCTCAACAGGTAAGTTACTTTCAATGCACTCAACGAACCTAGGGTAGAGGTAGACTGCCTCAACCCCTGACTTTACCCTGGGGTTTATTCTGCCCCAGTCTTGTGGGTAAGTCACTAAGCCTACAGATCCAAGCATCTTGGAGGCCGCCGCTCTCTGACAGGATACCGGCGGTCATCGCTGGCTTCCACAGCAGTAGGCATTGACACAGGCCTAGATAGAGAAGGTGCCTGTGTCAGTCGAAAGTCAGGAGTTTGCACAGGTGGAACAGTCTCTATGACTTCCTGTGTTGGAGAAGAGCACTGTGGCAAGGGATGCTGGTTTGCGGTATCATCCGGAAACAGTTCAGGCCAACCAGCCGTTGGAGCCTCTGTGGCTGTCTCTGCTCCTAGCAACAGTTGATCTGTGTGTCTTCTCCAGATGACGTCCTCAGCAGTCTCAACCGTGTAAGACACAGGGCCCGTCTGCGCGATCACCGTAGCAGGAACCCATTTCAGTCCAGTGTTGTAGTTTCGAGCTAGGATGTGTTCTCCCGGATGAAACCGTCTCTCCTTGGCTCTTTTCTCTCTCTTTTCAACTTGAGCTTGTTGTTGACAATGGACAACCTGTTCTGCCCTTGGAGGTTTGAGTAAGTCAAAACTTGTCCGCAACTGCCTCTTCATCATGAGCGAAGCGGGGGAAGTTTTGGTTGTGGCATGCGGCTCGTTCCTGTAGGGCAACAGGAAGCTGTTCAGACGTTGGTGGATTGAGCCCTGACCTTGTGATGCCTTCAAGGTGTGCTTCAAAGTTTGCACAAACCTTTCTGCCTGGCCGTTAGTAGAGGGATGATAGGGCGCAGACCTGATGTGTTGGACACCATTCACATGCAGGAAGGTTGCAAACTCCTGTGATACAAATTGTGGACCGTTGTCACTTA
Organism: Somniosus microcephalus; assembly: GCF_052327205.1. Classification (NCBI taxonomy): domain Eukaryota; kingdom Metazoa; phylum Chordata; class Chondrichthyes; order Squaliformes; family Somniosidae; genus Somniosus; species Somniosus microcephalus. Next base: position 14,428,066 of record NC_141017.1, on the reverse strand, counting down.
CGAGTTGTTTTGGTGAGCCATAACGGCTGAACATCTCACCAAGTTTCTCAATTGTTTTCTCTGCCGTGGTAGACCTCATCACAGCGATCTCCGGCCACTTGCTACGAGCGTCCACAACCACCATAAACATCTTCTCTTCGAAAGGACCGGCGAAGTCCACATGTACTCGCTGCCACACTTCTGCAGGCCAATCCCAGGGGTGTAGGGTTGCCAGCTGTGGAACATTACGGACCCTTTGACATGGGGAACATGTTTTGGCTTTCTCCTCAATATTCCCATCGAGACCTGGCCACCAGAAGTAGCTTCTTGCCATTTCCTTCATCCGAACCATCCCACTGTGGCCTGTATGAAGTTGTTGCAGTATAGGTTCCCTCAGAGGTGGCAGAATGATGACACAGCATCCCCAAAGAAGACAACCTGCCTGGACGGAGAGCTCATTTCTTTTTGAAGCGTAAGGTTTCAAACTAGGAGAACCTCCTATAGCTCTCCCTCGAATGACATCGTCCATTACCTCAGACAGGACTGGATCGTTGCGGGTGTACCTTCGCACCTGAACTGCAGTGACAGGTGCTCCCTCCACTTGTCTAAAGTAGAAGATGTCTATCTGACGAGGCTCAGGGGGAGTAACAGGCAAGGGTAGCCTCGAGAGACCGTCTGCGTTGCCGTGCAAGTCTGATTTGTGATATTTGATGTCGTATGTGTGTCCTGACAACAGTAAAGCCCACCTTTGTGTGATGAAATATTCCATTCATCACTGCCTGTGACTGTGGTCGGTTTCAGTATCATTTCCCTTCCCCCAGTTCTCATTGTATTGTTTATTGGAATGTGCTGGAATGTGCTGTGTGTAGGGCTCCGCCCATACCTGGCCCCTTTTGTAAGCTAGCTCAGTCTGGCCTCAGTCTCCAGAAGGAAGATACCTCTCTCTCTTACGTGTTACTTTCTAAGTTAATAAAAGCCTTGTTTTGTTTCGCTAACATCGAGTCTCGGAATTATTGAGGCACATCACTTTGCATCCTGCTTGCAGTGAGAGACGGAATTCCGGTGTGGGGCCCGAAGATTGAAGTCAATGGACGGTGGTCCGTCAGGAGTGTGAACCTTCTCCCAAACAGGTACTGATGAAATTTTCGAATTCCAAAAACGATTCCCAAGGCCTCGCGATCGATCTGCGCATAGTTACTCTCGGCCTTGTTCAAGGTGCGTGATGCGAAGGCGATAGGTTTCTCTTCACCCGAAGGCATGATGTGGGATATGACTGCTCCCACACCATATGGTGATGCATCACATGCTAGCTGCACGGGTAGCTTTGGGTTGAAGTGTGTCAGGACCTCCGATTTCAGCAATGCTTTCTTTGCTTGGGCGAAAGCTTCATTGCACAGTTCAGTCCATTTCCATTTTTTGCCTTGACATAGCAACTGATGTAACGGCTTCAGCAATGTTGCTAAGTCTGGAATAAACTTCCCATAGTAGTTAAGTAGCCCCAGAAATGAACGTAACTGGCTCACATTCTGGGGTGCTGGGGCCTCCATGATCGCCTTGACCTTTGACGGTGCCTTATGCAGGCCAGTAGCGTCAATCACATGCCCCAGGTACTCAACTGAAGACTGAAAGAATTCACATTTGTCCTTACGAACTCTGAGTCTGTACTCTTTCAGTCGTTGTAGTGTCGCATCCAAGTTCAGAAGATGATCCTCCTCATTTGTCCCAGTGACAAGGATGTCGTCCAGGTAGCACTGGACTCCTGGCAGTCCACTCAAAATCTGATCCATTGCCCTTTGGAATAGAGCAGGGGCCGACGTAATTCCAAACGGAAGGCGGCAGTACCTGTATAGCCCCTTGTGTGTCACAATTGTCAGCAGCTCCTTTGATTTGTCATCGACATGCACTTGTAGATAAGCCTGGCATAAGTCTATTTTGCTGAACTTTTGCCTTCCGGCCAGGCCCGTAAAAAGACCATCAATGAGGGGAAGAGGGTACTGTTCCGCAGACAGCACCGGGTTAATAGTCACTTTAAAATCCCCGCAGATTCGAACAGATCCATCCTTTTTCAGGACAGGAACCATGGGTGTGGCCCATTTGCTCACGCTCACAGGCTCCAGGACTCCATTCTCGACTAAGGCCTCCAAGTTAGCCTCAACTTTTGGCCTAATTGCATAGGGTACAGGTCAGGTTTTGTGAAACTTCGACTTGCTGTCAGGTTTAATGTCCAGTCTCACGCTGATCTTTTTCATGCTCCCAAGTTCCCCATTGAAGAGTTCTGCATGTTTGTTTAACACTGCAGTCAGACCTGACTCCCCTTTTGACATCATGCGGACTGCAGGCCAGTCCAGCGTGATTTTCTCTAGCCACGCACGTCCCAGTAGCGATGGGTAATTTCCCTTTACCACATATAGTGGCAGTTTTGCAGTCTGTCCATTCAATTTAACTGTCACCTCAATGATGCCTCTCATGGCCACAGGTTCGCCGGTATACGTCTTTAGCACAATGTTTGTTGGCTGAAGGGTAAGATGCTTTAGCATTTTGTTGTTGACAGTGTCTGAGACAAGGGACACAGCCGTGCCTGTGTCCACCTCCATCCGCACTGATTGTCCCTCCACCAGTGGTGACACCCAGTAGCCATTTGGATCACCTGCAACCGTCAGTATGTGCACCTCTTCCTCCTCAGAGGTGTCGCTCCCCTCTGTTTTGCTTGTTCCATCATACTGCACTGAATGAACACACTTTTTCCTCTCGTCCAAATACAGACATTTTGCTTCCATGCTTCCCAGCTCTATTTGTTCTTTTTTTACCTCTACAGGCGCGTTCAATGTGACCCTTTTTGCCACAATTTCGGCATTCCAGCTCCGTACACCAGCAGTCATTAGCGTGATGGCCCATTTTCCCGCAACGGTAACATGTGCCGTTCCGCTCACCTTTAGGCTCAGACGACACCTTGTGAACTCTCCCTGTTGAACTCAACTGGTGAGCCTCCTTTTCCGTCATCTCCATGGAGACACTAACTTCAATGGCCTTTTCAAGAGTAACGTTGTCCTCAGCAAGAAGGCGCTTCTGTGTGGCTGCATTTTGCAGACCACACACAAGTCTGTCTCTAATGGCATCATTCAGCACCTCCTTGAACTGGCAGTGTTCCGAGAACCTTTTTAAAGCAGCAATAAACATCGTCACTGATTCCCCCTCCTCTTGATTCCGTTTGTGAAATCTAAATCTCTCAGCAATAACCAGAGGTTTTGGTGAAAAATGTGCTCCAAGAATTTCCACTAGTTGCTTATATGTTTTAGTTCCTGGCTTATCTGGCTGCATGAGGCTGTGAAGTAAATTGAATGTCTTCGGCCCGATTACACTCAAAAAGGTAGGCACGACCTTTTCATTTGCCACCGCATTCGCCAATACAAAATAGTCAAAATGTTCCGTATAAGCGCTCCATTGCTCCACATTTTCATCAAAATCACCAATGTTTCCTAATATAGTAGCCATCTCACGCTTCAAATTAAATTTTCTGTTTACTCACTGCACCCGTAACGTTCGCAGATTCATTTGCTCCTCGTTGCCACTTGTTGTGTTGGTACCTTTCTACCTAGACACAATTTATGACTCAGAACTCAGAGATTCAAACATGAAGTGCTTTATTGGAAGGAAAGGAAGTTCTGGAAAGTTCTGAACAAAGAGAGCTAAACTTAACAGAGAACACCCAACCATTTATCTCCTGTGACAGCGCCACCAGAGGTGGGAGGAGAACACACAATAGAACACACGATACATAACAATCAGTAAGGCAGTTCAGGTGCTGGGTGCATCTTAAGAGCATTGAATTACAATCATGACAAGTTATACTAACGTTGTGCGGATAAATCATGAGGCCAGTTCTGGAGTATGGATGCAGTTTTGGCCACCCTACCTTGAAGCAGATAAAGATACAGTAGAAAGGGTTCGGAGAGTGGTGACCAGGATGATTCCAGGTCTTAGCAGAGAAAACCCCACTCCTGAGACTTGAACACAAAATCTAGGCCAACGCTCCAGTGCAGTACTGAGGGAGTGCTGCACTGTCGGAGGTGCCGTCTTTCGGATGAGACGTTAAACCCAGAGCCTGTTCCCTCTCTCAGGTGGACTTAAAATATCGCATGGCACTATTTTGAAGAGCAGGGGAGTTCTCCCCGGTGTCCTGGCCAATGTTTATGCCTCAACCAACATGACTAAAACAGATGACCTGGTCATTATCTCATTGCTGTTTGTGGGAGCTTGCTGTGAGAAAATTGGCTGCTGCGTTTTTTACATTACAACAGTGACGACACTTCAAAAGTATTTAATTGGCTGTAAAGCACTTTGGGACGTCCTGAGGCCGTAGAAGACGCTACATGAATGTAAGTCTTTTTGTGATGCTTAAGATGAGTATTTCTGAGTATTCATCTGAACCGCATTATTAATCCTTCCTTTTACATGACAAAAGGTGTTTGGAAAACAGGTTACAGTGTGTCTTGAGACTTAGAGGCAGCAACGAGAGTTTTAATGAAACTGCGAGTGTGATTCCCAGTAGCTCACCCAGGCATGATTCAGGCAAAGGACAGATTGATACCTGGGGACAAGAGGACCAGGCAAAGTAAACATGGGACAGGTAAAAAGAGGAGCCCACCTGTTCATTCTAATCCATCACAGTGAATCAGATAAAAGGCGGTCCAGAAAAGAATCTCGATTTTATTGAGCTTTGTTTAAATGGAGGGACAGCTGGCTTCATCGCCTTTACCTTTCTGGTGAAGTCTCGGTCTCGGTTTACAAGTTATCCAGCTTGCATTGGGAGACCAACAGGTGAAAAAGAATGTTGGATGGCTCTCCACAGGTGTGGCCTTACAGGGGCCATGACCTTCCTGTCCCTCGATTCTCTTACCTACTAAACTCAAAGTGCTGGGACTTAACATTCAAGCACACAGATCTTGTTAGTGCATAGGAATTTCCTGCCTGCAGTTGGAAAGAGCTGCAGATGTGTTCCAGATGTGCAACTGACTGGTAGTTGGCCAAAGGCATGGCCTAGGATTTAAAACAACTGTATCCCTTGGGTGTAATATCTTATTTCTGTGTAGAGGTTGTGCTGAACGGGGAAGACGACACCAGTGCTGAATAATGTAGCATGTTCTTCAACTTGGTTTGGACTGTCAGCGGCCTAATATGTTGCATTGCGGCGCAGCAGGTGTCGCATCTCACTGCAACTTCTTCACCCCGACATTAGCCAAGCAGTCCAGGGTCGTTCAAAGATTGGCCATTCCTCTAAAAGAAGGGATTGAAAGTCCAGCGCCAGACTCTATTGAGGCAGAAATTCCGGTCCCTACAGGTGTGTACGCGCTGTGTACTCACCTGTAGGGCCAATGGACTCCCCGGCCAATTCTGATGGCCGGGGAGTCCAGAACCAGGGGTCATAGTCTAAGGATAAGGGGTAAGCCATTTAGGACTGAAATGAGGAGGAATTTCTTCACCCAGAGAGTGGTGAACCTGTGGAATTCTCTGCCACAGAGGGCGGTGGAGGCCAGTTCATTAAATATATTCAAGAAAGAGTTGGATATATTTCTTGAGGCTAAAGGGATCAAGGGATATGGGGAAAAGGCAGGGACAGGGTACTGAATTGGATGATCAGCCAAAGATGTGCGAGTTAGGTTGATTGGCTATGATAAATTGACCCTTAGTGTTAGGGGGATTAAATGCGTGGGGTTACGGGGATAGGGTGGGATATGTGGGATATGTGTTGGTGTAGGGGTTACGGGGATTGGGTGGGATATGTGTCGGTGCAGGCTCGATGGGCCGAAATGGCCTCTATCTGCACTGTGGGGTTTCTGTGATTCTGTGAATGGCGGAGCAGGCTCGAAGGGCCGAATGGCCTACTCCTGCTCCTATCTTCTATGTTTCTATGTTTCTATGAAATGCCGGTTTTAGGCGTGCACTGTGCATGCACTGGAAACCGGCATTTCCGATCTGTCAAGAAAGCTCTTGACAGATCCTCAGGATGCCCTGGAGAAGGGCCTCTGCGGGCGGAGTGTTCCACTTTTTGGAGACCCTCTGCCCGCAGAAAACACTTACAATTCCTGCGCCTGGTAAAAGCGTAAGGCCTGCTTTTACCAGGATAAGAGTTGAAAAAGTTAATTTCCACTGATTTACCATTTAAAAATACTTTAAAGAAAGGTAAGTTTATTTTTTGACCCATTAAAAACTTTAATTTGGCCTCAATGACATCATCTGGTACAGAATACAGGGTCTTGGGCAGCTCTGCATACTGGTCAACCACCTGAATTGAACACAATATTTACTAAAAGGCAAGGGCAGGTGGGGGGTGGAATTTACAGAGACAGGCCGTGTATACAAAGCTAATGAATTACCCCGGTCAGTTTTGTCACTTGAACTCAGGATAAGGGGTCGGCCATTTAGGACTGAGATGAGGAGAAATTTCTTCACTCAGAGGGTTGTGAGTCTTTGGAATTCTCTACCCCAGAGGGCTGTGGATGTTCAGTCGCTGAGTATATTCAAGACTGAGATCAATAAGTTTTTGGACATTAAGGGAATCAAGGAATATGGGGAGAGGCGAGAAAGTGCAGTTGATGTGGAAGTTCAGCCATGATCTTATTGAATGGCGGAGCAGGCTCAGGGGGCCGTGTGGCCTCCTCCTGTTCTTATGTTCCTAACACCCTAAAAAATAGATTATCTGGTCATTATCTCATAGCCATTTGTGGGACCTTGCTGTGTGCAATTTGAAACATAGAAGATAGGAGCAGGAGTAGGCCATTCGGCCCCTCGAGCCTGCTCCGCCATTCAAGGCGATCATGGCTGATCATCCAAATTCAGTACCCGGTCCCTGCTTTCTCCCCATACCCCTTGATCCCTTTAGCCTTAAGAAATATATCCAACTCCTTCTTGAATATATATATAATGAATTGGCCTCTACTGCCTTCTGTGGTAGAGAATTCCACAGGTTCACCACTCTCTGGGTGAAGAAATTCCTCCTCATTTCTGTCCTAAATGGCCTACCCCTTATCCTTAGACTGTGACCCCTGGTTCTGGACTCCCCGACCATCAGGAACATCCTTCCTGCATCTAGTCTGTCCAGCCCTGTCAGAATTTTATAAGTTTCAATGAGATCCCCTCTCATTCTTCTAAACTCCAGCGAGTACAAGCCCAATCGACCCAATCTCTCCTCATACGTCATTCCTGCCATCCCAGGTATCAGCCTGGTGAATCTTCGCTGAACTCCTTCCATGGCAAGAACATCCTTCCTCAGATAAGCCGACCAGAACTGCACACAATACTCAAGATGTGGTCTCACCAAGGCCCTGTACAACTGGAGCAAGACATCCTTGTTCATGTACTCAAACCCTCTCGTTACGAAGGCCAACATACCATTTGCCTTCTTAACCGCCTGCTGCACCTGCATGCTTACCTTCAGCGACTGGTGCACAAGGACACCCAGGTCTCGTTGCACTTCCCCTTCTCCCAATCTATTGCCATTCAGATAATAATCTGCCTTCCTGTTTTTGCCACCAAAGTGGATAACCTCACATTTATCCACGTTATATTGCATCTGCCATGCTTCTGCCCAATCACCCAACCTGTCCAACTCATCCTGGAGTTTCTCGGCATCCTCCTCACAGCACACACGCCCACCCAGCTTTGTGTCGTCTGCAAACTTGGAGATATTACATCTCGTTCCCTTGTCTAGATCATTAATATATATTGTGAATAGCTGGGGTCCAAGGACCGATCCCTGCAGTACCCCACTAGTCATTGCCTGCCACTCGGAAAAAGACCCGTTTATTCCAACTCTTTGCTTTCTGTCCGCCAACCAGTTTTCTATCCAGTCAATACCTTGCCCCCAATCCCATGTGCCTTAACTTTACATGCTAATCTCTTATGCGGGACCTTATCGAAAGCCTTCTGAAAGTCCAAATATACCACATCCACTGGCTCTCCCTTATCTATTTTACCAGTTACATCCTCAAAAAATTCCAGTAGATTAGTCAAGCACGATTTACCTTTTATAAATCCATGTTGACTTTGTCCGATCCTGTCACTGCTTTCCAAGTGCTCTGCTATTACATCTTTTATAATGGACTCTAGCATTTTCCCCACTACCGATGTCAGGCTTACCGGTCTGTAATTCCCCGTTTTCTCTCTACCACCTTTTTTGAATAGTGGGGTAACATTAGCTACCCTCCAATCCATGGGAACTGTTCCAGATTCCATTGAATGTTGGAAGATGATCAGCAATGCAACTACTATTTCTAGGGCCACTTCCTTAAGTACCCTAAGATGTAGATTATCAGGCCCTGGGGATTTATCGGCCTTCAATCCCATCAATTTCCCTAACACCATTTCCCTACACATACTGATTTCTTTCAGTTCCTCCCTTTCATCAGACCCTATGTTCCCCGACATCTCTGGGAGGCCATTTGACTGCCATGTTTTCAGTGACTACCCTTCACAATTGGCTGTAAAGCGCTTTGGGGCGTCCTGAGGTCGTGAAAGGTGCTATAGAAATGCAAGTCTTCCTTTCTTTTCAAAAAGCAACAAAAATGAGTTCACATCCGTGATTCTCAACATGGCCCACCAGAGGAAACAGTTCCTCTCTAGCTACCCTATCAACTCCTTTACTCATCTTAGATCACCCCTTAATCTTCTACACGCAAGGGAATACAAGCCTAGTCTATGCAACCTGTCCTTATATTTTAACATTTTTAGCCCTGGTCTCATTCTGCATCTGCACTGCACCCCCTCCAAGGCCAATAGATCCTTCCTGAGGTGCGCACACAGGATCTGAACTGAACACAGTTACTCTAAATGGGGTCTAACCAGAAGCAAAGAAAGAGATGGAAAGTGAGACGGAAAGGAGATTGAGAGAGACAAAGGAGGGGGAAAAAAAGCATAGAAGAGGATGAGAGATAAACTAAGAAAGCAAGGGCCAGTGAGCCGTTGAGGAAGTAAAGAGCAGCGAAGGAGGATAGCCAGAGGGAAGCGAAGGAGGAAAATAAGGGAGCCAGAAATATTGAAAGGAATGTAGCAAAGAGCAAGAGAAAAAGACGCAAAGGAGAAGTGAAAGAGTGAGAAACAAGACAGCGCGAGAAATGGAGGTGAGAGACAGAAGCAGAGACAGAATCAAAGGAACAGAGGGAGAGAGAAGCCAAGGAGCGGAGCGAGACCGAGGAGTGAGAGATGAGAGAACATGGGAACTGGGTTAGGCCATTCAGCCCATCAAGGCTTATCCTCATTTTGTGACTTTTTAATCCCAATTCCCCACCTTTTCTCCTTATGCTCATACTTTTCAAGTAAGTATCTATCTCCTTTTTAAAAACCTGAACTGATTCTGCGTCTATGGCCATTTGGGGGAGTGCACTCCACATCGTCACATCCCGTTGTGGGAAGAAACATTTCCTGTGCTTTCTTTTAAGTGGCTCAGTTCTCATTTTGAAATGATGTAATTACGCTTTGCATTCCACTATCGGAGGGAAGAGTCATTCCTTATCTACCCTGCCAATTCCCTTCATTATTTTAAATACCCTAATCAGAGCGCCTCTTAAGTCTCTTGTCTCTAGGCAATATAACCCATTTACCCAGTCTCCGAATTCGAAAGAACAAGAAGTGAAGGAAAAGAATGAGAGAAAGAGGAGTGAAGGAGCAGGGAAGGGAGAGAGACCGAGGGGCAAAGGAAGAGAACGAGAGAAAGGAGGAAGCAATTGACGGAATTCGAGAGAGATGCAAATGAGTAGAGTGAGAGCACAAAGGAGAATGAGTGAGAATGAAAGGGAAAGAAAAAAGTGAATCAAGAAGAAAATAAGCAAAGAAGCCGAGTGAGAGAATTAAACGACGAGGAAGAGAAAAGTGAAGGGAGAGTATAAATTGAATTAAATTTCTCTCATTCATTTCCTTCGCTTCTCATTCTTTCTAATTCCGAGACTGGGTAAATGGGTTATATTGGGAGATGAGAGATTTAAGAGGTGGTCTGATTGAGGTATTTAAAATAATGTTTTGGTGGTGATATTTAGTGAATAGTGCTGTTCTCGGGCCTCCTCCAACACCTCCTAACGTCGTTTGTTGTCGTCCTTTTTGGAGAAACTTTGGTATCATCTCATGCTTCAGAAAAGTAAGTGTCACTTTGATGTGCACAGCGAACCTGGGCGGATTTCCTCAATGCACCCGGCAGGTGCAGTCTATCTGAGGTTCACTGCACCTGTGAGGAAGTGGGGGGGGGGCGGAGGGGGCATCCGTTGGTGCTCCCGCAGACACACAAACCCCAAGCAGAGGCCCACCCTCTCGGCTCGGTCATTCGCCTAAAAATAGGGCAGGGAATCCCAGCACAGAGGCGGACCTCAGGCCGGGAAAACAGCAGTCGGAAGGCCTCAAGCGCGTCTGACCGTCCTGGCCGGAGAGTCGAAGTTCAATTCGGAACTTCTCATAAATCGCAACTTCTACAAGAAGTAACTCAGGAAGTACTACTGGACGGCCAGCTGAGGGCGCCGTCCGAGGAGTATAAATACTCGGGCGTGGGCTCAACTTGGCCAGGGACAATCTGGAAACAGGAAGCTAGTGACTACTAACTAGACCTCCATGTTTTGTTACAAGCCGATTAAAGCCTTGCTTTATGTACAACCAAGTGCGTAGTGAGTCTTTATTACGTCAGAACTTGCCTTACATTTTTCGGCTTGTCTCCAACCCCAGGACCCCCCACAAACCCTGGGGGAGGAAGGCCCCAGTGCCAGCTTTCAAATTTATCCTCTCTGTTGGCGTCGACTGAGAGGAAGTTAAGGCAGGAAGCCAGGAACGGCCCCATTATATTGCCAATGCTAGGCCTGGGCCTGCTACAGGCACAGCCCCAATTGCGTCCTTGTGGAAAAGCTCCCTGGGCGGAGACTCATTGGGGGAAAAATTCAGTTGTTTGCGCCTCCCGTTAGCGCCTTAAGAGGGCGCCAATTGGGGCGCAAAGCAACTAGCGCCCGGGCGCGGCGATGTTTGCGCCGCTCGCGAAATTAGACATTTTGCGGCGGCGCTAAACACTACCGCCACGATCCCCTGCGCTGGCAGATCGTGACGTCAGTCGAGCACACAACACCCTGTTAGCGCCTCAGACCGGATATTGAGTGGCGCCCCCTCCCTTACCACCTGCCGCTAGCAACGACAGGTTGAGGGGAGCGTTATGCTGTCAGAAAGGGACTAGGCGGAGCGCTATTTAAAGGCAACCGCTTCCTGCCTTTTTTTGTCGGTGACATTTTTGCACCACACATTCTGAGAGCGAGAGAGAGACTTCTGGAGAGATTCAACGCTGTGTGAAGGAGTTTTGAGTACTGAGCAGCACTTTGCAGGTTTATTTTGATTTGCCCTTCCTTGCTTCGCCAGCGCTCTGAGGTAGCGCCTCGCTCCTCGGCCTTAGCGCTTTAAGAGAGGTGTGAAGCGCCTGATTTAGCGCTCCAATCACCGCCAGGGGCGATAAAAGCCAAGTTTGCTGTCGGAGGCGATAATTAGCGCCAGGCGCTAAACTTTGCGCACCGCCAATAATGGCGCCCCAAATGGGGCGATACTGAATTTTTCCCCCATTATGTTAGCTCCCTGTCCCTTTTTTCTGCCGATTCCCCAAGGGCAGGACGAAAGAAAGTTTAGCCTAGATTTTTATGTCAATGGGATCACACCATTTCATTATTCCAGGCAAGTGTTTCCTTTGGGCACAAGACGTTTGGAAAAGCCATTACTAAACCGTGTGGTGAGTGAACCTCCCTCATGTTACTCTGCGGCAGTGGAACCTGCCGGGGAAGTTTAGAACTTGCTGCACTCGTGCTGTGATCTGGCATCGCTGTTTGACACACTTGGATTTCACTGGAGGTTGTCTGCAATTTCTTTCAAGCATGTGTTCAGCTGCCAGTCATGACTAAAAAGGTGTTGGCACCACAGTGTCAGCTGTGGCTCAGTGGGTAGCGCTCTCCTCTGAGTCAGAAGGTCGTGGGTTCAAGTCCTACTCCAGGGACTTGAGCACAAAATCTAGGTTGACACTCCAGTACTGACGGAGTGCTGCACTGTCGGAGGTGCCGTCTTTCAGATGAGACGTTAAACTGAGGCCCTGTCTGCCCTCTCAGATCCCGTGACACTATTTTGAAGAAGATTAGGGGAGTTTGCCCTGGTGTCCTGGCCAATATTTATCTGCAGCATTAGCTCCTCCCTTGTACATATTACATAGAATTGCAGAGAAATTGCAACATGCAACAGCCCAACCACTTGAACCACCACCTCTTGACATTCAATGGCATTGCCATCACTTTGTTCCCCACTATTAACATCCTGGGGCTCACCTTTGACCAGAAACTTAACTGGAGTAGCCACATAAATTCCATAGCTACAAGGGTAGGTCAGAGGCTGTGTATTCTGCGGCGAGTGTCTCGTCTCCTGACTCCCTAAAGCCTCTCCACCATCTACAAGGCACAAGGCAGGAATGTGATGGAATACTCTCCACTTGCCTGGATGGGTGCAACTGCAACAACACTTAAGAAGCTCGACACCATCCAGGACAAAGCAGCCCGCTTGATCGATATCCCATCCACCACCGTAAACACCATCTACAAGATGCACTGCAGCAACTCGCCAAGGCTTCTTCGGCAGCACCTCCCAAGCCCGCAGCCTCCACCACCTAGAAGGACAAGGGCAGCAAGCGTATGGGGACACCACCACCTCCAAGTCACAGCCCATCCCGACTTGGACATATATCACCGCTCCTTCATGGTCGTTGGGTCAAAATCCAAAAAGAAAGAATATATTTCTATGGTGCCTTTCATGATATCAGGATGTCTCAAAGCACTTTACAGCCAATGAAATACCTTTGAAGTGTAGTCACTGTTGTAATGTAGGAAATGTGGCAGCTAATTTGCACACAGCAAGGTCTTACAAACAGCAGTCTGAGTTCACTACCCTCCTATCCTCCATTAATCTCTCCCTCCATGTAAACTCCCCATCCCATATTCACGGCCACCCTCTCGACCTTGCCATCTCTCATGGCCTCGCTACTCCCATCGTGTCAATCACAGATAAGGCCATCTCAGACCACTTCCTCGTATCGCTCTCCATTTACATCCCCCTTCCCCACACCCCCATTCACCACCAGATCTGGCTGAACCACATAAAGCATTACCGTCTGCCCAAACTGCTCACTATTCCAGAATCATTCTGGAATGCAAAGATAAATCCCAGCTTCTATTCTCTACTGCTAACCATCTTCTTAAACCCCTCTCCCCTGTCTCCTCCACCCTCCCCTCTGACAACGAGTGTGAGGAGCTCATAGATTTCTTTGTCTCTAAGATTGAGACCATCCATTCAGCTGCCTCTGCTACTTCCCTTCCTTCCCCTAGCCCACTGGGCCAAACTTCCTCTGAGGATCCCCTCTGCCCTAGCCCTGAACTCGCATCTTTCTCCAGTTTCTCTCTGATCTCCCCTCATGGCCTCTCCACGCTCATCTTGTCCATGAGAACCACTTCCTGCTCCCTAGACCCTATTCCCAACAAACTGCTGACCACCCAACTTCCTTTTCTGGCTCCCATGTTAGCTGATATTGTTAACGGTTCTCTCTCCTCAGGTACTGTCCCCCTCTCCCTCAAATCTGCCGTCATCACCCCTCTCCTCAAAAAAACAACCCTTGACCCCTCCGTCCTTGCAAATTACCGCCCCATCTCCAACCTCCCTTTCCTCTCCAAAGTCCTTGAACCTGTTGTCGCCTCCCAAATCCATGCCCATCTTTCCCTCCAATGTTTGAATCCTTCCAATCAGGTTTCCGCCCCTGCCACAGTACCAAAACGGCTCTCATCAAAGTCACAAATGACATCCTTTGTGACTGTGACAAAGGTAAACTATCCCTCCTTGTCCTTCTCAACTTGTCTGCAGCCTTTGACACGGCTGACCACTCCATCCATCTCCAACACTCCTCCACCGTCGCCCAGCTGGGTGGGACTGCACTCGCCTGGTTCCATTCTTATCTATCTAATCGTAGCTAGAGAATCACTGCAACAGCTTCTCCTCCCGCTCCCGCACCATTACCTCTGGAGTCCCCCCGAGGATCTATCCTTGGCCCCTCCTATTTCTCATTTACATGTTGCCCCTTGACGGCATCATCCAAAAACACCGCGTCAGTTTCCACATGTACACTGACGACACCCAGCCCTACCTCACTACCACTTCCCTCAACCCCTCCACGGTCTCTAAATTGTCAGACTGCTTGTCCAACATACAGTTCTGGATGAGCAAAAATGTTCTCCAATTAAATATTGGGAAGACCGAAGCCATTGTTTTCGGTCCCTGCCACAAACTCCGTTCCCTAACCACTGACTCCATCCCTCTCCCGAACATCTGTCTGAGGCTCAGGATCCAAAGAGCAGCACGCGATTGGTTACTCAGGAGCCAATGAGGACACCCATTCCTTTATCTGTCAGCTTCGTGACACCATTGACCCAACAACAGTTCTTGGGCAAACCTGGAGTTACTGCTTGTGGATTGAAGGCATTAATTAGCGCCTGACATCTGAGTTTTATTATTAACGTTTCTTAGTACCTCTCAGTAAGTTCAGTTTCTCACACAGAACCCTGAATGGCGATACTAGAGCGGCTGCAGCAAACTGACAGGACATCTGTTCACAAAAGGGAATCACGGGCTATGGAGATCGGGGGAAAGTGGATTTGAGGTCGATGATCAGCCATGATCTTATTGAATGGCGGAGCAGCCTCGAGGGGCCCTTATTTCTTATGTTCTTATGTTCTTCCACCAAAAGAAATCTGCGGATCCCTCCTGAACTTGCTAACACCCATCTCCTTGGGCAGCCAGTTCCATACTCTCCCCCCGGTATAAAGTCTAAATCTAAACTGTCCAGTCTCCTTCCCACCTCTGAGCTTGACTCAGTGTCCCCTGGTTCCAGTGTTTGTGGTTCTGTCAAACTATTTCTTGGGGTTCAGTTCATTGTACCCCTGTAGATTTATCAGTAATCTGGAAAACTCCAATAATGTCTCCTGAGCCACTTCCTCTCCAGTGTAAACGTTTCAAGTTTCCTGGTCTTTAGTTGTTCAGGTGTCTAATCCCAGTGTCACTTTAGTTGCCCTTCTCTGTACCATTACCAAAACCAGATGTCCTGTAGTACGAACGTGATGGGCAGGAAAAGAGCAGGTGGTGTAACAAGCCTGCCCCATACTCATGATGGCCGGAACATCACGACTAGACACTTGCAGGCGTTAACTGTTAATCCATTAACCTTCTATATGATGCGATCTCTGCCCAGTCAGGAACCGGCCCAGCTCCCTTTTGAAGCCGCTAAGAGAGTCAGCAGCCATCGCACCAGCCGGCAACCCATTCAGAGGCTCTCTGCTCTCTGGGAATAGAAGAACCGCCCAACAGCCAGTCCATTCCTACACTCACATAGTTTAAGCTCGTGGCCCCTGGTCCTCCCTAATGATTAGAACCGGGCACTGTCCTCCAACTGACGTCAGACTAACAACAATCAGGGGTCTGCACCGGGGCCTCACCTTTTCACGATATTTATAAATGACTTAGATGAAGAAATGGAAAGCCGTATATCAAAGTTTGCTGACGACACCAGGTTAGATGGCACAGTAAGTAGTTTAGATGGGAACGGAAAGTTGCAAAGGGACATTGATGGATTCAGTGAGTGGGCAAAACTGTGGCAGATGGAGTTCAGTGTGGGGAAGTGTGAAGTCGTCCACTTTGGACTGAAGAAAGATCGATCAGAGTATTTTCTAAATGGTGAGAAGCTGGGAACTGTGGATGAACAGAGTTTTTTCAGGGTCCAATACAGAAATCACTAAAAGCTAGTGGACAGGTACAGAAAATAATGAAAAAAGCGAATGGAATGTTGGCCTTTATCTCGAGAGGGCTGGAACACAAAGGGGTGGGAGTTATGTTCCAGCTGTACTGAGATCCGGTTAGACCCCATCTAGAGTAACTGTGTTCAGTCCCGGTCACTGCCCCTCAGGGAGGAGATATTGGCCTGTGAGAGGGAGCAGCGCAGATTCACCAGAATGATACCGGGGCTAAAAGGGTTAAATTATGAGGACAGGTTACACTGACCAGGCTTGAGTATAACAACTGTTGAGTCTGTGTGTCCCAGTTATGCTTATTATAAATCACTGGACACAGACAACAAGAATAACTTTAACAGGTCTTTACTATTCGGAGGTCAGGGCTGAACTGCCCAGCAAATCACTACACAACGTTTATATACCGGTGTGGTCACCACCGGTATTACAGTATACAGCAGCTAAGAGAAAGTAGTACATCTCTTAAGGTAGTTCTCTTAAGGTGGAACAGGTTACATACACCACAATCCTCCCTTTTTAGCTTAACAGTGTATATCCCCATTTAACATAACATAATAACATATATATATATATATATACAACTTCATGCAAAACAGTTCAAAGATTCAGTCTCTGAGGCGGCCTCCTGATCCGAGTTGGATAACGCCTTTCAGGGGTCTCTGATTCTCGTTGCTGGGGTGACTCATCTAGTTGATCTCTTATGGATTGGACATCATCATCAGGTACATTCACTTCTGAGGTAGATGCTTCAGGTTCACTAACTTCTTCCACGGTTGTCTCTGCCGTAACCATGGGTTCGACCCTTGTTCTCGATTCTACCAGTTGGTCAGCATGACGTCGTATTACATTTTCACCAATATCTACCGTGTACATCAGGGGTCCTTGTCTGGCCCGAATTGTTCCAGATTGCCATTTCTCATTTTTATAGTCCCGGGCTAACACTGGTTGTCCTATTTCGAAACTCCGAGTGGTCTTGTTATTTATATGCTGGAACTGTTTGTTTTCGACTTCCCTCCGCACATTTGGTTTTAACAAGTCCAACCTGGACCGCAACCTCCTGTTATAGAACATCATGGCAGGACTTTGGTTTGTCACTGCATGAGTGGCGTTTCGATATGCCAGCAGGAAATTGTCCACCTTGTGTTGTAGTGGAATCTGATCTTCGCTCATGGCCTTTATTGCTTTTTTGAACGTTTGTACAAATCTCTCGGCCAACCCGTTTGTAGCCGGATGATATGGGGCAGAGGTATAATGTTTCACCCCATTCTTCTTCATGAATTTCTGGAATTCTTCTGACACGAACTGCGGTCCGTTGTCTGAACATATTTGTTCTGGCAATCCATTTCTTGCAAATATCGTTTTTAGCACCGCGATCGTCTTTTCCGAGGTAGTGGTAGTCATCTTAATCACTTCTGGCCATTTAGAATGTGCGTCCACTGCAATTAAAAACATGGAGTCCATGAATGGACCAGCAAAGTCAATATGTACACGTTGCCATGGGGTTGAAGGCCATTCCCATGGATGCAGCGGTGCAATCGGAGGTGCATTTTGAACTTTTTGGCACCCTGAGCAGCTTTTCGTCAGATCCTCTATCTGTTGGTCGATACCCGGCCACCACACATAAGCCCTAGCAAGGCTTTTCATCTTGACTCCCCCCAGATGACCTTCATGCAGTTCCTTTAGAACTCTCTCTCTTAACTTAGGAGGAATAATCACCCTTGTTCCATACATCAATGTTCCTTGACAGACGGACAGCTGTTCTCGTCTTGCTGAGAATGCCGGTAACAGTGGATCACCATGTGCTGGCCATCCCTTCACTGTCAATTCGTAGACCCGGGACAGTGTCGGGTCGTTCCTGGTTTCTCTTTCAATACTTGCATTGGTGACTGGTAAACATTCGATGATGGTCGAGTGAAATAACTCAACAGGGTCAACCATCGGTGCCTCCTCCGCTGTAGGTAGTGGCAGGCGCGACAGCCCATCAGCATTACCATGCTGCTTTGTACCTTTGAATTTGATCTGATATTGATGTGCCCCTAGGAAAAGGGACCATCCCTGGAGTCTCTGTGCTGTCATCACCGAAACACCCTTCTTAGGGTTAAAAATGGATACCAACGGCTGGTGGTCTGTCAGTAGCGTAAACTTTTGGCCCTGCAGGTAATGATTAAACTTCTTTACTCCCCACACAAGGCTGAGAGCCTCCTTATCTATCTGAGCATAGTTGCGCTCAGCGGAGGTCAATGATCTGGATGCGAACGCGACTGGCCTCTCCAAGCCATTTGGCAACTTGTGTGAGAGTACTGCCCCAATACCATATGGAGAAGCATCACAAGCTAAACGAATAGGCAGCGTTGGGTTGAAGTGAGCCAACACTTCCTCTGAGGTGATCAATGCCTTGCTTTTGCGAAAGGCCCTCTTACAGTCCTCGCTCCACTTCCATGGTACTCCCTTCTGCAAAAGAGCGTTCAGCGGGTGCAGCACCGTGGATAAATTTGGCAGAAACTTATGGTAATAGTTAATCAACCCTAGGAACGACCTCAACTGGGATACATTATCCGGAGCGGGAGCCTTCACAACAGCTTTGATCTTGTCAGGAGACTTATGAAGCCCCTCCTGGTCAATGACATGACCACAGTACGAGATCCGCTTCTGAAAGAACTCACATTTCTGGCGATTAACTCGAAGTCCATATTCTTTCAATCTGGTGAGCACCAGTTCCAAATTTGCAAGGTGTTCCTCATCATCATCTCCTGTAATCAGAATATCGTCCAGGTAACATTGTGTACCTGGAATTCCCTGTAATACCTGCTCCATGGCCCTCTGCCAAATTGCTGGAGCCGATGCCACTCCAAAAACCAGTCTATTATACCGATACAAGCCTCTATGCGTGTTGATCGTGAGATACTGGCATGACTCTTCCTCAACTTCCATCTGTAAGTACGCCTGCGCCAGGTCTATCTTGGTGAAGTGTTTCCCACCAGACAACGAAGCGAAGATATCCTCAATCCGCGGAAGCGGATATTGCACCGTGTGAAGCACCGGATTAACAGTGATCTTGAAATCTCCACAGATGCGAACCTTCCCCGGTTCCCCCGGCTTGTTGCTCGATGAACGCTTCATGACGGGAACAATGGGCGTGGCCCACTCACTCCAGTCCACCTTAGACAGTACTCCTGAACGTTCTAGCCCTTCCAGCTCAGCTTCCACAGCAGGTCGTATCGCATAAGGCTTTGAAAAATTTCGGGTTTGCATGTTCTTCAACCTTCATGTTTGCCGTAATTCCTCTCAGTGTTCCCAGTCCCTGTTGGAACACCTCTTTAGCATCGTCCAATATTCTGGACAATCGTTTAGGTTTGACATCTTTTTTACCGGAATCTACCGTTAGTGCTTTTAAGGAATGCCAGTCCATATTTATTCTCCTGATCCACTCCCGTCCCAGTAGTGGTGGACCTCCCTCAGGTAGCACATATAAGTCCATTCCTCGGCTTTCTTTGCCCTTGTGGACCACCTTTACCTTTATCTTTCCAATGGGGTATACTCTTTGCCCCGTGTATGTTTTCAATACAATCTCCATATCCCGTAGGGGAATATGTGGGAATAACCTTTTGTAATCTTGCTTATTCATGACCGTCAATGCCGATCCAGTGTCCAATTCCATCTTCACTTGGACTCCTGCTATCTGAAGTGTGACCCAGATAGTTTGGAGGTCTGCTTCGTTAACCACATTGTGTACTCTTAGACAACCCAGTTCCTTACTGCTGGAGTCTGAATCTGACTTCTGTTTATCCGAACTGTTCTCTGTCACCTTGTGTACCTTTCTGCACTTTTCCTGTGGTGACTTTTTGTTGCTGGTCTTCTTTCCTGACCGGCATACTTTAGCTATGTGACCAAGCCTGCCACATTTTCTGCATTCCTGATTTTTGAACCAGCACTGGTTCTGATCGTGCGTTGTCTTTCCACAACGATAACACTTTACTGCACCCAAAGCCATCTGATTGGTGCTGAGTTCCGATGACCTTAGCTGCATTTCCGCAGTGCCTCTCGCTGCGGCTTCGTGCGATGCTGCAATAGTGACAGCCTTATCAAGTGTAAGATCATTCTCTTCAAGCAGTCGCTTTTGTGTTCCTTCTTTTAACAATCCACACACAAATTTATCTCTCAGCGCATCTGCTAGTCCTGTTCCAAACTGACAGTACTTTGATAGCTTACGCAGTTCAATTAAGAATTCAGCGTTGCTTTCTTCTTTCAGCTGCGTTCTTCTGTAAAATTTAAATCGTTCCGCTATCAGCAGCGGCGTGGGGTTTAAATGATCTTTCAGGACAGTAACAATATTCGCGAAAGTCTGATCCGCCGGTTTATCTGCTGATACAAGGTGCTTCAATAGCCCGTACGTCTTCGCACCCATTGAGTTTAATAAGGTTAGTGCTTTCTTATCATCTGGTACCTCATTTGCTTTACAATAAACCTCAATGCGTTCTACATACGTGGCCCAATCTTCGACATCACTATCAAAAGCATTGATGTTACCATGTTTAGGTATCCTTGCAAGTTTCTTTAAATTTTCTTTTTCCCAAAATGGCGGCTTCCCACGCTTGTCTTCTTCCCCCGCCTACTAAAATGGCGGCTTCCCACGCTTGGCGGTTTTTCCCGCGCTCGTCTTCTTCCCCCGCCGACTACAATGGCGGCTTCCCGCGTTTGCCTTCTTCCCC
Organism: Somniosus microcephalus; assembly: GCF_052327205.1. Classification (NCBI taxonomy): domain Eukaryota; kingdom Metazoa; phylum Chordata; class Chondrichthyes; order Squaliformes; family Somniosidae; genus Somniosus; species Somniosus microcephalus. The sequence continues at coordinate 14,407,542 of NC_141017.1, read as the reverse complement.
CGCTGGCTGCAATGGCGATTGCCGTGCTGCTGCCGTTCTCGCCTCCCCAGCAGTTCTCAATTCCCCGGCGCTGCTTTTGCTTCCCCGCGGTTCCCGTGGGCATTCACGCTTCCCCTGCTGTTACGCCTCTCAGCCCCGCTTGCAGGCCGGTCCTTTACACTGGCTGCGGTTGGGTTCTCCGCGGTTCTCGTGGCCTTAACGCTGCCCCAGTCGCTGCGCCTCTCGGCCCCGATTGCAGCCCGGCCCTTTTCACTGGCCGCGGTCGAGTTCTCCGCCCTTTTTCCTCCGTTTTCCCTCCCCTACTCCACAGCCAACGCGGCCGACTTTCTGCTCGTGTCGCTGATCAGCTTACCCACCACCGTGGTAGAAGGGATGATCACTGCCTGTCGCTGATGGAGGGCTTCGTGGTCAGAATTTTTCTTTTTAACCCGGGTTCTCGATGCCTCCCGTGCGATGTGGTGCTCAGCAGGACGATGAGGGCGGATGCCTCTTCTCGACGCCCGTTCTGAGGATGAAGCTGCCTTGGATGTAAAACTGCCGCAGGGTAAGATCGGACTCGTCGCCACTGTTGAGTCTGTGTGTCCCAGTTATGCTTATTATAAATCACTGGACACAGACAACAAGAATAACTTTAACAGGTCTTTACTATTCGGAGGTCAGGGCTGAACTGCCCAGCAAGTCACTACACAACATTTATATACCGGTGTGGTCACCACCGGTATTACAGTATACAGCAGCTAAGAGAAAGTAGTACATCTCTTAAGGTAGTTCTCTTAAGGTGGAACAGGTTACATACACCACAACAACAATAACAACTTGCATTTAAATAGGGCCTTTAACGTAGTAAAAAGTCCCAAGATGCTTCACAGGAGCGATTATCAAACAAAATTTGACACCGAGCCACATAAGGAGATATTAGGACAGGTGACCAAAGAGATAGGTTTCAAGGAGCGTCTTAAAGAAGGAGAGAGAGGCGGAGAGGTTTAGGGAGGGAATTCCAGAGCTTAGGGCCCAGGCAGCTGAAGGCACGGCCGCCAATGGGAGCGAAGAAATTCAGATATGCTCAAGAGGCCAGAATTGGAGGAGCGCCGAGATCTCAGAGAGCTGTAGGGCTGGAGTAAAGAAGATTAAGCATGTGATCTAATTGATGTGTTTAAGATGATTAAAGGATTTGACAGGGTAGATAGAGAGAAACTATTTCCGCTGGCTGCTGCATTTCCTACATTACAACAGTGACTACACTTCAAAAGTACTTCATTGGATGTGAAACTCTTTGGGACGTCCTGAGGTTGTGAAAGGCGCTATAGTCAATTTTTCTTTAACCCACCCCACCTTCCTGTCCCGCTAATTACTTGGTTGCCTCTTAATCACATTTCATCATGACTGCCGATTGAACAATTAAAAAATTACATTTTACATATTTCTTGAGTTCCGTAAGAAGATTCTTTTGGGCAGATGCGACAAGTTCAAGCATTGGGCACAACTCTCCCGTACCATTCTCCTCTGTCTGTCCTCTGCTCGCCCTGTTATACTCCAATCTTTTCATCACAATTGTGACCTACTTCATCTTTTGGTTTAATCAGCTCGGGGTAAGGGTGTCGTTGGCAAGGCCAGCATTTATTGCCCAGCCCTAGTTGTCCTTGAGAAGGTGGCGATGGGCTTTTTCTTGAACCGCTGCAGTCCTTCTGTTGAAGGGGCTCCCACAGAGTTCCGGGATTTTGACCCAGCGACGATGAAGGAACGGCCGATATATTTCCAAGTCAGGATGGTGTGTGACTTGGAGGGGAACTTGGAGGTGGTGGTGTTCCCATTGTCGAAATCTCGACTCCGAGAAAGACTCTAACACACAAGCAGTACCGTCAGATTGTTAGTTTATTTTACTTGTGCACAAGGGGAGAGTGCCTAGTCAAGGGCTAGGCTAGCAACTCCGAAAATCATCAGTAATTGCAGCATATTTATACACTTAAGTAAACAAGTTCCTCAGCGATGTTATTCTTATCTAATTAACCACTTTAACAGTGTTATCAAATCAACACTCGTCTTTGCCTAGTAACAGTTACCATCTCCTTATAGGGACTAGCCTTTTCTCGACCCTTATTCATTGCTGTGTCTGGTTTCGGTTATCGCATCCTCATTGTTGTTACAGCTGCTGACAGCTTGTCTGGTATTAGTTGCTGAGGTAAGCTCTAATTCTAAGTTGACCGAATACAATATCCCAGCAAGCCTTGCAATCTATAGTTGCCCCTTTTTCTATATTCCACATTCCCCCCTTTTGTCCTTACAAGGACAATAACTTTAGTCTAACTGAATTTTACAGAGTCTTTCCATCTCCATGGTTTCTGCCTTCTCTGAGGTTTCTGGGGTTGTTGCTATCATCATAGTGGCCGCCCCCTCCAGTACGGCTGCAGCCCCTAGTCGCACACAGCAGCATTTTATCAGGACAAATGCCAAATATAGGGCAAAGATAATGATCAGGAATATGATCAGCCCTTGTACTAAGGACTGACCTATAGGCCCTAACCATCCGCCTGCCCAATCAAATATGCCCCAAGAACCTGGTTCTTTTAACTTTTCAACTTCTTTCCGGATGTGGTCCGCTAAGTCACCTATTTCCTCAGAATTGTCAGGAATGTATGTGCAACACTCAGATCCTATCAGGGCACATGTTCCACCCTTCTCTGCTAGCAGATAGTCTAGAGCCATTCTATTCTGTAGGGCAACTGTGCGTATTGCCACCATCTTAGTGTTGATTTTACTCAGTGACTCAGCCGTGTCATTGGCTACTTCCTCAAGAATCGAGGCTACAAGCCGAATTTCTTTTATTGCCCTGGCCGCTCCATACCCGGGGAATAGGATAGCGAAGAACCGTTCTGTTTCTGTAATAGCTCTTTTGGATCGATAATGGTGATGATTCGCTAGAGAGGGCAAGTGATAATTGTATGGCACCACATATGCCAGGTAACATGATCCTGTCCAGCCCCTTGGCAACCAGGGGTATGCCTTGTGGCCACAAATAAAGTATGTCCCATTGTATGAGGTGGTTTTATCAACATCAAACCCTGCGGATACCAGGGAGTAGTTGAAAGTACCTGTCTGGTTGGCGTATGGGACTTTCAGTGTACAACCATAATACTGAGCGGACGTATAAAGGGGGAACCCGTCAGCAGTACCAGTTACTGTAAAATTATACTCGCACCGACTAGTGCCTACGAATACTCCCCCAGCCAAGTTCCTTACTAAACATATTGTCCCCGGTAGCCTTCCCATACCTGTGGCCTTGGTGAGGGTGAGGAAGGGAGGCTGTTGGGAGCGGTCATACCTTGGTTGGTACCACCCTTCGAAGGTATTCAGATAATATCCCCCCCGCTTTCCAGGGCTCTGCAGATATGAGGTAAAATGACAAACTAGAGGATGCCTCTCTCTTCCCATCTGTTACCACAGACACAACTCTTATCATCCTGGGGGATTGGCGTGTGCCGCTCTGGTATATACCATTCTACTACTTCTGACAGATTAAGTGGGACAGGTCTAAGAGGAATCCCTCCCTTAGAGTGGATAGGGATTTGGGTATATACCCAACAACCTCCTTCCTTATTGTTTTCTGTAGCGTATTTGTGGGACATATACAAGAAGGTGTTTACATGCAATCTGGGCATTACAGGTATTATAAGTGTCACACGGAAACATAGTCCTAATGTCCATTTCCATTTACTGATGGGGTTGGTGATTCCTTTTCCTCGTGTTCTGGAGCTCTTTTGCAGTGCGAGGCGTGGATCCATGTTGGTCTCTCTTTCACCTTTACAGCAGCATTGGTGGTTAACAGGATCTGGAACGGACCCTCAAATCTTGGGTGAAGGCTACTCTTTCTCTTGAACACCTTTACGTAAACGAACTCGCCAGGCTCCAAGCTATGGCATCTTCCTTCGGCAGGGTCAACTTGGGCTTCTTTTACCTGCGAATGGAAACTAGAAATACATGTAGCCAAGTGGGAAAATGCAGTGAATATTTAAGTCCACTAGATGGCGCGGTTCATTTTCCCCTTTAGAATTTGAAAAAAGGAGAAAAGGGTTATGGGAAGGGCCATGTGATGCCAAAGGAACCTCCCCTTTCTTCACAGCCTCCATTTTCTAGATCCAGCGTGAGGGGTGTGCTCTGAGGAGAGTTGGGCAAGCCACTGCCGTATTTTGTCGACTGTGTTTTATGTGTAGCCTGGCGAAATGGAGCAGCACAGGACACGAACTTTCGTTTTTGGGGTTTTTTATTCTGTATTAATAACTTGGGTCTTGGTTTAGGATGAAATTGTAAATACATAAAACACAGTCGACAAAATACGGCAGTGGCTTGCTGCAAAACAGAACATGAGGCAAACCACAGGTGAAGGCAGTTAATTAACTAACAATCATTATACAAAACAAAACATATCATACCATACATTCGTATGTCCCGTTATCACTTGTCACCTCTTACAAGCAAACAGAAAGTATTAAACTCGTTCGAAACGTAGCCCCAAGGACTCAACAACAATTTTAACAAAGGTTAACACCAGCACATGGTGGGACAATCTACAAGCATCCCCGTGATATCGAGTGATTTGGGAAACAATATCACTTTAAAACTATGTCTGGCTGCACTAAATGCTGTTTTAGTTGTACTTTACGCAGACTAAGTTCATTTCAAAAGTCATATTCACCCCAACTCTCCTCAGAGCACACCCCCCACGCTGGATCTAGAAAATGGAGGCTGTGAAGAAAGGGGAGGTTCCTTTGGCATCACATGGCCTTACCCATAACCCTTTTCTCCTTTTTTCAAATTCTAAAGGGGAAAATGAACCGCGCCATCTAGTGGACTTAAATATTCACTGCATTTTCCCACTTGGCTACATTCTCCCCTGCTTTAAAGTCAACGTCCTCGGTGACTTAGCACCCGTTTTTCACTTCTTTTACAGCTTCTCGAAAAAATGCAGTACCCAGACTCGATAAAACATGAGAGAACACCTCAGGACTGAGTGAGACTGCATTCCAGGCTGACTGAGGCAAATGGTATGGGTTAGGGTTTACCCCAGCATTGGCTCTTTTAGTTCTGCGAGGAGCCGGAATGGGTACCTCAACCTCAGTCCCACACTCAGAAGGATCTGAATGCTCTGGCTCAGAAACAGCCTCTGATTCCTGTACATCTTGGGCGTTACCAACAGGATCATTGTTTACTTTTTCCTCCTGAGTTAACTCTGGATAGGTGACTTCCTCTACCACAACAAACTCAGTATCAGAGGGCTCTGGCAACGATTCTGTCAAAAGAGTGACAGGGGGTACGGTGACAGGGGACTTGGTTCTCGTCCGCCTAGGCTCAGGGACAGGGGTAACACATGGCCTAAGATTAACTCTATGGACCCTTTTTAAAGGACCGCCCTCTACAGGCTCAACTGCATGTGTAGTACCCTGTACCTCCACCACTCTGTACACAGTAGGACCCCACGCATCCTGAATTTTGTTCCTACCCAAAGGCCTGTGTCGTAAGTATACCAACTGACCCACCTCAATGGTTGGACAGTACACTTTGTCTTTGTTAAGTTCAATTCTTTGAGCTGATTTCTTTTCAGTGTACTCTCTTGCCCTTGCATGTGCCTCCTTCAAACGCTCTTGGTGGACAACCAACCACTCATGTTTCTTGTCTAACACTTGCTCCTGACCTAATAAAGCATCTACAGGAAGGTGTGGATGAACCCCGAAAAGCAGATAGTACGGTGAGTAGCCAGTCGTAGCATGGGGTGTTACATTGTAGGCATACACCAACTCAGATAAGTGCTCAGGCCAGCGGCGCTTCTTTTCTGGAGGCAGTGTATGCAAAAGATCATGTAAAGATCTGTTGAATCTCTCACATTGAGCATTTCCTTCTGGGTGGTGTGGGGTAGTGCGGGTTTTCTTTACACCATAAAGCTTACACAGCTCGGCAATGATTTCACTCTCAAAATTTCGACCTCTGTCTGAATGCAATCTTTCTGGGACCCCATACTTCATGAACCACTCTTTGAGAAGGACTTTTGCCATGGTATCAGCCTTTTGGTCCCGAGTAGGGAAGGCTTGTGTGAATTTAGTGAAAACATCGGTCACCACTAACACATTCTCACGACCATCGGAGGCCGGTTCCAGCATGGTGAAATCTACAGCAACTACTTCAAGGGGCCGGGAGGCTAGAAATGATTTCATAGGGGCATGTATCTTGGGGTGGGGCATTTTTGTCAAAACACACCTCTCGCATTTCTTGACCCACTGTTCCACATCCCCATACATCCCAACCCAAAAACATCTCTGTCTCAAAAGGTTCTGTGTGCGCTCTATTCCCTGATGGCCCATACGATCATGCACACCTTCAAGCACGACTTCTTTCAAACAAGAGGGCAGTAGTAGCTGGTGACACTCACCAACATGGACATCCTCGATTACACGGTACAACAAACCATCTTGCTCACAAATACGGGGCCACTGCTTTAACGTGGATAATACTAGCTTGGATAACTGCGACCTCTCCTTGTAAGTTGGCCTTCGCTGCTCACCCCAAAACTTCCTAAACACGCTGAGGGTGGGGTCTGTGTCCTGAAACTTACGTAGTTCCTCTTTAGAGTAACCGGGAAGTGTTGGTGTGTTACCCTGCAACTCACTACGCTCAGTACTTTCTTCTGCGTCCGAAACACGGATCTGTCTGACTTTACAGCACTTGACTCCTGCTGTCCCTAAGTCTGGTCCTAGAGCTGTTCCCTTGTGAGTGACATTACATATGGCCACACAACCATCATAGTCCGCATCCCCACTGTCTGACTCGGGCTCCCCTGCTAACGGCTGCCTAGAGAGGGCATCTGCTGCTGCATTACAGCGGCCTGGGCGGTACTTGACGTCAAAGTCAAAAACAGCTAACTGAGCCACCCATCTTTGCTCAACAGCACCTAACTTAGCTGTAGAAAGGTGACACAGGGGGTTGTTATCTGTTATGACAGTGAACTTGGAACCTAGAAGGTAACCTCGAAATTTCTCTGAAACAGCCCATTTGAGGGCGAGGAGCTCTAGTTTCATACTGCTGTAGTTTCTGTCATTTCTTTCAGCATTACGGAGCCTCCTACTGGCATATGCTATCACTCTCTTCCTATCTCCCTGCTGCTGGTGGAGGATGGCACCTAATCCTAGGTTACTGGCATCCGTCTCTACAATAAAAGGCTGAGTGAAATCTGCGTAACCTAACACTGGAGCACTGATCAGCTTTTCTTTCAGCTGTTCGAAAGCAGCTTGGCACGCCGCTGTCCATGAACCTTCAAACAACCGTTTTGCTTTTGCTGGGCTGTCTTCCCTAAGGCATGCATTGACTACGTCATGGAGAGGGCCAGCTCGTTTAGAAAAATCCTCAATGAACCTCCTGTAATAACTACAGAAACCAAGAAATGACCTCAGATCTTTGACTGTACTGGGGACCGGCCACTTCTTTACGGCGGCAATTTTCTCTGGATCTGTCCCTATACCCTCCCCTGAAATTTGATGCCCAAGGAACCTGACTTCCTGCTGCAGGAAGTGACACTTTTCAAGCTTTACTTTCAAACCTGTCTCTTTCAGTCGTCTTAGAGCTGTCTCAAGCCTCTCTAAATGGTCCGGGAAGGTCTGAGAGAACACAAGGATGTCATCTAAATACACTAATAGGATGTGGAACACTAAGTCGCTCATAGTCGCTTGCATAAGTCGTTGAAAAGTCGCAGGTCCATTACAGACACCAAAAGGCATTCTGAGGTACTCAAAAAGGCCAAAAGGAGTTGTAAAAGCAGTCTTAGGCCTGTCACTTTCACGAACAGCAACCTGGTGGTACCCACTTGCAAGATCAATGGTCGAGAAGAACTTTGCACCATGAAGGGCATCAAAACTCTCGTCAATGCGGGGCAAAGGAAATGCGTTGCGTCTGGTTTTTGAGTTTAGTTTCCTAAAGTCAACACATAGTCGTATGTCTCCATCAGTCTTACGAACTACCACTATGGCTGAAGCGTATGAACTATTGCTCTCCTGGATGACACGCTTTCTTAAAAGCTTAGTGATGTGGTCCCTCACCTCTTTGTACAGTGTAGGTGGGATACGACGGTATGGCTCTGTAACTGGTGCGTCATCTACCAAGTTAATCTCATGCTAAGCCACCCGGTTGTAGGCAGCATATCCTCATCCCTCCCAAGTAAGTGCTCTCTGAAAAAAACTTCAGTAATAGTGCTGACTTGGCTCCCGGTATCCAGTAAACAGTTAGCAGTAACCCCCCCAATCTTGAGATCTACTACTGGACATTTACCTACTGCACGGTCAAGAAATCTGTCACGAATACCAGTACTGTTCTGAGAGCCTGCAGGTTTTCCTCGCATTGCCCGGCTCATGGCAATCGAGGGAGTTAGTTTTCCTGCACCCCAGCCAGCATTGGTGGAGGTGTTTGCTACCTCGTGCTTCTGAGGACACTGTTTGGCAATGTGCCCCGCCCCGTTGCACTTAAAGCAAATAGGCTGACCTTCATCAGTGAACTTTGGCTTGGCTCTAGGTTTCCCAACCTTGTCATTACCCGTGTTTTCCTTCTGTAGAGCAAGACCCCGTACTGCCTCTGTTAGTTCCCCGATAGCTTTACCCTGTTCCGCCACCACTTTAAGAACATCCTGTAAAGTGACAGCCTGGCTGCCTGGTACCCCAATGGCAGAACACTGAAGATCCCTCCCCGTACTGTCACACACTACATTCTTGCTCTTTGCAACTTTAGTGCTACAGGGCTGGTCTTCTAAGGACCATAAGACAGCTTCCTCACGTACATCGAACAGGGTAGACTGGGGGTTGTCTCGTACAAACTTGCGCAACTCTCTCCGGAGTGAGGGATCTCTAACACCATCAACAAATCTGTTTCTGACAACCCGTTTTGTGTCCGGCACAGCATCAGGTGATTGCTTTACCAAAGTTCTAATAATCTGAGAGAGTGCATGTGAGTATTCTTGGAAACCTTCACCCTCTTCTTGCTTGCGTCCATAGAAAGTTTCTAACAGCTGGGACTCACTGCGTTTTTCGGTGAAAGCCCCCCTTAGGTAACTGAACAGGTCACTGGGCTGCTTAGACTCTCCACCCAACCGTAACCTAATTTCCTGTAGGGCTGCCCCCCTCAACAAAGATCGAATGAAATCTACCTGCTCTGCAGGAGTCTGATCTCTAGCTCGTAGTACACTTTCAACCTCTTCAATGAACTCATCAACTGAACGACTATCTTTAGATACCTCACCACTGAATGGTTGGATCTGACGCTCTCTGGGTACATACACATATGACTTGGTTGCCCCATTACCTAGAGTGGCAATAATTGCCATTGCTTGGTCATGGTTTTTTTTCAACTCTGAAATCTGTGCCTTGAGTTGATCTATCTGGTTGCCCTCACCCACACTCGAGGTATTGTCCTCACCATCCGAATTGTGAGCTCCACCCGCCTCCTCAGGAGGGTCTAACATTTTGACTCAGTTCACAAGTCCCTGACAGTCACTGAATGGGATGGCCGCTGTGACGATTCTTCTCCAATGGTGTCCCTCCTCGGTGCCTTGATGGGTCCTCTCCCAGATTGGTCCTGGCGCCCTCTGGATCCCGTCTGTCTGGTCTGGTCCTCCTTAGCAACCCCAGGCAGCACTCTCCGTCCGTCTCCAGGTCCACTTGGCACCACACCGCTCTTCCCCCACTGCCGTATTTTATGTAACTTTCCCAAACCTGAGAAACTCCAAGCTAACAGACCCCACTCCTGGTACCAAAATGTGTAGCCTGGCGAAATGGAGCAGCACAGGACACGAACTTTCGTTTTTGGAGTTTTTTATTCTGTATTAATAACTTGGGTCTAGGTTTAGGATGAAATTGTAAATACATAAAACACAGTTGACAAAATACGGCAGTGGCTTGCTGCAAAACAGAACATGAGGCAAACCACAGGTGAAGGCAGTTAATTAACTAACAATCATTATACAAAACAAAACATATCATACCATACATTCGGATGTCCCGTTATCACTTGTCACCTCTTACAAGAAAAGAGAAAGTATTAAACTCGTTCGAAACGTAGCCCCAAGGACTCAACAACAATTTTAACAAAGGTTAACACCAGCACATGGTGGGACAATCTACAAGCATCCCCGTGATATCGAGTGATTTGGGAAACAATATCACTTTAAAACTATGTCTGGCTGCACTAAATGCTGTTTTAGTTGTACTTTACGCAGACTAAGTTCATTTCAAAAGTCATATTCACCCCAACTCTCCTCAGAGCACACCCCCCACGCTGGATCTAGAAAATGGAGGCTGTGAAGAAAGGGGAGGTTCCTTTGGCATCACATGGCCTTACCCATAACCCTTTTCTCCTTTTTTCAAATTCTAAAGGGGAAAATGAACCGCGCCATCTAGTGGACTTAAATATTCACTGCATTTTCCCACTTGGCTACATATGTATTTACAATTTCATCCTAAACCTAGACCCAAGTTATTAATACAGAATAAAAAACCCCAAAAACGAAAGTTCGTGTCCTGTGCTGCTCCATTTCGCCAGGCTACATACATTTTGTTAGAGCAATGCAATAGTTTAGCATATTTTCTTCCATTTTGTGAATGTCCATTTGTTTAGCAGTAAACGGTGCAGAAAAAGGCAAACGTTGGGGACGTCCCATGACGATTTCATGTGGTGATAATCCTGTTGTTCTATTTGTTGCTGACCACATTACCATCAATGCCAGGGGTAACAGTTCGACCCATTTGAGTCCAGTCTCATCACATAACGTAGCTAACTTATTTTTCAACATTCCATTATATCGCTCCACCAGCCCAGCTGACTGTGGGTGATAGCTGCAGTGAAAATGCTGATTGATTTGCAAAGCCTTACACATCTCTCGCATAATTGTCCCAGTGAAATGTGACCCATTGTCACTCGAGAGTTGTACAGGTATACCAAATCATGTACAATTTCCTTTAACAAATGTTTAGCGACAGTAACAGCGTCATTCTTTTTACATGGAAAAGCTTCAACCCATTTAGAAAACACATCTATAATAACCAATACATACTTAAAACCCATACATGCGGGTAATTCAATAAAATCCATTTGCAAATTTACAAAAGGTCCTGTTGGATTTGGGTGGGAGGCAGACTGTACTTTCTCCGTTTTTCCCGGATTCATCGTCTGACAAGAAGTACACTTTTCACTAATTTGTTTTGCAATTGCCGAAATACCCAGTGCGTACCATGTCTATGCAATATAGTCTGCCATCCCCCCTTTGCTCGCATGTGTGAAATTATGAACACAGCAGGCAATCCATGGGAGCAAACATCTGGGTGCCACCACACGGCCGTCATGGTGAACCCACACTCCCTCAGGTGTTTTAATGCATCGATCTTGTGCCCAGGTTAACACCTCCTCAGTACTGGCCTGTGTTCCCATGCGCCTGCTGCCCTTGTCCTTCTAGGTGGAAGAGGTCGCGGGTTTGGGAGGTGCTGCCGAAGAAGCCTTGGCGAGTTGCTGCAGTGCATCTTGTAGATGGTACACACTGCAGCCACGGTGCGCCGGTGGTGGAGGGAGTGAATGTTTAAGGTGGTGGATGGGGTGCCAATCAAGTGGGCTGCTTTGTCCTGGATGGTGTCGAGCTTCTTGAGTGTTGTTGGAGCTGCACTCATCCAGGCAAGTGGAGAGTATTCCATCACACTTCTGACTTGTGCCTTGCTGGGAAAGCAGGCTGGTTGAGGTTGTAGGCTTCTCTCTCCATTAATGACAAGTGGTTCTGTCAGATCACCACCCCATGATCAACACCTCTTTGTCACATGGGAGCCTAGTGCAAAACTGTTGGTCATCACCCAAAACATACAGGTGTTTCCCTCAACAGGTGGGCAGATTGCCCAACATTCGCTGGGATTGAGACTCGGTGCAAAATCTCTGTAGTGTAGCCGTGAAATCACGAGGAGGAGCCCGGCTTAAAAACCGGTGGCAGCTACGAGGCCCGACCACTCGGAGCAGGGAGGAGCAACGAGGAGGAGCCCAGCTTAAAAACCGGCGGCAGCTACGAGGCCCGACCACTCGGAGCAGGGAGGAGCAGCGAGGAGGAGCCCGGCTTAAAAACCGGCGGCAGCTACGAGGCCCGACCACTCGGAGCAGGGAGGAGCAGCGAGGAGGAGCCCGGCTTAAAAACCGGCGGCAGCTACGAGGCCCGACCACTCGGAGCAGGGAGGAGCAGCGAGGAGGAGCCCGGCTTAAAAACCGGCGGCAGCTACGAGGCCCGACCACTCGGAGCAGGGAGGAGCAGCGAGGAGGAGCCCGGCTTAAAAACCGGCGGCAGCTACGAGGCCCGACCACTCGGAGCAGGGAGGAGCAGCGAGGAGGAGCCCGGCTTAAAAACCGGCGGCAGCTACGAGGCCCGACCACTCGGAGCAGGGAGGAGCAGCGAGGAGGAGCCCGGCTTAAAAACCGGCGGCAGCTACGAGGCACACCAACTCAGCAGTGGGGAGAGAGGTAAAAAGTAATCAGAGTGTGACGTCACCAGGGAGCAGGTAAGTGATTGGTTGGTGAGTATTTCTCATTTTTAAACTTTAACTCTGTAGTTTATAGTTACTAGGGTCTTTTCTGGTATAGCAGGGACTGTTGGTAGACTATACAAGCGCCTTAGAGATATCTTTAATTGGTGATAGTAAATTAATTTAAATTAATTAAAGGGAAGGTCATGCCAGGAGAGCCCAGCCCCGTGATATGCTCCTCTTGCTCTATGTGGGAATTCAGGGACACTGCCGGTGCCCCTGATGACCACGTGTGCCAGAGATGCATCCATCTGCAGCTACTAGCAGACCGCATTGAGGCACTGGAGCTGCGGGTGGATGGGTTGTTGAGCATTCACGATGCTGAGAGGGTCGTGGATAACACGTTTAGTGAGTTGGTCACACCGCAGGGTAGGGCTGCACAGGAAGAAAGGAAATGGGTGACCACCAGGCGGAGCAATAGAAGCAGGCAGGTAGTGCAGGAGACCCCTGTGACCATTCCCCTCTCAAACAGGTATACCGCTTTGGATACTGTTGAGGGGGATGACTCACCAGGGGAAGGCAGCAGGAGCCAACTTCCTGGCACTGGGGGTGCTCCTGCTGCCCAGGAAGGGAGGAAAAAGAGTGGGAGAGCAATAGTGGTAGGGGATTCTATAGTAAGGGGAACAGGTAGGCGTTTCTGTGGCCGTAGACGTGAATCCAGGATGGTTTGTTGCCTCCCTGGTGCCAGGGTCAAGGATGTCACTGAGCGGCTGCAGGGCATTCTGGAGGGGGAGGGTGAACAGCCAGAGGTCGTGGTCCACATTGGTACCAACGACATAGGTAAAAAGAGGGATGAGGTCCTGCAGCAAGAATTTAAGGAGCTAGGTGGAAGATTAAAGAGCAGGACCTCAAAGGTTGTAATCTCTGGATTACTCCTGGTGCCACGTGCTAGTGAGTATAGGAATAGGAAGATAGAACAGATGAATGCATGGCTAAAGGGATGGTGCAGGAGGGAGGGCTTTAGTTTCCTGGATCACTGGGTCTGCTTCTGGGAAAGGTGGGACTTGTACAAGTCGGACGGTTTACACCTGAACCAGAGGGGGACCAATATCCTTGCGGGGAGGTTTGCTAGCACTGTTGGGGGGGTTTAAACTAACTTGGCAGGGGGATGGGATACAGAGTGGAACTATAGTAGGGGGTGATTTACAGCCAAATACGGAGGAAAAAACAAGTCAGCTGGGAAGGCAGAGCAAATATGTGAAGGCAAAAGGGAATATGGCAAGGCTGGAAGGCATTTATTTTAATGCAAGGAGTCTTGCAAATAAGGTGGATGAACTGAAGTTGTTGCTGAACACATGGGAGTACGATATTGTTGCTATCATGGAGACATGGTTGAGGGAGGGTCAGGACTGGCAGCTCAATATTCCGGGGTATAGAATCTTCAGGCGGGACAGAGGGGGGTGTAAAAGGGGAGGGGGTGTTGCAATATTAATTAAGGAATCAATTACTGCTGTAAGGAGGGATGATACATTAGCGGGTTCCTCTAATGAGGCCATATGGGTAGAACTTAAAAACAAAAAGGGGGCAAGCACTTTGCTGGGAGTGTACTATAGGCCCCCAAACAGTCAGGGGGAGATAGAGGAACAGATATGTAGGCAAATCTCAGAGAAGTGCGAAAATAATAGGGTAATAATAGTGGGGGATTTCAACTTCCCCAATATTAATTGGGATAGTCAGAGTGTGAAAGGCTTAGAGGGTGCAGAATTCTTAAAGTGCATCCAGGAGAGCTTTTTGAGCCAACATGTAGAAAGCCCTACAAGAGAGGGGGCGGTACTGGACCTAATTCTAGGGAATGTAGCCGGGCAAGTGGTGGAAGTGTCAGTAGGAGAGCATTTTGGCGACAGTGACCATAATTCGGTGAGATTTAAGGTGGTCATGGAAAAAGACAAAGACGGCCCGGAAATAAGGGTTCTAAATTGGGGAAAGGCCGATTTTAATATGATAAGGCAGGATCTGGCCAAAGTGGACTGGGAGCAGCTACTTATAGGAAAATCCACATCAAAGCAGTGGGAGACTTTCAGAAGGGAAATAGAGAGAGTACAACGTCAACATGTTCCTGTAAAGGTCAAGGGTGGGACCAACAAGCAAAGGGAACCTTGGATGACAAGGGAGATACAAAAATGCATTAGGAAAAAAAGGGGGGCTTTTGGCAGTTACAAAAGACTAAAGATGGAGGAAGCCCTAGAGGAGTATAAAAAGTGCAGGGGCATACTTAAAAAAGAAATTAGGAGGGCGAGGAGGGGCCATGAAATAACACTGGCGAGCAAAATAAAGGAAAATCCTAAGATGTTTTATAAGTATATTAAGGGCAAGAGGATAACCAGGGAAAGGGTAGGGCCCATTAGGGACCAAAGTGGCAATCTGTGTGTAGAGCCAGATGATGTAGGCGGGGTTTTAAATGAATTTTTTGCATCTGTGTTCACTATGGAGAAAGACGATGTAGACATAGAAATCGGGCAAGGGGACTGTGACATACTTGAACATATTAGCATCGAGAGGGAGGAGGTGCTAGCGGTTTTAGCAGGCCAAAAAGTGGATAAATCCCCAGGCCCGGACGAGATGTATCCCAGGCTGTTGTGTGAGGCAAAGGAGGAGATTGCAGGGGCTCTGACACAAATTTTCAGAACCTCTCTGGCCACAGGGGATGTACCAGAGGACTGGAGAACAGCTAACGTAGTACCATTATTCAAGAAGGGTAGCAGGGATAAACCAGGGAATTACAGGCCAGTGAGCCTAACATCTGTGGTAGGGAAATTATTGGAAAAAATTCTGAGGGACAAAATTAGTCTCCACTTGGAGAGGCAAGGATTAATCGGGGATAGTCAGCATGACTTTGTCAAGGGTAAATCATGTCTGACCAATCTGATTGAATTTTTCGAGGGGGTGACTAGGTGTGTGGATGAGGGAAATGCTGTGGATGTGGTTTACATGGATTTCAGTAAAGCTTTTGACAAAGTCCCGCATAGGAGACTGGTCAAGAAGGTAAGAGCCCATGGGATCCAGGGTGCCTTGGCGCGTTGGATCCTAAACTGGCTGAGTGGCAGGAGGCAGAGGGTGATGGTCGAAGGTTGCTTTTGTGACTGGAAGCCTGTGTCCAGTGGGGTACCTCAGGGATCGGTGCTGGGACCCTTGCTGTTTGTGATCTACACAAATGATTTGGATGAGAATGTAAAAGGTATGATCAGTAAGTTTGCAGATGACACAAAAATTGGTGGGGTGGTAACTTGCGAGGAGGAAAGCCTCAGGCTACAGGACGATATAAACGGGTTGGTCAGATGGGCGGAAAAGTGGCAAATGGAATTTAACCCTGAAAAGTGCGAGGTGATGCATTTTGGACGGACAAATAAGGCAAGGGAATACACAATGAGTGGTAGGACCCTAGGAAGTACAGAGGGTCAGAGGGACCTTAGTGTACATGTACATAGATCCCTGAAGGCAGCGGAACAGGTAGATAAGGTGGTTAAAAAGGCATATGGGATACTTGCCTTCATTAGCCGAGGCATAGAATATAAGAGCAGGGAGGTTATGATGGAGCTGTACAAAACGCTGGTGAGGCCACAGCTGGAGTACTGTGTGCAGTTCTGGTCGCCTCACTATAGGAAGGATGTGATTGCTTTGGAGAGGGTGCAGAGAAGATTCACCAGGATGTTACCTGGGATGGAGCGCCTCAGCTATGAAGAAAGACTAAACAGGCTGGGGTTGTTTTCCTTGGAGCAAAGAAGGCTGAGGGGGGACCTGATTGAGGTGTACAAAATGATGAGGGGCATAGATAGGGTAGATAAAGAGGAACTTTTCCCCTTAGTAGGGGGGTCAATAACAAGGGGGCATAGATTCAAGGTAAGGGGCAGGAGGTTTGGAGGGGATTTGAGGAGGAACTTTTTCACCCAGAGGGTGGTTGGAATCTGGAACTCACTGCCTGAAAGGGTGGTAGAGGCAGGAACCCTCACAACATTCAAGAAGCATTTGGATGAGCACTTGAAATGCCATTGCATACAAGGCTATGGACCAAATGCTGGAAAATGGGATTAGACTGGACAGGGATTGATGGTCGGCACAGACACGATGGGCCGAAGGGCCTCTTTCTGTGCTGTATAACTCTATGACTCTATGACTATGACTGAATGAAATGGCAAAAATACATTTAACAAACAATTAAAATGCCCACACACTATAATAATATAAAAAACAGGAACAAATATACAACACAAATAAAGAAAGAAAGACTTGGATTTCTACAGCGCCTTTCATGACCTCAGGACCTCCCAAAGCGCTTTACAGACAATAAATTACTTTTGAAGTGTAGTCACTGTTGTAATGTAGGAAACGCAGCAGACAATTTGCGTACAGCAAGCTCCCACAAACAGCAATGTGATAAATGAGTATTTAATCTGTTTTAGTGATTTTGGGTGAGAGATAAATATTGGTCCCAAGACAATAATCGTTTACGTCCACCTGAGAGGGCAGACAGGGCCTCGGTTTAACATCTCATCCCAAAGACAGCACCTCCCTCAGTAGTGCACTGGCGTGTCTGTCTAGATCTTGTGTTCAATCTCTAACCTGGTGGTAGTTTGACTTCAAATTGATCCAGGCTAATTGTTCCCTGTGGTGAACGGTTCAAAATCCAGGGGAAACAAGTTAGGAATGAGGAAATTAGGAGAAAGCAGGAAAATCAGGTGGAACTAATTCATCTAAATCGGCTTGTGGAATAAGTTACTAAGGAAGGACGTTGAAGCGGGTGGTGTAACTGGATTCAAAAGATGTACTTTGTGATTATATTAACTCTGGCCGCGATTTCTCCAACCTCGGCGGGTCCGTGGCGGGTGACGTCAGTGACGGGTCCTGATCCCGCTGCTGGCTCCAGCCCGCTGTCCAAAATGATTTCCCCCTGATTGGGCTTGTTAAGCCCGCCCAGCGCGTTTGCCAGCCAATTGAAGGAAGCGGGTCTGGCGATGTCATCCGGTTTCCTTAAAGGGACCGTGCGCAAATTGATTTTGACATTTGTGCTGTCGGTGTTCTACGGCATTGAGGTTCTGCAAACACCGACAAGCACTGCACAAAGGTGGACACTTGCACCCAGGCTCTCCAATGACTCCCTCTATATATGGAGGGAGTCACAGCACGCAGGGAGGTCCTCTTAGAAACATAGAAACATAGAAGGTAGGATCAGGAGTAGGCCATTCGGCCCCTCGAGCCTGCTCCGCCATTCAATGAGATCATGGCTGATCATCCAAGGGGAACCCTATCGTGGTTCCGGGAGGGAGGGGCAGGGGTGAGGGCAGAAGTGCGGGAGATAGAACGGACACAGTCGAGGGCCGTGTCAACCACGGTAGAGGGGAATCCTCGGTTGAGGAAAAAGGAAGACATGTCGGAAGCACTGGTGTGGAAGGTGGCATCGTCGGAGCAGATGCGGCGGAGATGGAGAAACTGGGAGAATGGAATAGAGTCCTTACAGGAGGCGGGGTGGGAGGAAGTGTAGTCCAGGTAGCTGTGGGAGTCAGTGGGCTTGTAGTGAATGTTGGTCAATAACCTATCCCCAGAGATGGAGACGGAGAAGTCGAGGAAGGGAAGGGAAGAGTCAGAGATGGACCATGTGAAGGCGAGGGAAGGGTGGAAATTGGAGGCAAAGTGAATGAAATTGTCTAGTTCAGGGCGAGAGCAGGAAATGGCACTGATACAGTCATCAATGTACCAGAAAAAGAGGTGAGGGAGGGGACCCGAGTAGGACTGTAACAAAAAGTGTTCCACATATCCCACGAAAAGGCAGGCATAGCTAGGACCCATGCGGGTACCCATAGCAACACCTTTGATTTGGAGGAAATGAGTGGAGTCAAAGGAGAAGTTGTTCAATGTGAGAACAAGTTCAGCCAGGCGGAGGAGGGTGGTGGTGGATGGGGACTGTTCCCTGTTCCTGCCTTCTCCCCATATCCCTTGATCCCTTTGGCCTTAAGAAATATATCTAACTCCTTCTTGAATATATTTAATGAATTGGCCTCTACTGCCTTCTGTGGCAGAGAATTCCACAGGTTCACCATTCTCTGGGTGAAGAAATTCCTCCTCATCTCTGTCCTAAATGGCTTACCCCTTATCTTTAGACTGTGACCCCTGGTTCTGGACTCCCCGACCATCGGGAACATCCTTCCAGCATCTAGTCTGTCCAGTCTTGTCAGAATTTTATACATTTCGATGAGATCCCCTCTCATTCTTCTAAACTCCAGCAAGTACAAGCCCAATTGACCCAATCTCTCCTCATACATCATTCCTACCATCCCAGGTAGCAGTCTGGTGAATCTTCGCTGCACTCCCTCCATGGCAAGAACATCCTTCCTCAGATAAGGCGACCAAAACTGCACACAATACTCAAGGTGTGGTCTCACCAAGGCCCTGTACAACTGCAGCAAGACATCCTTGTTCCTGTACTCGAACCCTCTCGCTACGAAGGCCAACATACCATTTGCCTTCTTAACCGCCTGCTGCACCTGCATGCTTACTTTCAGCGACTGGTGCACAAGGACACCCAGGTCTCGTTGCACTTCTCCTTCTCCCAATCTATTGCCATTTAGATAATAATCTGCCTTCCTGTTTTTGACACCAAAGTCTTCCCTTCCCTTCCAATGGGCAGAAGAGACCTCCCCAGGACACCAACGCAGCCTGGTTGCACATTGCACAGGAGGATACAAGCAGGTGTAGGGGGGCATCTTTTCGGGGTTTACGGTAATTTACCTTCCTTTACCTGGTTTACGGTAATTTACCTGGTCAGGCAGCCTTTTGCTACTACACTCTGACCAATCCCAAACAGCGGTTTTGAATCGCTAAATCCACCCTTCCAGTTCTGACTGGAGGACTTATAATTAATGATATATTAAAACAGACAAGTGGTCTGGATGTGAAAAAATCAACTTTTATTAAACTAAAGAAAACTACACCACACGATTTTAGTAATCACTGTACAACTGCTTAAATGGAGGAAGACAGATGGCAAAATGAGGGATAAATGGCTACAATGTTAATTAAACAATTTTAGCAATTTCCCTTAAATTACCCCCCCCCCTTTAACACCTTACTAGACTGCCTTGCTGAGGAGTCAGAAACCTGCTCACCTGTGGTCCAAGGAAAATAAGAGAGAGAGATAGCTTCTCAGGAGCTATCTTTATATCCTGCCAGCTCCTGCTGTTTGGCGCTGAAAGGGTCTGTGTGCAAATTCGCGCTGAAAAGTTCGAATACACAAGAGAAAGGCCATGATTGGCTGACTCAAACGGGCTTGGAGTGGTTTGAATGTGTCTTCGTTCTGGGGCCAAAATGTTCCCGCCCACATCCGGAGTTTCTGGGCTAACAAAAGGGAGTAATGGGTGATTCAAAAACCCATTCATTCTAAACTGTTCCCTATCAAAGTCCTTTCCGTAGTTTCGGTGTAACTCATTGTGTGTAAGGGGCTTTGAATGGGTTGGATTACTAGGTAAACAGAAGCCCTTTGTCCTGCGGTCATTGAAACCGCAGCTTGAGTGGATAATTCTTTATGTCAACAAGACAGCAGTCTCAGTAAATAAACATCGATTGTCAGCAGGGGAGGGAAACTCCCGTTTTTGATTGACAGAATCTGGCTGCCACTGCTTGACCCTCCCACTTTTCACAGACATCCACGAGCTGCGAGCTGCTTTTCCAAGCCCCATTGTCCCGGCCATGCTTTCCTGACGGCCATTTTAAAACCCGTTTGAAATTACCAAACTCCAGGGACAATTTTATTAATAAAATGTACTGGCTTAAAGTGTGCGAATTTTTCCACGAAGTTCCTCGATTCCGGTGTCGTCCATGCGCCGCAACACAGCCTTTTGCGGTTCTGGGCACATTTTAAAACATTGTCCAACCCAGTGGCAATTTAAAGTCACGTCCACGATACCTCCAGTATCTTCGGGGCTGAGGGGATTTTTTGCGAACCCCTACACAAGGATTTCTTCAGGAGGACCAGGCTGCAGTGGTGCTGTCAAAAAAATATTTCCCACCCGACCCGCCACCGAACACGCCCGCAGACCCCCTGAAAAATTCCCGCCTCTCTTCCTCTCTCCACAGATGCTGCCTGACCTGCTTGAGTGTTTGCAGCATTTTCTGTTTTTATTTCAGATTTTGCAGCATCTCCAGTTTTTGTTTAAGAGACAGACGCATTTCTAGAAAGAGAGAAGGGACTGAGGGATGTGGTGACTGCGCGGGGTTGAGATACACCAATAAAGAACAGGCTCGTTGGGGTTTGTGACATATTCCTGTTCCTATATCTGTTCCAAATTGGTCAGCCAGAATGAAGAGTTATACAAGGCTGTTGTATTACCACGGCAACGGGACTATGGGATTTAACTGAGTAATGGGTCAGAAGATCTGGATGAAGATATCACTTGAGTGTATATCACTGGCGCTCACTTAGCAAAGTGCCATCTGAGGCAATTAGGAAAGCAAATGGTATGTTAGCCTTTATTACAAAGGGATTGGAGTACAAGAGTAAAGAAGTCTTACTGCAATTATATAGGGCCCTGGTGAGATCACACCCGGAGTATTGTGTACAGTTTTGGTCTCCTTACCTAAGGAAGGATCTACTTGCCATAGAGGGAGTGCAACGAAGGTTCACCAGACTGGTTCCTGGGATGGGGGGGATTGTCCTATGAGGAGAGATTGAGTAGACTAGACTTATATTCTCTAGAGTTTAGAAGAACGAGAGGTGATCTCATTGAAACATACACAATTCTTACAGGGCTCGACAGGGTAGATGCAGGGAGAACGTTTCCCCTGGTTGGGGAGTCCAGAACTAGGGGTCACAGTCTCAGAATAAAGGGTCGGCCATTTAGGACTGAGATGAGGAGGTGTTTCTTCACTCAGAGGGTGGTGAATATTTGGAATTCTCTGCCCCAGAGAGCTGCAGAGGCTCAGTCGTTGACTGTATACAAGACAGAGATCAATAGATTTTTAGATACTAAGGGAATCGAAGGATACGGGGATAGTATGGGAAGGTGGAGTTGAGGTAGAAGATCAGCCATGATCTTACTGAATGGTGGAGCAGGCTTGAAGGGCCAAATGACCTACTCCTGCTCCTATTTCTTATGTTCTTAAGTGAGTTTATGGGACTGAAACAATCCGTAAGTAACAGGTTGACGGTGTAAGACTGTTTGGGAACACAGAACACACTTCACTTCAAAATTACTTCATTGGCTGTAAAGTGCTTTGAGATGTCCGTTGGTCGTGAAAGGCGCTATAGAAATGCAAGATTTTCTTTCTTTTAAAAATGGGTGTGTAAATGTTGTGTGAGGGTCATTATAAGGCGTGTAAGTATCCCAAAAGTTTTTTGGTGGGATTCTGGTACCTTGTCTGGGTCAGGTTCAGTCTGTGCTGTGCTCATGTAGTGTCCTCGGGTGGAGGGTGAGGGTGAGGGTGCTGAATTGAACGTGGCAATTGAAGTGCAGGATAGTATTCAATGTCTCGATTTGGGTGCAGGGTTATGAATTATCCTGTTTGGGGTTAATATTTACCCCCGTTTGGTGCCTGGGTTTATTATTTGCCCTCTGAGATTATTACTTGCCTCCTGTTTTGTGGTGTTGTGTTATTTTCCATCTTGTTAGGGATTATTTGCCCTGTTTGGAATGTAAAGTTAATGCCCCTGTTTGGGGTTAGTATTTTCCTCTGCTTGGGGTTAATGTTTTTCCTGTTTAGGGTGTGGATTTATTATTTGCCCCTGTTTGAGGATGTTATTTGCCCCTGTTTTGGGGGTTGTGTTAATTTGCCCCTATTTGGGGGGTCCAGTGTTAATATGCCCCTATTTGGGTGGTCCAGTGTTAATTTGCCCCTATTTGGGGGTCCGGTGTTAATTTGCTGTGTTTTGGGGGGTCCGGTGTTAATTTGCCCCTGTTTTGGGGCATTTTGCCCCTGTTTTGGGGGTCTGGTGTGAATTTGCCCTTGTTTTGGGGTATTTTGCCCTTGTTTTGGGGGGTCCGGTGTTAATTTGCCCCTGTCTTGGGGCATTTTGCCCCTGTTTTGGGGGTCCGGTGTGAATTTGCCCTTGTTTTGGGGCATTTTGCCCCTGTTTTGGGGGTCCAGTGTGAATTTGCCCCTGTTTTAGGGTATTTTGCCCCTGTTTTGGTGGTCCAGTGAGAATTTGCCCCTGTTTTGGGGTATTTTGCCCCTGTTTTGGGAGGTCCAGTGTTATTTTGCTGTGTTTTGGGGTATTTTGCCCCTGTTTTGGGGGTCCTGTGTTAATTTGCCATGTTTTGGGGTATTTTGCCCTTGTTTTGGGGGTCCAGTGTGTATTTGCCCCTGTTTTGAGGTATTTTGCCCCTGTTTTGGGGGTCCAGTGTTAATTTGCCTTGTTTTGGGGGTCCAGTGTTAATCTGCCCCTGTTTTGGGAGGTCCAGTGTGAATTTGCCCTGTTTTGGGGTATTTTGCCCCTGTTTTGGGGGTCCAGTGTTATTTTGCTGTGTTTTGGGGTATTTTGCCCCTGTTTTGTGAGGTCCAGTGTTAATTTGCCCTGTTTTGAGGTATTTTGCTCCTGTTTTGGGTGTCCAGTGTGAAATTGCCCCTGTTTTGGGGTATTTTGCCCCTGTTTTGGGGGTCCGATGTTAATTTGCCCTGTTTTGAGGTATTTTGCCCCTGTTTTGGGGGGTCCAGTGTTAATTCGCCCCTGTTTTGGGATATTTTGCCCCTGTTTTGGGGGTCTGTTATTAATTTGCCCTGTTTTGAGGTACTTTGCCCCTGTTTTGGGGGTCCAGTGTGAATTTGCCCCTGTTTTGGGGGTCCAGTGTTATTTTGCTGTGTTTTGGGGTATTTTGCCCCTGTTTTGGGGGTCTGGTGTTAATTTGCTGTGTTTTGGGGTATTTTGCCCCGGTTTTGGGAGGCCCGGTGTTATTTTGCTGTGTTTTGGGGTATTTGGCCCCTGTTTTGGAGGTCCAGTGTTAATTTGCCGTGTTTTGGGGTATTTTGCCCCTGTTTTTTGGGGGTCCGGTGTTAATTTGCCCTTGTTTTGGGGTATTTTGCCCTGTTTTGGGGGTCCAGTGTTAATTTGCCCCTGTTTTGGGGTATTTTGCCCTGTTTTGGGGGTCCAGTGTTAATTTGCTGTGTTTTGGGGTATTTTGCCCCTGTTTTGGGGGTCCGGTGTTAATTTGCCCTGTTTTGGGGTATTTTGCCCCTGTTTTGGGGGTCCAGTTGAATTTGCCCCTGTTTTGGGGTATTTTGCCCCTGTTTTGGGGGTCCGGTGTGAATTTGCCCCTGTTTTGGGGTATTTTGCCCCTGTTTTGGGGGTCCGGTGTGAATTTGCCCCTGTTTTGGGGTATTTTGCCACTGTTTTGGGGGTCCAGTTGAATTTGCCCCTGTTTTGGGGTATTTTGCCCCTGTTTTGGGGTATTTTGCCCCTGTTTTTTGGGGGTCCGGTGTGAATTTGCCCCTGTTTTGGGGTATTTTGCCCCTGTTTTTTGGGGGTCCGGTGTTAATTTGCCCTTGTTTTGGGGTATTTTGCCCTGTTTTGGGGGTCCAGTGTTAATTTGCCCCTGTTTTGGGGTATTTTGCCCTGTTTTGGGGGTCCAGTGTTAATTTACTGTGTTTTGGGGTATTTTGCCCCTGTTTTGGGGGTCCGGTGTTAATTTGCCCTGTTTTGGGGTATTTTGCCCCTGTTTTGGGGGTCCAGTTGAATTTGCCCCTGTTTTGGGGTATTTTGCCCCTGGTTTGGGGGTATTTTGCCCCTGTTTTGTGGGTCCGGTGTGAATTTGCCCCTGTTTTGGGGTATTTAGCCCCTGTTTTAGGGGGTCCAGTGTGATTCTGCCCCTGTTTTGGGGTATTTTGCTGTGTTTTGGGGTATTTTGCCCTGTTTTGGGGGTGTCCAGTGTTATTTTGCTGTGTTTTGGGGTATTTTGCCCTGTTTTGGGGGGCCCAGTGTTATTTTGCTGTGTTTTGGGGTATTTTGCCCTGTTTTGGGGGGTCCAGTGTTATTTTGCTGTGTTTTGGGGTATTTTGCCCTGTTTTGGGGGGTCCAGTGTTATTTTGCTGTGTTTTGGGGTATTTTGCCCTGTTTTGGGGGGTCCAGTGTTATTTTGCCCTGTTTTGGGGGTCCAGTGTGAACTTGCCCCTGTTTTGGGGGTCCAGTGCTATTTTCCCCTGTTTTGGGGGTCCAGTGTTATTTTGCCCCTGTTTTGGGGTATTTTGTCCCTGTTTTGGGGGTCCAGTGCTAATTTGCCCCTGTTTTGGGGTATTTTGCCCCTGTTTTGGGGGATCCAGTGTGATTTTGCCCCTGTTTTGGGGGTCCAGTGTTATTTTGCCCCCCTGTGTCGGGGCGGCCACACTGCCCACGCCCGGAGCCCCGCCCGGCCGGCGGGCCGCTCCCCCTGAAGGCGGATCGCGGTGAGCGCAGCTTCCGCCTTCCGCCAGCCTGCGAGCCCGGGCTGCGAGTGAGTGAGAGCGGAGCGAGGGGGAGACAGAGAGAGAGCGGCGGCCCCGGCCCCAGTATGTCGGAAGCCGAATGCAAGGAGTGGATCCTGGACACCATCGACTCGCTGCGGTCGCGGAAGGCGCGGCCGGACCTGGAGCGAATCTGCAAGATGGTGCAGCGCCGGCACGGACTGGCCCCCTGCCGCACCCGGCGCCAGCTGGAGCGGCTACTGCGCTCCCGCACCGTGCTGCGGGTCAGCTACAAGGGCTCGCAGTCCTACCGCAACGCCGCCAAGTGGCAGCCGCCCCGGGAGCCGGGCCAGGGCCCGGGCAGCAGCAGCAAGCCCGGCCAGGGAGACTCAGCCCTGGACCAGCAGCAGCAGCACAGCGTGCTGACCCGTGCCAGGCTCAGGGGGGTCCTGCAGCAACAGGTGGCCCGGGGCAGGAGCAGGAGAGGCCAGGGCGAGACGGTGGAGAGGAGGAGGCTCCCTGGCCCTGGCACCGAGCGCAAGGCGAGTGTCTGAGCGTGCCCGCTAGTTGGTGTTGGAGCGAGCCAGCTAGTCAGTGTCGGAGCGTGCCCGCTAGTTGGTGTCGGAGCGTGCCCGCTAGTTAGTGTCGGAGCGTGCCCGCTAGTTGGTGTCAGAGCGTGCCCGCTAGTTGGTGTCGAAGCGAGCCCGCTAGTTGGTGTTGGAGCGTGCCCGCTAGTTGGTGTCGGAGCGTGCCCGCTAGTCGGTGTCGGAGCGTGCCCGCTAGTTGGTGTCGGACTCTGCCCGCTAGTTAGTGTCGGAGTGTGCCCGCTAGTTGGTGTCAGAGCGTGCCCGCTAGTTGGTGTCGAAGCGAGCCCGCTAGTTGGTGTCGGAGCGTGCCCACTAGTTGGTGTCGGAGCGTGCCCGCTAGTCGGTGTCGGAGCGTGCCCGCTAGTTGGTGTCGGACTCTGCCCGCTAGTTAGTGTCGGAGTGTGCCCGCTAGTTGGTGTCGGAGCTTGCCTGCTAGTTGGTGTCGGAGCGTGCCCGCTAGTTGGTGTCGGAGCGTGCCCGCTAGTCGGTGTCAGAGCGTGCTCGCTAGTTGGAGTCGGAGCGAGCCCGCTACTTGGAGTCGGAGCGTGCCCGCTAGTTGGTGTCGGAGCATGCCCGCTAGTCGGTGTCGGAGCGTGCCCGATAGTTTGTGTCGGAGTGCGCCCGCTAGTTGGTGTTGGAGCGTGCCCGCTAGTTGGTGTCGGAGCGTGCCCGCTAGTCGGTGTCGGAGCGTGCCCGCTAGTTGGTGTCGGACTCTGCCCGCTAGTTAGTGTCGGAGTGTGCCCGCTAGTTGGTGTCAGAGCGTGCCCGCTAGTTGGTGTCGAAGCGAGCCCGCTAGTTGGTGTCGGAGCGAGCTCGCTAGTCGGTGTCGGAGCGTGCCTGCTAGTCGGTGTCGGAGCGTGACCGCTAGATGGCGTCGGAACGTGCCCGCTAGTTGGTGTCGGAGCGTGCCCGCTAGTTGGTGTCGGAGCGTGCCCGTGAGTTAGTGTCAGAGCGATCCCGCTAGTTGGTGTTGAAGCGTGCCCGCTAGTTAGTGTCGGAGCGTGCCCTCTAGTCGGTGTCGGAGCGTGCCCTCTAGTCGGTGTCGGAGCGTGCCCGCGAGTCGGTGTCGGAGCGTGCCTGCTAGTTGGTGTCGGAGCGTGCCTGCTAGTTGGTGTCGGAGCGTGCCCGCTAGTTGGTGTCGGAGCGTGCCCGCTAGTTGGTGTCGGAGCGTGCCCGCTAGTTGGTGTCGGAGCGTGCCCGCTAGTTGGTGTCGGAGCGTGCCCGCTAGTTGGTGTCGGAGCGTGCCCGCTAGATGGCGTCGGAGCGTGCCCGCTAGTTGTTGTCGGAGCGTGCCCGCTAGTTGGTGTTGGAGCGTGCCCGCTAGATGGTATCGGAGCGTGCCCGCTAGAGAGTGTCGGAGCGTGCCCGCTAGTCTGTGTCGGAACGTGCCCGCTAGTCTGTCGGAACGTGCCCGCTAGTCTGTGTCGGAGCGTGCCCGCTAGTCTGTGTCGCAGCGTGCCCGCTAGTCTGTGTCGGAGCGTGCCCGCTAGTCGGTGTCATAGCGTGCCAGCTAGATGGTGTCGGAGCGTGCCCGCTAATCGGTGTCGGATTGTGCCCGCTAGTCGGTGTCGGAGCGTGCCCGCTAGTCTGTGTCGGAGCGTGCCTGCTAGTCGGTGTTGGAGCGTGCCCGCTATTCGGTGTCGGAGCGTGCCCGCATGTCGGTGTCGGAGCGTGCCCGCTAGTCGGTGTCGGAGCGTGCCCGCTGGTAGGTGTCGGAGCGTGCCCGCTAGTTGGTGTCGGAGCATGCCCGCTAGTTGGTGTCGGAGCGAGCTCGCTAGTCAGTGTTGGAGCGTGCCCGCTAGTCAGTGTCGGAGCGTGCCCGCTAGTTGTGTCGGAGCGTGCCCGCTAGTGTCGGAGCGTGTCCGCTAGTTACTGTCGGAGCGTGCCCGCTAGTCGGTGTCGGAGCGTGCCCGCTAGTTAGTGTCGGAGTGTGTCCGCTAGTCGGTGTCGGAGCGTGCCCGCTAGTTGGTGTCGGAGCGTGCCCCCTCGTCGGTGTCGTAGCGTGCCCGCTACTTGGAGTCGGAGCGTGCCCGCTACTTGGTGTTGGAGCGTGCCCGCTAGTTGGTGTCGGAGCGTGCCCACTAGTTGGTGTCGGAGCGTGCCCGCTAGTTGGAGTCGGAGCGTGCCCGCTACTTGGTGTTGGAGCGTGCCCGCTAGTTGGTGTCGGAGCGTGCCCACTAGTTGGTGTCGGAGCGTGCCCGCTAGTTGGTGTCGGAGCGTGCCCGCTAGTCGGTGTCGGAGCGTGCCCTCTAGTCGGTGTCGGAGCGTGCCCGCTGGTCAGTGTCGGAGCGTGACCCCGCTGGTCGGTTTTGGAGCGTGCCCGCTGGTAGATGTCGGAGCGTGCCCGCTGGTCGGTGTCGGAGCGTGCCCGCCGTTCGGTGTGGGAGCGTTCCCGCGAGTCGGTGTGGGAGCGTGCCCGCCAGTCGGTGTGGGAGCGTCCCCGCCAGTTGGTGTGGCAGCGTGCCCGCCAGTCGGTGTGGGAGCGTGCCCGCCAGTCGGTGTCGGAGCGTGCCCGCCAGTCGGTGTCGGAGCGTGCCCGCCAGTCGGTGTCGGAGCGTGCCCGCCAGTCGGTGTCGGAGCATGCCCGCCAGTTGGCGTTGGAGCGAGCCCGCCAGTCGGCGTCGGAGCGAGCCCGCTAGTCGGAGTTGGAGCGAGCCCGCTAGTTGGAGTCGGAGCGTGTCCGCTAGTCGGTGTCGGAGCGTGCCCACTAGTCGGTGTTGTAGCGTGCCCGCTAGTCGGTGTCGGAGCGAGCCAGCTAGTTGGAGTCAGAGCGTGTCCGCTAGTCGGTGTCGGAGCGCGCCATCTAGTCGGTGTCGGAGCGTGCCCGCGAGTCGGTGTCGGAGCGTGCCCGCGAGTCGGTGTCGGAGCGTGCCCGCTAGTCGGTGTCGGAGCGTGCCCGCTAGTTGGTGTCGGAGTGTGCCCGCTAGATAGTGTCGGAGCGTGCCCGCTAGTCTGTGTCGGAACGTGCCCGCTAGTCTGTGTCGGAACGTGCCCGCTAGTCTGTGTCGGAGCGTGCCCGCTAGTCTGTGTCGGAGCGTGCCCGCTAGAGAGTGTCGGAGCGTGCCCGCTAGTCTGTGTCGGAACGTGCCCGCTAGTCTGTCGGAACGTGCCCGCTAGTCTGTGTCGGAGCGTGCCCGCTAGTCTGTGTCGCAGCGTGCCCGCTAGTCTGTGTCGGAGCGTGCCCGCTCGTCGGTGTCATAGCGTGCCAGCTAGATGGTGTCGGAGCATGCCCGCTAATCGGTGTCGGATTGTGCCCGCTAGTCGGTGTCGGAGCGTGCCCGCTAGTCTGTGTCGGAGCGTGCCCGCTAGTCGGTGTTGGAGCGTGCCCGCTATTCGGTGTCGGAGCGTGCCCGCTAGTCGGTGTCGGAGCGTGCCCGCTAGTCGGTGTCGGAGCGTGCCCGCTAGTTGGTGTCGGAGCATGCCCGCTAGTTGGTGTCGGAGCGAGCTCGCTAGTCAGTGTTGGAGCGTGCCCGCTAGTCAGTGTCGGAGCGTGCCCGCTAGTTGTGTCGGAGCGTGCCCGCTAGTGTCGGAGCGTGTCCGCTAGTTACTGTCGGAGCGTGCCCGCTAGTCGGTGTCGGAGCGTGCCCGCTAGTTAGTGTCGGAGCGTGTCCGCTAGTCGGTGTCGGAGCGTGCCCGCTAGTTGGTGTCGGAGCGTGCCCCCTAGTCGGTGTCGTAGCGTGCCTGCTACTTGGAGTCGGAGCGTGCCCGCTACTTGGTGTTGGAGCGTGCCCGCTAGTTGGTGTCGGAGCGTGCCCACTAGTTGGTGTCGGAGCGTGCCCGCTAGTTGGAGTCGGAGCGTGCCCGCTACTTGGTGTTGGAGCGTGCCCGCTAGTTGGTGTCGGAGCGTGCCCACTAGTTGGTGTCGGAGCGTGCCCGCTAGTTGGTGTCGGAGCGTGCCCGCTAGTCGGTGTCGGAGCGTGCCCTCTAGTCGGTGTCGGAGCGTGCCCGCTGGTCAGTGTCGGAGCGTGACCCCGCTGGTCGGTTTTGGAGCGTGCCCGCTGGTCGGTGTCGGAGCGTGCCCGCTGGTCGGTGTCGGAGCGTGCCCGCCGGTCGGTGTCGGAGTGTGCCCGCCGTTCGGTGTGGGAGCGTTCCCGCGAGTCGGTGTGGGAGCGTGCCCGCCAGTCGGTGTGGGAGCGTCCCCGCTCGTCGGTGTCATAGCGTGCCAGCTAGATGGTGTCGGAGCATGCCCGCTAATCGGTGTCGGATTGTGCCCGCTAGTCGGTGTCGGAGCGTGCCCGCTAGTCTGTGTCGGAGCGTGCCCGCTAGTCGGTGTTGGAGCGTGCCCGCTATTCGGTGTCGGAGCGTGCCCGCTAGTCGGTGTCGGAGCGTGCCCGCTAGTCGGTGTCGGAGCGTGCCCGCTAGTTGGTGTCGGAGCATGCCCGCTAGTTGGTGTCGGAGCGAGCTCGCTAGTCAGTGTTGGAGCGTGCCCGCTAGTCAGTGTCGGAGCGTGCCCGCTAGTTGTGTCGGAGCGTGCCCGCTAGTGTCGGAGCGTGTCCGCTAGTTACTGTCGGAGCGTGCCCGCTAGTCGGTGTCGGAGCGTGCCCGCTAGTTAGTGTCGGAGCGTGTCCGCTAGTCGGTGTCGGAGCGTGCCCGCTAGTTGGTGTCGGAGCGTGCCCCCTAGTCGGTGTCGTAGCGTGCCTGCTACTTGGAGTCGGAGCGTGCCCGCTACTTGGTGTTGGAGCGTGCCCGCTAGTTGGTGTCGGAGCGTGCCCACTAGTTGGTGTCGGAGCGTGCCCGCTAGTTGGAGTCGGAGCGTGCCCGCTACTTGGTGTTGGAGCGTGCCCGCTAGTTGGTGTCGGAGCGTGCCCACTAGTTGGTGTCGGAGCGTGCCCGCTAGTTGGTGTCGGAGCGTGCCCGCTAGTCGGTGTCGGAGCGTGCCCTCTAGTCGGTGTCGGAGCGTGCCCGCTGGTCAGTGTCGGAGCGTGACCCCGCTGGTCGGTTTTGGAGCGTGCCCGCTGGTCGGTGTCGGAGCGTGCCCGCTGGTCGGTGTCGGAGCGTGCCCGCCGGTCGGTGTCGGAGTGTGCCCGCCGTTCGGTGTGGGAGCGTTCCCGCGAGTCGGTGTGGGAGCGTGCCCGCCAGTCGGTGTGGGAGCGTCCCCGCCAGTCGGTGTGGCAGCGTGCCCGCCAGTCGGTGTGGGAGCGTGCCCGCCAGTCGGTGTCGGAGCGTGCCCGCCAGTCGGTGTCGGAGCGTGCCCGCCAGTCCGTGTCGGAGCGTGCCCGCCAGTCGGTGTCGGAGCGTGCCCGCCAGTCGGTGTCGGAGCGTGCCCGCCAGTCGGTGTCGGATCGTGCCTGCCAGTCGGTGTCGGAGCGTGCCCGCTAGTCGGTGTCAGAGCGAGCCCGCTAGTCGGAGTCGGAGCGTGTCCGCTAGTTGGTGTTGGAGAGTGCCCGCTAGTCGGTTTCGGAGCGTGTCCGCTAGTCAGTGTCGGACTCTGCCCGCTAGTTGGTGTCGGAGCTTGCCTGCTAGTTGGTGTCGAAGCGTGCCCGCTAGTTATTGTCGGAGCGTGCCCTCTAGTCGGTGTCGGAGCGTGCCCTCTAGTCGGTGTCGGGGCGTGCCCGCGAGTCGGTGTCGGAGCGTGCCTGCTAGTTGGTGTCGGAGCGTGCCCGCTAGTTGGTGTCGGAGCGTGCCCGCTAGTTGGTGTCCGCTAGTTGGTGTCGGAGCGTGCCCGCTAGTTGGTGTCGGAGCGTGTCCGCTAGATGGCGTCGGAGCGTGCCCGCTAGTTGTTGTCGGAGCGTGCCCGCTAGTTGGTGTTGGAGCGTGCCCGCTAGATGGTATCGGAGCGTGCCCGCTAGTTAGTGTCGGAGCGTGCCCGCTAGTCAGTGTCGGAGCGTGCCCGCTAGTCGGTGTCGGAGCGTGCCCGCTAGTTAGTGTCGGAGCGTGTCCGCTAGTTGGTGTCGGAGCGTGCCCGCTAGTTGGTGTCGGAGCGTGCCCGCTAGTTGGTGTTGGAGCGTGCCCACTAGTTGGTGTCGGAGCGTGCCCGCTAGTTGGTGTGGGAGCGTGCCTGCTAGTTGGTGACGGAGCGTGCCCGCTAGTCGGTGTCGGAGTGTGCCCGCTAGTCGGTGTCGGAGAGTGACCGCTAGTTGGTGTCGGAGTGTGCCCACTAGTTGGTGTCAGAGTGTCCCCGCTGGTCGGTTTCGGAGTGTGCCCGCTAGTTGTTGGAGCGTGCCCGCTAGTTAGTGTCAGAGCGTGCCCGCTGGTCGGTGTCGGAGACTGCCCGCGAGTCAGTGTCGGAGCGTGCCCGCTAATTAGTGTCGGAGCATGTCCGCTAGCTGGTGTCGGATGCGTGCCCGCTAGTTGGTGTCGGAGCGTGCCCGCTAGTTGGTGTCGGAGCGTGCCCGCTAGTTGTTGTCGGAGCGTGCCCCCAGTTGGTGTCGGAGCGTGCCCGCTAGATGGTGTCGGAGAGTGCCCGCTAGTTAGTGTCGGAGCATGCCCGCCAGTTAGTGTCAGAGCGATCCTGCTAGTTGGTGACAGAGCGTGCCCGCTAGTTGGTCTCGGAGCGTGCCCGCTAGGTGGCATCGGCGCATGCCCGCTAGTTAGTGTCGGAGCGTGCCCGCTAGTCATTGTCGAAGCGTGTCCGCTAGTTGTGTCGGAGCGTGCCCTCTAGTGTCGGAGCGTGCCCGCTAGTTGGTGTCGGAGCGTGCCTGCTATTTGGTGTCGGAGCGTGCCCGCTAGATAGTGTTGGAACGTGCCCGCTAGTCGGTGTTGGAACGTGCGCGCTAGTCTGTGTCGGAGCGTGCCCGCTAGTCTGTGTCGGAGCGTGCCCGCTAGTCGGTGTCGTAGCGTGCCAGCTAGATGCTGTTGGAGCGTGCCCGCTAGTCTGTGTCGGAGCGTGCCCGCTAGTCGGTATCGAGCGTGCCCGCTATTCGGTGTCGGAGCGTGCCCGCTAGTCGGTGTCGGAGCGAGCCCGCTAGTTGGTGTCGGAGCGTGCCCGTGAGTTAGTGTCAGAGCGATCCCGCTAGATGCTGTTGGAGCGTGCCCGCTAGTCTGTGTCGGAGCGTGCCCGCTAGTCGGTGTCGAGCGTGCCCGCTATTCGGTGTCAGAGCGTGCCCGCTAGTCGGTGTCGGAGCGAGCTCGCTAGTCGGTGTCGGAGCGTGCCCGCTAGTTGGTGTCGGAGCGAGCTCGCTAGTCGGTGTCGGAGCGAGCTCGCTAGTCGGTGTCGGAGCGTGCCTGCTAGTCGGTGTCGGAGCGTGACCGCTAGATGGCGTCGGAACGTGCCCGCTAGTTGGTGTCGGAGCGTGCCCGCTAGTTGGTGTCGGAGCGTGCCCGTGAGTTAGTGTCAGAGCGATCCCGCTAGTTGGTGTTGAAGCGTGCCCGCTAGTTAGTGTCGGAGCGTGCCCTCTAGTCGGTGTCGGAGCGTGCCCTCTAGTCGGTGTCGGAGCGTGCCCGCGAGTCGGTGTCGGAGCGTGCCTGCTAGTTGGTGTCGGAGCGTGCCTGCTAGTTGGTGTCGGAGCGTGCCCGCTAGTTGGTGTCGGAGCGTGCCCGCTAGTTGGTGTCGGAGCGTGCCCGCTAGTTGGTGTCGGAGCGTGCCCGCTAGTTGGTGTCGGAGCGTGCCCGCTAGTTGGTGTCGGAGCGTGCCCGCTAGATGGCGTCGGAGCGTGCCCGCTAGTTGTTGTCGGAGCGTGCCCGCTAGTTGGTGTTGGAGCGTGCCCGCTAGATGGTATCGGAGCGTGCCCGCTAGTTAGTGTCGGAGCGTGCCCGCTAGCTAGTGTCAGAGCGATCCCGCTAGTTGGTGACGGAGCGTGCCCGCTAGTTGGTCTTGGGGCGTGCCCGCTAGATGGCATTGGAGCGTGCCCGCTAGTTAGTGTCAGAGCGTGCCCGCAAGTCAGTGTCGGAGCGTGCCCGCTAGTCGGTGTCGGAGCGTGCCCGCTAGTCGGTGTCGGAGCGTGCCCGCTAGTCGGTGTCGGAGCGTGCCCGCGAGTCGGTGTCGGAGCGTGCCTGCTAGTTGGTGTCGGAGCGTGCCTGCTAGTTGGTGTCGGAGCGTGCCCGCTAGTTGGTGTCGGAGCTTGCCCGCTAGTTGGTGTCGGAGCGTGCCCACTAGTTGGTGTCGGAGCGTGCCCGCTAGTTGGTGTCGGAGCGTGCCCGCTAGATGGCGTTGGAGCGTGCCCGCTAGTTGTTGTCGGAGCGTGCCCGCTAGTTGGTGTTGGAGCGTGCCCGCTAGATGGTATCGGAGCGTGCCCGCTAGTTAGTGTCAGAGCGATCCCGCTAGTTGGTGACGGAGCGTGCCCGCTAGTTGGTCTTGGGGCGTGCCCGCTAGATGGCATTGGAGCGTGCCCGCTAGTTAGTGTCGGAGCGTGCCCGCTAGTCGGTGTCGGAGCGTGCCCGCTAGTCGGTGTCGGAGCGTGCCCGCTAGTTAGTGTCGGAGCGTGTCCGCTAGTCGGTGTCGGAGCGTGCCCGCAGGTTGGTGTCGGAGCGTGCCCGCTAGTCGGTGTCATAGCGTGCCCGCTAGTTGGTGTTGGAGCGTGCCCGCTAGTTGGTGTTGGAGCGTGCCCACTAGTTGGTGTCGGAGCGTGCCCGCTAGTTGGTGTGGGAGCGTGCCTGCTAGTTGGTGACGGAGCGTGCCCGCTAGTCGGTGTCGGAGTGTGCCCGCTAGTCGGTGTCGGAGAGTGACCGCTAGTTGGTGTCGGAGTGTGCCCACTAGTTGGTGTCAGAGTGTCCCCGCTGGTCGGTTTCGGAGTGTGCCCGCTAGTTGTTGGAGCGTGCCCGCTAGTTAGTGTCGGAGCGTGCCCGCTGGTCGGTGTCGGAGCGTGCCCGCGAGTCAGTGTCGGAGCGTGCCCGCTAATTAGTGTCGGAGCATGTCCACTAGCTGGTGTCGGAGTGTGCCCGCTAGTTGGTGTCGGAGCGTGCCCGCTAGTTGGTGTCGGAGCGTGCCCGCTAGTTGTTGTCGGAGCGTGCCCCCAGTTGGTGTCGGAGCGTGCCCGCTAGATGGTGTCGGAGAGTGCCCGCTAGTTAGTGTCGGAGCGTGCCCGCCAGTTAGTGTCAGAGCGATCCTGCTAGTTGGTGACGGAGCGTGCCCGCTAGTTGGTCTCGGAGCGTGCTCGCTAGGTGGCATCGGCGCATGCCCGCTAGTTAGTGTCGGAGCGTGCCCGCTAGTCATTATCGAAGCGTGCCCGCTAGTTGTGTCGGAGCGTGCCCTCTAGTGTCGGAGCGTGCCCGCTAGTTGGTGTCGGAGCGTGCCCGCTAGATAGTGCTGGAACGTGCCCGCTAGTCGGTGTCGGAACGTGCGCGCTAGTCTGTGTCGGAGCGTGCCCGCTAGTCTGTGTCGGAGCGTGCCCGCTAGTCGGTGTCGTAGCGTGCCAGCTAGATGCTGTTGGAGCGTGCCCGCTAGTCTGTGTCGGAGCGTGCCCGCTAGTCGGTGTCGAGCGTGCCCGCTATTCGGTGTCGGAGCGTGCCCGCTAGTCGGTGTCGGAGCGAGCTCGCTAGTCGGTGTCGGAGCGTGCCCGCTAGTTGGTGTCGGAGCGAGCTCGCTAGTCGGTGTCGGAGCGAGCTCGCTAGTCGGTGTCGGAGCGTGCCCGCTAGTCGGTGTCAGAGCGTGACCGCTAGATGGCGTCGGAACGTGCCCGCTAGTTGGTGTCGGAGCGTGCCCGCTAGTTGGTGTCGGAGCGTGCCCGTGAGTTAGTGTCAGAGCGATCCCGCTAGTTGGTGACGGAGCGTGCCCGCTAGTCAGTGTCGGAACGTGCCCGCTAGTGTCAGAGCGTGTCCGCTAGTTACTGTTGGAGCGTGCCCGCTAGTCGGTGTCGGAGCGTGCCCGCTATTTAGTGTCGGAGCATGTCCGCTAGTCGGTGTCGGAGCGTGCCCGCTGGTCGGTGTCGGAGCATGCCCGCTAGTTGGTGTCGGAGCTTGCCTGCTAGTTGGTGTCAGCATGCCCACTAGTTGGTGTCGGACTCTGCCCGCTAGTTGGTGTCGGAGCATGCCCGCTAGTTGGTGTTGGAGCGTGCCCGCTAGTTGGTGTCGGAGCGTGCCCGCTAGTCGGTGTCGGAGCGAGCCCGCTAGTTGGTGTCGGAGCGTGCCCGTGAGTTAGTGTCAGAGCGATCCCGCTAGATGCTGTTGGAGCGTGCCCGCTAGTCTGTGTCGGAGCGTGCCCGCTAGTCGGTGTCGAGCGTGCCCGCTATTCGGTGTCAGAGCGTGCCCGCTAGTTGGTGTCGGAGCGAGCTCGCTAGTCGGTGTCGGAGCGTGCCCGCTAGTTGGTGTCGGAGCGAGCTCGCTAGTCGGTGTCGGAGCGAGCTCGCTAGTCGGTGTCGGAGCGTGCCTGCTAGTCGGTGTCGGAGCGTGACTGCTAGATGGCGTCGGAACGTGCCCGCTAGTTGGTGTCGGAGCGTGCCCGCTAGTTGGTGTCGGAGCGTGCCCGTGAGTTAGTGTCAGAGCGATCCCGCTAGTTGGTGTCGAAGCGTGCCCGCTAGTTAGTGTCGGAGCGTGCCCTCTAGTCGGTGTCGGAGCGTGCCCTCTAGTCGGTGTCGGAGCGTGCCCGCGAGTCGGTGTCGGAGCGTGCCTGCTAGTTGGTGTCGGAGCGTGCCTGCTAGTTGGTGTCGGAGCGTGCCCGCTAGTTGGTGTCGGAGCGTGCCCGCTAGTTGGTGTCGGAGCGTGCCCGCTAGTTGGTGTCGGAGCGTGCCCGCTAGTTGGTGTCGGAGCGTGCCCGCTAGATGGCGTCGGAGCGTGCCCGCTAGTTGTTGTCGGAGCGTGCCCGCTAGTTGGTGTTGGAGCGTGCCCGCTAGATGGTATCGGAGCGTGCCCGCTAGTTAGTGTCGGAGCGTGCCCGCTAGCTAGTGTCAGAGCGATCCCGCTAGTTGGTGACGGAGCGTGCCCGCTAGTTGGTCTTGGGGCGTGCCCGCTAGATGGCATTGGAGCGTGCCCGCTAGTTAGTGTCGGAGCGTGCCCGCTAGTCAGTGTCGGAGCGTGCCCGCTAGTCTGTGTCGGAGCGTGCCCGCTAGTTGGTGTCGGAGCTTGCCCGCTAGTTGGTGTCGGAGCGTGCCCGCTAGTTGGTGTCGGAGCGTGCCCGCTAGTTGGTGTCGGAGCGTGCCCGCTAGATGGCGTTGGAGCGTGCCCGCTAGTTGTTGTCGGAGCGTGCCCGCTAGTTGGTGTTGGAGCGTGCCCGCTAGATGGTATCGGAGCGTGCCCGCTAGTTAGTGTCGGAGCGTGCCCGCTAGTTAGTGTCAGAGCGATCCCGCTAGTTGGTGACGGAGCGTGCCCGCTAGTTGGTCTTGGGGCGTGCCCGCTAGATGGCATTGGAGCGTGCCCGCTAGTTAGTGTCGGAGCGTGCCCGCTAGTCAGTGTCGGAGCGTGCCCGCTAGTCGGTGTCGGAGCGTGCCCGCTAGTTAGTGTCGGAGCGTGTCCGCTAGTCGGTGTCGGAGCGTGCCCGCAGGTTGGTGTCGGAGCGTGCCCGCTAGTCGGTGTCATAGCGTGCCCGCTAGTTGGTGTTGGAGCGTGCCCGCTAGTTGGTGTTGGAGCGTGCCCACTAGTTGGTGTTGGAGCGTGCCCGCTAGTTGGTGTTGGAGCGTGCCCGCTAGTTGGTGTTGGAGCATGCCCACTAGTTGGTGTCGGAGCGTGCCCGCTAGTTGGTGTGGGAGCGTGCCCGCTAGTTGGTGACGGAGCGTGCCCGCTAGTCGGTGTCGGAGTGTGCCCGCTAGTCGGTGTCGGAGAGTGACCGCTAGTTGGTGTCGGAGTGTGCCCACTAGTTGGTGTCAGAGTGTCCCTGCTGGTCGGTTTCGGAGTGTGCCCGCTAGTTGTTGGAGCGTGCCCGCTAGTTAGTGTCGGAGCGTGCCCGCTGGTCGGTGTCGGAGCGTGCCCGCGAGTCAGTGTCGGAGCGTGCCCGCTAATTAGTGTCGGAGCATGTCCACTAGCTGGTGTCGGAG
This sequence comes from Somniosus microcephalus, assembly GCF_052327205.1. Taxonomy (NCBI): domain Eukaryota; kingdom Metazoa; phylum Chordata; class Chondrichthyes; order Squaliformes; family Somniosidae; genus Somniosus; species Somniosus microcephalus. Next base: position 14,370,180 of record NC_141017.1, on the reverse strand, counting down.
TGTGCCCGCTAGTTGGTGTCGGAGCGTGCCCGCTAGTTGGTGTCGGAGCGTGCCCGCTAGTTGTTGTCGGAGCGTGCCCCCAGTTGGTGTCGGAGCGTGCCCGCTAGATGGTGTCGGAGAGTGCCCGCTAGTTAGTGTCGGAGCGTGCCCGCCAGTTAGTGTCAGAGCGATCCTGCTAGTTGGTGACGGAGCGTGCCCGCTAGTTGGTCTCGGAGCGTGCTCGCTAGGTGGCATCGGCGCATGCCCGCTAGTTAGTGTCGGAGCGTGCCCGCTAGTCATTATCGAAGCGTGCCCGCTAGTTGTGTCGGAGCGTGCCCTCTAGTGTCGGAGCGTGCCCGCTAGTTGGTGTCGGAGCGTGCCCGCTAGATAGTGCTGGAACGTGCCCGCTAGTCGGTGTCGGAACGTGCGCGCTAGTCTGTGTCGGAGCGTGCCCGCTAGTCGGTGTCGTAGCGTGCCAGCTAGATGCTGTTGGAGCGTGCCCGCTAGTCTGTGTCGGAGCGTGCCCGCTAGTCGGTGTCGAGCATGCCCGCTATTCGGTGTCGGAGCGTGCCCGCTAGTCGGTGTCGGAGCGAGCTCGCTAGTCGGTGTCGGAGCGTGCCCGCTAGTTGGTGTCGGAGCGAGCTCGCTAGTCGGTGTCGGAGCGAGCTCGCTAGTCGGTGTCGGAGCGTGCCCGCTAGTCGGTGTCAGAGCGTGACCGCTAGATGGCGTCGGAACGTGCCCGTGAGTTAGTGTCAGAGCGATCCCGCTAGTTGGTGACGGAGCGTGCCCGCTAGTCAGTGTCGGAACGTGCCCGCTAGTGTCAGAGCGTGTCCGCTAGTTACTGTTGGAGCGTGCCCGCTAGTCGGTGTCGGAGCGTGCCCGCTATTTAGTGTCGGAGCATGTCCGCTAGTCGGTGTCGGAGCGTGCCCGCTGGTCGGTGTCGGAGCATGCCCGCTAGTTGGTGTCGGAGCTTGCCTGCTAGTTGGTGTCAGCATGCCCACTAGTTGGTGTCGGACTCTGCCCGCTAGTTGGTGTCGGAGCATGCCCGCTAGTTGGTGTTGGAGCGTGCCCGCTAGTTGGTGTTGGAGCCTGCCCGCTAGTTGGTGTCGGAGTGTGCCCGGTAGTTGGTGTGGGAGCGTGCCCGCTAGTTGGTGTCGGAGCGTGCCCGCTGGTCGGTGTCGTAGCGTGCCCGCTGCTTGGTGTCGGAGCGTGCCCACTGGTTGGTGTCGGAGCGTGCCCGCTGGTAGGTTTCGGAGCGTGCCCGCTGGTCGGTGTCGGAGCGTGCCTGCTGGTCGGTGTCGGAGCGTGCCCGCCGGTCAGTGTGGGAGCGTTCCCGCGAGTCGGTGTGGGAGCGTGCCCTCCAGTCGGTGTCGGATCATGCCCGCCAGTCGGTGTGGGAGCGTGCCCGCCAGTTGGTGTCTGAGCGTGCCCGCCAGTCGATGTCGGAGCGTGCCCGCCAGTCAGTGACGGAGCGTGCCCGCCAGTCCGTGTCGGAGCGTGCCCGCCAGTCGTGTCGGAGCGTGCCCGCCAGTCCGTGTCGGAGCGTGCCCGCTAGTCGGTGTCGGAGCGTGCCCGCTAGTCGGTGTCGGAGCGAGCCCGCTAGTCGGAGTCGGAGCGTGTCCGCTAGTTGGTGTCGGAGAGTGCCCGCTAGTCGGTGTCGGAGCGTGTCCGCTAGTCGGTGTTGGACTCTGCCCGCTAGTTGGTGTCGGAGCTTGCCTGCTAGTTGGTGTCGGAGCGTGCCCGCTAGTTAGTGTCGGAGCGTGCCCGCTAGTTGGTGTTGGAGCGCGCCCTCTAGTCGGTGTCGGAGCGTGCCCGCGACTCGGTGTCGGAGCGTGCCCGCTAGTTTGTGCCGTAGCTTGCCCGCTAGTTGGTGTTGGGAGCGTGCCTGCTAGTTGGTGTCGGAGCGTGCCCGCTAGTTGGTGTCGGAGCGTGCCCGCTAGTGTCGGAACGTGCCCGCTAGTCGGTGTCGGAGCGTGCCCGCTAGTCGGTGTCGGAGCGTGCCCGCTAGTCGGTGTCAGAGCGTGCCCGCTAGTCGGTGTCGGAGCGTGCCCGCTAGTCGGTGTCAGAGCGTGCCCGCTGGTAGGTGTCGGAGCGTGCCCGCTAGTCGGTGTCGCAGCGTGCCCGCTAGTCGGTGTCGGAGCGTGCCCGCTAGTCGGTGTTGGAGCGTGCCCGCCAGTTGGTGTCGGAGCATGCCTGCTAGTTGGTGTCGGAGCGTGCCCGCTAGTTGTGTCGGAGCGTGCCCGCTAGTCGGTGTCGGAGCGTCCCCGCTAGTTAGTGTCGGAGCATTTCCGCTGGTCGGGGTCGGAGCGTGCCCGCTGGTCGGTGTCGGAGCGTGCCCGCTGGTCGGTGTCGGAGACTGCCCGCTAGTCAGTGTCGGAGCGTGCCCGCTAGTCAGTGTCGGAGCGTGCCCGCTAGTTGTGTCGGAGCGTGCCCGCTAGTTAGTGTCGGAGCGTGTCCGCTAGTCGGTGTCGGAGCGTGCCCGCTGGTCGGTGTCGGAGCGTGCCCACTAGATGGTATCGGAGCGTGCCCGCTAGTTAGTATCGGAGCGTGCCCGCTAGTTAGTGTCAGAGCGATCCCGCTAGTTGGTGACGGAGCGTGCCCGCTAGTTGGTCTTGGGGCGTGCCCGCTAGATGGCATCGGAGCGTGCCCGCTAGTCAGTGTCGGAGCGTGCCCGCTAGTCAGTGTCGGAGCGTGCCCGCTAGTTGTGTCAGAGCGTGCCCGCTAGTGTCGGAGCATGCCCACTAGTTACTGTCGGAGTGTGCCCGCTAGTCGGTGTCGGAGCGTGCCCGCTAGTTAGTGTCGGAGCGTGTCCGCTAGTTGGTGTCGGAGCGTGCCCGCTGGTCGGTGTTGGAGCGTGCCCGCTAGTTGGTGTCGGAGCATGCCCGCTAGTTGGTGTCGGAGCATGCCCGCTAGTTGGTGTCGGAGCATGCCCGCTAGTTGGTGTCGGAGCATGCCCGCTAGTTGGTGTTAGAGCATGCCCACTAGTTGGTGTCGGACTCTGCCCACTAGTTGGTGTCGGACTCTGCCCGCTAGTTGGTATCGGAGCGTGCCCGCTAGTTGGTGTGGGAGCGTGCCCGCTAGATGGCATCGGAGCGTGCCCGCTAGTTGTTGTCAGAGCGTGCCCGCTAGTTGGTGTCGGAGCGTGCCCGCTAGATGGTGTCGGAGCGTGCCCGCTAGTTAGTGTCGGAGTGTGCCCGCTAGGTAGTGTCAGAGCGATCCCGCTAGTTGGTGACGGAGCGTGCCCGCTAGTTGGTCTCGGAGCGTGCCCGCTAGATGGCATCGGAGCGTGCCCGCTAGTTAATGTCAGAGCGTGCCCGCTAGTCAGTGTCGGAGCGTGCCCGCTAGTTGTGTCGGAGCATGCCCTCTAGTGTTGGAGCGTGCCCGCTAGTTACTGTCGGAGCGTGCCCGCTAGTCGGTGTCGGAGCGTGCCCGCTAGTTACTGTCGGAGCGTGTCCGCTAGTCGGTGTCGGAGCGTGCCCGCTAGTTGGTGTCGGACCATGCCCGCTAGTTGGTGTAGGAGCGTGACCGCTAGTTACTGCCGGAGCGAGCCCACTAGTTAGTGTCGGACAGTGCCCGCTAGTTAGTGTCAGCGTGCCCGCTGGTTGGTGTTGGAGCGTGCCTGCTAGTTAGTGTCGGAGCGTGCCCGCTAGTTAGTGTCGGAGCGTTCGCGCTAATTGGTGTCGGAGCATGCCCGCTAGTTGGTGTCGGACTCTGCCTGCTAGTTGGTGTCGGAGTGTGCCCGCAAGTCGGTGTGGGAGCGTGCCCGCTGGTCGGTGTGGGAGCGTGCCCGCTGGTCGGTGTGGGCGCGTGCCCGCTGGTCGGTGTGGGAGCGTGCCCGCTGGTCGGTGTTGGAGCGTGCCCGCTGGTCGGTGTCGGAGCGTTTCCGCTGGTCGGTGTCGGAGCGTGCCCGCTGGTCGGTGTCGGAGCGTGCCCGCTAGTTGGTGTCGGAGCGTGTCCGCTAGTTGGTGTCGGACCGTGTCCGCTAGTTGGTGTCGGACCATGTCCGCTAGTCTGTGTCGGAGCGTGCTTGCTAGTCTGTGTATGAGCTTGCCCGCTAATTGTTGTCGGAGCGTGCCCGCTAGTCGGTGTCGGAGCGTGCCCACTAGTCTGTGTCGGAGCGTGCCCGCTAGTCTGTGTCGGAGCGTGCCCGCTAGTTGTTGTCAGAGCGTGCCCGCGAGTTGGTGTCGGAGCGTGCCCGCTAGTTGGTGTGGGAGCGTGCCCACTAGTCGGTGACGGAGCGTGCCCACTAGTCGGTGACGGAGCGTGCCCGCGAGTTGGTGTCGGAGCGTGCCCGCGAGTTGGTGTCGGAGCGTGCCCGCTAGTTGGTGTGGGAGCGTGCCCACTAGTCGGTGACGGAGCGTGCCTGCTAGTTGGTGTCGGAGCATGCCCGCTAGTTGGTGTCAGAGCGTGCCCACCAGTTGGTGTCGGACTCTGCCCGCTAGTTGGTGTCGGAGCGTGCCCGCTAGTCGGTGTCGGAGCGTGCCTGCTAGTCGGTGTTGGAGCGTGCCCGCTAGTTGGTGTTGGAGCGTATCCGCTAGTTGGTGTGGGAGCGTGCCCGCTAGTTGGTGTCGGAGCGTGCCCGCTAGTTGGTGTCGGAGCGAGCTCGCTAGTCGGTGTCAGAGCGTGCCCGCTAGTCGGTGTCGGAGCGTGCCCGCTAGTCGGTGTCGGAGCGTGCCCGCTAGTCGGTGTTGGAGCGTGCCCGCTAGTTGGTGTTGGAGCGTGCCCGCTAGATGGCATCGGAGCTTGCCCGCTAGTTGGTATCGGAGCGTGCCCGCTAGTCTGTGTCAGAGCGTGCCCGCTAGTTGGTGTCGGAGCGTGCCCGCTAGTCTGTGACGGGGCGTGCCCGCTAGTTGTTGTCAGAGCGTGCCCGCTAGTCTGTGTTGGAGACTGCCCACTAGTTGTTGTCGGAGTGTGCCCGCTAGGCTGTGTCCGAGCGTGCCCACTAGTCGGTGACGGAGCGTGTCCGCTAGTTGTTGTCGGAGCGTGCCCGCGAGTTGGTGTGGGAGCGTGCCCGCTAGTTGGTGTGGGAGCGTGCCTGCTAGATGGTGTCGGACGTGCCCACTAGTCGGTGTCGGACGTGCCCGCTAGTCGGTGTCAGAGTGTGCCCGCTAGTTGGTGTTGGAGCGTGCCCACTAGTCGGTGTCGGAGCCTGCCCGCTGGTCGGTGTCAGAGCGTGCCCGCTGGTTGGTGTTGGAGTGTGCCCGCTAGTCGGTGTCGGAGCGTGCCCGCTAGTTGGTGTCAGAGCGTGCCGGCTAGTCGGTGTCGGAGCGTGCCCGCTGGTCGGTGTCGGAGCGTGCCCGCTAGTTGGTGTGGGAGCGTGCCCTATGGTTGGTGTTGGAGCGTGCCCGCTAGACGGTGTCGGAGCGTGCCCACTAGTCTGTGTCGGAGCGTGCCCGCTAGTCTGTGTTGGAGCGTGCCCGCTAGTTCTTGTCGGAGCGTGCCCGCTAGTCTGTGTCGGAGCATGCCCGCTGGTCGGTGTCGGAGCGTGCCCAGTAGTCGGTCATGGAGCGTGTCCGCTAGTTGTTGCCGGAGCGTGCCCGCTAGTTGGTGTCGGAGCGTGCCCGCTAGTTGTTGTGGGAGCGTGCCCGCTAGATGGTGTCAGAGCGTGCCCGCTAGTCGGTGTCGGAGTGTGCCTGCTAGTTGGTGTCGGAGCGTGCCCGCTCGTTGGAGTTGGTGTCGGAGCGTGCCCGCTAGTTGGTGTCGGAGCATGCCCACTAGTCGGTGTCGGAGAGTGCCCGCTGGTCGGTGTCGGAGCGTGCCCGCTGGTCGGTGTCGGAGCGAGCTCGCTAGTTGGTGTCGGAGCGTGCCCGCTAGTTGCTGTCGGAGCGTGCCCGCTAGTTGGTGTCGGAGCGTGACCGCTAGTTGGTGTCGGAGTGTGCCCGCTAGTTGGTGTCGGACTCTGCCCGCTAGTTGGTGTCGGAACGTGCCCGCTAGCCAGTGTCGGAGCGTGCCCGCTAGTCGGTGTCGGAGCGTGCCCACTAGTCTGTGTCGGAGCGTGCCCGCAAGTTGTTGTCGGAGCGTGCCCGCTAGTCTGTGTCGGAGCGTGCCCGCTGGTCAGTGTCGGAGCGTGCCCACTAGTCGGTGATGGAGCATGTCCGCTAGTTGTTGCCGGAGCGTGCCCGCTAGTTGGTGTTGGAGCGTGCCCGCTGGTCGGTGTCGGAGCATGCCCACTAGTCGGTGTCGGAGCGTGCCCGCTGGTCGGTGTCGGAGCGTGCCCACTGGTCGGTGTCGGAGCGTGCCCACTAGTCTGTGTCGGAGCGTGCCCGCTAGTCTGTGTCGGAGCGTGCCCGCTAGTTGATGTCGGAGCGTGCCCGCTAGTCTGTGTCGGAGCGTGCCCGCTGGTCAGTGTCGGAGCGTGCCCACTAGTCGGTGATGGAGCATGTCCGCTAGTTGTTGCCGGAGCGTGCCCGCTAGTTGGTGTTGGAGCGTGCCCGCTGGTCGGTGTCGGAGCATGCCCACTAGTCGGTGTCGGAGCACGCCCGCTAGTTGGTGTTGGGGGTGCCCGCTAGATGGCGTCGGAGCGTGCCCGCTAGTTGGTGTCGGAACGTGCCCGCTAGTTAGTGTCGGAGCGATCCCGCTAGTTGGTGACGGAGCGTGCCCGCTAGTTAGTGTCGGAGCGATCCCGCTAGTTAGTGTCGGAGCGTGCCCGCTAGTTAGTGTCGGAGCGATCCCGCTAGTTGGTGACGGAGCATGCCCGCTAGTTGGTGTCAGAGCATGCCCGCTAGATGGCGTCGAGCATGCCCGCTAGTCAGTGTCGGAGTGTGCCCGCTAGTTGGTGTCGGAGCGTGCCCGCTAGTTGGTGTCGGAGCGTGCCGTGCCCACTAGTTGGTGTTGGACTCTGCCCGCTAGTTGGTGTCGGAGCGTGCCCGCTAGTCGGTGTCGGAGCGTGCCCGTTAGTTGGTGTTGGAGCGTGCCCGTTAGTTGGTGTCGGAGCGTGCACGCTAGTTGGTGTCGGAGCGTGCCCGCTAGATGGTGTCGGAGCGTGCCTGCTAGTTAGTGTCGGAGCGATCCCGCTAGTTGGTGTCGGAGCATGCCCGCTAGTTGGTGTCAGAGCGTGCCCACTAGTTGGTGTCGGACTCTGCCCGCTAGTTGGTGTCGGAGCGTGCCCGCTAGTCGGTGTCGGAGCGTGCCTGCTAGTCGGTGTTGGAGCGTGCCCGCTAGTTGGTGTTGGAGCGTATCCGCTAGTTGGTGTGGGAGCGTGCCCGCTAGTTGGTGTCGGAGCGTGCCCGCTAGTTGGTGTTGGAGCGTGCCCGCTAGTTGGTGTCGGAGCGTGCCCGCTAGTTGGTGTCGGAGCGTGCCCGCTAGTTGGTGTCGGAGCGTGCCCGCTAGTTGGTGTCGGAGCGAGCTCGCTAGTCGGTGTCGGAGCGTGCCCGCTAGTCGGTGTTGGAGCGTGCCCGCTAGTTGGTGTCGGAGCGTACCCGCTAGTCGGCGTCGGAGCGTGCACGCTAGTCGGTGTGGGAGTGTGACTGCTAGTTGGTGTCGGAGCGTGCCCGCTCGTTGATGTTGGAGCGTGCCCGCTAGTTGGTGTTGGAGCCTGCCCACTAGTCGGTGTCGGAGCGTGCCCGCTGGTCGGTGTCAGAGCGTGCCCGCTGGCCGGTGTCGGAGCGTGCCCGCTAGTCGGTGTCGGAGCGTGCCCGCTAGTCAGTGTCGGAGCGAGCCCGTTAGTTGGTGTCGGAGCGAGCCCGCTAGTTGGTGTCGGAGCGTGCCCGCTAGTTGGTGTGGGAGCGTGCCCTATGGTTGGTGTTGGAGCATGCCCGCTAGTTGGTGTCGGACCGTGTCCGCTAGTCTGTGTCGGAGCGTGCCCGCTCGTCGGTGTCGGAGCGTGCCCACTAGTCTGTGTCGGAGCGTGCCCACTAGTCTGTGTCGGAGCGTGCCCGCAAGTTGTTGTCGGAGCGTGCCCGCTAGTCTGTGACGGAGCGTGCCCGCTAGTTGATGTCGGAGCGTGCCCGCTAGTCTGTGTCGGAGCGTGCCCGCTGGTCAGTGTCGGAGCGTGCCCACTAGTCGGTGATGGAGCATGTCCGCTAGTTGTTGCCAGAGCGTGCCCGCTAGTTGGTGTTGGAGCGTGCCCGCTGGTCGCTGTCGGAGCATGCCCACTAGTCGGTGTCGGAGCGTGCCCGCTGGTCGGTGTCGGAGCGTGCCCACTGGTCGGTGTCGGAGCGTGCCCGCTGGTCGGTGTCGGAGCGTGCCCGCTATTCGGTGTCGGAGCGAGCTCGCTAGTCGGTGTCGGAGCGTGCCCACTAGTCGGTGTCGGAGCGTGCCCGCTAGTCGGTGTCGGAGCACGCCCGCTAGTTGGTGTTGGGGGTGCCCGCTAGATGGCGTCGGAGCGTGCCCGCTAGTTGGTGTCGGAACGTGCCCGCTAGTTAGTGTCGGAGCGATCCCGCTAGTTGGTGACGGAGCGTGCCCGCTAGTTAGTGTCGGAGCGATCCCGCTAGTTAGTGTCGGAGCGTGACCGCTAGTTAGTGTCGGAGCGATCCCGCTAGTTGGTGACGGAGCGTGCCCGCTAGTTGGTGTCAGAGCATGCCCGCTAGATGGCGTCGAGCATGCCCGCTAGTCAGTGTCGGAGCGTGCCCGCTAGTTGGTGTCGGAGCGTGCCCGCTAGTTGGTGTCGGAGCGTGCCGTGCCCACTAGTTGGTGTTGGACTCTGCCCGCTAGTTGGTGTCGGAGCGTGCCCGCTAGTCGGTGTCGGAGCGTGCCCGTTAGTTGGTGTTGGAGCGTGCCCATTAGTTGGTGTCGGAGCGTGCACGCTAGTTGGTGTCGGAGCGTGCCCGCTAGATGGTGTCGGAGCGTGCCCGCTAGTTAGTGTCGGAGCGATCCCGCTCGTTGGTGACGGAGAGTGCCCGCTAGTTGGTGTCGGAGCATGCCCGCTAGTTGGTGTCAGAGCGTGCCCACCAGTTGGTGTCGGACTCTGCCCGCTAGTTGGTGTCGGAGCGTGCCCGCTAGTCGGTGTCGGAGCGTGCCTGCTAGTCGGTGTTGGAGCGTGCCCGCTAGTTGGTGTTGGAGCGTATCCGCTAGTTGGTGTGGGAGCATGCCCGCTAGTTGGTGTCGGAGCGTGCCCGCTAGTTGGTGTCGGAGCGAGCTCGCTAGTCGGTGTCAGAGCGTGCCCACTAGTCGGTGTCGGAGCGTGCCCGCTAGTCGGTGTCGGAGCGTGCCCGCTAGTCGGTGTTGGAGCGTGCCCGCTAGTTGGTGTTGGAGCGTGCCCGCTAGATGGCATCGGAGCTTGCCCGCTAGTTGGTATCGGAGCGTGCCCGCTAGTCTGTGTCAGAGCGTGCCCGCTAGTTGGTGTCGGAGCGTGCCCGCTAGTCTGTGACGGGGCGTGCCCGCTAGTTGTTGTCAGAGCGTGCCCGCTAGTCTGTGTTGGAGACTGCCCACTAGTTGTTGTCGGAGTGTGCCCGCTAGGCTGTGTCCGAGCGTGCCCACTAGTCGGTGACGGAGCGTGTCCGCTAGTTGTTGTCGGAGCGTGCCCGCGAGTTGGTGTGGGAGCGTGCCCGCTAGTTGGTGTGGGAGCGTGCCTGCTAGATGGTGTCGGACGTGCCCACTAGTCGGTGTCGGACGTGCCCGCTAGTCGGTGTCAGAGTGTGCCCGCTAGTTGGTGTTGGAGCGTGCCCACTAGTCGGTGTCGGAGCCTGCCCGCTGGTCGGTGTCAGAGCGTGCCCGCTGGTTGGTGTTGGAGTGTGCCCGCTAGTCGGTGTCGGAGCGTGCCCGCTAGTTGGTGTCAGAGCGTGCCGGCTAGTCGGTGTCGGAGCGTGCCCGCTGGTCGGTGTCGGAGCGTGCCCGCTAGTTGGTGTGGGAGCGTGCCCTATGGTTGGTGTTGGAGCGTGCCCGCTAGACGGTGTCGGAGCGTGCCCACTAGTCTGTGTCGGAGCGTGCCCGCTAGTCTGTGTTGGAGCGTGCCCGCTAGTTCTTGTCGGAGCGTGCCCGCTAGTCTGTGTCGGAGCATGCCCGCTGGTCGGTGTCGGAGCGTGCCCAGTAGTCGGTCATGGAGCGTGTCCGCTAGTTGTTGCCGGAGCGTGCCCGCTAGTTGGTGTCGGAGCGTGCCCGCTAGTTGTTGTGGGAGCGTGCCCGCTAGATGGTGTCAGAGCGTGCCCGCTAGTCGGTGTCGGAGTGTGCCTGCTAGTTGGTGTCGGAGCGTGCCCGCTCGTTGGAGTTGGTGTCGGAGCGTGCCCGCTAGTTGGTGTCGGAGCATGCCCACTAGTCGGTGTCGGAGAGTGCCCGCTGGTCGGTGTCGGAGCGTGCCCGCTGGTCGGTGTCGGAGCGAGCTCGCTAGTTGGTGTCGGAGCGTGCCCGCTAGTTGCTGTCGGAGCGTGCCCGCTAGTTGGTGTCGGAGCGTGACCGCTAGTTGGTGTCGGAGTGTGCCCGCTAGTTGGTGTCGGACTCTGCCCGCTAGTTGGTGTCGGAACGTGCCCGCTAGCCAGTGTCGGAGCGTGCCCGCTAGTCGGTGTCGGAGCGTGCCCACTAGTCTGTGTCGGAGCGTGCCCGCAAGTTGTTGTCGGAGCGTGCCCGCTAGTCTGTGTCGGAGCGTGCCCGCTGGTCAGTGTCGGAGCGTGCCCACTAGTCGGTGATGGAGCATGTCCGCTAGTTGTTGCCGGAGCGTGCCCGCTAGTTGGTGTTGGAGCGTGCCCGCTGGTCGGTGTCGGAGCATGCCCACTAGTCGGTGTCGGAGCGTGCCCGCTGGTCGGTGTCGGAGCGTGCCCACTGGTCGGTGTCGGAGCGTGCCCACTAGTCTGTGTCGGAGCGTGCCCGCTAGTCTGTGTCGGAGCGTGCCCGCTAGTTGATGTCGGAGCGTGCCCGCTAGTCTGTGTCGGAGCGTGCCCGCTGGTCAGTGTCGGAGCGTGCCCACTAGTCGGTGATGGAGCATGTCCGCTAGTTGTTGCCGGAGCGTGCCCGCTAGTTGGTGTTGGAGCGTGCCCGCTGGTCGGTGTCGGAGCATGCCCACTAGTCGGTGTCGGAGCGTGCCCGCTGGTCGGTGTCGGAGCGTGCCCACTGGTCGGTGTCGGAGCGTGCCCGCTGGTCGGTGTCGGAGCGTGCCCGCTATTCGGTGTCGGAGCGAGCTCGCTAGTCGGTGTTGGAGCGTGCCCGCTAGTCGGTGTCGGAGCGTGCCCGCTAGTCGGTGTCGGAGCACGCCCGCTAGTTGGTGTTGGGGGTGCCCGCTAGATGGCGCCGGAGCGTGCCCGCTAGTTGGTGTCGGAACGTGCCCGCTAGTTAGTGCCGGAGCGATCCCGCTAGTTGGTGACGGAGCGTGCCCGCTAGTTAGTGTCGGAGCGATCCCGCTAGTTAGTGTCGGAGCGTGCCCGCTAGTTAGTGTCGGAGCGATCCCGCTAGTTGGTGATGGAGCGTGCCCGCTAGTTGGTGTCAGAGCGTGCCCGCTAGATGGCGTCGAGCGTGCCCGCTAGTCAGTGTCGTAGCGTGCCCGCTAGTTGGTGTCGGAGCGTGCCCGCTAGTTGGTGTCGGAGCGTGTTCGCTAGTTGGTGTCGGAGCGTGCCGTGCCCACTAGTTGGTGTCGGACTCTGCCCGCTAGTTGGTGTCGGAGCGTGCCCGCTAGTTGGTGTCGGAGCGTGCCCGCTAGTCGGTGTTGGAGCGTGCCCGCTAGTTGGTGTCGGAGCGTGCCCGCTAGTTGGTGTCAGAGCGTGCCCGCTAGATGGTGTCGGAGCGTGCCCACTAGTCGGTGTCGGAGCGTGCCCGCTAGTCGGTGTCGGAGCACGCCCGCTAGTTGGTGTTGGGGGTGCCCGCTAGATGGCGTCGGAGCGTGCCCGCTAGTTGGTGTCGGAACGTGCCCGCTAGTTAGTGTCGGAGCGATCCCGCTAGTTGGTGACGGAGCGTGCCCGCTAGTTAGTGTCGGAGCGATCCCGCTAGTTAGTGTCGGAGCGTGACCGCTAGTTAGTGTCGGAGCGATCCCGCTAGTTGGTGACGGAGCGTGCCCGCTAGTTGGTGTCAGAGCATGCCCGCTAGATGGCGTCGAGCATGCCCGCTAGTCAGTGTCGGAGCGTGCCCGCTAGTTGGTGTCGGAGCGTGCCCGCTAGTTGGTGTCGGAGCGTGCCGTGCCCACTAGTTGGTGTTGGACTCTGCCCGCTAGTTGGTGTCGGAGCGTGCCCGCTAGTCGGTGTCGGAGCGTGCCCGTTAGTTGGTGTTGGAGCGTGCCCATTAGTTGGTGTCGGAGCGTGCACGCTAGTTGGTGTCGGAGCGTGCCCGCTAGATGGTGTCGGAGCGTGCCCGCTAGTTAGTGTCGGAGCGATCACGCTCGTTGGTGACGGAGAGTGCCCGCTAGTTGGTGTCGGAGCATGCCCGCTAGTTGGTGTCAGAGCGTGCCCACCAGTTGGTGTCGGACTCTGCCCGCTAGTTGGTGTCGGAGCGTGCCCGCTAGTCGGTGTCGGAGCGTGCCTGCTAGTCGGTGTTGGAGCGTGCCCGCTAGTTGGTGTTGGAGCGTATCCGCTAGTTGGTGTGGGAGCGTGCCCGCTAGTTGGTGTCGGAGCGTGCCCGCTAGTTGGTGTCGGAGCGAGCTCGCTAGTCGGTGTCAGAGCGTGCCCGCTAGTCGGTGTCGGAGCGTGCCCGCTAGTCGGTGTCGGAGCGTGCCCGCTAGTCGGTGTTGGAGCGTGCCCGCTAGTTGGTGTTGGAGCGTGCCCGCTAGATGGCATCGGAGCTTGCCCGCTAGTTGGTATCGGAGCGTGCCCGCTAGTCTGTGTCAGAGCGTGCCCGCTAGTTGGTGTCGGAGCGTGCCCGCTAGTCTGTGACGGGGCGTGCCCGCTAGTTGTTGTCAGAGCGTGCCCGCTAGTCTGTGTTGGAGACTGCCCACTAGTTGTTGTCGGAGTGTGCCCGCTAGGCTGTGTCCGAGCGTGCCCACTAGTCGGTGACGGAGCGTGTCCGCTAGTTGTTGTCGGAGCGTGCCCGCGAGTTGGTGTGGGAGCGTGCCCGCTAGTTGGTGTGGGAGCGTGCCTGCTAGATGGTGTCGGACGTGCCCACTAGTCGGTGTCGGACGTGCCCGCTAGTCGGTGTCAGAGTGTGCCCGCTAGTTGGTGTTGGAGCGTGCCCACTAGTCGGTGTCGGAGCCTGCCCGCTGGTCGGTGTCAGAGCGTGCCCGCTGGTTGGTGTTGGAGTGTGCCCGCTAGTCAGTGTCGGAGCGTGCCCACTAGTCGGTGTCGGAGCGTGCCCGCTAGTTGGTGTCAGAGCGTGCCGGCTAGTCGGTGTCGGAGCGTGCCCGCTGGTCGGTGTCGGAGCGTGCCCGCTAGTTGGTGTGGGAGCGTGCCCTATGGTTGGTGTTGGAGCGTGCCCGCTAGACGGTGTCGGAGCGTGCCCACTAGTCTGTGTCGGAGCGTGCCCGCTAGTCTGTGTTGGAGCGTGCCCGCTAGTTCTTGTCGGAGCGTGCCCGCTAGTCTGTGTCGGAGCATGCCCGCTGGTCGGTGTCGGAGCGTGCCCAGTAGTCGGTCATGGAGCGTGTCCGCTAGTTGTTGCCGGAGCGTGCCCGCTAGTTGGTGTCGGAGCGTGCCCGCTAGTTGTTGTGGGAGCGTGCCCGCTAGATGGTGTCAGAGCGTGCCCGCTAGTCGGTGTCGGAGTGTGCCTGCTAGTTGGTGTCGGAGCGTGCCCGCTCGTTGGAGTTGGTGTCGGAGCGTGCCCGCTAGTTGGTGTCGGAGCATGCCCACTAGTCGGTGTCGGAGAGTGCCCGCTGGTCGGTGTCGGAGCGTGCCCGCTGGTCGGTGTCGGAGCGAGCTCGCTAGTTGGTGTCGGAGCGTGCCCGCTAGTTGCTGTCGGAGCGTGCCCGCTAGTTGGTGTCGGAGCGTGACCGCTAGTTGGTGTCGGAGTGTGCCCGCTAGTTGGTGTCGGACTCTGCCCGCTAGTTGGTGTCGGAACGTGCCCGCTAGCCAGTGTCGGAGCGTGCCCGCTAGTCGGTGTCGGAGCGTGCCCACTAGTCTGTCGGAGCGTGCCCGCAAGTTGTTGTCGGAGCGTGCCCGCTAGTCTGTGTCGGAGCGTGCCCGCTGGTCAGTGTCGGAGCGTGCCCACTAGTCGGTGATGGAGCATGTCCGCTAGTTGTTGCCGGAGCGTGCCCGCTAGTTGGTGTTGGAGCGTGCCCGCTGGTCGGTGTCGGAGCATGCCCACTAGTCGGTGTCGGAGCGTGCCCGCTGGTCGGTGTCGGAGCGTGCCCACTGGTCGGTGTCAGAGCGTGCCCACTAGTCTGTGTCGGAGCGTGCCCGCTAGTCTGTGTCGGAGCGTGCCCGCTAGTTGATGTCGGAGCGTGCCCGCTAGTCTGTGTCGGAGCGTGCCCGCTGGTCAGTGTCGGAGCGTGCCCACTAGTCGGTGATGGAGCATGTCCGCTAGTTGTTGCCGGAGCGTGCCCGCTAGTTGGTGTTGGAGCGTGCCCGCTGGTCGGTGTCGGAGCATGCCCACTAGTCGGTGTCGGAGCGTGCCCGCTGGTCGGTGTCGGAGCGTGCCCACTGGTCGGTGTCGGAGCGTGCCCGCTGGTCGGTGTCGGAGCGTGCCCGCTATTCGGTGTCGGAGCGAGCTCGCTAGTCGGTGTTGGAGCGTGCCCGCTAGTCGGTGTCGGAGCGTGCCCGCTAGTCGGTGTCGGAGCACGCCCGCTAGTTGGTGTTGGGGGTGCCCGCTAGATGGCGCCGGAGCGTGCCCGCTAGTTGGTGTCGGAACGTGCCCGCTAGTTAGTGCCGGAGCGATCCCGCTAGTTGGTGACGGAGCGTGCCCGCTAGTTAGTGTCGGAGCGATCCCGCTAGTTAGTGTCGGAGCGTGCCCGCTAGTTAGTGTCGGAGCGATCCCGCTAGTTGGTGATGGAGCGTGCCCGCTAGTTGGTGTCAGAGCGTGCCCGCTAGATGGCGTCGAGCGTGCCCGCTAGTCAGTGTCGGAGCGTGCCCGCTAGTTGGTGTCGGAGCGTGCCCGCTAGTTGGTGTCGGAGCGTGTTCGCTAGTTGGTGTCGGAGCGTGCCGTGCCCACTAGTTGGTGTCGGACTCTGCCCGCTAGTTGGTGTCGGAGCGTGCCCGCTAGTTGGTGTCGGAGCGTGCCCGCTAGTCGGTGTTGGAGCGTGCCCGCTAGTTGGTGTCGGAACGTGCCCGCTAGTTAGTGCCGGAGCGATCCCGCTAGTTGGTGACGGAGCGTGCCCGCTAGTTAGTGTCGGAGCGATCCCGCTAGTTAGTGTCGGAGCGTGCCCGCTAGTTAGTGTCGGAGCGATCCCGCTAGTTAGTGTCGGAGCGTGCCCGCTAGTTAGTGTCGGAGCGATCCCGCTAGTTGGTGATGGAGCGTGCCCGCTATTCGGTGTCGGAGCGAGCTCGCTAGTCGGTGTTGGAGCGTGCCCGCTAGTCGGTGTCGGAGCGTGCCCGCTAGTCGGTGTCGGAGCACGCCCGCTAGTTGGTGTTGGGGGTGCCCGCTAGATGGCGCCGGAGCGTGCCCGCTAGTTGGTGTCGGAACGTGCCCGCTAGTTAGGGCCGGAGCGATCCCGCTAGTTGGTGACGGAGCGTGCCCGCTAGTTAGTGTCGGAGCGATCCCGCTAGTTAGTGTCGGAGCGTGCCCGCTAGTTAGTGTCGGAGCGATCCCGCTAGTTGGTGATGGAGCGTGCCCGCTAGTTGGTGTCAGAGCGTGCCCGCTAGATGGCGTCGAGCGTGCCCGCTAGTCAGTGTCGGAGCGTGCCCGCTAGTTGGTGTCGGAGCGTGCCCGCTAGTTGGTGTCGGAGCGTGTTCGCTAGTTGGTGTCGGAGCGTGCCGTGCCCACTAGTTGGTGTCGGACTCTGCCCGCTAGTTGGTGTCGGAGCGTGCCCGCTAGTTGGTGTCGGAGCGTGCCCGCTAGTCGGTGTTGGAGCGTGCCCGCTAGTTGGTGTCGGAGCGTGCCCGCTAGTTGGTGTCAGAGCGTGCCCGCTAGATGGTGTCGGAGCGTGCCCGCTAGTTAGTGTCGGAGCGATCCCGCTCGTTGGTGACGGAGAGTGCCCGCTAGTTGGTGTCGGAGCATGCCCGCTAGTTGGTGTCAGAGCGTGCCCAATAGTTTGTGTCGGACTCTGCCCGCTAGTTGGTGTCGGAGCGTGCCCGCTAGTCGGTGTCGGAGCGTGCCCGCTAGTTGGTGTTGGAGCGTGCCCGCTAGTTGGTGTTGGAGCGTGTCCGCTAGTTGGTGTCGGAGCGTGCCCGCTAGTTGGTGTGGGAGCGTGCCCGCTAGTTGGTGTTGGAGCGTGCCCGCTAGTTGGTGTTGGAGCGTGCCCGCTAGTTGGTGTCGGAGCGTGCCCGCTAGTTGGTGTGGGAGCGTGCCCGCTAGTTGGTGTCGGAGCGTGCCCGCTAGTTGGTGACGGAGCGTGCCTGCTAGTTGGTGTCGGAGCGAGCTCGCTAGTCGGTGTCGGAGCGTGCCCGCTAGTCGGTGTCGGAGCGTGCCCGCTAGTCGGTGTTGGAGCGTGCCCGCTAGTTGGTGTTGGAGCGTGCCCGCTAGATGGCATCGGAGCTTGCCCGCTAGTTGGTGTCGGAGCGTGCCCGCTAGTCTGTGTCAGAGCGTGCCCGCTAGTTGGTGTCGGAGCGTGCCCGCTAGTCTGTGACGGGGCGTGCCCGCTAGTTGTTGTCAGAGCGTGCCCGCTAGTCTGTGTCGGAGACTGCCCACTAGTTGTTGTCGGAGTGTGCCCGCTAGGCTGTGTCCGAGCGTGCCCACTGGTCGGTGACGGAGCGTGTCCGCTAGTTGTTGTCGGAGCGTGCCCGCGAGTTGGTGTGGGAGCGTGCCCGCTAGTTGGTGTGGGAGCGTGCCTGCTAGATGGTGTCGGACGTGCCCACTAGTCGGTGTCGGACGTGCCTGCTAGTCGGTGTCGGAGCGTGCCCGCTAGTTGGTGTTGGAGCGTGCTCACTAGTCGGTGTCGGAGCCTGCCCGCTGGTCGGTGTCAGAGCGTGCCCGCTGGTTGGTGTTGGAGCGTGCCCGCTAGTCAGTGTCGGAGCGTGCCCACTAGTCGGTGTCGGAGCGTGCCCGCTAGTTGGTGTCGGAGCGTGCCGGCTAGTCGGTGTCGGAGCGTGCCCGCTGGTCGGTGTCGGAGCGTGCCTGCTAGTTGGTGTGGGAGCGTGCCCTGTGGTTGGTGTTGGAGCGTGCCCGCTAGACGGTGTCGGAGCGTGCCCACTAGTCTGTGTCGGAGCGTGCCCGCTAGTCTGTGTCGGAGCGTGCCCGCTAGTTGTTGTCGGAGCGTGCCCGCTAGTCTGTGTCGGAGCGTGCCCGCTAGTTGATGTCGGAGCGTGCCCGCTAGTCTGTGTCGGAGCATACCCGCTGGTCGGTGTCGGAGCGTGCCCACTAGTCGGTGACAGAGCGTGTCCGCTAGTTGTTGCCGGAGCGTGCCCGCTAGTTGTTGTGGGAGCGTGCCCGCTAGATGGTGTCGGAGCGTGCCCGCTAGTCGGTGTCGGAGTGTGCCTGCTAGTTGGTGTCGGAGTGTGCCCGCTCGTTGGAGTTGGTGTCGGAGCGTGCCCGCTAGTTGGTGTCGGAGTGTGCCCGCTAGTCGGTGTCGGAGCGTGCCCGCTAGTCGGTGTCGGAGCGTGCCCGCTGGCCGGTGTTGGAGCATGCCCACTAGTCGGTGTCGGAGAGTGCCCGCTGGTTGGTGTCGGAGCGTGCCCGCTGGTCGGTGTCGGAGCGTGCCCGCTAGTTGGTGTCGGAGCGTGCCCGCTAGTTGGTGTCGGAGCGTGCCCGCTAGTTGGTGTCGGAGTGTGCCCGCTAGTTGGTGTCGGAGTGTGCCCGCTAGTTGGTGTCGGACTCTGCCCGCTAGTTGGTGTTGGAACGTGCCCGCTAGTCAGTGTCGGAGCGTGCCCGCTAGATGGCGTCGGAGCATGCCCGCTAGTTGGCGTCGGAGTGTGCCCGCTAGTTGGTGTCGGAGCGTGCCCGCTAGATGGTGTCGGAGCGTGCCCGCTAGTTAGTGTCGGACCGATCCCGCTAGTTAGTATCGGACAGTGCCCGCTAGTTAGTGTCAGCGTGCCCGCTGGTTGGTGTTGGAGCGTGCCTGCTAGTTAGTGCCGGAGCGTGCCCGCTAGTTGGTGTTGGAGCGTGCCCGCTGGTTAGTGTCGGAGCGTGCCTGCTAGTTAGTGTCGGAGCGTGCCCGCTTGTTGGTGTCGGAGCGTGCCCGCTGGTTAGTGTCGGAGCATGCCCGCTGGTCGGTGTTGGAGCGTGTCCGCTAGTCGGTGTCGGAGCGTGCCCGCTAGTCGGTGTCGGAGCGTGCCCGCCAGTTGGTGTCGGAGCGTGCCCGCTAGTCGGTGTCGGAGCGTACCCGCTAGTTGGTGTTGGAGCGTGCCCGCTGGTTAGTGTCGGAGCGTGCCTGCTAGTTAGTGTCGGAGCGTGCCCGCTTGTTGGTGTCGGAGCATGCCCGCTGGTTAATGTCGGAGCATGCCCGCTGGTCGGTGTTGGAGCGTGTCCGCTAGTCGGTGTCGGAGCGTGCCCGCTAGTCGGTGTCGGAACGTGCCCGCCAGTCGGTGTCGGAGCGTGCCCGCTAGTCGGTGTCGGAGCGTACCCGCTAGTCGGTGTGGGAGCGTGCCTGCTAGTTGGTGTCGGAACGTGCCCGCTAGTCCGTGTCGGAGCGTACCCGCTAGTCGGTGTGGGAGCGTGCCTGCTAGTTGGTGTCGGAACGTGCCCGCGAGTTAGTGTCGGAGCGATCCCGCTAGTTGGTGACGGAGCGTGCCCGCTAGTTAGTGTCGGAGCGATCCTGCTAGTTAGTGTCGGAGCATGCCCGCTAGTTGGTGTCGGAGCGATCCCGCTAGTTGGTGTCGGAGCATGCCCGCTAGTTGGTGTCGGAGCGTGCCCGCTAGTTGGTGTCGGAGCGCGCCGTGCCCACTAGTTGGTGTCGGACTCTGCCCGCCAGTTGGTGTCGGAGCGTGCCCGCTAGTCGGTGTCGGAGCGTACCCGCTAGTTGGTGTTGGAGTGTGCCCGCTGGTTAGTGTCGGAGCGTGCCTGCTAGTTAGTGTCGGAGCGTGCCCGCTTGTTGGTGTCGGAGCGTGCCCGCTGGTTAATGTCGGAGCATGCCCGCTGGTCGGTGTTGGAGCGTGTCCGCTAGTCGGTGTCGGAGCGTGCCCGCTATTCGGTGTCGGAGCGAGCTCGCTAGTCGGTGTTGGAGCGTGCCCGCTAGTCGGTGTCGGAGCGTGCCCGCTAGTCGGTGTCGGAGCACGCCCGCTAGTTGGTGTTGGGGGTGCCCGCTAGATGGCGCCGGAGCGTGCCCGCTAGTTGGTGTCGGAACGTGCCCGCTAGTTAGTGCCGGAGCGATCCCGCTAGTTGGTGACGGAGCGTGCCCGCTAGTTAGTGTCGGAGCGATCCCGCTAGTTAGTGTCGGAGCGTGCCCGCTAGTTAGTGTCGGAGCGATCCCGCTAGTTGGTGATGGAGCGTGCCCGCTAGTTGGTGTCAGAGCGTGCCCGCTAGATGGCGTCGAGCGTGCCCGCTAGTCAGTGTCGGAGCGTGCCCGCTAGTTGGTGTCGGAGCGTGCCCGCTAGTTGGTGTCGGAGCGTGTTCGCTAGTTGGTGTCGGAGCGTGCCGTGCCCACTAGTTGGTGTCGGACTCTGCCCGCTAGTTGGTGTCGGAGCGTGCCCGCTAGTTGGTGTCGGAGCGTGCCCGCTAGTCGGTGTTGGAGCGTGCCCGCTAGTTGGTGTCGGAACGTGCCCGCTAGTTAGTGCCGGAGCGATCCCGCTAGTTGGTGACGGAGCGTGCCCGCTAGTTAGTGTCGGAGCGATCCCGCTAGTTAGTGTCGGAGCGTGCCCGCTAGTTAGTGTCGGAGCGATCCCGCTAGTTAGTGTCGGAGCGTGCCCGCTAGTTAGTGTCGGAGCGATCCCGCTAGTTGGTGATGGAGCGTGCCCGCTATTCGGTGTCGGAGCGAGCTCGCTAGTCGGTGTTGGAGCGTGCCCGCTAGTCGGTGTCGGAGCGTGCCCGCTAGTCGGTGTCGGAGCACGCCCGCTAGTTGGTGTTGGGGGTGCCCGCTAGATGGCGCCGGAGCGTGCCCGCTAGTTGGTGTCGGAACGTGCCCGCTAGTTAGTGCCGGAGCGATCCCGCTAGTTGGTGATGGAGCGTGCCCGCTAGTTAGTGTCGGAGCGATCCCGCTAGTTAGTGTCGGAGCGTGCCCGCTAGTTAGTGTCGGAGCGATCCCGCTAGTTGGTGATGGAGCGTGCCCGCTAGTTGGTGTCAGAGCGTGCCCGCTAGATGGCGTCGAGCGTGCCCGCTAGTCAGTGTCGGAGCGTGCCCGCTAGTTGGTGTCGGAGCGTGCCCGCTAGTTGGTGTCGGAGCGTGTTCGCTAGTTGGTGTCGGAGCGTGCCGTGCCCACTAGTTGGTGTCGGACTCTGCCCGCTAGTTGGTGTCGGAGCGTGCCCGTTAGTTGGTGTCGGAGCGTGCCCGCTAGTCGGTGTTGGAGCGTGCCCGCTAGTTGGTGTCGGAGCGTGCCCGCTAGTTGGTGTCAGAGCGTGCCCGCTAGATGGTGTCGGAGCGTGCCCACTAGTCGGTGTCGGAGCGTGCCCGCTAGTCGGTGTCGGAGCACGGCCGCTAGTTGGTGTTGGGGGTGCCCGCTAGATGGCGTCGGAGCGTGCCCGCTAGTTGGTGTCGGAACGTGCCCGCTAGTTAGTGTCGGAGCGATCCCGCTAGTTGGTGACGGAGCGTGCCCGCTAGTTAGTGTCGGAGCGATCCCGCTAGTTAGTGTCGGAGCGTGACCGCTAGTTAGTGTCGGAGCGATCCCGCTAGTTGGTGACGGAGCGTGCCCGCTAGTTGGTGTCAGAGCATGCCCGCTAGATGGCGTCGAGCATGCCCGCTAGTCAGTGTCGGAGCGTGCCCGCTAGTTGGTGTCGGAGCGTGCCCGCTAGTTGGTGTCGGAGCGTGCCGTGCCCACTAGTTGGTGTTGGACTCTGCCCGCTAGTTGGTGTCGGAGCGTGCCCGCTAGTCGGTGTCGGAGCGTGCCCGTTAGTTGGTGTTGGAGCGTGCCCATTAGTTGGTGTCGGAGCGTGCACGCTAGTTGGTGTCGGAGCGTGCCCGCTAGTCGGTGTCGGAACGTGCCCGCCAGTCGGTGTCGGAGCGTGCCCGCTAGTCGGTGTCGGAGCGTACCCGCTAGTCGGTGTGGGAGCGTGCCTGCTAGTTGGTGTCGGAACGTGCCCGCTAGTCCGTGTCGGAGCGTACCCGCTAGTCGGTGTGGGAGCGTGCCTGCTAGTTGGTGTCGGAACGTGCCCGCGAGTTAGTGTCGGAGCGATCCCGCTAGTTGGTGACGGAGCGTGCCCGCTAGTTAGTGTCGGAGCGATCCTGCTAGTTAGTGTCGGAGCATGCCCGCTAGTTGGTGTCGGAGCGATCCCGCTAGTTGGTGTCGGAGCATGCCCGCTAGTTGGTGTCGGAGCGTGCCCGCTAGTTGGTGTCGGAGCGCGCCGTGCCCACTAGTTGGTGTCGGACTCTGCCCGCCAGTTGGTGTCGGAGCGTGCCCGCTAGTCGGTGTCGGAGCGTACCCGCTAGTTGGTGTTGGAGTGTGCCCGCTGGTTAGTGTCGGAGCGTGCCTGCTAGTTAGTGTCGGAGCGTGCCCGCTTGTTGGTGTCGGAGCGTGCCCGCTGGTTAATGTCGGAGCATGCCCGCTGGTCGGTGTTGGAGCGTGTCCGCTAGTCGGTGTCGGAGCGTGCCCGCTATTCGGTGTCGGAGCGAGCTCGCTAGTCGGTGTTGGAGCGTGCCCGCTAGTCGGTGTCGGAGCGTGCCCGCTAGTCGGTGTCGGAGCACGCCCGCTAGTTGGTGTTGGGGGTGCCCGCTAGATGGCGCCGGAGCGTGCCCGCTAGTTGGTGTCGGAACGTGCCCGCTAGTTAGTGCCGGAGCGATCCCGCTAGTTGGTGACGGAGCGTGCCCGCTAGTTAGTGTCGGAGCGATCCCGCTAGTTAGTGTCGGAGCGTGCCCGCTAGTTAGTGTCGGAGCGATCCCGCTAGTTGGTGATGGAGCGTGCCCGCTAGTTGGTGTCAGAGCGTGCCCGCTAGATGGCGTCGAGCGTGCCCGCTAGTCAGTGTCGGAGCGTGCCCGCTAGTTGGTGTCGGAGCGTGCCCGCTAGTTGGTGTCGGAGCGTGTTCGCTAGTTGGTGTCGGAGCGTGCCGTGCCCACTAGTTGGTGTCGGACTCTGCCCGCTAGTTGGTGTCGGAGCGTGCCCGCTAGTTGGTGTCGGAGCGTGCCCGCTAGTCGGTGTTGGAGCGTGCCCGCTAGTTGGTGTCGGAACGTGCCCGCTAGTTAGTGCCGGAGCGATCCCGCTAGTTGGTGACGGAGCGTGCCCGCTAGTTAGTGTCGGAGCGATCCCGCTAGTTAGTGTCGGAGCGTGCCCGCTAGTTAGTGTCGGAGCGATCCCGCTAGTTAGTGTCGGAGCGTGCCCGCTAGTTAGTGTCGGAGCGATCCCGCTAGTTGGTGATGGAGCGTGCCCGCTATTCGGTGTCGGAGCGAGCTCGCTAGTCGGTGTTGGAGCGTGCCCGCTAGTCGGTGTCGGAGCGTGCCCGCTAGTCGGTGTCGGAGCACGCCCGCTAGTTGGTGTTGGGGGTGCCCGCTAGATGGCGCCGGAGCGTGCCCGCTAGTTGGTGTCGGAACGTGCCCGCTAGTTAGTGCCGGAGCGATCCCGCTAGTTGGTGATGGAGCGTGCCCGCTAGTTAGTGTCGGAGCGATCCCGCTAGTTAGTGTCGGAGCGTGCCCGCTAGTTAGTGTCGGAGCGATCCCGCTAGTTGGTGATGGAGCGTGCCCGCTAGTTGGTGTCAGAGCGTGCCCGCTAGATGGCGTCGAGCGTGCCCGCTAGTCAGTGTCGGAGCGTGCCCGCTAGTTGGTGTCGGAGCGTGCCCGCTAGTTGGTGTCGGAGCGTGTTCGCTAGTTGGTGTCGGAGCGTGCCGTGCCCACTAGTTGGTGTCGGACTCTGCCCGCTAGTTGGTGTCGGAGCGTGCCCGTTAGTTGGTGTCGGAGCGTGCCCGCTAGTCGGTGTTGGAGCGTGCCCGCTAGTTGGTGTCGGAGCGTGCCCGCTAGTTGGTGTCAGAGCGTGCCCGCTAGATGGTGTCGGAGCGTGCCCACTAGTCGGTGTCGGAGCGTGCCCGCTAGTCGGTGTCGGAGCACGGCCGCTAGTTGGTGTCGGAGCGTGCCCGCTAGTTGGTGTCAGAGCGTGCCCGCTAGATGGTGTCGGAGCGTGCCCACTAGTCGGTGTCGGAGCGTGCCCGCTAGTCGGTGTCGGAGCACGCCCGCTAGTTGGTGTTGGGGGTGCCCGCTAGATGGCGTCGGAGCGTGCCCGCTAGTTGGTGTCGGAACGTGCCCGCTAGTTAGTGTCGGAGCGATCCCGCTAGTTGGTGACGGAGCGTGCCCGCTAGTTAGTGTCGGAGCGATCCCGCTAGTTAGTGTCGGAGCGTGACCGCTAGTTAGTGTCGGAGCGATCCCGCTAGTTGGTGACGGAGCGTGCCCGCTAGTTGGTGTCAGAGCATGCCCGCTAGATGGCGTCGAGCATGCCCGCTAGTCAGTGTCGGAGCGTGCCCGCTAGTTGGTGTCGGAGCGTGCCCGCTAGTTGGTGTCGGAGCGTGCCGTGCCCACTAGTTGGTGTTGGACTCTGCCCGCTAGTTGGTGTCGGAGCGTGCCCGCTAGTCGGTGTCGGAGCGTGCCCGTTAGTTGGTGTTGGAGCGTGCCCATTAGTTGGTGTCGGAGCGTGCACGCTAGTTGGTGTCGGAGCGTGCCCGCTAGATGGTGTCGGAGCGTGCCCGCTAGTTAGTGTCGGAGCGATCCCGCTCGTTGGTGACGGAGAGTGCCCGCTAGTTGGTGTCGGAGCATGCCCGCTAGTTGGTGTCAGAGCGTGCCCACCAGTTGGTGTCGGACTCTGCCCGCTAGTTGGTGTCGGAGCGTGCCCGCTAGTCGGTGTCGGAGCGTGCCTGCTAGTCGGTGTTGGAGCGTGCCCGCTAGTTGGTGTTGGAGCGTATCCGCTAGTTGGTGTGGGAGCGTGCCCGCTAGTTGGTGTCGGAGCGTGCCCGCTAGTTGGTGTCGGAGCGAGCTCGCTAGTCGGTGTCAGAGCGTGCCCGCTAGTCGGTGTCGGAGCGTGCCCGCTAGTCGGTGTCGGAGCGTGCCCGCTAGTCGGTGTTGGAGCGTGCCCGCTAGTTGGTGTTGGAGCGTGCCCGCTAGATGGCATCGGAGCTTGCCCGCTAGTTGGTATCGGAGCGTGCCCGCTAGTCTGTGTCAGAGCGTGCCCGCTAGTTGGTGTCGGAGCGTGCCCGCTAGTCTGTGACGGGGCGTGCCCGCTAGTTGTTGTCAGAGCGTGCCCGCTAGTCTGTGTTGGAGACTGCCCACTAGTTGTTGTCGGAGTGTGCCCGCTAGGCTGTGTCCGAGCGTGCCCACTAGTCGGTGACGGAGCGTGTCCGCTAGTTGTTGTCGGAGCGTGCCCGCGAGTTGGTGTGGGAGCGTGCCCGCTAGTTGGTGTGGGAGCGTGCCTGCTAGATGGTGTCGGACGTGCCCACTAGTCGGTGTCGGACGTGCCCGCTAGTCGGTGTCAGAGTGTGCCCGCTAGTTGGTGTTGGAGCGTGCCCACTAGTCGGTGTCGGAGCCTGCCCGCTGGTCGGTGTCAGAGCGTGCCCGCTGGTTGGTGTTGGAGTGTGCCCGCTAGTCAGTGTCGGAGCGTGCCCACTAGTCGGTGTCGGAGCGTGCCCGCTAGTTGGTGTCAGAGCGTGCCGGCTAGTCGGTGTCGGAGCGTGCCCGCTGGTCGGTGTCGGAGCGTGCCCGCTAGTTGGTGTGGGAGCGTGCCCTATGGTTGGTGTTGGAGCGTGCCCGCTAGACGGTGTCGGAGCGTGCCCACTAGTCTGTGTCGGAGCGTGCCCGCTAGTCTGTGTTGGAGCGTGCCCGCTAGTTCTTGTCGGAGCGTGCCCGCTAGTCTGTGTCGGAGCATGCCCGCTGGTCGGTGTCGGAGCGTGCCCAGTAGTCGGTCATGGAGCGTGTCCGCTAGTTGTTGCCGGAGCGTGCCCGCTAGTTGGTGTCGGAGCGTGCCCGCTAGTTGTTGTGGGAGCGTGCCCGCTAGATGGTGTCAGAGCGTGCCCGCTAGTCGGTGTCGGAGTGTGCCTGCTAGTTGGTGTCGGAGCGTGCCCGCTCGTTGGAGTTGGTGTCGGAGCGTGCCCGCTAGTTGGTGTCGGAGCATGCCCACTAGTCGGTGTCGGAGAGTGCCCGCTGGTCGGTGTCGGAGCGTGCCCGCTGGTCGGTGTCGGAGCGAGCTCGCTAGTTGGTGTCGGAGCGTGCCCGCTAGTTGCTGTCGGAGCGTGCCCGCTAGTTGGTGTCGGAGCGTGACCGCTAGTTGGTGTCGGAGTGTGCCCGCTAGTTGGTGTCGGACTCTGCCCGCTAGTTGGTGTCGGAACGTGCCCGCTAGCCAGTGTCGGAGCGTGCCCGCTAGTCGGTGTCGGAGCGTGCCCACTAGTCTGTGTCGGAGCGTGCCCGCAAGTTGTTGTCGGAGCGTGCCCGCTAGTCTGTGTCGGAGCGTGCCCGCTGGTCAGTGTCGGAGCGTGCCCACTAGTCGGTGATGGAGCATGTCCGCTAGTTGTTGCCGGAGCGTGCCCGCTAGTTGGTGTTGGAGCGTGCCCGCTGGTCGGTGTCGGAGCATGCCCACTAGTCGGTGTCGGAGCGTGCCCGCTGGTCGGTGTCGGAGCGTGCCCACTGGTCGGTGTCGGAGCGTGCCCACTAGTCTGTGTCGGAGCGTGCCCGCTAGTCTGTGTCGGAGCGTGCCCGCTAGTTGATGTCGGAGCGTGCCCGCTAGTCTGTGTCGGAGCGTGCCCGCTGGTCAGTGTCGGAGCGTGCCCACTAGTCGGTGATGGAGCATGTCCGCTAGTTGTTGCCGGAGCGTGCCCGCTAGTTGGTGTTGGAGCGTGCCCGCTGGTCGGTGTCGGAGCATGCCCACTAGTCGGTGTCGGAGCGTGCCCGCTGGTCGGTGTCGGAGCGTGCCCACTGGTCGGTGTCGGAGCGTGCCCGCTGGTCGGTGTCGGAGCGTGCCCGCTATTCGGTGTCGGAGCGAGCTCGCTAGTCGGTGTTGGAGCGTGCCCGCTAGTCGGTGTCGGAGCGTGCCCGCTAGTCGGTGTCGGAGCACGCCCGCTAGTTGGTGTTGGGGGTGCCCGCTAGATGGCGCCGGAGCGTGCCCGCTAGTTGGTGTCGGAACGTGCCCGCTAGTTAGTGCCGGAGCGATCCCGCTAGTTGGTGACGGAGCGTGCCCGCTAGTTAGTGTCGGAGCGATCCCGCTAGTTAGTGTCGGAGCGTGCCCGCTAGTTAGTGTCGGAGCGATCCCGCTAGTTGGTGATGGAGCGTGCCCGCTAGTTGGTGTCAGAGCGTGCCCGCTAGATGGCGTCGAGCGTGCCCGCTAGTCAGTGTCGTAGCGTGCCCGCTAGTTGGTGTCGGAGCGTGCCCGCTAGTTGGTGTCGGAGCGTGTTCGCTAGTTGGTGTCGGAGCGTGCCGTGCCCACTAGTTGGTGTCGGACTCTGCCCGCTAGTTGGTGTCGGAGCGTGCCCGCTAGTTGGTGTCGGAGCGTGCCCGCTAGTCGGTGTTGGAGCGTGCCCGCTAGTTGGTGTCGGAACGTGCCCGCTAGTTAGTGCCGGAGCGATCCCGCTAGTTGGTGACGGAGCGTGCCCGCTAGTTAGTGTCGGAGCGATCCCGCTAGTTAGTGTCGGAGCGTGCCCGCTAGTTAGTGTCAGAGCGATCCCGCTAGTTAGTGTCGGAGCGTGCCCGCTAGTTAGTGTCGGAGCGATCCCGCTAGTTGGTGATGGAGCGTGCCCGCTATTCGGTGTCGGAGCGAGCTCGCTAGTCGGTGTTGGAGCGTGCCCGCTAGTCGGTGTCGGAGCGTGCCCGCTAGTCGGTGTCGGAGCACGCCCGCTAGTTGGTGTTGGGGGTGCCCGCTAGATGGCGCCGGAGCGTGCCCGCTAGTTGGTGTCGGAACGTGCCCGCTAGTTAGGGCCGGAGCGATCCCGCTAGTTGGTGACGGAGCGTGCCCGCTAGTTAGTGTCGGAGCGATCCCGCTAGTTAGTGTCGGAGCGTGCCCGCTAGTTAGTGTCGGAGCGATCCCGCTAGTTGGTGATGGAGCGTGCCCGCTAGTTGGTGTCAGAGCGTGCCCGCTAGATGGCGTCGAGCGTGCCCGCTAGTCAGTGTCGGAGTGTGCCCGCTAGTTGGTGTCGGAGCGTGCCCGCTAGTTGGTGTCGGAGCGTGTTCGCTAGTTGGTGTCGGAGCGTGCCGTGCCCACTAGTTGGTGTCGGACTCTGCCCGCTAGTTGGTGTCGGAGCGTGCCCGCTAGTTGGTGTCGGAGCGTGCCCGCTAGTCGGTGTTGGAGCGTGCCCGCTAGTTGGTGTCGGAGCGTGCCCGCTAGTTGGTGTCAGAGCGTGCCCGCTAGATGGTGTCGGAGCGTGCCCGCTAGTTAGTGTCGGAGCGATCCCGCTCGTTGGTGACGGAGAGTGCCCGCTAGTTGGTGTCGGAGCATGCCCGCTAGTTGGTGTCAGAGCGTGCCCAATAGTTTGTGTCGGACTCTGCCCGCTAGTTGGTGTCGGAGCGTGCCCGCTAGTCGGTGTCGGAGCGTGCCCGCTAGTTGGTGTTGGAGCGTGCCCGCTAGTTGGTGTTGGAGCGTGTCCGCTAGTTGGTGTCGGAGCGTGCCCGCTAGTTGGTGTGGGAGCGTGCCCGCTAGTTGGTGTTGGAGCGTGCCCGCTAGTTGGTGTTGGAGCGTGCCCGCTAGTTGGTGTCGGAGCGTGCCCGCTAGTTGGTGTGGGAGCGTGCCCGCTAGTTGGTGTCGGAGCGTGCCCGCTAGTTGGTGACGGAGCGTGCCTGCTAGTTGGTGTCGGAGCGAGCTCGCTAGTCGGTGTCGGAGCGTGCCCGCTAGTCGGTGTCGGAGCGTGCCCGCTAGTCGGTGTTGGAGCGTGCCCGCTAGTTGGTGTTGGAGCGTGCCCGCTAGATGGCATCGGAGCTTGCCCGCTAGTTGGTGTCGGAGCGTGCCCGCTAGTCTGTGTCAGAGCGTGCCCGCTAGTTGGTGTCGGAGCGTGCCCGCTAGTCTGTGACGGGGCGTGCCCGCTAGTTGTTGTCAGAGCGTGCCCGCTAGTCTGTGTCGGAGACTGCCCACTAGTTGTTGTCGGAGTGTGCCCGCTAGGCTGTGTCCGAGCGTGCCCACTGGTCGGTGACGGAGCGTGTCCGCTAGTTGTTGTCGGAGCGTGCCCGCGAGTTGGTGTGGGAGCGTGCCCGCTAGTTGGTGTGGGAGCGTGCCTGCTAGATGGTGTCGGACGTGCCCACTAGTCGGTGTCGGACGTGCCTGCTAGTCGGTGTCGGAGCGTGCCCGCTAGTTGGTGTTGGAGCGTGCCCACTAGTCGGTGTCGGAGCCTGCCCGCTGGTCGGTGTCAGAGCGTGCCCGCTGGTTGGTGTTGGAGCGTGCCCGCTAGTCAGTGTCGGAGCGTGCCCACTAGTCGGTGTCGGAGCGTGCCCGCTAGTTGGTGTCGGAGCGTGCCGGCTAGTCGGTGTCGGAGCGTGCCCGCTGGTCGGTGTCGGAGCGTGCCTGCTAGTTGGTGTGGGAGCGTGCCCTGTGGTTGGTGTTGGAGCGTGCCCGCTAGACGGTGTCGGAGCGTGCCCACTAGTCTGTGTCGGAGCGTGCCCGCTAGTCTGTGTCGGAGCGTGCCCGCTAGTTGTTGTCGGAGCGTGCCCGCTAGTCTGTGTCGGAGCGTGCCCGCTAGTTGATGTCGGAGCGTGCCCGCTAGTCTGTGTCGGAGCATACCCGCTGGTCGGTGTCGGAGCGTGCCCACTAGTCGGTGACAGAGCGTGTCCGCTAGTTGTTGCCGGAGCGTGCCCGCTAGTTGTTGTGGGAGCGTGCCCGCTAGATGGTGTCGGAGCGTGCCCGCTAGTCGGTGTCGGAGTGTGCCTGCTAGTTGGTGTCGGAGTGTGCCCGCTCGTTGGAGTTGGTGTCGGAGCGTGCCCGCTAGTTGGTGTCGGAGTGTGCCCGCTAGTCGGTGTCGGAGCGTGCCCGCTAGTCGGTGTCGGAGCGTGCCCGCTGGCCGGTGTCGGAGCATGCCCACTAGTCGGTGTCGGAGAGTGCCCGCTGGTTGGTGTCGGAGCGTGCCCGCTGGTCGGTGTCGGAGCGTGCCCGCTAGTTGGTGTCGGAGCGTGCCCGCTAGTTGGTGTCGGAGCGTGCCCGCTAGTTGGTGTCGGAGTGTGCCCGCTAGTTGGTGTCGGAGTGTGCCCGCTAGTTGGTGTCGGACTCTGCCCGCTAGTTGGTGTTGGAACGTGCCCGCTAGTCAGTGTCGGAGCGTGCCCGCTAGATGGCGTCGGAGCATGCCCGCTAGTTGGCGTCGGAGTGTGCCCGCTAGTTGGTGTCGGAGCGTGCCCGCTAGATGGTGTCGGAGCGTGCCCGCTAGTTAGTGTCGGACCGATCCCGCTAGTTAGTATCGGACAGTGCCCGCTAGTTAGTGTCAGCGTGCCCGCTGGTTGGTGTTGGAGCGTGCCTGCTAGTTAGTGCCGGAGCGTGCCCGCTAGTTGGTGTTGGAGCGTGCCCGCTGGTTAGTGTCGGAGCGTGCCTGCTAGTTAGTGTCGGAGCGTGCCCGCTTGTTGGTGTCGGAGCGTGCCCGCTGGTTAGTGTCGGAGCATGCCCGCTGGTCGGTGTTGGAGCGTGTCCGCTAGTCGGTGTCGGAGCGTGCCCGCTAGTCGGTGTCGGAGCGTGCCCGCCAGTTGGTGTCGGAGCGTGCCCGCTAGTCGGTGTCGGAGCGTACCCGCTAGTTGGTGTTGGAGCGTGCCCGCTGGTTAGTGTCGGAGCGTGCCTGCTAGTTAGTGTCGGAGCGTGCCCGCTTGTTGGTGTCGGAGCATGCCCGCTGGTTAATGTCGGAGCATGCCCGCTGGTCGGTGTTGGAGCGTGTCCGCTAGTCGGTGTCGGAGCGTGCCCGCTAGTCGGTGTCGGAACGTGCCCGCCAGTCGGTGTCGGAGCGTGCCCGCTAGTCGGTGTCGGAGCGTACCCGCTAGTCGGTGTGGGAGCGTGCCTGCTAGTTGGTGTCGGAACGTGCCCGCTAGTCCGTGTCGGAGCGTACCCGCTAGTCGGTGTGGGAGCGTGCCTGCTAGTTGGTGTCGGAACGTGCCCGCGAGTTAGTGTCGGAGCGATCCCGCTAGTTGGTGACGGAGCGTGCCCGCTAGTTAGTGTCGGAGCGATCCTGCTAGTTAGTGTCGGAGCATGCCCGCTAGTTGGTGTCGGAGCGATCCCGCTAGTTGGTGTCGGAGCATGCCCGCTAGTTGGTGTCGGAGCGTGCCCGCTAGTTGGTGTCGGAGCGCGCCGTGCCCACTAGTTGGTGTCGGACTCTGCCCGCCAGTTGGTGTCGGAGCGTGCCCGCTAGTCGGTGTCGGAGCGTACCCGCTAGTTGGTGTTGGAGTGTGCCCGCTGGTTAGTGTCGGAGCGTGCCTGCTAGTTAGTGTCGGAGCGTGCCCGCTTGTTGGTGTCGGAGCGTGCCCGCTGGTTAATGTCGGAGCATGCCCGCTGGTCGGTGTTGGAGCGTGTCCGCTAGTCGGTGTCGGAGCGTGTCCGCTAGTCGGTGTCGGAACGTGCCCGCCAGTCGGTGTCGGAGCGTGCCCGCTAGTCGGTGTCGGAGCGTACCCGCTAGTCGGTGTGGGAGCGTGCCTGCTAGTTGGTGACGGAACGTGCCCGCTAGTCCGTGTCGGAGCGTACCCGCTAGTCGGTGTGGGAGCGTGCCTGCTAGTTGGTGTCGGAACGTGCCCGCGAGTTAGTGTCGGAGCGATCCCGCTAGTTGGTGACGGAGCGTGCCCGCTAGTTAGTGTCGGAGCGATCCTGCTAGTTAGTGTCGGAGCGTGCCCGCTAGTTGGTGTCGGAGCGATCCCGCTAGTTGGTGTCGGAGCATGCCCGCTAGTTGGTGTCGGACGGCGTGCCCGCTAGTTGGTGTCGGAGCGCGCCGTGCCCACTAGTTGGTGTCGGACTCTGCCCGCTAGTTGGTGTCGGAGCGTGCCCGCTAGTCGGTGTCGGAGCGTGCCCGCTAGTTGGTGTTGGAGTGTGCCCGCTAGTTGGTGTCAGAGTGTGCCCGCTAGTTAGTGTCGGAGCGTGCCCGCTAGATGGTGTCGGAGCGTGCCCGCTAGTTAGTGTCGGAGCGATCTCGCTCGTTGGTGACGGAGAGTGCCCGCTAGTTGGTGTCGGAGCATGCCCGCTAGTTGGTGTCGGACTCTGCCCGCTAGTTGGTGTCGGAGCGTGCCCGCTAGTCGGTGTCAGAGCGTGCCTGCTAGTTGGTGTTGGAGCGTGCCCGCTAGTTGGTGTTGGAGCGTGCCCACTAGTTGGTGTCGGAGCGTGCCCGCTAGTTGGTGTGGGAGCGTGCCCGCTAGTTGGTGTCGGAGCGTGCCCGCTAGTTGGTGACGGAGCGTGCCTGCTAGTTGGTGTCGGAGCGTGCCCGGTAGTTGGTGTCGGAGCGAGCTCGCTAGTCGGTGTTGGAGCGTGCCCGCTAGTCGGTGTCGGAGCGTGCCCGCTAGTCGGTGTTGGAGCGTGCCCGCTAGTTGGTGTTGGAGCGTGCCCGCTAGATGGCATCGGAGCTTGCCCGCTCGTTGGTGTCGGAGCGTGCCCGCTAGATGGTGTCGGAGAGTGCCTGCTAGTTAGTGTCGGAGCGATCCCGCTAGTTGTTGTCGGAGCGTACCCGCTAGTCTGTGTCGGAGCGTGCCCGCTAGTTGGTGTCGGAGCGTGCCCGCTAGTTGTTGTCAGAGCGTGCCCGCTAGTCTGTGTCGGAGACTGCCCACTAGTTGTTGTCGGAGTGTGCCCGCTAGGCTGTGTCCGAGCGTGCCCGCTGGTCGGTGTCGGAGCGTGCCCACTAGTCGGTGACGGAGCGTGTCCGCTAGTTGTTGTCGGAGCGTGCCCGCAAGTTGGTGTGGGAGCGTGCCCGCTAGTTGGTGTGGGAGCGTGCCCGCTGGTCGTTGTCGGAGCGTGCCCGCTGGTCGGTGTCGGAGCGAGCTCGCTAGTTGGTGTTGGAGTGTGCCCGCTAGTTGGTGTCAGAGTGTGCCCGCTAGTTAGTGTCGGAGCGTGCCCGCTAGATGGTGTCGGAGCGTGCCCGCTAGTTAGTGTCGGAGCGATCCCGCTCGTTGGTGACGGAGAGTGCCCGCTAGTTGGTGTCGGAGCATGCCCGCTAGTTGGTGTCGGACTCTGCCCGCTAGTTGGTGTCGGAGCGTGCCCGCTAGTCGGTGTCAGAGCGTGCCTGCTAGTTGGTGTTGGAGCGTGCCCGCTAGTTGGTGTTGGAGCGTGCCCACTAGTTGGTGTCGGAGCGTGCCCGCTAGTTGGTGTGGGAGCGTGCCCGCTAGTTGGTGTCGGAGCGTGCCCGCTAGTTGGTGACGGAGCGTGCCTGCTAGTTGGTGTCGGAGCGTGCCCGGTAGTTGGTGTCGGAGCGAGCTCGCTAGTCGGTGTTGGAGCGTGCCCGCTAGTCGGTGTCGGAGCGTGCCCGCTAGTCGGTGTTGGAGCGTGCCCGCTAGATGGCATCGGAGCTTGCCCGCTCGTTGGTGTCGGAGCGTGCCCGCTAGATGGTGTCGGAGAGTGCCTGCTAGTTAGTGTCGGAGCGATCCCGCTAGTTGTTGTCGGAGCGTACCCGCTAGTCTGTGTCGGAGCGTGCCCGCTAGTTGGTGTCGGAGCGTGCCCGCTAGTTGTTGTCAGAGCGTGCCCGCTAGTCTGTGTCGGAGACTGCCCACTAGTTGTTGTCGGAGTGTGCCCGCTAGGCTGTGTCCGAGCGTGCCCGCTGGTCGGTGTCGGAGCGTGCCCACTAGTCGGTGACGGAGCGTGTCCGCTAGTTGTTGTCGGAGCGTGCCCGCAAGTTGGTGTGGGAGCGTGCCCGCTAGTTGGTGTCGGAGCGTGCCCGCTGGTCGGTGTCGGAGCGTGCCCGCTGGTCGGTGTCGGAGCGTGCCCGCTGGTCGGTGTCGGAGCGTGCCCGCTGGTCGGTGTCGGAGCGAGCTCGCTAGTTGGTGTCGGAGCGTGCCCGCTAGTTGGTGTCGGAGCGTGCCCGCTAGTCGGTGTCGGAGCGTGCCCGCTAGTTGGTGTTGGAGTGTGCCCGCTAGTTGGTGTCGGAGTGTGCCCGCTAGTTGGTGTCGGACTCTGCCCGCTAGTTGGTGTCGGAACGTGCCCGCTAGTCAGTGTCGGAGCGTGCCCGCTAGATGGCGTCGGAGCGTGCCCGCTAGTTGGTGTCAGAGTGTGCCCGCTAGTTGGTGTCGGAGCGTGCCCGCTAGATGGTGTCGGAGCGTGCCCGCTAGTTAGTGTCGGAGCGATCCCGCTCGTTGATGACGGAGCGTGCCCGCTAGTCGGTGTCGGAGCGTGCCCGCTAGTCGGTGTCGGAGCGTGCCCGCCAGTCGGTGTCAGAGCGTGCCCGCTAGTCGGTGTCGGAGCGTGTCCGCCAGTTGGTGTCGGAGCGTGCCCGCTAGTTGGTGTCGGAGCGAGCCCGCTAGTTAGTATCGGACAGTGCCCGCTAGTTAGTGTCAGCGTGCCCGCTGGTTGGTGTTGGAGCGTGCCTGCTAGTTAGTGTCGGAGCGTGCCCGCTAGTTGGTGTTGGAGCGTGCCCGCTGGTTAGTGTCGGAGCGTGCCTGCTAGTTAGTGTCGGAGCGTGCCCGCTTGTTGGTGTCGGAGCGTTCCCGCTGGTTAGTGTCGGAGCGTGCCCACTGGTTAGTGTCGGAGCATGCCCGCTGGTCGGTGTTGGAGTGTGTCCGCTAGTTGGTGTCGGAGCGTGCCCGCTAGTTGGTGTCGGAGCGTGCCCGCTAGTTGGTGTCGGAGTGTGCCCGCTAGTTGGTGTCGGACTCTGCCCGCTAGTTGGTGTCGGAACGTGCCCGCTAGCCAGTGTCGGAGCGTGCCCGCTAGTCGGTGTCGGAGCGTGCCCACTAGTCTGTGTCGGAGCGTGCCCGCTAGTCTGTGTCGGAGCGTGCCCGCTAGTTGATGTCGGAGCGTGCCCGCTAGTCTGTGTCGGAGCGTGCCCGCTGGTCAGTGTCGGAGCGTGCCCACTAGTCGGTGATGGAGCATGTCCGCTAGTTGTTGCCGGAGCGTGCCCGCTAGTTGGTGTTGGAGCGTGCCCGCTGGTCGGTGTCGGAGCATGCCCACTAGTCGGTGTCGGAGCGTGCCCGCTGGTCGGTGTCGGAGCGTGCCCACTGGTCGGTGTCGGAGCGTGCCCGCTGGTCGGTGTCGGAGCGTGCCCGCTATTCGGTGTCGGAGCGAGCTCGCTAGTCGGTGTTGGAGCGTGCCCGCTAGTCGGTGTCGGAGCGTGCCCGCTAGTCGGTGTCGGAGCACGCCTGCTAGTTGGTGTTGGGGGTGCCCGCTAGATGGCGCCGGAGCGTGCCCGCTAGTTGGTGTCGGAACGTGCCCGCTAGTTAGTGCCGGAGCAATCCCGCTAGTTGGTGACGGAGCGTGCCCGCTAGTTAGTGTCGAAGCGATCCCGCTAGTTAGTGTCGGAGCGTGCCCGCTAGTTAGTGTCGGAGCGATCCCGCTAGTTGGTGATGGAGCGTGCCCGCTAGTTGGTGTCAGAGCGTGCCCGCTAGATGGCGTCGAGCGTGCCCGCTAGATGGCGTCGAGCGTGCCCGCTAGTCAGTGTCGGAGCGGGCCCGCTAGTTGGTGTCGGAGCGTGCCCGCTAGTTGGTGTCGGAGCGTGCCGTGCCCACTAGTTGGTGTCGGACTCTGCCCGCTAGTTGGTGTCGGAGCGTGCCCGCTAGTCGGTGTCGGAGCGTGCCCGCTAGTCGGTGTTGGAGCGTGCCCGCTAGTTGGTGTCGGAGCGTGCCCGCTAGTTGGTGTCAGAGCGTGCCCGCTAGATGGTGTCGGAGCGAGCCCGCTAGTTAGTGTCGGAGCGATCCCGCTCGTTGGTGACGGAGAGTGCCCGCTAGTTGGTGTCGGAGCATGCCCGCTAGTTGGTGTCAGAGCGTGCCCAATAGTTGGTGTCGGACTCTGCCCGCTAGTTGGTGTCGGAGCGTGCCCGCTAGTCGGTGTCGGAGCTTGCCCGCTAGTTGGTGTTGGAGCGTGCCCGCTAGTTGGTGTTGGAGCGTGTCCGCTAGTTGGTGTCGGAGCGTGCCCGCTAGTTGGTGTGGGAGCGTGCCCGCTAGTTGGTGTTGGAGCGTGCCCGCTAGTTGGTGTTGGAGCGTGCCTGCTAGTTGGTGTCGGAGCGTGCCCGCTAGTTGGTGTGGGAGCGTGCCCGCTAGTTGGTGTCGGAGCGTGCCCGCTAGTTGGTGACGGAGCGTGCCCGCTAGTTGGTGTCGGAGCGTGCCCGCTAGTTGGTGTCGGAGCGAGCTCGCTAGTCGGTGTCGGAGCGTGCCCACTAGTCGGTGTCGGAGCGTGCCCGCTAGTCGGTGTTGGAGCGTGCCCGCTAGTTGGTGTTGGAGCGTGCCCGCTAGATGGCATCGGAGCTTGCCCGCTAGTTGGTGTCGGAGCGTGCCCGCTAGTCTGTGTCAGAGCGTGCCCGCTAGTTGGTGTCGGAGCGTGCCCGCTAGTCTGTGACGGGGCGTGCCCGCTAGTTGTTGTCAGAGCGTGCCCGCTAGTCTGTGTCGGAGACTGCCCACTAGTTGTTGTCGGAGTGTGCCCGCTAGGCTGTGTCCGAGCGTGCCCACTAGTCGGTGACAGAGCGTGTCCGCTAGTTGTTGTCGGAGCGTGCCCGCGAGTTGGTGTGGGAGCGTGCCCGCTAGTTGGTGTGGGAGCGTGCCTGCTAGATGGTGTCGGACGTGCCCACTAGTCGGTGTCGGACGTGCCTGCTAGTCGGTGTCGGAGCGTGCCCGCTAGTTGGTGTTGGAGCGTGCCCACTAGTCGGTGTCGGAGCCTGCCCGCTGGTCGGTGTCAGAGCGTGCCCGCTGGTTGGTGTTGGAGCGTGCCCGCTAGTCAGTGTCGGAGCGTGCCCACTAGTCGGTGTCGGAGCGTGCCCGCTAGTTGGTGTCGGAGTGTGCCGGCTAGTTGGTGTCGGAGCGTGCCCGCTGGTCGGTGTCGGAGCGTGCCCGCTAGTTGGTGTGGGAGCGTGCCCTGTGGTTGGTGTTGGAGCGTGCCCGCTAGACGGTGTCGGAGCGTGCCCACTAGTCTGTGTCGGAGCGTGCCCGCTAGTCTGTGTCGGAGCGTGCCCGCTAGTTGTTGTCGGAGCGTGCCCGCTAGTCTGTGTCGGAGCGTGCCCGCTAGTTGATGTCGGAGCGTGCCCGCTAGTCTGTGTCGGAGCATACCCGCTGGTCGGTGTCGGAGCGTGCCCACTAGTCGGTGACGGAGCGTGTCCGCTAGTTGTTGCCGGAGCGTGCCCGCTAGTTGGTGTCAGAGCGTGCCCGCTAGTTGTTGTGGGAGCGTGCCCGCTAGATGGTGTCGGAGCGTGCCCGCTAGTCGGTGTCGGAGTGTGCCTGCTAGTTGGTGTCGGAGTGTGCCCGCTCGTTGGAGTTGGTGTCGGAGCGTGCCCGCTAGTTGGTGCCGGAGCGTGCCCGCTAGTCGGTGTCGGAGCGTGCCCGCTAGTCGGTGTTGGAGCGTGCCCGCTGGCCGGTGTCGGAGCATGCCCACTAGTCGGTGTCGGAGAGTGCCCGCTGGTTGGTGTCGGAGCGTGCCCGCTGGTCGGTGTCGGAGCGAGCTCGCTAGTTGGTGTCGGAGCGTGCCCGCTAGTTGGTGTCGGAGCGTGCCCGCTAGTTGGTGTCGGAGTGTGCCCGCTAGTTGGTGTCGGAGTGTGCCCGCTAGTTGGTGTCGGACTCTGCCCGCTAGTTGGTGTTGGAATGTGCCCGCTAGTTAGTGTCGGACCGATCCCGCTAGTTAGTATCGGACAGTGCCCGCTAGTTAGTGTCAGCGTGCCCGCTGGTTGGTGTTGGAGCGTGCCTGCTAGTTAGTGCCGGAGCGTGCCCGCTAGTTGGTGTTGGAGCGTGCCCGCTGGTTAGTGTCGGAGCGTGCCTGCTAGTTAGTGTCGGAGCGTGCCCGCTTGTTGGTGTCGGAGCGTGCCCGCTGGTTAGTGTCGGAGCATGCCCGCTGGTCGGTGTTGGAGCGTGTCCGCTAGTCGGTGTCGGAGCGTGCCCGCTAGTCGGTGTCGGAGCGTGCCCGCCAGTTGGTGACGGAGCGTGCCTGCTAGTTGGTGTCGGAGCGTGCCCGGTAGTTGGTGTCGGAGCGAGCTCGCTAGTCGGTGTTGGAGCGTGCCCGCTAGTCGGTGTCGGAGCGTGCCCGCTAGTCGGTGTTGGAGCGTGCCCGCTAGTTGGTGTTGGAGCGTGCCCGCTAGATGGCATCGGAGCTTGCCCGCTAGTTGGTGTCGGAGCGTGCCCGCTAGATGGTGTCGGAGAGTGCCTGCTAGTTAGTGTCGGAGCGATCCCGCTAGTTGTTGTCGGAGCGTACCCGCTAGTCTGTGTCGGAGCGTGCCCGCTAGTTGGTGTCAGAGCGTGCCCGCTAGTCTGTGTCGGAGACTGCCCACTGGTTGTTGTCGGAGTGTGCCCGCTAGGCTGTGTCCGAGCGTGCCCGCTGGTCGGTGTCGGAGCGTGCCCACTAGTCGGTGACGGAGCGTGTCCGCTAGTTGTTGTCGGAGCGTGCCCGCGAGTTGGTGTGGGAGCGTGCCCGCTAGTCTGTGTGGGAGCGTGCCCGCTAGATGGTGTCGGAGCGTGCCCACTAGTCGGTGTCGGAGCGTGCCCGCTAGTTATTGTCGGAGCGTGCCCGCTGGTCGGTGTCAGAGCGTGCCCGCTGGTCGGTGTCGGAGCGTGCCCACTAGTCTGTGTCGGAGCGTGCCCGCTAGTCTGTGTCGGAGCGTGCCCGCTGGTTGTTGTCGGAGCGTGCCCGCTAGTCTGTGTCGGAGCGTGCCCGCTAGTTGATGTCGGAGCGTGCCCGCTAGTCTGTGTCGGAGCATGCCCGCTGGTCGGTGTCGGAGCGTGCCCACTAGTCGGTGACGGAGCATGTCCGCTAGTTGTTGCCGGAGCGTGCCCGCTAGTTGGTGTCGGAGCGTGCCCGCTAGATGGTGTCGGAGCGTGCCCGCTAGTCGGTGTCGGAGTGTGCCTGCTAGTTGGTGTCGGAGCGTGCCCGCTCGTTGGAGTTGGTGTTGGAGCGTGCCCGCTAGTTGGTGTCGGAGCGTGCCCGCTAGTTGGTGTCGGAGCGTGCCCGCTGGCCGGTGTCGGAGCATGCCCACTAGTCGGTGTCGGAGAGTGCCCGCTGGTCGGTGTCGGAGCGTGCCCGCTGGTCGGTGTCGGAGCGTGCCCGCTGGTCGGTGTCGGAGCGAGTTCGCTAGTCGGTGTCGGAGCGTGCCTGCTAGTCGGTGTCGGAGCGTGCCCGCTAGTCGGTGTCGGAGCATGCCCGCTAGTTGGTGTCGTAGTGTGCCCGCTAGTTGGTGTCGGAGCGTGCCCGCTGGTCGGTGTCGGAGCGTGCCCGCTGGTCGGTGTCGGAGCGAGTTCGCTAGTCGGTGTCGGAGCGTGCCCGCTAGTCGGTGTCGGAGCGTGCCCGCTAGTCGGTGTCGGAGCATGCCCGCTAGTTGGTGTCGTAGTGTGCCCGCTAGTTGGTGTCGGAGTGTGCCCGCTAGTTGGTGTCGGACTCTGCCCGATAGTTGGTGTCGGAACGTGCCCGCTAGTCAGTGTCGGAGCGTGCCCGCTAGATGGCGTCGGAGCGTGCCCGCTAGTTGGTGTCGGAGCGTGCCCGCTAGTTGGTGTCGGAGCGATCCCGCTAGTCGGTGTCGGAGCGTGCCCGCCAGTCGGTGTCGGAGCGTGCCCGCCAGTCGGTGTCGGAGCGTGCCCGCCAGTCGGTGTCGGAGCGTGCCCGCCAGTCGGTGTCGGAGCGTGCCCGCTAGTTACTGCCGGAGCGCGCCCGCTAGTTAGTATCGGACAGTGCCCCCTAGTTAGTGTCAGCGTGCCCGCTGGTTGGTGTTGGAGCCTGCCTGCTAGTTAGTGTCGGAGCGTGCCCGCTAGTTGGTGTTGGAGCGTGCCCGCTGGTTAGTGTCGGAGCGTGCCTGCTAGTTAGTGTCGGAGCGTGCCCGCTTGTTGGTGTCGGAGCGTGCCCGCTGTTTAGTGTCGGAGCATGCCCGCTGGTCGGTGTTGGAGCGTGTCCGCTAGTCGGTGTCGGAGCGTGCCCGCTAGTCGGTGCCGGAGCGTGCCCGCCAGTCGGTGTCGGAGCGTGCCCGCTAGTCGGTGTCGGAGCGTACCCGCTAGTTGGTGTGGGAGCGTGCCTGCTAGTTGGTGTGGGCGCATTCCCGCTAGTCGGTGTAGGAGCGTGCCCGCTAGTTAGTGTCAGCGTGCCCACTGGTCGGTGTTGGAGCGTGCCCGCTAGTCGGTGTCGGAGCGTGCCCGCTAGTTGGTGTCGGACCGTGCCCACTAGTTGTGTCTGAGTGTGCCCGCTAGTTACTGCTGGAGTGCGCCCGCTAGTTAGTATCGGACAGTGCCTGCTAGTTAGTGTCAGCGTGCCCGCTAGTTGGTGTTGGAGCGTGCCTGCTAGTTAGTGTCGGAGCGTGCCCGCTAGTTGCTGTCGGAGCATGCCTGCTAGTTAATGTCGGAGCGTGCCCGCTTGTTGGTGTCGGAGCGTGCCCGCTAGTTAGTGTCGGAGCGTGCCCGCTGGTCGGTGTTGGAGCGTGCCTGATAGTTAGTGTCGGAGCATGCCCGCGAGTTAGTGTCGGAGCGCGCCCGCCAGTTGGTGTCGGAGCTTGCCCGCTAGTTGGTGTCGGACTCTGCCCGCTAGTTGCTGTCGGAGTGTGCCCGCAAGTCGGTGTGGGAGCATGCCCACTGGTCGGTGTCGGAGCATGCCCGCTGGTCGGTGTCGGAGCGTGCCCGCGAGTCATTGTCGGAGCGTGCCCGCTAGTTAGTGTCAGAGCGTGCCCGCTATTTAGTGTCAGAGCGTGTCCGCTAGTTGGTGTCGGACCGTGTCCGCTAGTCTGTGTCGGAGTGTGCTTGCTAGTCTGTGTCGGAGCGTGCCCGCTAGTTGTTGTCGGAGCGTGCCCACTAGTCTGTGTCGGAGCGTGCCCGCTAGTCTGTGTCGGAGCATGCCCGCTACTTGTTGTCAGAGCGTGCCCGCTAGTCTGTGTCGGAGCCTGCCCCCTAGTTGTTGTCGGAGCGTGCCCGCCAGTCTGTGTCCGAGCGTGCCTGCTGGTCGGTGTCGCAGCGTGCCCGCTAGTCTGTGTCGGAGCGTGCCCGCTAGTTGTTGTCGGAGCGTGCCCGCTAGTCTGTGTCGGTGTGTGCCTGCTAGTTGTTGTCGGAGCGTGCCCGCTGGTCGGTGTCGGAGCGTGCCCGCTGGTCGGTGTCGGAGCGTGCCCACTAGTCTGTGACGGAGCGTGCCCGCTAGTTGTTGCTGGAGCGTGCCCGCTAGTTGGTGTCGGAGCGTGCCCGCTAGTTAGTGTGGGAGCGTGCCCGCTAGTCGGTGTCGGAGCGTGCCCACTAGTCGGTGTCGGAGCGTGCCCGCTATTTGGTGTGGGAGCGTGCCTGCTAGTTTGTGTGGGAGCGTGCCCGCTAGTAGGTGTGGGCGCATTCCCGCTAGTCGGTGTAGGAGCGTGCCCGCTAGTTAGTGTCAGCGTGCCCGCTGGTCGGTGTTGGAGCGTGCCCGCTAGTTGGTGTCGGAGCGTGCCCGCTAGTTGGTGTCGGAGTGTGCCCGCTAGTTGGTGTCGGACCGTGCCCACTAGTTGGTGTCTGAGTGTGCCCGCTAGTTACTGCCGGAGCGCGCCCGCTAGTTAGTATCGGACAGTGCCTGCTAGTTAGTGTCAGCATGCCCGCTAGTTGGTGTTGGAGCGTGCCTGCTAGTTAGCGTCGGAGCGTGCCCGCTTGTTGGTGTCGGAGCATGCCTGCTAGTTAGTGTCGGAGCGTGCCCGCTTGTTGGTGTCGGAGCGTGCCCGCTAGATGGTGTCGGAGCGTGCCCGCTAGTCGGTGTCGGAGTGTGCCTGCTAGTTGGTGTCGGAGCGTGCCCGCTCGTTGGAGTTGGTGTTGGAGCGTGCCCGCTAGTTGGTGTTGGAGCGTGACCGCTAGTTGGTGTCGGAGCGTGCCCGCTGGCCGGTGTCGGAGCATGCCCACTAGTCGGTGTCGGAGAGTGCCCGCTGGTCGGTGTCGGAGCGTGCCCGCTGGTCGGTGTCGGAGCGTGCCCGCTGGTCGGTGTCGGAGCGAGTTCGCTAGTCGGTGTCGGAGCGTGCCCGCTAGTCGGTGTCGGAGCGTGCCCGCTAGTCGGTGTCGGAGCATGCCCGCTAGTTGGTGTCGTAGTGTGCCCGCTAGTTGGTGTCGGAGCGTGCCCGCTGGTCGGTGTCGGAGCGTGCCCGCTGGTCGGTGTCGGAGCGAGTTCGCTAGTCGGTGTCGGAGCGTGCCCGCTGGTCGGTGTCGGAGCGTGCCCGCTAGTCGGTGTCGGAGCATGCCCGCTAGTTGGTGTCGTAGTGTGCCCGCTAGTTGGTGTCGGAGTGTGCCCGCTAGTTGGTGTCGGACTCTGCCCGATAGTTGGTGTCGGAACGTGCCCGCTAGTCAGTGTCGGAGCGTGCCCGCTAGATGGCGTCGGAGCGTGCCCGCTAGTTGGTGTCGGAGCGTGCCCGCTAGTTGGTGTCGGAGCGATCCCGCTAGTCGGTGTCGGAGCGTGCCCGCCAGTCGGTGTCGGAGCGTGCCCGCCAGTCGGTGTCGGAGCGTGCCCGCCAGTCGGTGTCGGAGCGTGCCCGCTAGTTACTGCCGGAGCGCGCCCGCTAGTTAGTATCGGACAGTGCCCCCTAGTTAGTGTCAGCGTGCCCGCTGGTTGGTGTTGGAGCCTGCCTGCTAGTTAGTGTCGGAGCGTGCCCGCTAGTTGGTGTTGGAGCGTGCCCGCTGGTTAGTGTCGGAGCGTGCCTGCTAGTTAGTGTCGGAGCGTGCCCGCTTGTTGGTGTCGGAGCGTGCCCGCTGTTTAGTGTCGGAGCATGCCCGCTGGTCGGTGTTGGAGCGTGTCCGCTAGTCGGTGTCGGAGCGTGCCCGCTAGTCGGTGTCGGAGCGTGCCCGCCAGTCGGTGTCGGAGCGTGCCCGCTAGTCGGTGTCGGAGCGTACCCGCTAGTTGGTGTGGGAGCGTGCCTGCTAGTTGGTGTGGGCGCATTCCCGCTAGTCGGTGTAGGAGCGTGCCCGCTAGTTAGTGTCAGCGTGCCCGCTGGTCGGTGTTGGAGCGTGCCCGCTAGTCGGTGTCGGAGCGTGCCCGCTAGTTGGTGTCGGACCGTGCCCACTAGTTGTGTCTGAGTGTGCCCGCTAGTTACTGCTGGAGTGCGCCCGCTAGTTAGTATCGGACAGTGCCTGCTAGTTAGTGTCAGCGTGCCCGCTAGTTGGTGTTGGAGCGTGCCTGCTAGTTAGTGTCGGAGCGTGCCCGCTAGTTGCTGTCGGAGCATGCCTGCTAGTTAATGTCGGAGCGTGCCCGCTTGTTGGTGTCGGAGCGTGCCCGCTAGTTAGTGTCGGAGCGTGCCCGCTGGTCGGTGTTGGAGCGTGCCTGATAGTTAGTGTCGGAGCATGCCCGCGAGTTAGTGTCGGAGCGCGCCCGCCAGTTGGTGTCGGAGCTTGCCCGCTAGTTGGTGTCGGACCGTGTCCGCTAGTCTGTGTCGGAGTGTGCTTGCTAGTCTGTGTCGGAGCGTGCCCGCTAGTTGTTGTCGGAGCGTGCCCACTAGTCTGTGTCGGAGCGTGCCCGCTAGTCTGTGTCGGAGCATGCCCGCTACTTGTTGTCAGAGCGTGCCCGCTAGTCTGTGTCGGAGCCTGCCCCCTAGTTGTTGTCGGAGCGTGCCCGCCAGTCTGTGTCCGAGCGTGCCTGCTGGTCGGTGTCGCAGCGTGCCCGCTAGTCTGTGTCGGAGCGTGCCCGCTAGTTGTTGTCGGAGCGTGCCCGCTAGTCTGTGTCGGTGTGTGCCCGCTAGTTGTTGTCGGAGCGTGCCCGCTGGTCGGTGTCGGAGCGTGCCCGCTGGTCGGTGTCGGAGCGTGCCCACTAGTCTGTGACGGAGCGTGCCCGCTAGTTGTTGCTGGAGCGTGCCCGCTAGTTGGTGTCGGAGCGTGCCCGCTAGTTAGTGTGGGAGCGTGCCCGCTAGTCGGTGTCGGAGCGTGCCCACTAGTCGGTGTCGGAGCGTGCCCGCTATTTGGTGTGGGAGCGTGCCTGCTAGTTTGTGTGGGAGCGTGCCCGCTAGTAGGTGTGGGCGCATTCCCGCTAGTCGGTGTAGGAGCGTGCCCGCTAGTTAGTGTCAGCGTGCCCGCTGGTCGGTGTTGGAGCGTGCCCGCTAGTTGGTGTCGGAGCGTGCCCGCTAGTTGGTGTCGGAGTGTGCCCGCTAGTTGGTGTCGGACCGTGCCCACTAGTTGGTGTCTGAGTGTGCCCGCTAGTTACTGCCGGAGCGCGCCCGCTAGTTAGTATCGGACAGTGCCTGCTAGTTAGTGTCAGCCTGCCCGCTAGTTGGTGTTGGAGCGTGCCTGCTAGTTAGTGTCGGAGCGTGCCCGCTTGTTGGTGTCGGAGCATGCCTGCTAGTTAGTGTCGGAGCGTGCCCGCTTGTTGGTGTCGGAGCGTGCCCGCTAGTTAGTGTCGGAGCGTGCCCGCTGGTCGGTGTTGGAGCGTGCCTGCTAGTTAGTGTCGGAGCGTGCCCGCTAGTTAGTGTCGGAGCGTGCCTGCCAGTTGGTGTCGGAGCATGCCCGCTAGTTGGTGTCGGACTCTGCCCGCTAGTTGCTGTCGGAGTGTGCCCGCAGTTCGGTGTGGGAGCATGCCCACTGGTCGGTGTCGGAGCGTGCCCGCTGGTCGGTGTCAGAGTGTGCCCGCGAGTCATTGTCGGAGCGTGCCCGCTATTTAGTGTCGGAGCGTGCCCGCTATTTAGTGTCGGAGCGTGTCCGCTAGTTGGTGTCGGACCGTGTCCGCTAGTCTGTGTCGGAGTGTGCTTGCTAGTCTGTGTCGGAGCGTGCCCGCTAGTTGTTGTCGGAGCGTGCCCGCTAGTCTGTGTTGGAGCGTGCCCGCTAGTTGGTGTCAGAGTGTGCCCACTAGTCTGTCGGAGCGTGCCCGCTAGTCTGTGTCGGAGCGTGCCCGCTAGTCTGTGTCGGAGCATGCCCGCTATTTGTTGTCAGAGCGTGCCCGCTAGTCTGTGTCGGAGCCTGCCCCCTAGTTGTTGTCGGAGCGTGCCCGCTAGTTGGTGTCGGAGCGTGCCCGCTAGTCTGTGTCGGAGTGTGGCCACTAGTCTGTGTCGGAGTGTGGCCACTAGTCTGTGTCGGAGCGTGCCCACGAGTTGGTGTCGGAGTGTGCCCACTAGTCTGTGTCGGAGCGTGCCCGCTAGTCTGTGTCGGAGCATGCCCGCTACTTGTTGTCAGAGCGTGCCCGCTAGTCTGTGTCGGAGCGTGGCCCCTAGTTGTTGTCGGAGCGTGCCCACTAGTCTGTGTCGGAGCGTGCCTGCTGGTCTGTGTCGGAGCGTGCCCGCTAGTCTGTGTCGGAGCATGCCCGCTAGTTGTTGTCGGTGCGTGCCCGCTGGTCGGTGTCGGAGCGTGCCCATTAGTCGGTGACGGAGCGTGTCCGCTAGTTGTTGCCGGAGCGTGCCCGCTAGTTGGTGTCGGAGCGTGCCCGCGAGTTAGTGTGGGAGCGTGCCCACTAGTCGGTGTTGGAGCGTGCCCGCTAGTCGGTGTCGGAGCGTGCCCGCTATTTGGTGTGGGAGCGTGCCTGCTAGTTGGTGTGGGAGCGTGCCCGCTAGTTGGTGTGGGCGCATTCCCGCTAGTCGGTGTCGGAGCGTGCCCGCTAGTCGGTGTCGGAGCGTGCCCGCTAGTCGGTGTCGGAGCATGCCCGCTAGTTGGTGTCGTAGTGTGCCCGCTAGTTGGTGTCGGAGTGTGCCCGCTAGTTGGTGTCGGACTCTGCCCGCTAGTTGGTGTCGGAACGTGCCCGCTAGTCAGTGTCGGAGCGTGCCCGCTAGATGGCGTCGGAGCGTGCCCGCTAGTTGGTGTCGGAGCGTGCCCGCTAGTTGGTGTCGGAGCGATCCCGCTAGTCGGTGTCGGAGCGTGCCCGCTAGTCGGTGTCGGAGCGTGCCCGCTAGTCGGTGTCGGAGCATGCCCGCTAGTTACTGCCGGAGCGCACCCGCTAGTTAGTATCGGACAGTGCCTGCTAGTTAGTGTCAGCATGCCCGCTAGTTAGTGTCGGAGCGTGCCCGCTAGTTGGTGTCGGAGCATGCCTGCTAGTTAGTGTCGGAGCGTGCCCGCTTGTTGGTGTCGGAGCGTGCCCGCTAGTTAGTGTCGGAGCGTGCCCACTGGTCGGTGTTGGAGCGTGCCTGCTAGTTAGTGTCGGAGCGTGCCCGCTAG
Source organism: Somniosus microcephalus (assembly GCF_052327205.1). NCBI lineage: Eukaryota > Metazoa > Chordata > Chondrichthyes > Squaliformes > Somniosidae > Somniosus > Somniosus microcephalus. Next base: position 14,325,201 of record NC_141017.1, on the reverse strand, counting down.
TTAGTGCCGGAGCGTGCCCGCCAGTTGGTGTTGGAGCATGCCCGCTAGTTGGTGTCGGACTCTGCCCGCTAGTTGCTGTCGGAGTGTGCCCGCAGTTCGGTGTGGGAGCATGCCCACTGGTCGGTGTCGGAGCGTGCCCGCTGGTCGGTGTCAGAGCGTGCCCGCGAGTCATTGTTGGAGCGTGCCCGCTAGTTAGTGTCGGAGCGTGCCCGCTAGTTAGTGTCGGAGCGTGCCCGCTATTTAGTGTCGGAGCGTGCCCGCTAGTTAGTGTCGGAGCGATCCCGCTAGTTGGTGTCGGTGCGTGCCCGCTAGTTGGTGTCGGAGCGTGCCCGCTAGTTGGTGTCGGAGCGTGCCCGCTAGTTAGTGTCGGAGCGATCCCGCTAGATGGTGACGGAGCGTGCCCGCTAGTTAAGTGTCGGAGCGTACCCGCTAGTCAGTGTCGGAGCGTGCCCGCTAGTTGTGTCGGAGCGTGCCCGCTAGTGTCGGAGCGTGTCCGCTAGTTACTGTCGGAGCGTGCCCGCTAGTCGGTGTCGGAGCGTGCCCGCTAGATAGTGTCGGAGCGTGCCCGCTAGTCTGTGTCGGAACGTGCCCGCTAGTCTGTGTCGGAACGTGCCCGCTAGTCTGTGTCGGAGCGTGCCCGCTAGAGAGTGTCGGAGCGTGCCCGCTAGTCTGTGTCGGAACGTGCCCGCTAGTCTGTCGGAACGTGCCCGCTAGTCTGTGTCGGAGCGTGCCCGCTAGTCTGTGTCGCAGCGTGCCCGCTAGTCTGTGTCGGAGCGTGCCCGCTAGTCGGTGTCATAGCGTGCCAGCTAGATGGTGTCGGAGCGTGCCCGCTAATCGGTGTCGGATTGTGCCCGCTAGTCGGTGTCGGAGCGTGCCCGCTAGTCTGTGTCGGAGCGTGCCTGCTAGTCGGTGTTGGAGCGTGCCCGCTATTCGGTGTCGGAGCGTGCCCGCAAGTCGGTGTCGGAGCGTGCCCGCTAGTCGGTGTCGGAGCGTGCCCGCTGGTAGGTGTCGGAGCGTGCCCGCTAGTTGGTGTCGGAGCATGCCCGCTAGTTGGTGTCGGAGCCTGCCCGCTAGTTGGTTTCGGACTCTGTCCACGAGTCGGTGTGGGAGCGTCCCCGTTGGTCGGTGTCGGAGCGTGCCCGCTGGTCGGTTTTGGAGCGTATCCGCTAGTTAGTGTCGGAGCGTGTCCGCTAGTCGGTGTCGGAGCATGCCCGCTAGTTCGTGTCAGAACGTGCCCGCTAGTTGGTGTCGGAGCGTGCCTGCTAGTTAGTGTCGGAGCGTGCCTGCTAGTTGTGTTGGAGCGTGCCCGCTAGTTGATGTCGGATCGTGCCCGCTAGTCGGTGTGGGAGCGTGCCCGCTGGTCGGTGTCGGAGCGTGCCCGCTGCTCGGTTTTGGAGCGTGTCCGCTAGTTAGTGTTGGAGCGTGTCCGCAAGTCGGTGTCGGAGCATGCCCGCTGGTCGGTGTCGGAGCGTGCCCGCTAGTTGGTGTCGGAGCATGCCCGCTAGTTGGTGTCGCAGCGTGCCTGCTAGTTGGTGACGGTGCGTGCCCGCTAGTTGGTGACGGAGCGTGCCCGCTAGTCGCTGTCAGAGCGTGCTCGCCAGTCGGTGTCGGAGAGTGCCCGCTAGTTGGTGTCGGAGCGTGCCTGCTAGTCGGTGTCGGAGCGTGCCCGTGAGTTGGTGTGGGACCGTGCCCGCTAGATGGTGTCGGAGCGTGCCCGCTAGTCGGTGTCGGAGTGTGCCTGCTAGTTGGTGTCGGAGCGTGCCCGCTCGTTGGTGTTGGTGTCGGAGCATGCCCGCTAGTCGGTGTCGGAGCGTGCCCGCTAGTCTGTGTCGGACCGTGCCCGCTAGTTGGTGTCGGAGCGTACCCGCTAGTTGGTGTCAGAGCGTGCCCGCTATTTAGTGTCAGAGCGTGTCCGCTAGTTGGTGTCGGACCGTGTCCGCTAGTCTGTGTCGGAGTGTGCTTGCTAGTCTGTGTCGGAGCGTGCCCGCTAGTTGTTGTCGGAGCGTGCCCACTAGTCTGTGTCGGAGCGTGCCCGCTAGTCTGTGTCGGAGCATGCCCGCTACTTGTTGTCAGAGCGTGCCCGCTAGTCTGTGTCGGAGCCTGCCCCCTAGTTGTTGTCGGAGCGTGCCCGCCAGTCTGTGTCCGAGCGTGCCTGCTGGTCGGTGTCGCAGCGTGCCCGCTAGTCTGTGTCGGAGCGTGCCCGCTAGTTGTTGTCGGAGCGTGCCCGCTAGTCTGTGTCGGTGTGTGCCTGCTAGTTGTTGTCGGAGCGTGCCCGCTGGTCGGTGTCGGAGCGTGCCCGCTGGTCGGTGTCGGAGCGTGCCCACTAGTCTGTGACGGAGCGTGCCCGCTAGTTGTTGCTGGAGCGTGCCCGCTAGTTGGTGTCGGAGCGTGCCCGCTAGTTAGTGTGGGAGCGTGCCCGCTAGTCGGTGTCGGAGCGTGCCCACTAGTCGGTGTCGGAGCGTGCCCGCTATTTGGTGTGGGAGCGTGCCTGCTAGTTTGTGTGGGAGCGTGCCCGCTAGTAGGTGTGGGCGCATTCCCGCTAGTCGGTGTAGGAGCGTGCCCGCTAGTTAGTGTCAGCGTGCCCGCTGGTCGGTGTTGGAGCGTGCCCGCTAGTTGGTGTCGGAGCGTGCCCGCTAGTTGGTGTCGGAGTGTGCCCGCTAGTTGGTGTCGGACCGTGCCCACTAGTTGGTGTCTGAGTGTGCCCGCTAGTTACTGCCGGAGCGCGCCCGCTAGTTAGTATCGGACAGTGCCTGCTAGTTAGTGTCAGCATGCCCGCTAGTTGGTGTTGGAGCGTGCCTGCTAGTTAGCGTCGGAGCGTGCCCGCTTGTTGGTGTCGGAGCATGCCTGCTAGTTAGTGTCGGAGCGTGCCCGCTTGTTGGTGTCGGAGCGTGCCCGCTAGATGGTGTCGGAGCGTGCCCGCTAGTCGGTGTCGGAGTGTGCCTGCTAGTTGGTGTCGGAGCGTGCCCGCTCGTTGGAGTTGGTGTTGGAGCGTGCCCGCTAGTTGGTGTTGGAGCGTGACCGCTAGTTGGTGTCGGAGCGTGCCCGCTGGCCGGTGTCGGAGCATGCCCACTAGTCGGTGTCGGAGAGTGCCCGCTGGTCGGTGTCGGAGCGTGCCCGCTGGTCGGTGTCGGAGCGTGCCCGCTGGTCGGTGTCGGAGCGAGTTCGCTAGTCGGTGTCGGAGCGTGCCCGCTAGTCGGTGTCGGAGCGTGCCCGCTAGTCGGTGTCGGAGCATGCCCGCTAGTTGGTGTCGTAGTGTGCCCGCTAGTTGGTGTCGGAGCGTGCCCGCTGGTCGGTGTCGGAGCGTGCCCGCTGGTCGGTGTCGGAGCGAGTTCGCTAGTCGGTGTCGGAGCGTGCCCGCTGGTCGGTGTCGGAGCGTGCCCGCTAGTCGGTGTCGGAGCATGCCCGCTAGTTGGTGTCGTAGTGTGCCCGCTAGTTGGTGTCGGAGTGTGCCCGCTAGTTGGTGTCGGACTCTGCCCGATAGTTGGTGTCGGAACGTGCCCGCTAGTCAGTGTCGGAGCGTGCCCGCTAGATGGCGTCGGAGCGTGCCCGCTAGTTGGTGTCGGAGCGTGCCCGCTAGTTGGTGTCGGAGCGATCCCGCTAGTCGGTGTCGGAGCGTGCCCGCCAGTCGGTGTCGGAGCGTGCCCGCCAGTCGGTGTCGGAGCGTGCCCGCCAGTCGGTGTCGGAGCGTGCCCGCTAGTTACTGCCGGAGCGCGCCCGCTAGTTAGTATCGGACAGTGCCCCCTAGTTAGTGTCAGCGTGCCCGCTGGTTGGTGTTGGAGCCTGCCTGCTAGTTAGTGTCGGAGCGTGCCCGCTAGTTGGTGTTGGAGCGTGCCCGCTGGTTAGTGTCGGAGCGTGCCTGCTAGTTAGTGTCGGAGCGTGCCCGCTTGTTGGTGTCGGAGCGTGCCCGCTGTTTAGTGTCGGAGCATGCCCGCTGGTCGGTGTTGGAGCGTGTCCGCTAGTCGGTGTCGGAGCGTGCCCGCTAGTCGGTGTCGGAGCGTGCCCGCCAGTCGGTGTCGGAGCGTGCCCGCTAGTCGGTGTCGGAGCGTACCCGCTAGTTGGTGTGGGAGCGTGCCTGCTAGTTGGTGTGGGCGCATTCCCGCTAGTCGGTGTAGGAGCGTGCCCGCTAGTTAGTGTCAGCGTGCCCGCTGGTCGGTGTTGGAGCGTGCCCGCTAGTCGGTGTCGGAGCGTGCCCGCTAGTTGGTGTCGGACCGTGCCCACTAGTTGTGTCTGAGTGTGCCCGCTAGTTACTGCTGGAGTGCGCCCGCTAGTTAGTATCGGACAGTGCCTGCTAGTTAGTGTCAGCGTGCCCGCTAGTTGGTGTTGGAGCGTGCCTGCTAGTTAGTGTCGGAGCGTGCCCGCTAGTTGCTGTCGGAGCATGCCTGCTAGTTAATGTCGGAGCGTGCCCGCTTGTTGGTGTCGGAGCGTGCCCGCTAGTTAGTGTCGGAGCGTGCCCGCTGGTCGGTGTTGGAGCGTGCCTGATAGTTAGTGTCGGAGCATGCCCGCGAGTTAGTGTCGGAGCGCGCCCGCCAGTTGGTGTCGGAGCTTGCCCGCTAGTTGGTGTCGGACCGTGTCCGCTAGTCTGTGTCGGAGTGTGCTTGCTAGTCTGTGTCGGAGCGTGCCCGCTAGTTGTTGTCGGAGCGTGCCCACTAGTCTGTGTCGGAGCGTGCCCGCTAGTCTGTGTCGGAGCATGCCCGCTACTTGTTGTCAGAGCGTGCCCGCTAGTCTGTGTCGGAGCCTGCCCCCTAGTTGTTGTCGGAGCGTGCCCGCCAGTCTGTGTCCGAGCGTGCCTGCTGGTCGGTGTCGCAGCGTGCCCGCTAGTCTGTGTCGGAGCGTGCCCGCTAGTTGTTGTCGGAGCGTGCCCGCTAGTCTGTGTCGGTGTGTGCCCGCTAGTTGTTGTCGGAGCGTGCCCGCTGGTCGGTGTCGGAGCGTGCCCGCTGGTCGGTGTCGGAGCGTGCCCACTAGTCTGTGACGGAGCGTGCCCGCTAGTTGTTGCTGGAGCGTGCCCGCTAGTTGGTGTCGGAGCGTGCCCGCTAGTTAGTGTGGGAGCGTGCCCGCTAGTCGGTGTCGGAGCGTGCCCACTAGTCGGTGTCGGAGCGTGCCCGCTATTTGGTGTGGGAGCGTGCCTGCTAGTTTGTGTGGGAGCGTGCCCGCTAGTAGGTGTGGGCGCATTCCCGCTAGTCGGTGTAGGAGCGTGCCCGCTAGTTAGTGTCAGCGTGCCCGCTGGTCGGTGTTGGAGCGTGCCCGCTAGTTGGTGTCGGAGCGTGCCCGCTAGTTGGTGTCGGAGTGTGCCCGCTAGTTGGTGTCGGACCGTGCCCACTAGTTGGTGTCTGAGTGTGCCCGCTAGTTACTGCCGGAGCGCGCCCGCTAGTTAGTATCGGACAGTGCCTGCTAGTTAGTGTCAGCCTGCCCGCTAGTTGGTGTTGGAGCGTGCCTGCTAGTTAGTGTCGGAGCGTGCCCGCTTGTTGGTGTCGGAGCATGCCTGCTAGTTAGTGTCGGAGCGTGCCCGCTTGTTGGTGTCGGAGCGTGCCCGCTAGTTAGTGTCGGAGCGTGCCCGCTGGTCGGTGTTGGAGCGTGCCTGCTAGTTAGTGTCGGAGCGTGCCCGCTAGTTAGTGTCGGAGCGTGCCTGCCAGTTGGTGTCGGAGCATGCCCGCTAGTTGGTGTCGGACTCTGCCCGCTAGTTGCTGTCGGAGTGTGCCCGCAGTTCGGTGTGGGAGCATGCCCACTGGTCGGTGTCGGAGCGTGCCCGCTGGTCGGTGTCAGAGTGTGCCCGCGAGTCATTGTCGGAGCGTGCCCGCTATTTAGTGTCGGAGCGTGCCCGCTATTTAGTGTCGGAGCGTGTCCGCTAGTTGGTGTCGGACCGTGTCCGCTAGTCTGTGTCGGAGTGTGCTTGCTAGTCTGTGTCGGAGCGTGCCCGCTAGTTGTTGTCGGAGCGTGCCCGCTAGTCTGTGTTGGAGCGTGCCCGCTAGTTGGTGTCAGAGTGTGCCCACTAGTCTGTCGGAGCGTGCCCGCTAGTCTGTGTCGGAGCGTGCCCGCTAGTCTGTGTCGGAGCATGCCCGCTATTTGTTGTCAGAGCGTGCCCGCTAGTCTGTGTCGGAGCCTGCCCCCTAGTTGTTGTCGGAGCGTGCCCGCTAGTTGGTGTCGGAGCGTGCCCGCTAGTCTGTGTCGGAGTGTGGCCACTAGTCTGTGTCGGAGTGTGGCCACTAGTCTGTGTCGGAGCGTGCCCACGAGTTGGTGTCGGAGTGTGCCCACTAGTCTGTGTCGGAGCGTGCCCGCTAGTCTGTGTCGGAGCATGCCCGCTACTTGTTGTCAGAGCGTGCCCGCTAGTCTGTGTCGGAGCGTGGCCCCTAGTTGTTGTCGGAGCGTGCCCACTAGTCTGTGTCGGAGCGTGCCTGCTGGTCTGTGTCGGAGCGTGCCCGCTAGTCTGTGTCGGAGCATGCCCGCTAGTTGTTGTCGGTGCGTGCCCGCTGGTCGGTGTCGGAGCGTGCCCATTAGTCGGTGACGGAGCGTGTCCGCTAGTTGTTGCCGGAGCGTGCCCGCTAGTTGGTGTCGGAGCGTGCCCGCGAGTTAGTGTGGGAGCGTGCCCACTAGTCGGTGTTGGAGCGTGCCCGCTAGTCGGTGTCGGAGCGTGCCCGCTATTTGGTGTGGGAGCGTGCCTGCTAGTTGGTGTGGGAGCGTGCCCGCTAGTTGGTGTGGGCGCATTCCCGCTAGTCGGTGTCGGAGCGTGCCCGCTAGTCGGTGTCGGAGCGTGCCCGCTAGTCGGTGTCGGAGCATGCCCGCTAGTTGGTGTCGTAGTGTGCCCGCTAGTTGGTGTCGGAGTGTGCCCGCTAGTTGGTGTCGGACTCTGCCCGCTAGTTGGTGTCGGAACGTGCCCGCTAGTCAGTGTCGGAGCGTGCCCGCTAGATGGCGTCGGAGCGTGCCCGCTAGTTGGTGTCGGAGCGTGCCCGCTAGTTGGTGTCGGAGCGATCCCGCTAGTCGGTGTCGGAGCGTGCCCGCTAGTCGGTGTCGGAGCGTGCCCGCTAGTCGGTGTCGGAGCATGCCCGCTAGTTACTGCCGGAGCGCACCCGCTAGTTAGTATCGGACAGTGCCTGCTAGTTAGTGTCAGCATGCCCGCTAGTTAGTGTCGGAGCGTGCCCGCTAGTTGGTGTCGGAGCATGCCTGCTAGTTAGTGTCGGAGCGTGCCCGCTTGTTGGTGTCGGAGCGTGCCCGCTAGTTAGTGTCGGAGCGTGCCCACTGGTCGGTGTTGGAGCGTGCCTGCTAGTTAGTGTCGGAGCGTGCCCGCTAGTTAGTGCCGGAGCGTGCCCGCCAGTTGGTGTTGGAGCATGCCCGCTAGTTGGTGTCGGACTCTGCCCGCTAGTTGCTGTCGGAGTGTGCCCGCAGTTCGGTGTGGGAGCATGCCCACTGGTCGGTGTCGGAGCGTGCCCGCTGGTCGGTGTCAGAGCGTGCCCGCGAGTCATTGTTGGAGCGTGCCCGCTAGTTAGTGTCGGAGCGTGCCCGCTAGTTAGTGTCGGAGCGTGCCCGCTATTTAGTGTCGGAGCGTGCCCGCTAGTTAGTGTCGGAGCGATCCCGCTAGTTGGTGTCGGTGCGTGCCCGCTAGTTGGTGTCGGAGCGTGCCCGCTAGTTGGTGTCGGAGCGTGCCCGCTAGTTAGTGTCGGAGCGATCCCGCTAGATGGTGACGGAGCGTGCCCGCTAGTTAAGTGTCGGAGCGTACCCGCTAGTCAGTGTCGGAGCGTGCCCGCTAGTTGTGTCGGAGCGTGCCCGCTAGTGTCGGAGCGTGTCCGCTAGTTACTGTCGGAGCGTGCCCGCTAGTCGGTGTCGGAGCGTGCCCGCTAGATAGTGTCGGAGCGTGCCCGCTAGTCTGTGTCGGAACGTGCCCGCTAGTCTGTGTCGGAACGTGCCCGCTAGTCTGTGTCGGAGCGTGCCCGCTAGAGAGTGTCGGAGCGTGCCCGCTAGTCTGTGTCGGAACGTGCCCGCTAGTCTGTCGGAACGTGCCCGCTAGTCTGTGTCGGAGCGTGCCCGCTAGTCTGTGTCGCAGCGTGCCCGCTAGTCTGTGTCGGAGCGTGCCCGCTAGTCGGTGTCATAGCGTGCCAGCTAGATGGTGTCGGAGCGTGCCCGCTAATCGGTGTCGGATTGTGCCCGCTAGTCGGTGTCGGAGCGTGCCCGCTAGTCTGTGTCGGAGCGTGCCTGCTAGTCGGTGTTGGAGCGTGCCCGCTATTCGGTGTCGGAGCGTGCCCGCAAGTCGGTGTCGGAGCGTGCCCGCTAGTCGGTGTCGGAGCGTGCCCGCTGGTAGGTGTCGGAGCGTGCCCGCTAGTTGGTGTCGGAGCATGCCCGCTAGTTGGTGTCGGAGCCTGCCCGCTAGTTGGTTTCGGACTCTGTCCACGAGTCGGTGTGGGAGCGTCCCCGTTGGTCGGTGTCGGAGCGTGCCCGCTGGTCGGTTTTGGAGCGTATCCGCTAGTTAGTGTCGGAGCGTGTCCGCTAGTCGGTGTCGGAGCATGCCCGCTAGTTCGTGTCAGAACGTGCCCGCTAGTTGGTGTCGGAGCGTGCCTGCTAGTTAGTGTCGGAGCGTGCCTGCTAGTTGTGTTGGAGCGTGCCCGCTAGTTGATGTCGGATCGTGCCCGCTAGTCGGTGTGGGAGCGTGCCCGCTGGTCGGTGTCGGAGCGTGCCCGCTGCTCGGTTTTGGAGCGTGTCCGCTAGTTAGTGTTGGAGCGTGTCCGCAAGTCGGTGTCGGAGCATGCCCGCTGGTCGGTGTCGGAGCGTGCCCGCTAGTTGGTGTCGGAGCATGCCCGCTAGTTGGTGTCGCAGCGTGCCTGCTAGTTGGTGACGGTGCGTGCCCGCTAGTTGGTGACGGAGCGTGCCCGCTAGTCGCTGTCAGAGCGTGCTCGCCAGTCGGTGTCGGAGAGTGCCCGCTAGTTGGTGTCGGAGCGTGCCTGCTAGTCGGTGTCGGAGCGTGCCCGTGAGTTGGTGTGGGACCGTGCCCGCTAGATGGTGTCGGAGCGTGCCCGCTAGTCGGTGTCGGAGTGTGCCTGCTAGTTGGTGTCGGAGCGTGCCCGCTCGTTGGTGTTGGTGTCGGAGCATGCCCGCTAGTCGGTGTCGGAGCGTGCCCGCTAGTCTGTGTCGGACCGTGCCCGCTAGTTGGTGTCGGAGCGTACCCGCTAGTTGGTGTCGGAGCGTGCCCGCTAGTTGGTGACGGAGCGTGCCCGCTAGTTGGTGCCGGAGCGTGCCCACTAGTCGGTGTCGGAGCATGTCTGCTGGTCGGTGTCGGAGCGACCCGCTAGTCGGTGTCGGAGCGACCCGCTAGTCGGTGTCGGAGCGTGCCCGCTAGTCGGTGTCGGAGCGTGCCCGCTAGTCGGTGTGGGAGCGTGCCCGCTAGTTGGTGTGGGAGCGTGCTCACTAGTTGGTGTGGGCGCATTCCCACTAGTCGGTGTCGGAGCGTGCCCACTAGTTAGTGTCAGCGTGCCCGCTGGTCGGTGTTGGAGCATGCCCGCTAGTCGGTGTCGGAGCGTGCCTGCTAGTCGGTGTCGGAGCGTGCCCGCTAGTCGGTGTTGGAGCGTGCCCGCTAGTTGGTGTCGGAGCGTGCCCGCTAGTTGGTGTTGGAGCGTGCCCGCTAGTTGGTGTCGGACCATGCCCACTAGTTGGTGTCTGAGTGTGCACGCTAGTTACTGCCGGAGCGCGCCCGCTAGTTAGTATCGGACAGTGCCCGCTAGTTAGTGTCAGCGTGCCCGCTAGTTGGTTTTGGAGCGTGCCTGCTAGTTAGTGTCGGAGCGTGCCCGCTTGTTGGTGTCGGAGCGTGCCCGCTAGTTAGTGTCGGAGCGTGCCCGCTGGTCGGTGTTGGAGCGTGCCTGCTAGTTAGTGTCGGAGCGTGCCCGCTAGTTAGTGTCGGAGCGTGCCCGCCAGTTGGTGTCGGAGAATGCCCGCTAGTTGGTGTCGGACTCTGCCCACTAGTTGCTGTCGGAGTGTGCCCGCAAGTCGGTGTGGGAGCATGCCCACTGGTCGGTGTCGGAGCGTGCCCGCTAGTTAGTGTCGGAGCGTGCCCGCTATTTAGTGTCGGAGCGTGTCCGCTATTTGGTGTCGGACCGTGTCCGCTAGTTGGTGTCGGACCGTGACGCTAGTCTGTGTCGGAGTGTGCTTGCTAGTCTGCGTCGGAGCGTGCCCGCTAGTTGTTGTCGGAGCGTGCCCGCTAGTCTGTGTCGGAGCGTGCCCGCTAGTTGATGTCTGAGTGTGCCCATTAGTCTGTGTCGGAGCGTGCCCGCTAGTCTGTGTCGGAGCATGCCCGCTAGTCGGTGTGGGCGCATTCCCGCAAGTCGGTGTAGGAGTGTGCCCGCTAGTTAGTGTCAGCATGCCCGCTGGTCGGTGTTGGAGCGTGCCCGCTAGTTGGTGTCGGAGCGTGCCCGCTAGTTGGTGTCGGACCGTGTCCGCTAGTTGGTGTCGGAGCGTGCCCACTAGTTGGTGTCAGAGCGTGCCCGCTAGTTGGTGTCGGAACGTGCCCACTAGTTGGTGTCTGAGTGTGCCCACTAGTTACTGCCGGAGCGCGCCCGCTAGTTAGTATCGGACAGTGCCTGCTAGTTAGTGTCAGCGTGCCCGCTAGTTGGTGTTGGAGCGTGCCTGCTAGTTAGTGTCGGAGCGTGCCCGCTAGTTGGTGTTGGAGCATGCCTGCTAGTTAGTGTCGGAGCGTGCCCGCTTGTTGGTGTCGGAGCGTGCCCGCTAGTTAGTGTCGTAGTGTGCCCGCTGGTCGGTGTTGGAGAGTGCCTGCTAGTTAGTGTCGGAGCATGCCCGCTAGTTAGTGTCGGAGCGTGCCCGCCAGTTGGTGTCGGAGCATGCCCGCTAGTTGGTGCCGGAGCGTGCCCGCTAGTGTCGGAGCATGCCCGCTAGTTGGTGTCGGACTCTGCCCGCTAGTTGCTGTCGGAGTGTGCCCGCAGTTCGGTGTGGGAGCATGCCCACTGGTCGGTGTCGGAGCGTGCCCGCTGGTCGGTGTCAGAGTGTGCCCGCGAGTCATTGTCGGAGCGTGCCCGCTATTTAGTGTCGGAGCGTGCCCGCTATTTAGTGTCGGAGCGTGTCCGCTAGTTGGTGTCGGACCGTGTCCGCTAGTCTGTGTCGGAGTGTGCTTGCTAGTCTGTGTCGGAGCGTGCCCGCTAGTTGTTGTCGGAGCGTGCCCGCTAGTCTGTGTTGGAGCGTGCCCGCTAGTTGGTGTCAGAGTGTGCCCACTAGTCTGTCGGAGCGTGCCCGCTAGTCTGTGTCGGAGCGTGCCCGCTAGTCTGTGTCGGAGCATGCCCGCTATTTGTTGTCAGAGCGTGCCCGCTAGTCTGTGTCGGAGCCTGCCCCCTAGTTGTTGTCGGAGCGTGCCCGCTAGTTGGTGTCGGAGCGTGCCCGCTAGTCTGTGTCGGAGTGTGGCCACTAGTCTGTGTCGGAGTGTGGCCACTAGTCTGTGTCGGAGCGTGCCCACGAGTTGGTGTCGGAGTGTGCCCACTAGTCTGTGTCGGAGCGTGCCCGCTAGTCTGTGTCGGAGCATGCCCGCTACTTGTTGTCAGAGCGTGCCCGCTAGTCTGTGTCGGAGCGTGGCCCCTAGTTGTTGTCGGAGCGTGCCCACTAGTCTGTGTCGGAGCGTGCCTGCTGGTCTGTGTCGGAGCGTGCCCGCTAGTCTGTGTCGGAGCATGCCCGCTAGTTGTTGTCGGTGCGTGCCCGCTGGTCGGTGTCGGAGCGTGCCCATTAGTCGGTGACGGAGCGTGTCCGCTAGTTGTTGCCGGAGCGTGCCCGCTAGTTGGTGTCGGAGCGTGCCCGCGAGTTAGTGTGGGAGCGTGCCCACTAGTCGGTGTTGGAGCGTGCCCGCTAGTCGGTGTCGGAGCGTGCCCGCTATTTGGTGTGGGAGCGTGCCTGCTAGTTGGTGTGGGAGCGTGCCCGCTAGTTGGTGTGGGCGCATTCCCGCTAGTCGGTGTCGGAGCGTGCCCGCTAGTCGGTGTCGGAGCGTGCCCGCTAGTCGGTGTCGGAGCATGCCCGCTAGTTGGTGTCGTAGTGTGCCCGCTAGTTGGTGTCGGAGTGTGCCCGCTAGTTGGTGTCGGACTCTGCCCGCTAGTTGGTGTCGGAACGTGCCCGCTAGTCAGTGTCGGAGCGTGCCCGCTAGATGGCGTCGGAGCGTGCCCGCTAGTTGGTGTCGGAGCGTGCCCGCTAGTTGGTGTCGGAGCGATCCCGCTAGTCGGTGTCGGAGCGTGCCCGCTAGTCGGTGTCGGAGCGTGCCCGCTAGTCGGTGTCGGAGCATGCCCGCTAGTTACTGCCGGAGCGCACCCGCTAGTTAGTATCGGACAGTGCCTGCTAGTTAGTGTCAGCATGCCCGCTAGTTAGTGTCGGAGCGTGCCCGCTAGTTGGTGTCGGAGCATGCCTGCTAGTTAGTGTCGGAGCGTGCCCGCTTGTTGGTGTCGGAGCGTGCCCGCTAGTTAGTGTCGGAGCGTGCCCACTGGTCGGTGTTGGAGCGTGCCTGCTAGTTAGTGTCGGAGCGTGCCCGCTAGTTAGTGCCGGAGCGTGCCCGCCAGTTGGTGTTGGAGCATGCCCGCTAGTTGGTGTCGGACTCTGCCCGCTAGTTGCTGTCGGAGTGTGCCCGCAGTTCGGTGTGGGAGCATGCCCACTGGTCGGTGTCGGAGCGTGCCCGCTGGTCGGTGTCAGAGCGTGCCCGCGAGTCATTGTTGGAGCGTGCCCGCTAGTTAGTGTCGGAGCGTGCCCGCTAGTTAGTGTCGGAGCGTGCCCGCTATTTAGTGTCGGAGCGTGCCCGCTAGTTAGTGTCGGAGCGATCCCGCTAGTTGGTGTCGGTGCGTGCCCGCTAGTTGGTGTCGGAGCGTGCCCGCTAGTTGGTGTCGGAGCGTGCCCGCTAGTTAGTGTCGGAGCGATCCCGCTAGATGGTGACGGAGCGTGCCCGCTAGTTAAGTGTCGGAGCGTACCCGCTAGTCAGTGTCGGAGCGTGCCCGCTAGTTGTGTCGGAGCGTGCCCGCTAGTGTCGGAGCGTGTCCGCTAGTTACTGTCGGAGCGTGCCCGCTAGTCGGTGTCGGAGCGTGCCCGCTAGATAGTGTCGGAGCGTGCCCGCTAGTCTGTGTCGGAACGTGCCCGCTAGTCTGTGTCGGAACGTGCCCGCTAGTCTGTGTCGGAGCGTGCCCGCTAGAGAGTGTCGGAGCGTGCCCGCTAGTCTGTGTCGGAACGTGCCCGCTAGTCTGTCGGAACGTGCCCGCTAGTCTGTGTCGGAGCGTGCCCGCTAGTCTGTGTCGCAGCGTGCCCGCTAGTCTGTGTCGGAGCGTGCCCGCTAGTCGGTGTCATAGCGTGCCAGCTAGATGGTGTCGGAGCGTGCCCGCTAATCGGTGTCGGATTGTGCCCGCTAGTCGGTGTCGGAGCGTGCCCGCTAGTCTGTGTCGGAGCGTGCCTGCTAGTCGGTGTTGGAGCGTGCCCGCTATTCGGTGTCGGAGCGTGCCCGCAAGTCGGTGTCGGAGCGTGCCCGCTAGTCGGTGTCGGAGCGTGCCCGCTGGTAGGTGTCGGAGCGTGCCCGCTAGTTGGTGTCGGAGCATGCCCGCTAGTTGGTGTCGGAGCCTGCCCGCTAGTTGGTTTCGGACTCTGTCCACGAGTCGGTGTGGGAGCGTCCCCGTTGGTCGGTGTCGGAGCGTGCCCGCTGGTCGGTTTTGGAGCGTATCCGCTAGTTAGTGTCGGAGCGTGTCCGCTAGTCGGTGTCGGAGCATGCCCGCTAGTTCGTGTCAGAACGTGCCCGCTAGTTGGTGTCGGAGCGTGCCTGCTAGTTAGTGTCGGAGCGTGCCTGCTAGTTGTGTTGGAGCGTGCCCGCTAGTTGATGTCGGATCGTGCCCGCTAGTCGGTGTGGGAGCGTGCCCGCTGGTCGGTGTCGGAGCGTGCCCGCTGCTCGGTTTTGGAGCGTGTCCGCTAGTTAGTGTTGGAGCGTGTCCGCAAGTCGGTGTCGGAGCATGCCCGCTGGTCGGTGTCGGAGCGTGCCCGCTAGTTGGTGTCGGAGCATGCCCGCTAGTTGGTGTCGCAGCGTGCCTGCTAGTTGGTGACGGTGCGTGCCCGCTAGTTGGTGACGGAGCGTGCCCGCTAGTCGCTGTCAGAGCGTGCTCGCCAGTCGGTGTCGGAGAGTGCCCGCTAGTTGGTGTCGGAGCGTGCCTGCTAGTCGGTGTCGGAGCGTGCCCGTGAGTTGGTGTGGGACCGTGCCCGCTAGATGGTGTCGGAGCGTGCCCGCTAGTCGGTGTCGGAGTGTGCCTGCTAGTTGGTGTCGGAGCGTGCCCGCTCGTTGGTGTCGGAGCATGCCCGCTAGTCGGTGTCGGAGCGTGCCCGCTAGTCTGTGTCGGACCGTGCCCGCTAGTTGGTGTCGGAGCGTACCCGCTAGTTGGTGTCGGAGCGTGCCCGCTAGTTGGTGACGGAGCGTGCCCGCTAGTTGGTGCCGGAGCGTGCCCACTAGTCGGTGTCGGAGCATGTCTGCTGGTCGGTGTCGGAGCGACCCGCTAGTCGGTGTCGGAGCGACCCGCTAGTCGGTGTCGGAGCGTGCCCGCTAGTCGGTGTCGGAGCGTGCCCGCTAGTCGGTGTGGGAGCGTGCCCGCTAGTTGGTGTGGGAGCGTGCTCACTAGTTGGTGTGGGCGCATTCCCGCTAGTCGGTGTCGGAGCGTGCCCACTAGTTAGTGTCAGCGTGCCCGCTGGTCGGTGTTGGAGCATGCCCGCTAGTCGGTGTCGGAGCGTGCCTGCTAGTCGGTGTCGGAGCGTGCCCGCTAGTCGGTGTTGGAGCGTGCCCGCTAGTTGGTGTCGGAGCGTGCCCGCTAGTTGGTGTTGGAGCGTGCCCGCTAGTTGGTGTCGGACCATGCCCACTAGTTGGTGTCTGAGTGTGCACGCTAGTTACTGCCGGAGCGCGCCCGCTAGTTAGTATCGGACAGTGCCCGCTAGTTAGTGTCAGCGTGCCCGCTAGTTGGTTTTGGAGCGTGCCTGCTAGTTAGTGTCGGAGCGTGCCCGCTTGTTGGTGTCGGAGCGTGCCCGCTAGTTAGTGTCGGAGCGTGCCCGCTGGTCGGTGTTGGAGCGTGCCTGCTAGTTAGTGTCGGAGCGTGCCCGCTAGTTAGTGTCGGAGCGTGCCCGCCAGTTGGTGTCGGAGAATGCCCGCTAGTTGGTGTCGGACTCTGCCCACTAGTTGCTGTCGGAGTGTGCCCGCAAGTCGGTGTGGGAGCATGCCCACTGGTCGGTGTCGGAGCGTGCCCGCTAGTTAGTGTCGGAGCGTGCCCGCTATTTAGTGTCGGAGCGTGTCCGCTATTTGGTGTCGGACCGTGTCCGCTAGTTGGTGTCGGACCGTGACGCTAGTCTGTGTCGGAGTGTGCTTGCTAGTCTGCGTCGGAGCGTGCCCGCTAGTTGTTGTCGGAGCGTGCCCGCTAGTCTGTGTCGGAGCGTGCCCGCTAGTTGATGTCTGAGTGTGCCCATTAGTCTGTGTCGGAGCGTGCCCGCTAGTCTGTGTCGGAGCATGCCCGCTAGTCGGTGTGGGCGCATTCCCGCAAGTCGGTGTAGGAGTGTGCCCGCTAGTTAGTGTCAGCATGCCCGCTGGTCGGTGTTGGAGCGTGCCCGCTAGTTGGTGTCGGAGCGTGCCCGCTAGTTGGTGTCGGACCGTGTCCGCTAGTTGGTGTCGGAGCGTGCCCACTAGTTGGTGTCAGAGCGTGCCCGCTAGTTGGTGTCGGAACGTGCCCACTAGTTGGTGTCTGAGTGTGCCCACTAGTTACTGCCGGAGCGCGCCCGCTAGTTAGTATCGGACAGTGCCTGCTAGTTAGTGTCAGCGTGCCCGCTAGTTGGTGTTGGAGCGTGCCTGCTAGTTAGTGTCGGAGCGTGCCCGCTAGTTGGTGTTGGAGCATGCCTGCTAGTTAGTGTCGGAGCGTGCCCGCTTGTTGGTGTCGGAGCGTGCCCGCTAGTTAGTGTCGTAGTGTGCCCGCTGGTCGGTGTTGGAGAGTGCCTGCTAGTTAGTGTCGGAGCATGCCCGCTAGTTAGTGTCGGAGCGTGCCCGCCAGTTGGTGTCGGAGCATGCCCGCTAGTTGGTGCCGGAGCGTGCCCGCTAGTGTCGGAGCATGCCCGCTAGTTGGTGTCGGACTCTGCCCGCTAGTTGCTGTCGGAGTGTGCCCGCAAGTCGGTGTGGGAGCATGCCCACTGGTCGGTGTCGGAGCGTGCCCGCTGGTCGGTGTCGGAGCGTGCCCGCGAGTCATTTTCGGAGCGTGCCCGCTAGTTAGTGTCGGAGCGTGTCCGCTAGTTGGTGTCGGACCGTGTCCGCTAGTTGTTGTCGGACCGTGTCCGCTAGTCTGTGTCGGAGTGTGCTTGCTAGTCTGTGTCGGAGCGTGCCCGCTAGTTGTTGTCGGAGCGTGCTCGCTAGTCTGTCGGAGCGTGCCCGCTAGTTGGTGTCGGAGTGTGCCCACTAGTCTGTGTCGGAGCGTGCCCGCTAGTCTGTGTCGGAGCATGCCCGCTACTTGTTGTCAGAGCGTGCCCGCTAGTCTGTGTCGGAGCCTGCCCCCTAGTTGTTGTCGGAGCGTGCCCGCTAGTTTGTGTCCGAGTGTGCCTGCTGGTCGGTGTCAGAGTGTGCCCGCTAGTCTGTGTCGGAGCGTGCCCGCTAGTTGTTGTCGGAGCGTGCCCGCTAGTCTGTGTCGGAGTGTGCCTGCTAGTTGTTGTCGGAGCGTGCCTGCTAGTCTGTGTTGGAGCGTGCCCGCTGGTCGGTGTCGGAGCGTGCCCACTAGTCTGTGACGGAGCGTGTCCGCTAGTTGTTGCCGGAGCGTGCCCGCTAGTTGGTGTCGGAGCGTGCCCGCTAGTTGGTGTGGGAGCGTGCCCGCTAGTTGGTGTGGGAGCGTGCCCGCTAGATGGTGTCGGAGCGTGCCCGCTAGTCGGTGTCGGAGCGTGCCCGCTCGTTGGAGTTGGTGTTGGAGCGTGCCCGCTAGTCGGTGTCGGAGCGTGCCCGCTGGTCGGTGTCGGAGCGTGACCGCTAGTGGGTGTCGGAGCGTGCCCGCTGGTCGGTGTCGGAGCGTGCCCGCTAGTCGGTGTCGGAGCGTGCCCGCTAGTTGGTGTCGGAGCGTGCCCGCTAGTTGGTGCCGGAGCGTGCCCGCTAGTTGGTGTTGGAGCGTGCCCGCTGGATGGTGTCGGAGCGTGCCAGCTAGTTGGTGTCGGAGCGTGCCCGCTCGTTGGAGTTGGTGTTGGAGCGTGCCCGCTAGTCGGTGTCGGAGCGTGCCCGCTGGTCGGTGTCGGAGCGTGACCGCTAGTGGGTGTCGGAGCATGCCCGCTGGTCGGTGTCGGAGCGTGCCCGCTAGTTGGTGTCGGAGCGTGCCCGCTAGTTGGTGTCGGAGCGTGCCCGCTAGTTGGTGCCGGAGCGTGCCCGCTAGTTGGTGTTGGAGCGTGCCCGCTGGATGGTGTCGGAGCGTGCCAGCTAGTTGGTGTCGGAGCGTGCCCGCTAGTTGGTGTCGGAGCGTGCCCGCGAGATGGTGTCAGAGCGTGCCCGCTAGTTGGTGTCGGAGCGATCCCGCTAGTTGGTGTCGGAGCGTGCCCGCTAGTTGGTGTCGGAGCGTGCCCGCTAGTTGGTGTCGGAGCGTGCCCGCTAGTTAGTGTCGGAGCGATCCCGCTAGATGGTGACGGAGCGTGCCCGCTAGTTAAGTGTCGGAGCGTACCCGCTAGTCAGTGTCGGAGCGTGCCCGCTAGTTGTGTCGGAGCGTGCCTGCTAGTGTCGGAGCGTGCCTGCTAGTTGTGTCGGAGCGTGCCCGCTAGTTGATGTCGGAGCGTGCCCGCTAGTTGGTTTCGGACTCTGTCCACGAGTCGGTGTGGGAGCGTCCCCGTTGGTCGGTGTCGGAGCGTGCCCGCTGGTCGGTTTTGGAGCGTATCCGCTAGTTAGTGTCGGAGCGTGTCCGCTAGTCGGTGTCGGAGCATGCCCGCTAGTTCGTGTCAGAACGTGCCCGCTAGTTGGTGTCGGAGCGTGCCTGCTAGTTAGTGTCGGAGCGTGCCTGCTAGTTGTGTCGGAGCGTGCCCGCTAGTTGATGTCGGATCGTGCCCGCTAGTCGGTGTGGGAGCGTGCCCGCTGGTCGGTGTCGGAGCGTGCCCGCTGCTCGGTTTTGGAGCGTGTCCGCTAGTTAGTGTTGGAGCGTGTCCGCAAGTCGGTGTCAGAGCATGCCCGCTGGTCGGTGTCGGAGCGTGCCCGCTAGTTGGTGTCGGAGCATGCCCGCTAGTTGGTGTCGCAGCGTGCCTGCTAGTTGGTGACGGTGCGTGCCCGCTAGTTGGTGACGGAGCGTGCCCGCTAGTCGCTGTCAGAGCGTGCTCGCCAGTCGGTGTCGGAGAGTGCCCGCTAGTTGGTGTCGGAGCGTGCCTGCTAGTTGGTGTCGGAGCGTGCCCATGAGTTGGTGTGGGACCGTGCCCGCTAGATGGTGTCGGAGCGTGCCCGCTAGTCGGTGTCGGAGTG
The DNA here is from genome assembly GCF_052327205.1 of Somniosus microcephalus. NCBI lineage: Eukaryota > Metazoa > Chordata > Chondrichthyes > Squaliformes > Somniosidae > Somniosus > Somniosus microcephalus. The sequence continues at coordinate 14,306,783 of NC_141017.1, read as the reverse complement.
TGCCTGCTAGTTGGTGCCGGAGCGTGCCCACTCGGTGGTGTCGGAGCATGCCCGCTAGTCGGTGTCGGAGCGTGCCCGCTAGTCTGTGTCGGACCGTGCCCGCTAGTTGGTGTCGGAGCGTACCCGCTAGTTGGTGTCGGAGCGTGCCCGCTAGTTGGTGACGGAGCGTGCCCGCTAGTTGGTGCCGGAGCGTGCCCACTAGTCGGTGTCGGAGCATGTCTGCTGGTCGGTGTCGGAGCGACCCGCTAGTCGGTGTCGGAGCGACCCGCTAGTCGGTGTCGGAGCGACCCACTAGTCGGTGTCGGAGCGTGCCCGCTAGTCGGTGTCGGAGCGTGCCCGCTAGTCGGTGTCGGAGCGTGCCCGCTAGTTGGTGTGGGAGCGTGCCCGCTAGTTGGTGTGGGAGCGTGCCCGCTAGTTGGTGTGGGAGCGTGCTCACTAGTTGGTGTGGGCGCATTCCCGCTAGTCGGTGTCGGAGCGTGCCCGCTAGTTAGTGTCAGCGTGCCCGCTGGTCGGTGTTGGAGCGTGCCCGCTAGTCGGTGTTGGAGCGTGCCCGCTAGTCGGTGTCGGAGCGTGCCTGCTAGTTGGTGTCGGAGCGTGCCCGCTAGTCGGTGTTGGAGCGTGCCCGCTAGTTGGTGTCGGAGCGTGCCCGCTAGTTGGTGTTGGAGCGTGCCCGCTAGTTGGTGTCAGACCATGCCCACTAGTTGGTGTCTGAGTGTGCACGCTAGTTACTGCCGGAGCGCGCCCGCTAGTTAGTATCGGACAGTGCCCGCTAGTTAGTGTCAGCGTGCCCGCTAGTTGGTTTTGGAGCGTGCCTGCTAGTTAGTGTCGGAGCGTGCCCGCTTGTTGGTGTCGGAGCGTGCCCGCTAGTTAGTGTCGGAGCGTGCCCGCTGGTCGGTGTTGGAGCGTGCCTGCTAGTTAGTGTCGGAGCGTGCCCGCTAGTTAGTGTCGGAGCGTGCCCGCCAGTTGGTGTCGGAGAATGCCCGCTAGTTGGTGTCGGACTCTGCCCACTAGTTGCTGTCGGAGTGTGCCCGCAAGTCGGTGTGGGAGCATGCCCACTGGTCGGTGTCGGAGCGTGCCCGCTAGTTAGTGTCGGAGCGTGCCCGCTATTTAGTGTCGGAGCGTGTCCGCTAGTTGGTGTCGGACCGTGACGCTAGTCTGTGTCGGAGTGTGCTTGCTAGTCTGCGTCGGAGCGTGCCCGCTAGTTGTTGTCGGAGCGTGCCCGCTAGTCTGTGTCGGAGCGTGCCCGCTAGTTGATGTCTGAGTGTGCCCATTAGTCTGTGTCGGAGCGTGCCCGCTAGTCTGTGTCGGAGCATGCCCGCTAGTCGGTGTGGGCGCATTCCCGCTAGTCGGTGTAGGAGTGTGCCCGCTAGTTAGTGTCAGCATGCCCGCTGGTCGGTGTTGGAGCGTGCCCGCTAGTTGGTGTCGGAGCGTGCCCGCTAGTTGGTGTCGGACCGTGTCCGCTAGTTGGTGTCGGAGCGTGCCCACTAGTTGGTGTCAGAGCGTGCCCGCTAGTTGGTGTCGGAACGTGCCCACTAGTTGGTGTCTGAGTGTGCCCACTAGTTACTGCCGGAGCGCGCCCGCTAGTTAGTATCGGACAGTGCCTGCTAGTTAGTGTCAGCGTGCCCGCTAGTTGGTGTTGGAGCATGCCTGCTAGTTAGTGTCGGAGCGTGCCCGCTTGTTGGTGTCGGAGCGTGCCCGCTAGTTAGTGTCGTAGCGTGCCCGCTGGTCGGTGATGGAGAGTGCCTGCTAGTTAGTGTCGGAGCATGCCCGCTAGTTAGTGTCGGAGCGTGCCCGCCAGTTGGTGTCGGAGCATGCCCGCTAGTTGGTGCCGGAGCGTGCCCGCTAGTGTCGGAGCATGCCCGCTAGTTGGTGTCGGACTCTGCCCGCTAGCTGCTGTCGGAGTGTGCCCGCAAGTCGGTGTGGGAGCATGCCCACTGGTCGGTGTCGGAGCGTGCCCGCTGGTCGGTGTCGGAGCGTGCCCGCGAGTCATTTTCGGAGCGTGCCCGCTAGTTAGTGTCGGAGCGTGTCCGCTAGTTGGTGTCGGACCGTGTCCGCTAGTTGTTGTCGGACCGTGTCCGCTAGTCTGTGTCGGAGTGTGCTTGCTAGTCTGTGTCGGAGCGTGCCCGCTAGTTGTTGTCGGAGCGTGCTCGCTAGTCTGTCGGAGCGTGCCCGCTAGTTGGTGTCGGAGTGTGCCCACTAGTCTGTGTCGGAGCGTGCCCGCTAGTCTGTGTCGGAGCATGCCCGCTACTTGTTGTCAGAGCGTGCCCGCTAGTCTGTGTCGGAGCCTGCCCCCTAGTTGTTGTCGGAGCGTGCCCGCTAGTTTGTGTCCGAGTGTGCCTGCTGGTCGGTGTCAGAGTGTGCCCGCTAGTCTGTGTCGGAGCGTGCCCGCTAGTTGTTGTCGGAGCGTGCCCGCTAGTCTGTGTCGGAGTGTGCCTGCTAGTTGTTGTCGGAGCGTGCCCGCTAGTCTGTGTTGGAGCGTGCCCGCTGGTCGGTGTCGGAGCGTGCCCACTAGTCTGTGACGGAGCGTGTCCGCTAGTTGTTGCCGGAGCGTGCCCGCTAGTTGGTGTCGGAGCGTGCCCGCTAGTTGGTGTGGGAGCGTGCCCGCTAGTTGGTGTGGGAGCGTGCCCGCTAGATGGTGTCGGAGCGTGCCCGCTAGTCGGTGTCGGAGCGTGCCCGCTCGTTGGAGTTGGTGTTGGAGCGTGCCCGCTAGTCGGTGTCGGAGCGTGCCCGCTGGTCGGTGTCGGAGCGTGCCCGCTGGTCGGTGTCGGAGCGTGACCGCTAGTGGGTGTCGGAGCGTGCCCGCTGGTCGGTGTCGGAGCGTGCCCGCTAGTCGGTGTCGGCGCGTGCCCGCTAGTTGGTGTCGGAGCGTGCCCGCTAGTTGGTGTCGGAGCATGCCCGCTAGTTGGTGTTGGAGCGTGCCCGCTGGATGGTGTCGGAGCGTGCCAGCTAGTTGGTGTCGGAGCGTGCCCGCTAGTTGATGTCGGATCGTGCCCGCTAGTCGGTGTGGGAGCGTGCCCGCTGGTCGGTGTCGGAGCGTGCCCACTGCTCGGTTTTGGAGCGTGTCCGCTAGTTAGTGTTGGAGCGTGTCCGCAAGTCAGTGTCGGAGCATGCCTGCTGGTCGGTGTCGGAGCGTGCCAGCTAGTTGGTGTCGGAGCGTGCCCGCTAGTTGGTGTCGGAGCGTGCCCGCGAGATGGTGTCAGAGCGTGCCCGCTAGTTAGCGTCGGAGCGATCCCGCTAGTTGGTGTCGGAGCGTGCCCGCTAGTTGGTGTCAGAGCGTGCCCGCTAGTTGGTGTCAGAGCGTGCCCGCTAGTTGGTGTCGGAGCGTGCCCGCTAGTTAGTGTCGGAGCGATCCCGCTAGATGGTGACGGAGCGTGCCCGCTAGTTAAGTGTCGGAGCGTACCCGCTAGTCAGTGTCAGAGCGTGCCCGCTAGTTGTGTCGGAGCATGCCTGCTAGTGTCGGAGCGTGCCTGCTAGTTGTGTCGGAGCGTGCCCGCTAGTTGATGTCGGAGCGTGCCCGCTAGTTGGTTTCGGACTCTGTCCACGAGTCGGTGTGGGAGCGTCCCTGTTGGTCGGTGTCGGAGCGTGCCCGCTGGTCGGTTTTGGAGCGTGTCCGCTAGTTAGTGTTGGAGCGTGTCCGCAAGTCGGTGTCGGAGCATGCCTGCTGGTCGGTGTCGGAGCGTGCCAGCTAGTTGGTGTCGGAGCGTGCCCGCTAGTTGGTGTCGGAGCGTGCCCGCGAGATGGTGTCAGAGCGTGCCCGCTAGTTAGTGTCGGAGCGATCCCGCTAGTTGGTGTCGGAGCGTGCCCGCTAGTTGGTGTCGGAGCGTGCCCGCTAGTTAGTGTCGGAGCGATCCCGCTAGATGGTGACGGAGCGTGCCCGCTAGTTAAGTGTCGGAGCGTACCCGCTAGTCAGTGTCAGAGCGTGCCCGCTAGTTGTGTCGGAGCATGCCTGCTAGTGTCGGAGCGTGCCTGCTAGTTGTGTCGGAGCGTGCCCGCTAGTTGATGTCGGAGCGTGCCCGCTAGTTGGTTTCGGACTCTGTCCACGAGTCGGTGTGGGAGCGTCCCTGTTGGTCGGTGTCGGAGCGTGCCCGCTGGTCGGTTTTGGAGCGTATCCGCTAGTTAGTGTCGGAGCGTGTCCGCTAGTCGGTGTCGGAGCATGCCCGCTAGTTCGTGTCAGAACGTGCCCGCTAGTTGGTGTCGGAGCGTGCCTGCTAGTTAGTGTCGGAGCGTGCCTGCTAGTTGTGTCGGAGCGTGCCCGCTAGTTGATGTCGGATCGTGCCCGCTAGTCGGTGTGGGAGCGTGCCCGCTGGTCGGTGTTGGAGCGTGCCCGCTGCTCGGTTTTGGAGCGTGTCCGCTAGTTAGTGTTGGAGCGTGTCCGCAAGTCGGTGTCGGAGCATGCCCGCTGGTCGATGTCGGAGCGTGCCCGCTAGTTGGTGTCGGAGCATGCCCGCTAGTTGGTGTCGCAGCGTGCCTGCTAGTTGGTGACGGTGCGTGCCCGCTAGTTGGTGACGGAGCGTGCCCGCTAGTCGCTGTCAGAGCGTGCTCGCCAGTCGGTGTCGGAGAGTGCCCGCTAGTTGGTGTCGGAGCGTGCCTGCTAGTTGGTGTCGGAGCGTGCCCGTGAGTTGGTGTGGGACCGTGCCCGCTAGATGGTGTCGGAGCGTGCCCGCTAGTCGGTGTCGGAGTGTGCCTGCTAGTTGGTGTCGGAGCGTGCCCGCTCGTTGGTGTTGGTGTCGGAGCATGCCCGCTAGTCGGTGTCGGAGCGTGCCCGCTAGTCTGTGTCGGACCGTGCCCGCTAGTTGGTGTCGGAGCGTACCCGCTAGTTGGTGTCGGAGCGTGCCCGCTAGTTGGTGACGGAGCGTGCCCGCTAGTTGGTGCCGGAGCGTGCCCACTAGTCGGTGTCGGAGCATGTCTGCTGGTCGGTGTCGGAGCGACCCGCTAGTCGGTGTCGGAGCGACCCGCTAGTCGGTGTCGGAGCGTGCCCGCTAGTCGGTGTCGGAGCGTGCCCGCTAGTCGGTGTCGGAGCGTGCCCGCTAGTTGGTGTGGGAGCGTGCCCGCTAGTTGGTGTGGGAGCGTGCTCACTAGTTGGTGTGGGCGCATTCCCGCTAGTCGGTGTCGGAGCGTGCCCGCTAGTTAGTGTCAGCGTGCCCGCTGGTCGGTGTTGGAGCGTGCCCGCTAGTCGGTGTCGGAGCGTGCCTGCTAGTCGGTGTCGGAGCGTGCCCGCTAGTCGGTGTTGGAGCGTGCCCGCTAGTTGGTGTCGGAGCGTGCCCGCTAGTTGGTGTTGGAGCGTGCCCGCTAGTTGGTGTCAGACCATGCCCACTAGTTGGTGTCTGAGTGTGCACGCTAGTTACTGCCGGAGCGCGCCCGCTAGTTAGTATCGGACAGTGCCCGCTAGTTAGTGTCAGCGTGCCCGCTAGTTGGTTTTGGAGCGTGCCTGCTAGTTAGTGTCGGAGCGTTCCCGCTTGTTGGTGTCGGAGCGTGCCCGCTAGTTAGTGTCGGAGCGTGCCCGCTGGTCGGTGTTGGAGCGTGCCTGCTAGTTAGTGTCGGAGCGTGCCCGCTAGTTAGTGTCGGAGCGTGCCCGCCAGTTGGTGTCGGAGAATGCCCGCTAGTTGGTGTCGGACTCTGCCCACTAGTTGCTGTCGGAGTGTGCCCGCAAGTCGGTGTGGGAGCATGCCCACTGGTCGGTGTCGGAGCGTGCCCGCTAGTTAGTGTCGGAGCGTGCCCGCTATTTAGTGTCGGAGCGTGTCCGCTAGTTGGTGTCGGACCGTGTCCGCTAGTTGGTGTCGGACCGTGACGCTGGTCTGTGTCGGAGTGTGCTTGCTAGTCTGCGTCGGAGCGTGCCCGCTAGTTGTTGTCGGAGCGTGCCCGCTAGTCTGTGTCGGAGCGTGCCCGCTAGTTGATGTCTGAGTGTGCCCAATCGTCTGTGTCGGAGCGTGCCCGCTAGTCTGTGTCGGAGCATGCCCGCTACTTGTTGTCAGAGCGTGCCCGCTAGTCTGTGTCGGAGCCTGCCCCCTAGTTGTTGTCGGAGCATGCCCGCTAGTCTGTGTCGGAGTGTGCCTGCTAGTTGTAGTCGGAGCGTGCCCGCTAGTCTGTGTTGGAGCGTGCCCGCTGGTCGGTGTCGGAGCGTGCCCACTAGTCTGTGACGAAGCGTGTCCGCTAGTTGTTGCCGGAGCGTGCCCGCTAGTTGGTGTCGGAGCGTGCCCGCTAGTTGGTGTGGGAGCGTGCCCGCTAGATGGTGTCGGAGCGTGCCCGCTAGTCGGTGTCGGAGCGTGCCCGCTCGTTGGAGTTGGTGTTGCAGCGTGCCCGCTAGTCGGTGTCGGAGCGTGCCCGCTGGTCGGTGTCGGAGCGTGACCGCTAGTGGGTGTCGGAGTGTGCCTGCTGGTCGGTGTCAGAGCGTGCCCGCTAGTTGGTGTCGGAGCGTGCCCGCTAGTTGGTGTTGGAGCGTGCCCGCTGGATGGCGTCGGAGCGTGCCAGCTAGTTGGTGTCGGAGTGTGCCCGCTAGTTGGTGTCGGAGCGTGCCCGCGAGATGGTGTCGGAGCGTGCCCGCTAGTTGGTGTCGGAGCGATCCCGCTAGTTGGTGTCGGAGTGTGCCCGCTAGTTGGTGTCGGAGCGTGCCCGCTAGTTGGTGTCGGAGCGTGCCCGCTAGTTAGTGTCGGAGCGATCCCGCTAGATGGTGACGGAGCGTGCCCGCTAGGTGGTGTCTGAGCGTGCCTGCTAGTTAAGTGTCGGAGCGTACCCGCTAGTCAGTGTCGGAGCGTGCCCGCTAGTTGTGTCGGAGCGTGCCCGCTAGTGTCGGAGCGTGCCTGCTAGTTGTGTCGGAGCGTGCCCGCTAGTTGTGTCGGAGCGTGCCCGCTAGTTGATGTCGGAGCGTGCCCGCTAGTTGGTTTCGGACTCTGTCCACGAGTCGGTGTGGGAGCGTGCCCGTTGGTCGGTGTCGGAGCGTGCCCGCTGGTCGGTTTTGGAGCGTATCCGCTAGTTAGTGTCGGAGCGTGTCCGCTAGTCGGTGTCGGAGCATGCCCGTTAGTTCGAGTCAGAACGTGCCCGCTAGTTGGAGTCGGAGCGTGCCTGCTAGTTAGTGTCGGAGCGTGCCTGCTAGTTGTGTCGGAGCGTGCCCGCTAGTTGATGTCGGATCGTGCCCGCTAGTCGGTGTGGGAGCGTGCCAGCTGGTCGGTGTCGGAGCGTGCCCGCTGCTCGGTTTTGGAGCGTGTCCGCTAGTTAGTGTTGGAGCGTGTCCGCAAGTCGGTGTCGGAGCATGCCCGCTGGTCGGTGTCGGAGCGTGCCCGCTAGTTGGTGTCGGAGCATGCCCGCTAGTTGGTGTCGCAGCGTGCCTGCTAGTTGGTGACGGTGCGTGCCCGCTAGTTGGTGACGGAGCGTGCCCGCTAGTCGCTGTCAGAGCGTGCTCGCCAGTCGGTGTCGGAGAGTGCCCGCTAGTTGGTGTCGGAGCGTGCCCGCTAGTTGGTGTCGGAGCGTGCCCGTGAGTTGGTGTGGGACCGTGCCCGCTAGATGGTGTCGGAGCGTGCCCGCTAGTCGGTGTCGGAGTGTGCCTGCTAGTTGGTGTCGGAGCGTGCCCACTCGTTGGTGTTGGTGTCGGAGCATGCCCGCTAGTCGGTGTCGGAGCGTGCCCGCTAGTCTGTGTCGGACCGTGCCCGCTAGTTGGTGTCGGAGCGTACCCGCTAGTTGGTGTCGGAGCGTGCCCGCTAGTTGGTGACGGAGCGTGCCCGCTAGTTGGTGCCGGAGCGTGCCCACTAGTCGGTGTCGGAGCGTGTCTGCTGGTCGGTGTCGGAGCGACCCGCTAGTCGGTGTCGGAGTGACCCGCTAGTCGGTGTCGGACCGTGCCCGCTAGTCGGTGTCGGAGCGTGCCCGCTAGTCGGTGTGGGAGCGTGCCCGCTAGTCGGTGTGGGAGCGTGCCCGCTAGTTGGTGTGGGAGCGTGCTCACTAGTTGGTGTGGGCGCATTCCCGCTAGTCGGTGTAGGAGCGTGCCCGCTAGTTAGTGTCAGCGTGCCCGCTGGTCGGTGTTGGAGCGCGCCCGCTAGTCGGTGTCGGAGCGTGCCTGCTAGTCGGTGTCGGAGCGTGCCCGCTAGTCGGTGTTGGAGCGTGCCCGCTAGTTGGTGTCGGAGCGTGCCCGCTAGTTGGTGTTGGAGCGTGCCCGCTAGTTGGTGTCGGACCGTGCCCACTAGTTGGTGTCTGAGTGTGCCCGCTAGTTACTGCCGGAGCGCGCCCGCTAGTTAGTATCGGACAGTGCCCGCTAGTTAGTGTCAGCGTGCCCGCTAGTTGGTTTTGGAGCGTGCCTGCCAGTTAGTGTCGGAGCGTGCCCGCTTGTTGGTGTCGGAGCATGCCCGCTAGTTAGTGTCAGAGCGTGCCCGCTGGTCGGTGTTGGAGCGTGCCTGCTAGTTAGTGTCGGAGTGTGCCCGCTAGTTAGTGTCGGAGCGTGCCCGCAGTTGGTGTCGGAGAATGCCCGCTAGTTGGTGTCGGACTCTACCCACTAGTTGCTGTCGGAGTGTGCCCGCAAGTCGGTGTGGGAGCATGCCCACTGGTCGGTGTCGGAGCGTGCCCGCGAGTAATTGTCGGAGCGTGCCCGCTAGTTAGTGTCGGAGCGTGCCCGCTATTTAGTGTCGGAGCGTGTCCGCTAGTTGGTGTCGGACTGTGTCCGCTAGTTGGTGTCGGACCGTGACGCTAGTCTGTGTCGGAGTGTGCTTGCTAGTCTGCGTCGGAGCGTGCCCGCTAGTTGTTGTCGGAGCGTGCCCGCTAGTCTGTGTCGGAGCGTGCCCGCTAGTTGATGTCGGAGTGTGCCCACTAGTCTGTGTCGGAGCGTGCCCGCTAGTCTGTGTCGGAGCATGCCCGCTACTTGTTGTCAGAGCGTGCCCGCTAGTCTGTGTCGGAGCCTGCCCCCTAGTTGTTGTCGGAGCGTGCCCGCTAGTCTGTGTCCGAGCGTTCCCGCTGGTCGGTGTCGGAGCGTGCCCAGTAGTCGGTGACGGAGCGTGCCCACTAGTCGGTGATGAAGCGTGTCCGCTAGTTGTTGTCGGAGCGTGCCCGCTAGTTGGTGTCGGAGCGTGCCCGCTAGTTGGTATGGGAGCGTGCCCGCTAGATGGTGTCGGAGCATGCCCGCTAGTCGGTGTCGGAGCATGCCCGCTAGTCGGTGTCGGAGCGTGCCCGCTAGTCGGTGTCGGAGCGTGCCCGCTAATTAGTGTCGGAGCGTGTCCGCTAGTTGTTGTCGGAGCGTGCCCGCTAGTTGTTGTCGGAGCGTGCCCGCTAGTTGTTGTCGGAGCGTGCCCGCTGGTCGGTGTCGGAGCATGCCCGCTAGTCAGTGTCGGAATGTGCCCGCTAGTCAGTGTCGGAGCGTGCCTGCTAGTCAGTGTCAGAGCGTGCCCGCTAGTTAGTGTCGGAGCGTGCCCGCTAATTAGTGTCGGAGCGTGTCCGCTAGTTCGTGTCAGAGCGTGCCCGCTAGCTGTTGTCGGAGCGTGCTTGCTAGTTCTGGTTGGAGCGTGCCCGCTAGTTGGTGGCGGAGCGTGCCCGCTAGTTGGTGTCGGAGCGTGCCCGCTAGTCGGTGTGGGAGCGTGCCCGCTAGTTGTTGTCGGAGCGTGCTTGCTAGTTCTGGTTGGAGCGTGCCCGCTAGTTGTTGTCGGAGCGTGCTTTCTAGTTCTGGTTGGAGCGTGCCCGCTAGTCTGTGTCGGAGCGTGCCCGCTAGTCTGTGTCGGAGCGTGCCCACTAGTCGGTGACGGAGCGTGCCCGCTAGTCAGTGTCGGGGCGTATCCGCTAGTGTCGGAGCGTGCCCGCTAGTCAGTGTCGGAGCGTGCCCGCTAGTTAGTGTCGGAGCGTGCCCGCTAGTTAGTGTCGGAGCGTGCCCGCTAATTAGTGTCAGAGCCTGTCCGCTAGTTCGTGTCGGAGCGTGCCCGCTAGTTGTTGTCGGAGCGTGCCTGCTAGTTCTAGTCGGAGCGTGCCCGCTAGTTGGTGTCGGAGCGTGCCCGCTAGTCGGTGTGGGAGCGTGCCCGCTGGTTGGTGTCGGAGCATTCCTGCTAGTTGGTGTCAGACCGTGTCCGCTAGTCTGTGTCGGAGCGTGCTTGCTAGTCTGTGTCGGAGCGTGCCTGCTAGTTGTTGTCGGAGCGTGCCCGCTAGTCTGTGTCATAAGAACATAAGAACATAAGAAATAGGAGCAGGAGTAGGCCAATTGGCCCCTCGAGCCTGCTCCGCCATTCAATAAGATCATGGCTGATCTGATCCTAACCGCCAATCCACTATGACAGGACTATCTCCTGAATCTAACAGCATTAGACACACGAAAACAGGAGCAGGATCAGGCTACACGGCCCCTGGGCCCGCTCCGCTACCCACAGGGCCATGACCTATCCGAACCTAGACTCATGTCCAAATTCCTGCCCGCTCCCCGTAACCCTTAATTCCCTTTTCTACTAGGAAACTGTCTATTTCTGTTTTAAATTTATTTAATGATGTAGCTTCGACAGCTTTTTGGGGCAGCATATTCCATGGACCTACCACCCTCTGAGTGAAGTAGTTCCTCCTCATCTCAGTTTTGAAAGAGCAGCCCCTTATTCTAAGACTATGCCCCCTAGTTCTAGTTTCACCCATCATCTGGAACATCCTCCCTGCATCCACCCGATCCAACCCCTTCATAATCTTATATGTTTCAATAAGATCGCCTCTCATTCTTCTGAACTCCAATGAGTAGAGTCCCAATCTACTCAACCTCTCCTCATATGTCCATCCCCTCATCCCCGGGATTAATCGAGTGAACCTTCTTTGTACTGACTCGAGAGCAAGTATGTCCTTTCTTAAGTATGGACACCAAAACTGTATGCAGTATTCCAGGTGCGGCCTCACCAATACCTTGTACAACTGAAGCAATACCTCCCTATTTTTATATTCTATCCCCCTAGCAATGAAAGCCAACATTCCATTGGCCTTCCTAATCACTTGCTGCACCTGCATACTAACCTTTTGAGTTTCGTGCACCAGGACCCCCAGATCCCTTTGTACTTCAGTACTTTCAAGTTTCTTGCCATTAAGATAATAACTTGCTCTACGATTTTTCCTGCCAAAGTGCATAACCTCACACTTTCCAGTATTGTATTCCATCTGCCAAATCTCTGCCCACTTACTTAGCCTGTCTATGTCCCCTTGCAGGTTTTTTATGTCCTCCTCACTCACTACTTTCCCTCCCATCTTAGTATCATCTGCAAACTTTGACGTGTTACACTCGGTCCCCTCCTCCAAATCGTTAATATAGATTGTAAAGAGTTGGGGACCCAGCACTGACCCCTGCGGAACACCACTGGTTACTGATTGCCAGTCTGAATATGAACCATTTATCCCAACTCTCTGCCTTCTGTTAGATAGCCAATCCTCTATCCATGCCAGAATATTACCCCCAATCCCGTGATTTTTTATCTTAAGCAATAATCTTTTGTGTGGCACCTTGTCAAATGCCTTTTGGAAGTCTAAATACACTACGTCCACTGGTTCACCTTTATCCACCCTATATGTTACTTCCTCAAAGAACTCCAGCAAATTTGTCAAACATGACTTCCCCTTCATAAAACCATGCTGACTTTGTCTTATTAAATTATGATTATCCAAATGTCCTGTTACTGTCTCCTTAATAATGGACTCCAAAATTTTACCTACCACAGATGTTAGGCTAACCGGTCTATAGTTTCCAGCCTTCTGTCTACTGCCCTTTTTAAATAAGGGTGTTACATTAGCAGTTTTCCAGTCTGCCGGGACCTTTGCTGAGTCCAGGGAGTTTTGGAAGATTATTACCAATGCATCCACAATCCCTACAGCCACTTCCCTCAAAACCCTGGGATGTAAGCCATCAGGTCCAGGTGATTTATCCGCCTTGAGTCCCATTATTTTACCAAGTACTACTTCCTTAGTGATTTTGATCGTATTTAGCTCCTCCCCCCCTATAGCCCCCTGCTTGTCAAGTGTTGGGATATTCTTGGTGTCCTCCACTGTAAAGACTGATACAAAATATTCATTCAGTGTTTTTGCCATCTCCATATTTCCCACCATTAATTTCCCGGTCTCATCCTCTAAGGGACCAACATTTACTTTAGCCACCCTTTTTCTTTTTATATAACTATAAAAACTCTTACTATCTGTCTTTATATTTTTTGCTGGTCGGTGTCGGAGCGTGCCCGCTGGTCGGTGTCGGAGCGAGCCCGCTAGTCGGTGTCAGAGCGAGCCCGCTAGTCGTGTCGGAGCGAGCCCGCTAGTCGGTGTCGGAGCGTGCCTGCTAGTCAGTGTCGGAGCGTGCCCGCTAGTCGGTGTCGGACTCTGCCCGCTAGTCGGTGTCGGAGCGTGCCCGCTAGTCGGTGTCGGAGCGTGCCCGCTAATTCGTGTCGGAGCGTGTCCACTAGTTGGTGTCGGACCGTGTCCACTAGTTGTTGTCGGACCGTGCCCACTAGTTGGTGTCGGAGCGTGCCCGCTGGTCGTGTCGGAGCGTGCCCGCTAGTCGGTGACACAGCGTGTCCGCTAGTCGGTGTCGGAGCGTGCCCGCTAGTCGGTGTCGGAGTGTGCCCGCTGGTCAGTGTTGGAGCGTGCCCGCTGGTCGGTGTTGGAGCGTGCCCGCTGGTTGGTGTCTGAGCGTGCCCGCTAGTTGGTGTCGGAGCGTGCCCGCTGGTCAGTGTCGGAGCGTGCCCGCTGGTCAGTGTCGGAGCGTGCCCGCTAGTCCGTGTCGGTGCGTGCCCGCTAGTCCGTGTCGGAGCGTGCCCGCTAGTCAGTGTCGGAGCGTGCCCGCTAGTTAGTGTCAGAGCGTGCCCGCTAGTTGGTGTCGGAGCGTGCGTGCTAGTTGGTGTCGGAGCGCGCCCGCTAGTTGGTGTCGGAGCTTGCCCGCTGGTTGGTGTCGGAGCGTGCCCGCTGGTTGGTGTCGGAGCGTGCCCGCTGGTCGGTGTCGGAGCGTGCCCGCTGGTCGGTGACGGAGCGTGCCCGCTGGTCGGTGTCGGAGCGTGCCCGCTAGTCGTGTCGGAGCGAGCCCGCTAGCCGGTGTCGGAGCGTGCCTGCTAGTCAGTGTCGGAGCGTGCCCGCTAGTCGGTGTCGGACTCTGCCCGCTAGTCGGTGTCAGAGCGTGCCCGCTAGTCGGTGTCAGAGCGTGCCCGCTAGTCGGTGTCGGAGCGTGCCCGCTAATTCGTGTCGGAGCGTGTCCACTAGTTGGTGTCGGACCGTGTCCACTAGTTGTCGGACCGTGCCCACGAGTTCGTGTTGGAGCGAGCCCGCTAGTCTGTGTCGGAGCGTGCCCGCTAGTTGGTGTCGGAGCGTGCCCGCTGGTCGGTGTCGGAGCGTGCCCGCTAGTTGGTGACAGAGCGTGTCCGCTAGTTGTTGTCGGAGCGTGCCCGCTGGTCGGTGTCGGAGCGTGCCCGCTGGTCAGTGTCGGAGCGTGCCCGCTGGTCGGTGTCGGAGCGTGCCCGCTGGTCGGTGTCTGAGCGTGCCCGCTAGTTGGTGTCGGAGCGTGCCCACTGGTCAGTGTCGGAGCGTGCCTGCTAGTCCATGTCGGTGCGTGCCCGCTAGTCCGTGTCGGAGCGTGCCCGCTAGTCAGTGTCGGAGCGTACCCGCTAGTGTCGGAGCGTGCCCGCTAGTCAGTGTCGGAGCGTGCCCGCTAGTTAGTGTCAGCGTGCCCGCTGGTGTCAGAGCGTGCCCACTAGTTGGTGTCGTAGCGTGCCCGCTTGTCTGTGTCTGAGCATGCCCGCTAGTTAGTGTCGGAGCGTGCCCGCTAGTTAGTGTCGGAGCGTGCCCGCTAGTTAGTGTCGGAGCGTGCCCGCTAGTTGGTGTCGGAGCGTGCCTGCTGGTTAGTGTCGGAGCGTGCCCGCTAGTTGGTGTCGGAGCGTGCCCGCTAGTTGGTGTCGGAGTGTGCCCGCTAGTTGGTGTCGGAGCGTGCCCGCTGGTTAGTGTCGGAGCGTGCCCGCTAGTCGGTGTCGGAGCGTGCCCGCTAGTTGGTGTCAGAGCGTGCCCGTTAGTTAGTGTCAGAGCGTGCCCGCTAGCTAGTGTCTGAGTGCGCCCGCTAGATGGTGTCGGAACGTGCCTGTTAGTTAGTGTCGGAGCGTGCCCGCTAGTACGTCTCGAAGCATGTAATGTATGAAACGCGGCAGCTAGTTCACGCACAGCAAGCTCCCACAAACAATAGCGTGATAATGACCAGATAATTTTTTTAATGATGTTGCTTGGGGGATAAATATTGGCCAGGACCCCAGGGATACCTCCTCTGCTCTTCTTTGAAATAGTGCCGTGGGATCTTTTATGTCCACCTGAGAGAGCAGACGGCACTTCTGACAGTGTAGCTCTCCCTCAGTACCGCACTGGGAGTGCCAGCCTAGATTTTGTACTCAAGTCTCTGGAGTGGGACTTGAACCCACAACCTTCTGACTCAGAGGCGAGAGAGAGCGAGAGTGCTGCCCACTGAGCTAGCTATATGAGCAGTAGCTCTAATCCTACGTGTCTGCTCTGTTCCCATTATCCCTTTATTCTTCTTTCCTTCAATTGCCTGTCCCCAGGATTTCAGTAAAAGTGTAGCGCTGGGAATGTGAAACTTGCATGTGGTGTCCAGTTGAACTGTGAGAAACATTCAACGATACAAAACAGCGGAGTAGAATTGGACTGGTGAATCCAATAAACAAGAAAAAGTGAGGCCAAACTTGTCTCCATTCATTTATAATCCTGTCCCATGAAATGACTCCTACACGATGGCCTAAAGGTGATCTTCATCGTTAGGTTTCATGCTCCAGTCACCAATGAGTTGCTCATGAGGTTGGTTGGGTGTTACTGAGGTTATCATAGAAAGTTACAGCACAGAAGGAGGCCATTCGGCCCATCGTGTCCGTGCCGGCCGACAAAGAGCTCTCCAGCCTAATCCCACTTTCCAGCTCTTGGTCCGTAGCCCTGCAGGTTACGGCACTTCAAGTGCACATCCAAGCACTTTTTAAATGTGATGAGGGTTTCTGCCTCTACCACCCTTTCAGGCAGTGAGTTCCAGACCCCCACCACCCTCTGGGTGAAATCATTTCTCCTCTAAACCTCCGACCAATTACTTTAAATCTATGCCCAAAATCATTTTGTTTTGGGTGGGGGGCATGAATTTGATAAGGAAACATTTTTCAATCGGAATATAAGAACAGGAGTACGCCCTTTAGCCTCTCGAGCCTGTTCCGCCCTTCAGTTAGATCATGGCTGATCTGTACCTTAACTCCAACTACCTTCCTTGGTTCCATATCCATTAATATCAGTTTAGAAATTTCTATTTGACCCCCGGCCTCAACAGCTTTTGGGGGAGAGAGTTCCAGATTTCCACCACCCTTTGTGTGACGAAGTGCTTCCTGACATCACCCCTGAACGGCCTGGCTCTAATTTTAAGATAATGCCCCCTTGTTCTGGACTCGCCCACCAGAGGAAATTGTTACTATCTACCCAATCAACTCCTTTAATCATCTTAAACACCTCAATTAGATCACACCCTTAATCTTCACTAGAATTTCTAGCTGGTTAGACATTTTGATGTATTACAGGAAACTCTTTGGTATCCGGCACCAACGGGACCGGCGTGGTGCCGGTTTATCAAAAAGTCCGGATTACAGAGAGGTGTAGTAAAAAGGTACGAGAGCCCCGTACATAGCAACAAATCCAGGCTTCCCTGTTGCTTAGCAACAGGTGCAAGAAGCCCGGCCACAGACCAAGCATCCCTCAATTGCAGGAACCCCCGATTACACAGCCAAGAATCAAGAAACGGCCACTAATATGAAGAAAAACTTAACTGAACCTACTCCTGAATTTTGCCGGTTAACCGAGATTTCCGGTTGTTTGGGTGCCGGTAAATCAAGAGTTTCCTGTACTGTGGTTCCTGAGACAAGTCCACCACATTGAAGATATGAATTGGGGATCCTCGGTATATTCTTCATCTAAATACTGTTGCTTTGTCTCTCTGCAGAAGACCAGGAGATCAAAAGAAGCTGATCCGTCAGATGGCGAAGGAAGTGATGAGGAAGCGGTGGCTCCGCTGAATGACCAGGAATCAGGGAGACAGACCTCGAGAGAGGCGCGGAATGGTGTGGAGGCCGTCGCTGATTGCATGAGTGAGGACCGCGAGACTGAAGAGTGTCCCATCAAACCGCCTAGCACTGAAGATCGCCCAACTGGAGGTGTGATCGAGGAACTGTCCACCGACCAGCGGGTTGAAAGATCTTCAGCTGTGGAGCATTGCCCCAGCGTCAAGCGCGAGGATCTCATCGATGCTGAGATGAAGCTTGATGTCGAGGATTTTAAGATTGTGGAAGTGCGAATCTGTCCGGATAACGATGGAGAAGTTGACTCTTCTGAAGTACTTACCCCTAAGGAGGAGGACTGCAGTGAAGAATGCTCCCAGGAACCTTGCACCAGTCAAGGTAACTTGGGTTTACAGCTGTTAGAACGCAATATAATGGTCAAACTTGTAGTTCAACCCAATGGAAAGTCTTAAAGTACTGTTCCACTGGCAATGATCTACATTTGCTAATGTAAGGGCTCGTTTATACCACAAGTCTGTAAGGTGCACCGAGATTATATATTACAGGAAAGATGTGATTGCACTAGAGAGGGGATTTACGAGGATGTTGCCAGGACTGGGGAATTTTAGCTATGAGGAAAGATTGGATCGGCTGGGGTTGTTTTCTTTGGAACAGAGGAGGCTGAGGTGAGACCTAATTGAGGTGCATAAAATTATGAGGGGCCTAGATAGAGTGGATAGGAAGGACCTATTTCCCCTAACAGAGAGGTCAATAACCAGGGGGCTGAGGTTTAAAGTAATTGGTCGGAGGATTAGAGGGGAGTTGAGGAGACATTTTTTCACCCAGAGGGTGGTGGGGGTCTGGAACTCACTGCCTGAAAGGGTGGTAGAGGCAGAAACCCTCATCACATTTAAAAAGTACTCGGATATGCACTTGGAGTGCCGTAACCTACAGGGCTACGGACCAAGAGCTGGAAAGGGGGATTAGGCTGAGATAGCTCCTCTTCGGCCGGCACAGACACGATGGGCCGAATGGCCTCCTTCGGTGCCGTAAATTTCTGTGATTCAATGATTAGTTATGTGGTGTAAATACAGCCCAAATATGGAGTGAGGACCCAATCTGACACTGGCTGGAAGTTGATTGGGATTCCCTGGAGGATGAATTCTTGCTCCTGAACCAGCTCTGGCCTTAACTCCAGATTTACAGGACACACAAGTTTAACATCTGTGCAAAGTGGAGCCCTCTTCGCACTAATGCTGAACTGCGTGGGCGCAAGGACCCCCCTAAAGCACATTGCGGTGTAGCTTGCAGCTATTAAAAGCCAGGATGGCAGAAAAGGCGAGCTAGCAGATAAATTTCCTTCAAGCTTCAGAGAACATAAACAAAGCTTTTAATTACAGAACAAATGGCAGAAGGAAGTTGCTTCCCTGTTTATTAAACCCGGTTGATGAAATCAGCTGCTTGGTTTACGATCTCCTAAAACTGCATCTCACGAAAAACTCATTTAACCAGCATTTACGGGCCACACTGAATGAGTGGATGAACAGGAGGTTGGACGGATCAGTGATTTATCACAGATACATTGATCGCAAAACTAGATTCGTGCGTCAACTCGTGGACACATTTAAAGTGCTGTTTAATTACGAAGTAGTAACTTTTCGTGGGCAGCCTTTTGAGTTTTAAAGTAGTCCATTTGCCACTTTTCACTTCCAGACTGACTTAATACACGGTTACCATGGGAGTTAAGGGAATCGAGGGATATGGGGATCGGGCGGGAAAGTGGAGTTGAGGTAGAAGATCAGCCATGATCTTATTGAATGGCGGAGCAGGCTCGATGGGATCTTTTACATTCACCTGAACAGGCAGACAGAGCTTTGGTTTAATATTTCATCTGAAAGACGGTACCTCTGCTAATGTAGACATATAAATTGGCCAGAAAAAGCAGTAAACCTGAGGATTGGGAGCAGTTTAGGATTCAACAAAGGAGGACAAAGGGATTAATTAAGAAGGGGAAAATAGAATATGAGAGTAAGCTTGCATGGAACATAAAAACTGACTGTAAAAGCTTTTATAGATATGTGAAGAGAAAAAGATTGGGGAAGTCAAGCGTAGGTCCCTTGCAGTCAGAATCAGGGGAATTTATAATGGGGAACAAAGAAATGGCAGACCAATTAAATACATATTTTGGTTCTGTCTTCACAAAGGAGGACACAAATAACCTCCCAGAGATGTCGGGGAACATAGGGCCTGATGAAAGGGAGGAACTGAAAGAAATCAGTATGTGTAGGGTAATGGTGTTAGGGAAATTGACGGGATTGAAGGCCGATAAATCCCCAGGGCCTGATAATCTACATCCTACAGTACTTAAGGAAGTGGCCCTAGCAATAGTAGATGCATTGCTGATCATCTTCCAGCATTCGATAGAATCTGGAACAGTACCCATGGATTGGAGGGTAGCTAATGTTACCCCACTATTCAAAAAAGGTGGTAGAGAGAAAACGGGGAATTACAGACCGGTAAGCCTGACATCGGTAGTGGGGAAAATGCTAGAGTCCATTATAAAAGATGTAATAGCAGAGCAATTGGAAAACAGTGACAGGATCGGACAAAGTCAACATGGATTTACAAAAGGTAAATCGTGCTTGACTAATCTACTGGAATTTTTTGAGGATGTAACTGGTAAAATAGATAAGGGAGAACCAGTGGATGTGGTGTATTTGGACTTTCAAAAGGCTTTCGATAAGGTCCTGCATAAGAGATTAGCGTGTAAAGTTAAGGCACATGGGATTGGGGGCAAGGTGTTGACTTGGATAGAGAACTGGTTGGCAGACAGAAAGCAAAGAGTTGGAATAAACGGGTCTTTTTCCAAGTGGCAGGCAGTGACTAGTGGGGTACTGCAGGGATCGGTCCTTGGACCCCAGCTATTCACAATATATATTAATGATCTAGACGAGGGAACTAGATGTAATATCTCCAAGTTTGCAGACGACACAAAGCTGAGTGGGCGTGTGTGCTGTGAGGAGGATGCAGAGAAACTCCAGTATGATTTGGACAGGTTGGGTGATTGGGCAGAAGCATGGCAGATGCAATATAACGTGGATAAATGCGAGGTTATCCACTTAGGTGTCAAAAACAGGAAGGCAGATTATTATCTGAATGGCAATAGATTGGGAGAAGGGAAAGTGCAACGAGACCTGGGTGTCCTTGTGCACCAGTCGCTGAAGGTAAGCATGCAGGTGCAGCAGGCGGTTAAGAAGGCAAATGGCATGTTGGCCTTCGTAGCGAGAGGGTTTGAGTACAGGAACAAGGATGTCTTGCTGTAGTTGTACAGGGCCTTGGTGAGACCACATCTTGAGTATTGTGTGCAGTTTTGGTCGCCTTATCTGAAGAAGGATGTTCTTGCCATGGAGGGAGTGCAGCGAAGATTCACCAGGCTGATACCTGGGATGGCAGGAATGACGTATGAGGAGAGATTGGGTCGATTGGGCTTATACTCGCTGGAGTTTAGAAGAATGAGAGGGGATCCCATTGAAACTTATAAAATTCTGACAGGACTGGGCAGACTAGATGCAGGAAGGATGTTCCCGATGGTGGGGGAGTCCAGAACCAGGGGTCACAGTCTAAGGATAAGGGGTAAGCCATTTAGGACAGAGATGAGGAGGAATTTCTTCACCCAGAGAGTGGTGAACCTGTAGAATTCTCTACCACAGAAGGCAGCAGAGGCCAATTCATTAAATATATTCAAGAAGGAGTTGGATATATTTCTTAAGGCTAAAGGGATCAAGGGATATGGGGAGAAAGCAGGGACAGGGTACTGAATTTGGATGATCAGCCATGATCTCATTGAATGGCGGCGCAGGCTCGAGGGGCCGAATGGCCTACTCCTGCTCCTATCTTCTATGTTTCTAAGTTTCTATGCAGCACTCCCTCAGTACTGCCCCTCCGTCAGCGCAGCACTCCCTCAGTACTGCCCCTCTGACAGTGCAGCACTCCCTCAGTACTGCCCATCCGACAGTGCAGCACTCCCTCAGTACTGCCCCTCCGACAGTGCAGCACTCCCTCAGTACTGCCCATCCGACAGTGCAGCACTCCCTCAGTACTGCCCCTCCGACAGTGCAGCGCTCCCTCAGTACTGCCCCTCCGACAGAGAAGCACTCCCGCAGTACTGTCCATCCGACAGTGCAGCACTCCCTCAGTACTGCCCATCCGACAGTGCAGCACTCCCTCAGTACTGCCCATCCGACAGTGCGGCACTCCCTCAGTACTGCCCCTCCGACAGTGCGGCACTCCCTCAGTACTGCCCCTCCGACAGTGCGGCGCTCCCTCAGTACTGCCCCTCCGACAGTGCGGCGCTCTCTCAGTACTGCCCCTCCAACAGTGCGGCTCTCCCTCAATACTGCCCCTCCCGACAATGCAGCACTCTCTCAGTACTGCCCTTCCGACAGTGCAGCGCTCCCTCAGTACTGCCCCTCCAACAGTGCAGCACTCCCTCACACTGCCCCTCCGACAATGCGGCGCTCTCTCAGTACTGCCCATCCGACAGTGCAGCGCTACCTCAGTACTGCCCCTCCGACAGTGCAGTGCCCTCTCAGTACTGCCCCTCCGACAGTGTGGCGCTCCCTCAATACTGCCCCTTTGACAGTGCAGCACTCCCTCAGTACTGCCCCTCCGACAGTGCAGCGCTCCCTCAGTACTGCCCCTCCAACAGTGCAGCACTCCCTCAGTACTGCCCCTCCGACAATGCGGCGCTCTCTCAGTACTGCCCCTCCGACAGTAAAAGATCCCATGGCACTGTTTCGAAGAAGAGCAGGGGGAGTTCTCCCTGGTGTCCTGGCCAATATTTATCCCTCAACCAACGTTACTAAAACAGATTATCTGGTCATTATCACATTGTTGTTTGTGGGAGCTTGCTGTGCGTAAATTGGCAGCCGTGTTTCCTACATTACAACAGTGACTACACTTCAAAAAGTAAATTGGCTGTAAAGCACTTTGGGACATCCTGAGGTCGTGAGAGGCGCTACAGAAATGCAAGTTCTCTCTTTTACTACAGCAGAAGGATTTACAAACAGTCCGAGGTCACCTGGCTTCCTACCAAGGCTGGAGTGTCAGCCGAGATCTTTGTGCTCAAGTGTCTGAAGTGGGGCTTGAAGATGAAAATCCCTTGCAGTGTTTTGAGGAGGAGGCTGAGATTTGAGATTTGTTTTGTGCGAATCCTGTCCACCTGGGCTCGACTTCAGGAAGTTCTCAAAAGCTTAAAATAAAGATTGATTGAGGAGAGGCTGAATCCTGACTCCACTGAACTCTGTGGGAAAAAATGTCTACAGGCACTTCCTTTATTCCAGAAGTTACAGAAATAGATGAAGAGATGATTGAGGGGAAACAGTTGAGAGTATTTGGGTTTTGCAAAGGCCCTGCAGTGCAAATGTTTGCAGTTTTTGAGACAATGATCAAATTATCTGTTCTAGGAGTTGGTTGAGGGATAAATATTGGTCAGGACCCCGGGGAGAACTCCCCTGCTCTTCAAAGACTGCCATGGGACCTTTTACATTCACCTGAACAGGCAGATAGAGCTTTGGTTTAATGTTTCATCTGAAATACGGTACCTCCGACAGTGCATCACTCCCTCAGTACTGCCCCTCCAACAGTGCAACGCTTCCTCAGTACTGCCCCTCCGACAGTGCGGCGCTCCCTCAGTACTGTCCCTCCGACAGTGCGGCGCTCCCTCAGTACTGTCCCTCCGACAGTGCAGCGATCCCTCAGTACTGGCCCTCCGACAGTGCATCACTCCCTCAGTACTGCCCCTCCGACAGTGCATCACTCCCTCAGTACAGGCCCTCCGACAGTGCAACGCTTCCTCAGTACTGCCCCTCCAACAGTGCAACGCTTCCTCAGTACTGCCCCTCCGACAGTGCAGCGCTCCCTCAGTACTGCCCCTCCGACAGTGCAGCGATCCCTCAGTACAGGCCCTCCGACAGTGCAGCGCTCCCTCAGTACTGCCCCTCCAACAGTGCAACGCTTCCTCAGTACTGCCCCTCCGACAGTGCATCACTCCCTCAGTACTGCCCCTCCGACAGTGCATCACTCCCTCAGTACTGGCCCTCCGACAGTGCAGCGATCCCTCAGTACTGGCCCTCCGACAGTGTATCACTCCCTCAGTACTGCCCCTCCGACAGTGCAGCACTCCCTCAGTACTGCCCCTCTGTCAGTGCAACGCTCCCTCTGTATTGCCCATCTGACAGTGCAATGCTTCCTCAGTACTGCCCCTCCGACAGTGCAGTGATCCCTCAGTACTGGCCCTCCGACAGTGCAGCGATCCCTCAGTACTGGCCCTCCGACAGTGCAGTGATCCCTCAGTACTGCCCCTCCAACAGCGCAACGCTTCCTCAGTACTGCCCATCTGACAGTGCATCACTCCCTCAGTACTGCCCCTCCGACAGTGCAGTGATCCCTCAGTACTGGCCATCCAACAGTGCAACGCTCCCTCAGTACTGCCCCTCCGACAGTGCAGCGATCCCTCAGTACTGGCCCTCCGACAGTGCAGCGCTCCCTCAGTACAGCCCCTCTGACAGTGCGGCGCTCCCTCAGTACTGCCTATCCGACAGTGCGGCGCTCCCTCAGTACAGCCCCTCCGACAGTGCGGCGCTCCCTCAGTACTGCCCATCCGACAGTGTGGCGCTCCCTCAGTACTGCCCCTCCGACAGTGCGGCGCTCCCTCAGTACTGCCCATCCGACAGTGCATCACTCCCTCAGTACTGCCCCTCCGACAGTGCGGCGCTCCCTCACTACTGCCCATCCGACAGTGCGGCGCTCCCTCAGTACTGCCCCTCCGACAGTGTGGCGCTCCCTCAGTACTGCCCATCCGACAGTGCGGCGCTCCCTCAGTACAGCCCCTCTGACAGTGCGACGCTCCCTCAGTACTGCCTATCCGACAGTGCGGCGCTCCCTCAGTACAGCCCCTCCGACAGTGCGGCGCTCCCTCAGTACTGCCCATCCGACAGTGCGGCGCTCCCTCAGTACTGCCCCTCCGACAGTGCGGCGCTCCCTCAGTACTGCCCCTCCGACAGTGCGGCGCTCCCTCAGTACTGCCCCTCCGACAGTGCGGCGCTCCCTCAGTACTGCCCCTCCGACAGTGCGGCGCTCCCTCAGTACTGCCCCTCCGACAGTGCTGTGCTCACTCAGTACTGCCCCTCCGACAGTGCGGCGCTCCCTCAGTACTGCCCCTCCGTCAGTGCAGTGCTCCCTCAGAACTGCCCATCCGACAGTGCGGCGCTCCCTCAGTACTGCCCATCCGACAGTGCGGCGCTCCCTCAGTACTGCCCCTCCGACAGTGCGGCGCTCCCTCAGTACTGCCCATCCGACAGTGCGGCGCTCCCTCAGTACTGCCCCTCCAACAGTGTGGCGCTCCCTCAGTACTGCCCATCCGACAGTGCGGCGCTCCCTCAGTACAGCCCCTCTGACAGTGCGGCGCTCCCTCAGTACTGCCTATCCGACAGTGCGGCGCTCCCTCAGTACAGCCCCTACGACAGTGCGGCGCTCCCTCAGTACTGCCCATCCGACAGTGCGGCGCTCCCTCAGTACTGCCCCTCCGACAGTGCGGCGCTCCCTCAGTACTGCCCCTCCGACAGTGTGGCGCTCCCTCAGTACTGCCCCTCCGACAGTGCGGCGCTCCCTCAGTACTGCCCCTCCGACAGTGCGGCGCTGCCTCAGTACTGCCCCTCCGACAGTGCTGTGCTCACTCAGTACTGCCCCTCCGACAGTGCGGCGCTCCCTCAGTACTGCCCCTCCGACAGTGCGGCGCTCCCTCAGTACTGCCCCTCTGACAGTGTGGCGCTCCCTCAGTATTGCCCCTCCGACAGTGCGGCGCTCCCTCAGTACTGCCCCTCCGACAGTGCGGCGCTCCTTCAGTACTGCCCCTCCGACAGTGCAGCGATCCCTCAGTACTGCCCCTGACAGTGCGGCACTCCCTCAGTACTGCCCCTCCGACAGTGCGGCGCTCCCTCAGTACTGCCCCTCCGACAGTGCGGCACTCCCTCAGTACTGCCCCTCCGACAGTGCGGCACTCCCTCAGTACTGCCCCCTCCGACAGTGCGGCACTCCCTCAGTACAGCCCCTCCAACAGTGCGGCACTCCCTCAGTACAGCCCCTCCGACAGTGCAGCGCTCCCTCAGTACTGGCCCTCCGACAGTGCGGCGCTCCCTCAGTACTGCCCCTCTGACAGTGCGGCGCTCCCTCAGTACAGCCCCTCCGACAGTGCGGCGCTCCCTCAGTACTGCCCATCCGACAGTGCGGCGCTCCCTCAGTACTGCCCCTCCGACAGTGCGGCGCTCCCTCAGTACTGCCCCTCCGACAGTGCGGCGCTCCCTCAGTACTGCCCCTCCGACAGTGCGGCGCTCCCTCAGTACTGCCCCTCCGACAGTGCGGCGCTCCCTCAGTACTGCCCCTCCGACAGTGCTGTGCTCACTCAGTACTGCCCCTCCGACAGTGCGGCGCTCCCTCAGTACTGCCCCTCCGACAGTGCGGCGCTCCCTCAGTACTGCCCCTCCGACAGTGTGGCGCTCCCTCAGTATTGCCCCTCCGACAGTGCGGCGCTCCCTCAGTACTGCCCCTCCGACAGTGCGGCGCTCCTTCAGTACTGCCCCTCCGACAGTGCAGCGATCCCTCAGTACTGCCCCTGACAGTGCGGCACTCCCTCAGTACTGCCCCTCCGACAGTGCGGCGCTCCCTCAGTACTGCCCCTCTGACAGTGCGGCGCTCCCCTCAGTACTGCCCCTCCGACAGTGCGGCACTCCCTCAGTACTGCCCCTCCGACAGTGCGGCACTCCCTCAGTACTGCCCCTCCGACAGTGCGGCACTCCCTCAGTACAGCCCCTCCAACAGTGCATCACTCCCTCAGTACTGCCCCTCCGACAGTGCAGTGCTCCCTCAGTACTGCCCCTCCGACAGTGCAGCGATCCCTCAGTACAGGCCCTCCGACAGTGCAGCGCTCCCTCAGTACTGCCCCTCCAACAGTGCAACGCTTCCTCAGTACTGCCCCTCCGACAGTGCATCACTCCCTCAGTACTGCCCCTCCGACAGTGCATCACTCCCTCAGTATTGGCCCTCCGACAGTGCAGCGATCCCTCAGTACTGGCCCTCCGACAGTGCATCACTCCCTCAGTACTGCCCCTCCGACAGTGCAGCGCTCCCTCAGTACTGCCCCTCTGTCAGTGCAATGCTTCCTCAGTACCGCCCCTCCGACAGTGCAGTGATCCCTCAGTACTGGCCCTCAGACAATGCAGCGATCCCTCAGTACTGGCCCTCCGACAGTGCAGTGATCCCTCAGTACTGCCCCTCCGACAGTGCGGCGCTCCCTCAGTACTGCCCATCCGACAGTGCGGCGCTCCCTCAGTACTGCCCCTCTGACAGTGCGGCGCTCCCTCAGTACTGCCTATCCGACAGTGCGGCGCTCCCTCAGTACAGCCCCTCCGACAGTGCGGCGCTCCCTCAGTACTGCCCATCCGACAGTGCGGCGCTCCCTCAGTACTGCCCCTCCGACAGTGCGGCGCTCCCTCAGTACTGCCCCCTCCGACAGTGTGGCGCTCCCTCAGTACTGCCCCTCCGACAGTGCGGCGCTCCCTCAGTACTGCCCCTCCGACAGTGCGGCGCTCCCTCAGTACTGCCCCTCCGACAGTGCTGTGCTCACTCAGTACTGCCCCTCCGACAGTGCGGCGCTCCCTCAGTACTGCCCCTCCGACAGTGCGGCGCTCCCTCAGTACTGCCCCTCCGACAGTGTGGCGCTCCCTCAGTATTGCCCCTCCGACAGTGCGGCGCTCCCTCAGTACTGCCCCTCCGACAGTGCGGCGCTCCTTCAGTACTGCCCCTCCGACAGTGCAGCGATCCCTCAGTACTGCCCCTGACAGTGCGGCACTCCCTCAGTACTGCCCCTCCGACAGTGCGGCGCTCCCTCAGTACTGCCCCTCTGACAGTGCGGCGCTCCCTCAGTACTGCCCCTCCGACAGTGCGGCACTCCCTCAGTACTGCCCCTCCGACAGTGCGGCACTCCCCTCAGTACTGCCCCTCCGACAGTGCGGCACTCCCTCAGTACAGCCCCTCCAACAGTGCGGCACTCCCTCAGTACAGCCCCTCCGACAGTGCAGCGCTCCCTCAGTACTGGCCCTCCGACAGTGCGGCGCTCCCTCAGTACTGCCCCTCTGACAGTGCGGCGCTCCCTCAGTACTGCCCCTCCGACAGTGCAGCGCTCCCTCAGTACTGCCCCTCCGACAGTGCGGCGCTCCCTCAGTACTGGCCCTCCGACAGTGCAGCGCTCCCTCAGTACTGCCCCTCCGACAGTGCAGCGCTCCCTCAGTACAGCCCCTCTGACAGTGCGGCGCTCCCTCAGTACTGCCCCCTCCGACAGTGCAGCGCTCCCTCAGTACAGCCCCCTCCGACAGTGCAGCGCTCCCTCAGTACTGCCCCTCTGACAGTGCGGCGCTCCCTCAGTACTGCCCCTCTGACAGTGCGGCACTCCCTCAGTACTGCCCCTCTGACAGTGCGGCGCTCCTTCAGTACTGCCCCTCCGACAGTGCGGCGCTCCCTCAGTACTGCCCCTCCGACAGTGCAGCGCTCCCTCAGTACTGCCCCTCCGACAGTGCAGCGCTCCCTCAGTACTCAATAATTATGTGTTCAAGTTCTGGAGTGGGGTTTGAACCCACAACCTCCTGACTTCTCAGAGCTGAGTGTTACCAGTGTGCCAGACTGATGAAGCATGAATAAAATCTCGTGCACCATCCCGTCGCCATATCCCACGTTATACTCCGTGTTTATCTGCTCCTCGATGACTATCAGCTGCATCATTTGCCGTTCTACCTTATAAAGATCATCCATCACCCCCAGCTGTTGGACAGTTTCTGATCTTATCGCTCCAGTTTGATTACTTGTCGCAAGTACTTGGCATTCTACACTACCTTTGCTGGCTCTTTGAGGTTCCCCATCGACCTCCTCCTCCCTGCCCAGGTTTCCTGTGCTCAGGAGCCTGTCTTCCCCCTTGTGTAACAGGCTTGGAAACATATAGCACTCTGACAGTGCAGCACTCCCTTAAGAGGGGCAGTACTGAGGGAGCGCTGCACTGTCAGAGGGGCAGTACTGAGGGAGCGCCGCATTGTCGGAGGGTCAGTACTGAGGAGCACTGCACTGTCGGAGGGGCAGTACTGAGGGAGTTCTGCACTGTGGGAGGGGCAGTACTGAGGGAGCCCCGCATTGTCGGAGGGTCAGTACTGAGGAGCACTGCACTGTCGGAGGGGCAGTACTGAGGGAGCGCTGCACTGTCGGAGGGTCAATACTGAGGGAGCTCTGCACTGTCGGAGGGTCAATACTGAGGGAGCTCTGCACTGTCGGAGGGTCAATACTGAGGGAGCTCTGCACTGTCGGAGGGTCAGTACTGAGGGAGCTCTGCACTGTCGGAGGGTCAATACTGAGGGAGCTCTGCACTGTCGGAGGGTCAGTACTGAGGAGCACTGCACTGTCAGAGGGGCAGTACTGAGGGAGTTCTGCACTGTCAGAGGGGCAGTACTGAGGGAGTTCTGCACTGTCGGAGGGTCAATACTGAGGAGCGCTGCACTGTCGGAGGGTCAATACTGAGGGAGCTCTGCACTGTGGGAGGGGCAGTACTGAGGGAGCTCTGCACTGTCGGAGGGTCAATACTGAGGGAGCTCTGCACTGTCGGAGGGTCAGTACTGAGGGAGCTCTGCACTGTCGGAGGGTCAATACTGAGGGAGTGCTACATGTTTCCAAGCTGTTTCACAAGGTGCTGCTAGGAAGTTTGATATACAGTTCTATAAAGTACTATACACTATTGTTCGATACCATTCTATCCGGCACTGTTCTATACGGTACTGTTCCATACAGTGCCATTCTATACAGTTCTATTCAGTTCTGTTTCATACAGTTCTGCCGTCCTCTCTCTCCCACCCATCATGGA
Source organism: Somniosus microcephalus (assembly GCF_052327205.1). Lineage (NCBI taxonomy): Eukaryota > Metazoa > Chordata > Chondrichthyes > Squaliformes > Somniosidae > Somniosus > Somniosus microcephalus. The sequence goes on along the minus strand of NC_141017.1, from coordinate 14,278,847 downwards.
TCAGTATTTCCAGCACCTAGTCATTGAAGTGACTCTCGCAAGCAGTGGACCATTTTACAGTAATGGGGCCGAGTAAAGGGGAAAAGCTGCAAACACCGGAACAAAACACCAAATACCGCAGGTGTTGGAAATCTTAAATAAAAACAGTAAATACTGGAACCACTCAGCAGGTCAGAGAGCACCTGTGCCGAGAGGAAGGCAGGGTTAATGTTTCAGGTCACTGACCCTTCCTCAAGGCTCGGAATCTGAAACAAGCCCGACCTTCCTCGCCACACACCGGCCCTGCCTTCAGCTGCCTGGGCCCTAAGCTCTGGAATTCCCTCCTTAATCCTCTCCGCCTCGCTACCTCTCTCTCCTCCTCTGAGACACTCCGCAACCCAGCTTTTAGCTGCCTGTCCTAATACAGTAGCTCCTTCCTTGGCTCGGTGTCAGTTTTCGTCTGACTGCACTCCCGTGAATGATGTAGAATTTACAGCCCAGAGACAGGCCACTGGGCCCAACTGGCCTGTGCTCCACACGAACCTCTTCCCAGTCTATCTGATTACACTCCCGTGAAACGCCTTGGGACATTTTCCTAAGTTAAAGGCGCTATATAAATGCACGGTTTTTGTTTTGTTTTTTTGGTAATACTCGCTGCACTCGCTGACTCACTGACCCAGGCTCATGCTCCCAGGGAACAGACCCGGCCCGAGCTCCAGGCTGTGGCACACTGCCCGATTGAGCAAGGTCGAAAGGAAACCTTTGGGGTGCGGTCAGCTCTCGGCCGCAGAGTTGGCAGATGCTATTTCCTCTCGTGCAGGAGAAGGTAGACTTTGTTTATAGCTCTGGTCACCTTATCGTAAGGCAGTGCCATTGCACTGAGAGGTTACAGAGGGATCAGGAATTAACTTTGTTGGTGGTGTATTTTGACAGGAGAAATAAGGAGGCCACCAACTCCTTGGGAAATAAGAATCTAAATGGGTAGAGAAGCAGAGAGATCTGGGGGTACAGATAGACAAACCACCAAAAGTTGCGACGCAGGTTAATAAGGCCCTAAAAATGCAAAGCACTGGGATGCTAGAGCGATAGAATACAAAAGCAGACAAGTTATGTTAAACTTGTATTGAACCTTGGTTAAACCACACTTGGAGTACAGGAAACTTTGTGCTATCCGGCACCCACGGGACCGAGCTACTGCCGTTGCCTCAAAACTTCCGGATAGACCAGCGTCAATGTTATCAGATAGGAACTTTTCATCTCCGTATCTGACCACAAAGACTGTTGCTTAGCAACAGCTTGTCAGCACTCGGCCCGTGGCTTGGAAGCGTCTCTGAAGCTGTTGCTAAGATACAGAGACGCTTTCTAGAGCCTGCCGTATCTGACCACAAACACTGTTGCTTAGCAACAGCTTGTCAGCACTCGGCCCGGTAGCGTCTCTGAAGCTGTTGCTAAGCTACAGAGACGCTTTCCAGAGCCTGCCTGTGAAAAGAATGCTAGGAGAAGAAAAAAAACCTAACCAAAACGGCTGCTGATTTCTGCCGTTAGATCGAAGTTGCCGGACATTCAACCTCCGGATAGCACAAAGTTTCCTGTACTGTGAACCGTTCTGGTCTCCATATTACAGAAAGTATACAGAGGCACTGGAGAAGGTGCAAAAAAAGATTGACAAGAATAACACTAGAACTGAGAGGTTGTACCTATCAGGAAAAACTGAACAGGCTGGGGTTCTTTTCTCAAGAAAAGAGAAGGCTGAGGGGTGACCTGACAGAGGGCTTTAAGATTATGAAAGGGGTTCGATAGGGTAGACGTAGAGACGATGGCCCAGAAATTCGGGTCCCAACGCGTGAGTACGCACAGGCGTGGACCCGATGGAAGTGCCGGTTTCTTGCATGCACTGCGCACGCGCGGGAAACCGGCACTTCCGTTCCGCTGAACGAAGGGGTTCAGAGGTCGAACGCGTGCGCGCGGGAATCTGCGCGTGCGCTATGAACTTACGTTTTTTTTACAGGTTTTTCCGTGAGGGTAAGTCTTTAGATTTTAGAAATGTAAAAACCAGACGTAAGGCCTGCATTTTAAAAGGTAAGTGGTCAATTAGTTAAAATTAAAACATTTTTTCCACAGGTTTATTATTTTTAAATACTTTAAAGCAAGGTAAGTTTATTTTTAGCCCCGTTTTTTTATAAAATTATTTGTTTCAAAAATTTAAATTATTGTTTTAAATAGTTATTTAATGTAATTTATAGTTTATTTAAAAAGTGTGATTTTTAAAAAAAAATTTATTTGAAGGTTTACTGTTATTTTGGGGCCCGTATATTCATAAGTTTTCACAGGTCTTCCTGTCAATCTTATGAATGGGCTTTTCCCTCCTCCGAATGGCTGCCCATGGCTCACGTGATCCCAGGGGACGCATCGCACTAACTACACCCCTGGGACACGCAAGCACAGCGCGCCGACAGCTGGGCCAGGCCCCGGAGCGGAATTCCACGGGAGCCCAGAGCTCAACTGCCGGCGTGCAAGGTAAGTGCAGGTCGGGGGCTTGCACCCACGGGAAGCCCCCGACCCGAATTTCTGGGCCGAAGTTCCCACTTGTGGGAGCGACCAGAACTAGGGGCTGTAAATATCAAATAGTCACTAATAAATCTAATAAGGAATTCAGAAAGTACTCTTTACCCAGAGAGTGGTGCGAATGTGGAACTCGCTACCAGAGGGAGTGGTTGAGGCAAATAGCAGAGATGCATTTAAGGGGAAGCTCGATAAACACATGAGGGGGAAAGGAATAGGATATACTGATCGAGGTGAGATGAAGGAAGGTGGGAGGAAGCTCGTGTGGAGCATAAACGCCAGCACAGACGAGTTGGGCCGAATGGCTGGTTCCTGTGCAGTAAATTCTATTTAACGCCATGTCATTTTCTTATAATGTAAAGGACGACAGTGTTCTGTGGAACCCTGCTGCATTAGCGGTCGAACGATGTCACTGTTGAGTTTGAGGTCTATTGGCTCCAGCTCTCCCCAGTGGGCCTGAGTAGCCGGGGTTGAATCAATCCAAGCGGCCCCGATCCAACTCCCCATGCCTGCAGTCTGGATTGTGCTCGGACTCTTGCGTGCGAGACTTGTGGTGATTCTCTTCTTCTCTTAGGCAGTACCTCGGAACCGAGGATGACTTGCTTCCACATTAAAAATGAGCTCGCATGTGGCTGATTAGTCCAATGCGGGACCTACAGTCTCTGTCACAGGTGGGGCAGACGGTGGTTGAAGGGGCGGGTGGGTGGGATGCTTGGGTTGACGTACGCTCCTTGCGCTGCCTGCGCTTGGCTTCCGCTTGCTCCCGGCGAAGAGACTCGATTGCACTCAAATTCTAAATCCAAATTCTGGTCGGTGTTCGGCACACTTCATTTTCTCTTTCACATTACAGACGGAGCACAGCCTGAGCTGAAGTCGGTTGACCGACAGGGACCTGTACTCCGTGATGCCGGGGAGAGGTCCCAAAGTACGGAGCGCGTGAGTATTTGCGGCGTGTTTTATTCCTTTCGGAGGAGGTCGATGGATGACCTTTTATAGCTGTGGTGATTATTCTTTATGTTTAGTAAGAAGTATTGTGATTGGTTGTTTGTTTCCTGCCTTGGGATATATGCTGTAATCTCATTGGTAGTTGATGTCATGTGATTTGTGGTGGCCATCTTAAATTCAGTTCTTTCCAGCCTTTAGTTGGGACTGGGTGTTGAAGATGTGCTACAGGATTTTTAAGTTAATAAAGCCTAGATTAGAAAGGCAAATCTATTCTTTATTTCCCTGTGTGTGTGGGGCTGGGGTCAGGTCCCTGTGTGTGTGGGGCCGGGGTCAGGTCCCTGTGTGTGTGGGGCTGGGGTCAGGTCCCTGTGTGTGTGTGGGGCCGGGATCAGCTCCCTGTGTGTGTGTGGGGCTGGGGTCAGGTCCCTGTGTGTGTGTGTGGGGCTGGGGTCAGGTCCCTGTGTGTGTGTGGGGCCGGGATCAGGTCCCTGTGTGTGTGTGGGGCTGGGGTCAGGTCCCTGTGTGTGTGTGTGGGGCCAGGGTCAGGTCCCTGTGTGTGTGTGGGGCCGGGATCAGGTCCGTGTGTGTGTGTGGGGCTGGGGTCAGGTCCCTGTGTGTGTGTGTGGGGCTGGGGTCAGGTCCCTGTGTGTGTGGGGCCGGGGTCAGGTCCGTGTGTGTGTGGGGCTGTGGTCAGGTCCCTGTGTGTGTGTGGGGCTGGGGTCAGGTCCCTGTGTGTGTGTGGGGCCGGGGTCAGGTCCCTGTGTGTGTGGGGCCGGGGTCAGGTCCGTGTGTGTGTGGGGCTGGGGTCAGCTCCCTGTGTGTGTGTGGGGCCAGGGTCAGGTCCCTGTGTGTGGGGGGCTGGGGTCAGGTCCCTGTGTGTGTGTGGGGCCGGGATCAGGTCCCTGTTGTGTGGGGCCGGGGTCAGCTCCCTGTGTGTGTGGGGCCAGGGTCAGCTCCCTGTGTGTGTGTGGGGCCAGGGTCAGGTCCCTGTGTGTGTGGGGCTGGGGTCAGCTCCCTGTGTGTGTGGGGCTGGGGTCAGGTCCCTGTGTGTGTGGGGCCGGGATCAGGTCCCTGTGTGTGTGTGGCCGGGGTCAGGTCCCTGTGTGTGTGTGGGGCCGGGATCAGGTCCCTGTGTGTGTGTGGGGCTGGGGTCAGGTCCCTGTGTGTGTGTGGGGCCGGGATCAGGTCCCTGTGTGTGTGTGGGGCTGGGGTCAGGTCCCTGTGTGTGTGGGGCTGGGGTCAGGTCCCTGTGTGTGTGGGGCCGGGGTCAGGTCCCTGTGTGTGTGGGGCCGGGGTCAGGTCCCTGTGTGTGTGGGGCCGGGGTCAGGTCCCTGTGTGTGTGGGGCCGGGGTCAGGTCCCTGTGTGTGTGGAGCCGGGGTCAGGTCCCTGTGTGTGTGGGGCCGGGGTCAGGTCCCTGTGTGTGTGTGGGGCTGGGGTCAGGTCCCTGTGTGTGTGGGGCTGGGGTCAGGTCCCTGTGTGTGTGGGGCCGGGGTCAGGTCCCTGTGTGTGTGTGGGGCTGGGGTCAGGTCCCTGTGTGTGTGTGGGGCCGGGGTCAGGTCCCTGTGTGTGTGGGACCGGGATCAGCTCCCTGTGTGTGTGGGGCTGGGGTCAGGTCCCTGTGTGTGTGTGGGGCTGGGGTCGGGTCCCTGTGTGTGTGGGACCGGGATCAGCTCCCTGTGTGTGTGTGGGGCTGGGGTCAGGTCCCTGTTGTGTGGGGCCGGGGTCAGCTCCCTGTGTGTGTGGGGCCAGGGTCAGCTCCCTATGTGTGTGTGGGGCCAGGGTCGGGTCCCTGTGTGTGTGGGGCTGGGGTCAGGTCCCTGTGTGTGTGGGGCCGGGATCAGGTCCCTGTGTGTGTGGGGCCGGGATCAGGTCCCTGTGTGTGTGGGGCTGGGGTCAGGTCCCTGTGTGTGTGTGTGTGGCCGGGGTCAGGTCCCTGTGTGTGTGGGGCTGGGGTCAGGTCCCTGTGTGTGTGTGGGGCCAGGGTCATGTCCCTGTGTGTGTGGGGCCGGGGTCAGGTCCCTGTGTGTGTGGGGCCAGGGTCAGGTCCCTGTGTGTGTGTGGGGCCAGGGTCAGCTCCCTATGTGTGTGTGGGGCTGGGGTCAGCTCCCTATGTGTGTGTGGGGCCAGGGTCAGGTCCCTGTGTGTGTGGGGCCGGGGTCAGGTCCCTGTGTGTGTGGGGCCGGGATCAGGTCCCTGTGTGTGTGGGGCTGGGGTCAGGTCCCTGTGTGTGTGTGGGGCCAGGGTCAGGTCCCTGTGTGTGTGGGGCCGGGGTCAGGTCCCTGTGTGTGTGGGGCCGGGGTCAGGTCCCTGTGTGTGTGTGTGGGGCTGGGGTCAGGTCCCTGTGTGTGTGGGGCTGGGTTCAGGTCCCTGTGTGTGTGGAGCTGGGTTCAGGTCCCTGTGTGTGTGGGGCCGGGGTCAGGTCCCTGTGTGTGTGGGACCGGGGTCAGGTCCCTGTGTGTGTGTGGGGCTGGGGTCAGGTCCCTGTGTGTGTGTGGGGCCGGGATCAGGCTCCTGTGTGTTTGTGGGGCCGGGATCAGGTCCCTGTGTGTGTGGGGCTGGGCTCAGGTCCCTGTGTGTGTGGGGCTGGGGTCAGGTCCCTGTGTGTGTGTGGGGCTGGGGCCAGGTCCCTGTGTGTGGGACTCGGGTCATGCCTTTTGCGCAGGGTAAGGTGTCGATGCCGATTTGTGCTTCTCTTTGCCAAAACGATTTCTCCTTTTCAGAGACCCCTTGCCGAACGCGATCACATGACTTCTCACCCGCCAGAAGCCAAGACTGCCGAAGGTAGGGAATATTCAGATACATCAACATTACCTGCCGCTGGTGAAACACTTCTGACCTTTTGCTTTCCCCTGACTGGGATGAAGGTCCACAGATATCAGCCAACCTTCAGTCCCATTCTTCTTGTGGACGCACGCCCTATTTCCTCGCAGGTCTTTCATGGATAGCAATGAAGGGCTGATTTACTCCCCCTTCTCCCCGCGGCGCATTGGGGGCAATCGTAGCACCCCTCGGGTATCCCGACAGGTCAGTGACCGATCCTGGGACCTTCTGGTCCTTATGGCCATAATGATTAAACCAGACCCACCGACCCAGGCGTTTGTCAGACCCTGGTTGCCATGGTGAGCTTAGTGCTACATTTCTAACCAGTGATGGGATGCTGAAGGAGCCGCCTTCCATGGGGCTTGCAGGGAGCGCCATTGCTTCCAAATCTGCCCAACACACCGTGCTGTCTTTGGCCTTGGCACTCGGGTCTTCAGTGTGGTAACTGTCCACCTGCAGATAGCTAATACTCTTATGGGCTAGTCATCTCAATGGGTTATGTACGAGAAGGGGCCAGAGACCCATGCCTCCAGCCTACCCGCAGCTTTTACTGACTAATATCGACTGAAACCAGAGATGTCTCAATTTTAATATTCCCAGGCCACCACCTTCATAAGAGCCTAAGTTCCCAGCAAGTCTTGCTGCCATTTTGAAATCATTGATCTTCATGCAGTGACATTAGGGGCTGGATTTTCATTGAGGAGGTGGGTAGGAGGCGGGACTACAACTTTTGGGGTTGTAGTCCCGCCTCCATTGAGTTCTAGCCAACCCACGCGATTTAGACTTGATTGACCTTGTTGAGCCCGCCCAGGGGGCTCAGCAGGCCAATTAAGGGCCACCCGGCAACAGGTGACGTCACAGATTGAAATTTCATCTGTCAAGACCTTTTGACAGATTAAATATCAGCGTTTCACAGCTGTTTGAAGCTGTCAAACACTGACAATCTGTACTCCAGGTTAATTCCTTCCTCTCTGGATGATTTAGAGATCTCCCCGGAACAGAAAGCAGGGGCTGCAGATTTTGACAGCTGGCGGCCATTCTGCTTTCTGTGCCGAGACCTGAAGGAAGGAAGGCTGTAAAGGTAAGTAAAGGTTAGTAGAACTTCTTTAAACACTTTACACAGACCAAACACACTTACCTCTGCACTCATGCACCCATCACTCACCTGAACACCGAACATCTTGACCCCTCCCAAGCCCTTCAGCCCGACGGTCCGCCTCGCTAACTTGGCGTGGTTTGGAGCCGTCGGGAATCCCACACTTCAACATTAAAAATAGGGATTAGGCACTAATCCCCTTCCTGCCTCGGGGAGGCGGGTCCCAGTGCAGGGCGGGTACCTGCCTCCTTTGAAACTGGCATGGAGGCGGGTTGGGGGCGGGATGGGGTCGTGCCCCCCGATTTTGGGATATTAACCCCCCACCGCCTCCAATCCCGCCTCCACGGCCCAATGAAAATCCAGCCCTAGATGTTCAAAGTCTTGCACGTTGCTCACTAACATATTCACTACCAATCTGCTCACGACTGGCGATGTCTCAGGAGCTGAGGCAATGTGTAGCCAAGGCAACCCTGTAAAGTCCCGACATTCAACTGCTACTTGGACAACACTATCTCCTTTATTTTTATTCAATACTTCCCACAGAAATGTTAGACGCATGAATTCTTCCACTTCTATCTTTCGCGTTCATATAGGCGGGTCAACCCTAAAATGGGGGAAATCATGAGTGATATCGTTTAAGGATATTGCAGACAGCACCTTGCAAGTGTCATGCGATCTACTGTTCCTGTGATGCGTACTTACCACAGCCAATCCAAATGTTGGTTTGTCGCTGTTGCCATTGGCCGTATCTCTGTAGAAAGGGCCTTTTCAACATTCTGACTTGCCTCTTGAACCAGCTGTTGATCCTGTTACCAGCCATAACTATTTTGTATCGCTGTTGAGATGAATAGAATCATAGAATGATGCAGCACAGAAGGAGGCCATTTGGCTCACCGAGCCATAGTAGTGTATTTCCAGTACAGGAGTATTTTCTGTTGGAATAATAATCTAGTTGAATGAGAAGTTGTCTCCGATCCATGTCTTGCGCTGGGTTTGAAGGTGAACTGGGGACATCATCTCATAATCTCACATGCCTTAGTTGCCTTTCCACCAGACCTGCAACATGTATGAAGATTGCCTGAACCTTGCCAATGGGCACTGAAGTATCTGCCTGAAGGACAGGATGATTTCACCCAACAAGTGGGCACAAGCTGAGGTTGATTCTACATCGTCTTTTGATTGAGGGACAAGACGTTTCAGTCTCTCGCTAGTATTCCCCCTTAAAGCTTTGGCATCAGGCAAGGCCAGGGCAGCTCCAGTGATATGTGTTCTGAAATAAGCCCCAAAGTTCTCAGAGCCGTGATGCACGAGTCGTCCTTGGCGTTGTTCAAGGCTGCATCTCTCGATACCAATACAGGGGTTTGAATTGCTCTGTTTGTTACCTGTGGCCCCAATTCAGGTCCACAAGTCCCTCATCAATGCCTCTATTGTTCTCCCCGGTGACCTGGCCAATATTTATCCCTCAACCAACTCACCAAAACAGATTATCCGGTCGTTATCTCATTGCTGTGTGCAAACTGGCTGCCGCGTTTCCCACATTACAACAGTGACCACACTCCAAAAAAGTACTTCATTGGCTGTAAAGCGCTTTGGGATGCCTGGTGGTCGTGAAAGGCGCTATAGAAATGTAAGTCTTTCTTTAAATGTAAAGCAGAAGATGGTTGACTGGCTGAAGTAATATTGAGACATATTACGGGACACAGAATGTGTGAATAGCTGAGGTGGTGATGGAGCATGGTAGGCAGAAATAGAAGCAGGAAACACTGGCAGAGCAGAACAGGCTCCAGGAGACGCAAAAAAGCAGATCGACAGCGAGGGTGCAGACTGCCCCACGGGCGGTGTTTTGATGGATAGAAAAAAAAAGACTTGCATTTTTGTAGCGCCTTTCAGGACGTCAGTACATCCCAAAGCACTTTACAGCCAATTAAGTACTTTTTTTTGGAGTGCAGTCACTGTTGTAGTCACGGCAGCCAATTTGCGTACAGCAAGCTCCCACAAACAGCAGTGTGATAATGACCAGATAACCTGTTTTTAGTAATGTTGGTTGAGGGATAAATATTGGCCAGAACACCGGGATTCATTTCCCTGCTCTTCTTCGAAATAGTGCCCGTGGGATCTTTCACGTCCACCTGAGAGAGCAGACGGGGCCTCGGTTTAACGTCTCATCCGAAAGACTGGACCTCCGACAGTGCAGCGTTCCCTCAGTACTGCACTGGAGTGTCAGCCTAAATTTTTGTGCTTCAATTCCCTGGAGTGGGACTTGAACCTTCAACTTTCTGACTCAGGTGAGAGTGCTACCCACTGAGCCATGGCTGCCACAGCTCCCTCCCCAAGCACCAATGTCCCTCCCTCCTCCTGTTTCCCCTCCCCTCCCCCCATCACCATCCCCATCCTATGTACTTGTGGGACCTGTCGCTAATGGTGGTGGTCATTTTTATGTACTTGTGGGACCTGTCGCTAATGGTGGTGGTCATTTTTATGTACTTGTGGGACCTGTCGCTAATGGTGGTGGTCATTTTTATGTACCTGTGGGACCTGTCGCTAATGGTGGTGGTCATTTTTATGCACTTGTGGGACCTGTCGCTAATGGTAGTGGTCATTTTTATGTACCTGTGGGACCTGTCGCTAATGATGGTGATCATTTTTATGTACTTGTGGGACCTGTCGCTAATGGTGGTGGTCATTTTTATGTACTTGTGGGACCTGTCGCTAATGGTGGTGGTCATTTTTATGCACTTGTGGGACCTGTCGCTAATGGTGGTGGTCATTTTTATGCACTTGTGGGACCTGTCGCTAATGGTGGTGGTCACTTTTATGTACTTGTGGGACCTGTCGCTAATGGTGGTGGTCATTTTTATGCACTTGTGGGACCTGTCGCTAATGGTGGTGGTCACTTTTATGTACTTGTGGGACCTGTCGCTAATGGTGGTGGTCATTTTTATGTACTTGTGGGACCTGTCGCTAATGGTGGTCATTTTTATGTACCTGTGGGACCTGTCGCTAATGGTGGTGGTCATTTTTATGCACTTGTGGGACCTGTCGCTAATGGTAGTGGTCATTTTTATGTACCTGTGGGACCTGTCGCTAATGATGGTGATCATTTTTATGTATTTGTGGGACCTGTCGCTAATGATGGTGATCATTTTTATGCACTTGTGGGACCTGTCGCTAATGGTAGTGGTCATTTTGTAGTGGAGGCGCCGCGACTTTGGTGAGCCCATTGTAGTTGAATTGCTGTTTCGCGAGCACCCTGCAATCTCCACAAGTATAGCAATCGCTTAAGGTGGTCTGCCCTGACCTGAACATCCTGAGAGAGATGTGTGTTTGGATTCAATATACCAATTCAGCTCATATTTCCCCTTTCCCAATAGGATGGGATATCTGTCTCCATCAGTCTTGTCCATGGGGTAGATGGACCCAGTTAGCACGTGGGGCATATTGCCCTCACTGGACCTCTGTTTCTTTCAGCAGCGGATCGATACCCTGGCAGTACCTCATTGGACAGACAGCGTGTTTATTGTAAGTTATTTCAACAACTACAGGGCAATTGAATTTTGTTCCCCTTTTTTTCGGATACACTCCCGATCTGGCAAAGGCGTCAACAATGCCGGATTACCCTTTCTGCATCTAGTAGAACTGTCGAAAGTGGCTGATATTCCAAACAGAATCAGTGGATGCTCACATGCTAATCCTTCATGCCGGTACTATCAGCTTCATTTTGAACGGTCAGTTTACACAGGATCGATCTGATAACCACTTTTCAGATTTGATTGCGGGACTGTGACCGGCGATCTTGGCCCTCAACGACATCACAACAGCCCTGGGAGCAAATGTTCGTTTGTGAACTTCCTCCATCCCTCTGATGCCAAGAATCCTGTGGAAGCTTCAGACAGACAGGGCAGCAGGCGCATGGGAACACCACCACCTCCAAGTTCCCTTCCAAATCACACACCATCCTGACTTAGTATATCAGCCGTTCCTTCGTCGTCGCTGGGTCAAAATCCTGGAACTCCCTCCTTAACAGCACTGTGGGAGTACCTTCACCACACGGACTGCAGCGGTTCAAGAAGGCGGCTCACCACCACCTTCTCAGGGGCAATTAGGGTGGGCAATAAATGCCGGCCTTGCCAGCGACGCCCACATCCCATAAAAAAAAATTTTTAAAAACCAGAAGGATATCTATTGTGATAACCAAGGTTTCTGCGGCACTACCTCCCAGACCTGCCACCTAGGAGAAGGTCAGCAGGTGCACAGGAACATCACCACCTCCAAGTCACCCACCCTCTTGATTTGGATATACAGGTAGACTATCCTTTATCCGAAAACCTCGGGACCAGCCGAGTTTCGGATAAAGGAGAATTTCGGATTTCGGAAGGTGGGTCGGCGGGGGGGTCGGCGGGGGGTCGTGCGCACGACTTACGCTGACGCTCAGCGTAAGTCAGTCGGGGTCGGCGGGGGTCGGGGCCGGCGGTTGGTTTCCTTTTAATCTGGCATTCTGACACACTGTGAGTATATGACTTGCCCGTGGTCCTGGAGATCTGGTTTAAATGTAAAATCTTTGTGGAAGGTGGATCCTATTAGTCTTGAGCTTTGGAGTGCACGTCATGCCTGATGTGAGAAATTGACTGTCCGAGAGGCCGTGGTGCATTCAAAACTGTACGCTGATCTTGCAAATTCTTGTCCTCATCACAAACAGTGTTAGAGATGAAAAGTGATTGGAGTAACCCAGGTGACTCAGTGAGTAAATACATTTCTGCAAAGGATCTGAGATTAGTGGGGTTGCATAATCCGCAAAATTCAAAATCAGAACACCAAGTCCTGCTGGCGGTTGTCGGGGCTGGCGGGGTCGGCGGTTGTCAGGGCCGGCGGGGTCGGCGGTTGTCGGGGCCGGCGGGGTCCGCGGGGGGGTCGGCGGTTGTCGGGGCTGGCGGGGTCCGCGGCGGGGTCGGCGGTTGTCGGGGCCAGCGGGGTCCGCGGGGGGGTCGGCGGTTGTCGGGGCTGGCGGGGTCCGCGGGGGGGTCGGCGGTTGTCGGGGCTGGCGGGGTCGGCGGTTGTCGGGGCCGGCGGGGTCCGCGGGGGGGTCGGCGGTTGTCGGGGTCCGCGGGGGGTTGTGCGCACGACTTACCCTTTATCCGAACTTCCGAAACCGGAACCCTCTAAAAACCGAAGGGTTTTTCGTTCAGCGTAAGTCGTACGCACGACTTACGCTGAACGAAAAAACCTTCGGTTTTTAGAGGGTTTCGGTTTTCGGAAGTCCGGATAAAGGGTAGTCTACCTGTATATCATCATTCCTTCAGCGTCGTTGGGTCAAAGTCCTGGAATACCCTACCGAACAGCATTGTAGGAGTACTTTCACCACATGCACTGCAGTGGTTCAAGAAGGCCCAGCACCACTTACTCAAGAAGAATGATGGGGGAAAAATGATGGCAAATCCTCTCAATTCCACAGGAACAACTATTCCTCAAGCTCTGCTCTGGCCTGGCCAGTTTTTGCTGTGTTGGATGGGCACCAAATCGGGTGCGGGTCTCCTTGAGGATGGCCTGGCTCAACGGTGAGAGCCTCAGGATGCTGGATGAAGATCTCTCCTGTTTGGTGCTAAATAACCTCTTGTGTCAGCTGTGGATCAGTGGGTAGCACTCTCGCCTCTGAGTCAGAAGGCTAGGAATAACAACAACTTGTATTTATATCGCGCCTTTAATGTAGTAAAACATCCCCAGGCGCTTCACAGGAGTGTTATAAGACACACAAAAAAATTTGACCGAGCCACATAAGCAGAAATTAGGGCAGGTGACCAAAAGCTTGGTCAAAGAGGCAGGTTTTAGGGAGTGTCTTAAAGGAGGAAAGAGAGGCAGAGAGGTTTAGGGAGGGAATTCCAGAGCTTAGGGCCCAGGCAACAGAGGGCACGGCCACCAATGGTTGAGCGATTATAATCAGGGATGCTCAAGAGGGCAGAATTAGAGGAGCGCAGATATCTCGGGGGGTTGTGGGGCTGAAGGAGATTACAGAGATAGGGAGGGGCGAGGCCATGGAGGGATTTGAAAACAAGGATGAGAATTTTGAAATCGAGGCGTTGCTTAACCGGGAGCCAATGTAGGTCAGCGAGCACAGGAGTGATGGGTGAACGGGACTTGGTGCGAGTTAGGACACGGGCAGCCGAGTTTTGGATGAGCTCAAGTTTCCATAGGGTAGAATGTGGGAGGCCGGCCAGGAGTGCGTTGGAATAGTCAAGTCTAGAGGTAACAAAGGCATGGATGAGGGTTTCAGCAGCGGATGAGCTGAGGCAAGTGCGGTAAAACCATAAGGGAAAAATTGAGGATAAGGAAAGAGGCATACATTAAGTACAGGGACAGCAGGGGAGAGCATGAGAAGGGAAAATATGAAGAGATTAGGAAAGAAGTAAAAAAAAAAATTAGGAAGGCAAAGAAGAACTATGAAATTAAATTATCAAGGAACATAAAACAAAATAGTAAAATATTTTACAGGCACATCAATACAAAAAGGAAGGAAGGTCGGGATGGAAATAGGGATACTAAGGGATGGACAGGATAATAACACAGGCAGTGATAGAGAGATGGCAGAAATATTAAATAATTACTTTGCATCAGTATTTACCAGGGAGATAGAACAGGTGGACATGACATTGGATTATGAGATTAGTAATGAAATAACTGCATTTAAAATAAAAAGATATTAAATAATCTAATCAAACTCAAAGAGGAAAAAGATGGATTATATCTGCGCATTTTAAAAGAATCTAGGGAAGAGATAGCAGAGGCATTACTACATATATTTAATAATTCATTAGAAAAAGGTGTAGTGCCAGAGGACTGGCAGATAGCTAACGTAATACCGATATTTAAGAAGGGAGATAGAACATGTCCAGGGAATTATAGATCAGTCAGCTTAACATCGGTGGTAGGAAAAATAATGGAATCCCTATTAAAGGAGAAAATAGAAGAACATCTGGAAGCCAAAAATATAATAATGAATAGTCAGCATGGATTTCAAAAGGGAAAGTCTTGCTTGACCAACCTCATTGAATTTTTTGAAGAGGTAACAGAGCTAATAGATAAGGGTAATGTAGTAGATGTAATTTATCTAGATTTTCCAAAAGGCCTTTGATAAGGTACCACATAATAGACTAATGAATAATGTCAGAGCATGTGGAGTCAGGGGACAAGTAGCAGAATGGATCGCTAGCTGGCTTCAAGGCAGAAAGTAGGGGTAAAGGTTAGCTAGTCAGAGTGGCAGAAGGTGGGTAGTGGTGTTCCACAAAGATCAGTGCTGGGACCAATGTTGTTCACAATTTATATTAACGATTTAGACTTTGGAATCAAAAACACAATTTCTAAATTTGCGGATGACACCAAATTGGGGGTATAGTTAATACTGAGGAGGACTGCAACAAATTACAAGACGACATTAATAAACTTACAGAATGGGCATATAATTGGCAAATGAAATTCAACACAGATGAATGTGAGCTATTACATTTTGGTAGTAAGAATAGGGAGGTCACTTATTACTTGGTGGGTGCGAGTCCAGGTGGGGTAGAGGAGCAAAGAGATCTCGGATATACAAATCACTAAAAGTAAGGACACAGGTTAACAAGGCCATAAAAAAAGCAAACCAGGCACTAGGGTTTATTTCTAGAGGAATAGAATTGAAAAGTAGGGAAGTTATGCTAAACTTGTATCGAACCTTGGGTAGACCACACTTGGAGTACTGTGCACAGTTCTGGTCACCGTATTATAAAAAGGATATAGAGGCACTGGAGAGGGTGCAGAGAAGATTTACAAGGATGATACCAGAAATGCGAGCGTATACATATCAGGAAAGGGTGAACAGGCTGGGTCTCTTTTCGCTTGAAAAAAAAAGGCTGAGGGGTGACCTAATAGAGGCCTTTAAAATTGTGAAAGGTTTTGGTAAAGTAGATACAGAGAGAGTTTCCACTTGCGGGGAAGAGCAAAACTAGAGGCCATCAATATAAGATAGTCACCAAGAAATCCAATAGGGAATTCAGAAGAAACTTCTTTACCCAGAGAGTGGTGAGAATGTGGAACTCGCTACCACAGGGAGTGGTTGAAGCGAATAGTATCGATGCATTTAAGGGGAGGCTAGATAAGTATATGAGGGAGAAGGGAATAGAGGGTTATGCTGATAGATTTAGATGAGGAAAGACGGGAGGAGGCTCGAGTGGAGCATAAATGCTAGCACGGACTGGTTGGGCCGAATGGCCTGTTTCTGTGCCGTATATCCGATGTAATCCTATGTAAGATAAAAACAGAAAATGCTGGAAATACTCAGTAGGTCAGGCAGCATCTGTGGAGAGAGAAACAGAGTTAACATTTCAGGTCGATGACCCTTCGTCAGAACACCACTCACAGACACCAACACCCTTGCGGAATCTTCTTCCCCTTCACTTTCCTCTGACCCCATCCCTTCTTCCAATCTCACCCCCTGCCGTGTTTTCACTATCCCCTCTGACCTTCCCCTCTCTGACCCCGAACGATCAGTCCTTAGCAAAGGCCTGAGCTTCATCCCCCATCACAATGAATTTCAAGCTTGGCATGACGCTGAGCTGTTTTTCTGCCGCCTTCGTCTCCGTGCCCACTTCTTTGGCCAGGAGTCTTCCCCCCGCACGGCTGACACTTTCTCCCGTTTTCAGAATTCTCGTTCTACCTGGACCCCTCCCTCAGGCCCCTTAACCTCTCTGAAAAAAAAAATAAGCCAGTTCTGACGAAGGGTCATCGACCTGAAATGTTACGATAGCAAAATACTGCAGATGTTGGAAATCCGAAATAACAACAGAAAATGCTGGAAAAACTCAGCAAGTCAGGCAACAGCCGTGGAGAGAAATTTGAGTTGACGTTTCGGGTTTGACCCTTCTTCAAAACTGGAGAGAAAAGGAACTAGATCGAAGGCAGGGCTGCGATCGGACAAA
Source organism: Somniosus microcephalus (assembly GCF_052327205.1). NCBI lineage: Eukaryota > Metazoa > Chordata > Chondrichthyes > Squaliformes > Somniosidae > Somniosus > Somniosus microcephalus. Next base: position 14,262,499 of record NC_141017.1, on the reverse strand, counting down.
AGAATAAAAGAACCAAAAGAAGTAAAAGAGATTAGAAGCTAGACGAGATGGTAATAGGCTGTGATTAGGTGTAAAGTGTACTGGCAGGGCAAAAGATAGCTGCCAGGTGTGAGAGAGAAACAAAAGGAAAGGGGGGGGGAAAGGAAAGGAGTGCAACAATATAAGTGAAAATGAAATAGAGGCCGAGGTTATGATCTGAAATTGTTGAACTCGATATTGAGACCGGAAGGCTGCAGAGTGCCTAATCGGAAGATGAGGTGCTGTTCCTCGAGTTTACGTTGAGCTTCCGTGGAACAGTACAAGAGGCCAAGGACGGTGAGGTCCGAGTGGGAATGGAGCGGTGAATTGAAATGACAGGCGACCGGAAGCTCGGGGTCACCCTTACGGACTGAACGGAGGTGTTCCGCAAAGCTGTCACCCAATCTGCGTTTGGTCTCCCCAATGTAGAGGAGACCGCATCGTGAGCAGCGAATACAGTATACTAGATTGCGAGAAGTACAAGTAAATCGCTGTTTCACCTGGAAGGGGTGTTTGGGGCCCTGGACAGTGGGGAGGGGGGAGGTATAGGGGCAGGTGTTACATCTCCTCCGCTTGCACGGGAAGGTGCCAGGCGAAGGGGAAGGGCTGTTTGGGGTGATAGAGGAGTGGACTAGGGTGTCTCGGAGAGAGCGGTCCCTGCGGTCATGGTCCAGGTGGAGGTAGGAGCCTGGACCATGACCCCACTACCGAACATCAAACCACCGTTTCCAAGACTGTCACTGACCTCATCTCCTCTGGAGATCTTCCCCCCGCTGCCACCAACCTCATAGTTCCCCAACCCCGCACAGCCCGCTTCTACCTCCTTCCCAAGATCCACAAACAGGACTGCCCTGGTAGACCCATCGTTTCAGCCTGTTCTTGCCCCACGGAACTTATCTCTTCCTATCTTGACTCTATCTTTTCTCCCCTTGTCCAGTCTCTTCCCACCTACATCCGCGACTCTTCGGACGCCCTCCGCCACTTTAACAGTTTCCAGTTTCCTGGCCCCAACCGCTTCCTTTTCACCATGGACGTACAATCCCTCTACACCTCCATCCCCCACCCGGATGGCCTGAGGGCACTCCGCTTCTTCCTTGAACAGAGGCTCGTCCAGTCCCCATCCACCACCACCCTCCTCCGCTTGGCTGAACTTGTTCTCACATTGAACAACTTCTCCTTTAACTCCACTCATTTCCTCCAAATCAAAGGTGTTGCCATGGGTACCCGCATGGGTCCTAGCTATGCCTGCCTTTTCGTGGGCTATGTGGAACAATCTTTGTTCCAGTCCTACTTGGGTCCCCTCCCTCACCTCTTTTTCCGATACATTGATGACTGTATCGGTGCCGTTTCCTGCTCTCGCCCCGAACTTGACAATTTCATTCACTTTGCCTCCAATTTCCACCCTTCCCTCACCTTCACATGGTCCATCTCTGACTCTTCCCTTCCTCGACTTCTCCGTCTCCATCTCTGGGGATAGGTTATCGACCAATATTTACTACAAGCCCACTGACTCCCACAGCTACCTGGACTACACTTCCTCCCACCCCGCTTCCTGTAAGGACTCTATTCCATTCTCCCAGTTTCTCCGCCTCCGCCGTATCTGCTCCGACGATGCCACCTTCCACACCAGTGCTTCAGACATGTCTTCCTTTTTCCGCAACCGAGGATTCCCCTCTACCGTGGTTGACACCGCCCTCGACCGTGTCAGTTCTATCTCCCGCACCTCTGCCCTCACCCCTGCCCCTCCCTCCCGGAACCACGATAGGGTTCCCCTTGTCCTCACCTTTCACCCCACCAGCCTCCACATTCAACGGATCATCCTCCGGCATTTCCGCTACCTCCAAAGTGATCCCACCACCAAACGTATCTTCCCCTCCCCTCCCCTTTCAGCATTCCGCAGGGACCACTCTCTCCGAGACACCCTAGTCCACTCCTCTATCACCCCAAACAGCCCTTCCCCTTCGCCTGGCACCTTCCCGTGCAAGCGGAGGAGATGTAACACCTGCCCCTATACCTCCCCCCTCCCCACTGTCCAGGGCCCCAAACACCCCTTCCAGGTGAAACAGCGATTTACTTGTACTTCTCGCAATCTAGTATACTGTATTCGCTGCTCACGATGCGGTCTCCTCTACATTGGGGAGACCAAACGCAGATTGGGTGACCGCTTTGCGGAACACCTCCGTTCAGTCCGTAAGGGTGACCCCGAGCTTCCGGTCGCCTGTCATTTCAATTCACCGCTCCATTCCCACTCGGACCTCACCGTCCTTGGCCTCTTGTACTGTTCCACGGAAGCTCAACGTAAACTCGAGGAACAGCACCTCATCTTCCGATTAGGCAGTCTGCAGCCTTCCGGTCTCAATATCGAGTTCAACAATTTCAGATCATAACCTCGGCCCCTATTTCATTTTCACTTATATTGTTGCACTCCTTTCCTTTTCCCCCCCCCCCTTTCCTTTTGTTTCTCTCTCACACCTGGCAGCTATCTTTTGCCCTGCCAGTACACTTTACACCTAATCACAGCCTATTACCATCTCGTCTAGCTTCTAATCTCTTTTACTTCTTTTGGTTCTTTTATTCTTTTGTCCGATCGCAGCCCTGCCTTCGATCTAGTTCCTTTTCTCTCCAGTTTTGAAGAAGGGTCAAACCCGAAACGTCAACTCAAATTTCTCTCCACGGCTGTTGCCTGACTTGCTGAGTTTTTCCAGCATTTTCTGTTGTTATTTTTGACCTGAAATGTTAACTCTGTTTCTCTCTCCAAAGATGCTGCCTGTCTTGCTGAGTATTTCCAGCATTTTCTGTTTGATTTCAGATTTCCAGCATCCGCAGTATTTTGCTTTTGGATTAATCCTATGTAAGGTTGTGGGTTCAAGTCCCACTGCAGAGAGCACATAATCTAGGCTGACACTCCAGTGCAGTGCTGAGGGAGCGCTGCACTGTCGGAGGTGCCGTCTTTCAGCTGAGACGTTAAACCGAGGCCCCGCCTGCTCTCTCAGGTGGAAGTAAAAGATCCCGTGGCATTATTTTGAAGAAGAGCAGGGGAGTATCCTGGCCAATATTTATCCCTCTATCATCATCACTAAAACAGATTATCTGGGTCATTATCACATTGCAGTTTGTGGGAGCTTGCTGTGTGAAAATTGGCTGCAGCGTTTCCCACATTACAACAGTGACTACACTTCAATAAAGCACTTCATTGGCTGTAAAGTGCTTTGGGACGTCCGGTGGTCGTGAATATAGAAGGTAGGAACAGGAGGAGGCCATTCTGCCCCTCGAGTCTTTTTTTTCTTTCTTGTGGCCCTGAAAAAAAATGTACCAGCGCAGAGGCACACAGGGGCAGTCACGAGCGGTGTGCTGCCTGCGGTCATTGCCACGGGTGGGGAAAATTGGTGTCAACATTTTCATGAAGACTAACATAATTCTTTAGGTCTCAGTGGGATCTTCATCTCCCTCCCTCAGTGTGAGGCTGCAATGCCAGCCCCCGCCTCTAGGGGCGCTGCTCTCGCCCTTCACTGTCCGGCCCCGCCTTCTGCGTGCGTCCCTGCGGCGTGACGTAGGCCGGCGCCGACGCAATCGCGTCGACGGAGGGAAACCGCGCGCGCGTTTTTTTTAATCCTCGCCACGCATGCGCAAATGGCGCGCGCCGCACTGCACGCCGGGCGGCGGGTCGGACAGGGGCCGTTTGCGAGCGGGGCGGCGGCGGCGGCGGCCCGGGCTCCGGTGGCGGCTCGCCGGCGCCACTGAGGTAAAAAAAAACACAAGGGCGCAGGGGGGGGTGTCGGCGTGCAGCCGTTTCCGCGGCATGGCACTGGGCGTTTCCCCCCCCTCCCTCCCTCCCTCCAGCAGCCACGCCTGGGTTGATCGCCGCTCAGCCTCCACCCGGCCGGCGTGATGGCCCATAGGCGGGCTGAGTGACCGCTCGGCCGGCCAATCAGGGCGCTCTGCGCGTCCAATGGGGCGGGGCCTGCTGTCACCGCCTGGGGGGTGGGGAAGAGGGCGGGGCTAAGGTGTCAGCAAAGTGGGCGGGGCTCAGGGGTGGGCGGGGTTACAGCGGCTCTAGAGTGGGCGGGGTTACAGCGGCTCGAGTGGGCGGGGTTACAGCGGCTCAGGAGTGGGCGGGGTTACAGCGGTTCAGGAGTGGGCGGGGTTAAAGCGGCTCAGGAGTGGGCGGGGTTAAAGCGGCTCAGGAGTGGGCGGGGTTACAGCGGCTCTGGAGTGGGCGGGGTTACAGCGGCTCAGGAGTGGGCGGGGTTAAAGCGGCTCAGGAGTGGGCGGGGTTAAAGCGGCTCAGGAGTGGGCGGGGTTAAAACGGCTCAGGAGTGGGCGGGGTTACAGCGGCTCTGGAGTGGGCGGGGTTAAAGCGGCTCTGGAGTGGGCGGGGTTAAAGCGGCTCTGGAGTGGGCGGGATTACAGCGGCTCTGGAGTGGGCGGGGTTACAGCGGCGCTGGTGGGCGGGGTTAAGGTGGCTCATTCCTTGAAGTTGCATTAGATGCACCACAAGGACATGCATTACATCCATGGAATATACATTGAATGGTTATAGTTGGACCTAAAGAAGAAAGACTTGCATTTCTAAAGCACCTTTCACGACCTCAAGATGTTCCAAAACACTTTACAGCCAATGAAGTACTTTCTTTTTTAGAAGTGTAGTCCTTGTTGTAATGTAGGAAACGCGGCAGCCAGTTTGCGCACAGCAAGCTCCCACAAGCAGCAATGTGATAATGACCAGATTATCTGTTTTTTAGAGATGTTGGTTGAGGGATAAATATTGGCCAGGACACCTGGCTCAGTGGACAGCACTCTTGTCTCTGAGTCGGAAGACTTGAGCACAAATCTGGGCTGACCCTCCAGTGCGGTACTGAGGGAGTGCTGCACTGTCAGAGGTGCCTGCTATCTTTCAGATGAGACGTTAAACCGAGGCCGCATCTGCTCTCTCGGGTGGATGTTAAAGATCCTATGGCACTATTCCGAACAAGAGCAGGAGATTTTTCCCCAGTGTCCTGGGGCCAATATTTATCCCTCAACCAACATCACTGAAACAGATTATCTGGTTATTATCACATTACTGTTTGTGGGAGCTTGCTGTGCGCAAATTGGCTGTTGCATTTCCTACATTACAACAGTGACTGCACTTCAAAAAATAATTAAGTAAATGGCTGTAAAGTGCTTTGGGACATCCTAAGGTCATGAAAGGCGCTATATAAATGCAAGTCTTTATTTCTTTTGTGCCATAGTTAAGGTCTTTCTTACAGCCTGGAAGAGAAAAAAATTCAGTTCTCCCAGTGACCTAGCGTGGAACAGCAGCACTTGGTGTAATATCATGTCATACAGACCTGAAGGTCTCGCATTAAATTCCTGGTCTTTTGCTGAGTTGGTTAGGATGCCCCCAGTGACATCAATCTCCTGAGCCAGGAAGTGGGAGATCGGTCAGGGGATTTGAACCTAATCAACGGCTGCTATGTGACCGCAGGATGCACCTACCCGTCCTGGCTCCACGGCTCACGTTCTTTATTGTCGCGAGCACCTCGGCTGAATTTCTTTGGCTCAACCCCCAGTAGTTGCAATAAAGTCTTGTAGTTTTGACACTGATCGTTCTCCTCAGAGCGATTAATGAGGGCTCTGTGTGAATCAGATGCATGTCGGAGTGGATCTTGGGACAGTCAGGACATTCATTTGTATTGATTATGCGCAATCTGAAGCCGCTACTGCACATTTTATTGATGCAGTGGAGAGTGGTAGAATCCAGCTATCTGACAAGAGGCTGGGGACCATATTACTGGTATTCAGTAAGTTGCTGGATATTCTTTAGCATCACAGCAGGTTTTCTGTAATCCAGCCCCGTCAATCCAACCCACGAAGTCTGGGCAATTCAGTTCAATCCGCTGTTATATTTCTTCCCTCCCTGGATGGACTTGATTGAATTTTGTGGGCCAGGAGGTTTGGAAAGGGCTCTCGTTGGCAGATAAATCTTACATTGATTGCATAGTATTTACAGCTCAGAAACAGGCCATTCGGCCCAATAGGTCTATGCCGGTGTTTATGCTCCACTCGAGCCTCCTCCCACCTTACTTCAACTCAACCTATCAGCATTTCCTTCTATTCTTTTCTGAAACAACATAAGAAATAGGATCAGGAGTAGGCCATACGGCCCCTCGAGCCTGCTCCGCCATTCAATAAAATCATGGCTGATCTTTGACTTCAACTCCACTTTCCCGCCCGATCTCCATATCCCTTGATTCCTCTTAAGTCCAAAAATCTATCGATCTCAGCCTTGAATATACTCAATGGTTCAGCCTCCACAGCCCTCTGGGGTAGAGAAGTCCAAAGATTCACAGCCCTCTGAGTGAAGAAATTCCTCCTCATCTCAGTCTTAAACAGCCGACCCCTTATCCTGAGACTGTGACCCCTGGTTCTAGACTCTCCAGCGAGGGGGAAACAACCTCTCAGCATCTACCCTGTCAATCCCCTTCAGAATCTTGTATGTTTCAATGAGATCACCTCTCATTCTTCTAAACTCCAGAGAGTATCGGCCCATTCTACACAATCTCTCATCATAGGACAGCCCTCTCATCCCAGGAATCAATCTAGTGAACCTTCATTACACCACCTCTAAGGCATATACGTCCTTTCTCAAATAAGGAGACCAAAACTGTGCACAGTACTCCAGGTGTGGTCTCATCAAAGCCCTGTAGTAAGACTTCCTTACTTGTATACTCCAACCCCCTTGCAATAAAGGTCAACATGCAATTTGCTTTCCTAATTGCTTGCTGTACCTGCATGTACTCTCCCTCATCTACTTTTCTAGCTTCCCCTTAAATGCATATATATAAAAACAGGATATTAAAATCTGTTAATATCTTCAATTTGAGATTATTAGGAACATGGGTTTGATATTTTGTACGGGACCCCAAGGCTAACTAATTTGCATCAATACATGCACAGAAAATTGGAGTATAATCCTTATTAGTTTCCCTTTTCATCACGTCAAATATTAGGAGCCATGGAACATCCTAATTATTTATGCAGTATGTCCATTACAATTCTGACCCAGGTACCTGTGTTAGATTGCGATCTATCTGTATAGCCCTTCCCATCATTTTGTCTATTTTTAATGGAAAAAGGGCAATAGTGTCATTGTCTGGATTTAAATTCCACTTAGCATCTGTTCAGACTCTCTGCTATTTAAGGAATTATTTGAGATTGTATCCCTGTGTTGTAATGTGTTATATTACATCATGAACTGGATCCAGGACTTGCTGGATGCCAGCCCTTGAGAGCCCTGCGGTCTCTGGCCTTCAAAACAGAACAGCGTCCAAAAAAATCCCCCGCTGACCCCTGGCAGATAGAGTCCTTGTTGAGAAAATAACTTCTAAAGAAAGCAAACCTGTGAAGGGGACCTAGTGGTGTCAGTTCACGCAGGCCTCAGGGACTCGTGAGTTATGGTATCCGGTGCTTTAGTGAAAATTTCTGGAATTCGTTGGGTCCCAAAGGCACAGCTTCCATGTACTTTACAACAATGACTACACTTCAAAAGTACTTCATTGGCTGTAAAGCGCTTTGGGACGACCTGAGGCGATATATAAATCCCAGGTTTTTTTGTCAGAAGCTGGGTTGCAGTAATATGCTCTGGATTCTATCCTGCACCAAAGGATCCCGGGTTCAGATGCCTGTCTTTGGAGATCGAGGATTGGGATTAGGATCGGGGTTGGACGGACTGAAATGTCACATCTGAACTAGGAGCGCTCTAGCCACATGGCGCATCAAAGGACCTGACTGCACTTTGAAGAGCTTGCCCCACACATGCTATGGGGGATTGCCATTAAACAACAAAGAACATTTCAAAGGACACTTCGCACGACACTCCTTACCCTTGAAGTCCTTTCCCTCCCCCGCTCCCCCTCATCAAACATCTAGAACCAGGGGTCACAGTCTCAGAATAAGGGGTCGGCCATTTAGGACTGAGATGAGGAGAAATTTCTTCATTCAGAGGGTGGTGAATCTTTGGAATTCTCTACCCCCAGGGGTCTGTGGTTGCTCAGTCGTTGAATATATTCAAGACAGAGATCAATAGATTTTTGGATACTAAGGGAACCGAGGGATATGGAGGTCGGGCAGGAAAGTGGAGTTGAGGTCAACGATCAGCCATGATCTTACTGAATGGCGGAGCAGGCTCGAAGGGCTGAATGTCCTACTCCTGTTCCTATATTTTATGTTCAAACAATTTGCTGTCATGAACTCCACCATTTTTTTGTGGTTGGGATCATTTGAAATTAAATGGAGAGAGAATTCAAAATGCGGCAGTACAGAGGGATCTGGGGGTCCTTGTACATGAAACACAAAAAGTTAGCATGCAGGTACAGCAAGTAATTAGGAAGGCAAATGGAGTGTTGGTCTTTATTGCGAGGGGGGTGGAGTATAAAAGTAGCGAAGTCTTGCTACAACTGTACAGGGCGTTGGTGAGACCACACCTGGAGTACTACGTACAGTTTTGGTCTCCTTATTTAAGGAAGGATATACTTGCATTGGAGGCAGTTCAGAGAAGGTTCACGAGGTAGATTCCTGAGATGAAGATACTGTCTTATGAAGAAAGGTTGAGCAGGTTGGGCCTATACTCATTGGAGTTTAGAAGAATGAGAGGGGATCTTATTGAAACGTATAAGATTCTGAAGGGGCCCGACAGGGTAGATGCAGAGAGGATGTTTCCCCTCGTGGGGGAATCTAGAACTAGGGGGCACAGTCTCAGGATAAGGAGTCGCCCATTTAAAACAGAGATGAGGAGGAATTTCTTCTCTCAGAGGGTCGTGAATCTTTGGAATTCTCTACCCCAGAGAGCTGTGGAGGCGGAGTCAGTGAATATATTTAAGGTGGAGATAGACAGATTTTTGAACGATAAGGGAGTCGAGGGTTATGGGGAGCGGGCAGGGAAGTGGAGTTGAGGCCAAGATCAGCTCAGCCATGATCTCATTGAATGGCGGAGCAGGCTCGAGGGGCCGAATGGCCGACTCCTGCTCCTACTTCTTATGAAAAAAACTGCAGGGGAACTGGGTGTCAAAAGGGGATTGGTGTACCTTCCTCTCATCTGTGGGGCTGCATTCAGATTCTGACACACACCATTTGGATGAAATTCTCTTTCCTCTCCCCCCCACCCCTCCCGTGACATGTTTTGATGCTAATTGGCACTTAGGTTTTCAATCTCATGCAGGCTGTAAGGAAGGCTGGTGTCAGTCGTGGCGGTATGTTGAGAGAACACAGTAACGAGAGCTTTATTCTTCGTTTAACCCATGCCATCGAGTGTAGAGCACAGAAACAAGCCAATCAGAGTGTAGAGCACAGACACCCTAGTCCACTCCTCTATCACCCCCAACAACCCTTCCCCTTCACCTGGCACCTTCCCGTGCAAGCGCAGGAGATGTAACACCTGCCCCTATACCTCCCCCCTTCCCACTGTCCAGGGCCCCAAACACCCCTTCCAGGTGAAACAGCGATTTACTGGTACTTCTTGCAATCTAGTATACTGTATTCGCTGCTCACGATGCAGTCTCCTCTACATTGGGGAGACCAAACGCAGATTGGGTGACCGCTTTGCGGAACACCTCCGTTCAGTCTGTAAGGGTGACCCCGAGCTTCCGGTCACCTGTCATTTTAATTCACAGCTCCATTCCCACTCGGACCTCACTGTACTCGGCCTCTTGCATTGTTCCACGGAAGCTCACCGTAAACTCGAGGAACAGCACCTCATCTTCCGATTAGGCACTTTGCAGCTTTCCGGACTCAATATCGAGTTCAACAATTTCAGATCATAACCTCGGCCCCTATTACATTTTTACTTATTTTTTTTTCCACCCCTTTGTTTTGGGTCTCCCCCCCCCCCCCCCCCCCCCAACCTTTCCTTTTTTTTCTCTCTCCCACATGGCAGCTGTCTCTCATCCTGCCAGTACACTTCACACCTAATCTCAGCCCTCTTTTGTCTCCACTGTCCTATCACCATCTCGTCTGGTTTTGAATACCTCTTAATGTCTCTTTTACTTCTTTTGTTCTATCGCAGCCCTGCCTTCGATCTATTTCATTTCCTTTCCAGTTTTGAAAAAGGGTTTCGACCCGAAACGTCGACTCTAATTTCTCTCCACGGATGTTGCCTGGCCTGCTGAGTTTTTCCAGCATTTTCTGTTGTTATTTCGGATTTCCAGCATCTGCAGTATTTGGCTATCGTTCAAGCCAATCAGCCTAACTGGTCCGTGCCGGTGCCGATGTTCCACGCGAGCCTCCTCCCACCCCTCTTCATCTCACCCTATCAGCATGACCCTCGATTCCTTTCTCCCTCATGTGTTTATCTAGCCTCCCCTTAAATGCATCTCTGCTATTCGCCTCAACCACTCCCTGTGGTAGCGAGTTCCACATTCTAACCACCAGAAGTTTACCCTGAATTCCTTATTGGATTTTTTTAGCAACTATCTTATAATTATGGCCAATGTTCCCTTTAAGTTGTGCAGCCACGTGGCCGTGCAGCGCTGGGCCTCCCGCACAGCCAGCTCACAGACTTTTCAATGGGGAAAAACCGCGCATCCGCGGTATTTTGAATGGACCGCGCAGCCTCTTAAAGGGGCGGCGCACCCGAAAAAAATTAAAGGGAACATTGATTATGGCCCCTAGTTTCCCCCACAAGTGGAAACACCTTCTTTACGTCTACCCTCTCGAGCCCCACCCCGGGTGGGTGGGGGATTGGAGCGTTCTGCTGCCGGCTGCCCGAAACCCACAAATCTACCCCCACAGTGTATCACTCTGTGCTGGTAACTGTCCGTCCTCGGTGAACAGTTGGGGCAGGGGGAGACTAAATGAGAGCTAGAAGTATCTGCCATGTCCAGTCATCGCAGAGCCAGAATCAACAAAGCACGCAGAATGCTGAGCTCTATAGAACTAAGTCAGTGGAGTATCATAAGTGTGAAATAAAAAGCTTGGGATCAGTAAAAGTGACCATGAAGCTGTCAGATTGTCGTGAAAACCCAACTGGCTCAGTAATGTCCCTTTAAGGAAGGAAATCTGCCGCCCTTACCCGGTCTGGCCTATATGTGACTGTAGACCCATAGCAATGCAGTTGACTCTTAACTGCCCTCTGAAATAGTCTAGCAAGACATTCAGTTGTCACCACCGCCTTCTCAAGGGCAACTAGGGATGGGCAATAAAAGATCGCATGGCACCATTTCGAAGAAGAGCAGGGGAGTTACCCCCAGTGTACTGGGCCAATATTTATCCCTCAATCAACACCAATAAAAAAAAACAGATTTTCAGTTCATTATCACATTGCTGTTTGTGGGAGCTTGCTGTGCGCAATTTGGCTGCCGCATTTTGCTACATTACAACAGTGACTACGCTTCAAAAATGACTTCACTGGCGGTGTAGCGCTTTGGGATGTCCTGACGTCATGGAAGACGAGCAGAAATGCTCTTTACAGTTCCCATCTTTGCTTCTTTTTCTCTTTGTTGTAATGTCAATATTGAAGCTACATTGTAAAGGGTAAGTGTAAACACCCACACTGTTCTCCTCTTTTCTCTCCTGTGATCAGTCGCCTGTGTCTAATCCATTTATCTTGTGTTCCAAACCTATCCTGTCACTGCTGCTTGTTTTGTCTGCTCACGACGGCGAAAAGTCGGAGTTGCTTCTTGGGCGATAGGACTCTTGACTTTCACGAACATGCTGACTGATGTGTGATGTATTTTTCTGTGCAGATACTCCGCTGCCCAAAGACTGTAACCCCAGAAACGCAGACGCCTCCTTGGACACTATGCTGCTAGGCCAGCTCCCTTCAGCCAGTCCAAGCCCAAAACGTGAAGCGGTAGAGACAGCAGCAGGGTTGAGCTCTGACCCCAGAGACTCGGGTAGGTTATAAAATTTGATGAGTTCACTCTTGTAGTGATGGCCTTCGCCCACCAATAATGCATAAGAATAATGCACACGGGCAACGTGCCTAGGGTTTTAAAATGTACACCCGCAGTGGGTACGGTCGCTATAAAAGGCAAACAAAAGCCGTCTTGCCCCAAGGATCAACTCAGGTTTACATGTTCAACTTTTTTGTACTATAGATGGAATCCGCGGTTGATTGGCACGAGAGGAAGAAGTTCCAGGGCATTCTCCTGAAGTGTTAATTCCAGTAATCAGAGCGAAACTGATTTTCCCACTGCGCTGCATTATTACAGTTTTGGGTTTGAAAGCATTTCCTGAAATTAAACCTTGTCGCCTACAAATTAGAAGCTGCACATTCTCACTAATCAGCCCTTGTAGAGTTACATGACTCAAAGATTAACAGCAATCCTACTTTCAATCATCTGTTCACTGGATCAGACATAATATCGCAGTGTAACGCTACAAAAAAAAGACTTGCATTTATACAGCGCCTTTCACAACCTCAGGACGTCCCAAAGCGCTTTACAGCCAATTAAGTACTTTTGAAGCATAATCACTGTTGTAATGTAGGAAACGCGGCAGCCAATTTGCGCACAGCAAGCCCCAACAAACAGCAATGTGATAATGACCAGATAATCTGTTTTGAAGGATAAATATTAGCCAGGACACCGGGGAGAACTCCCCTGCTCTTCTTCGAAATAGTGCCATGGGATCTTTTACCTACACTCGAAAGAGCAGACAGGGCCTCGGTTTACCGTCTCATCCGAAAGGCGGCACCTCCGACAGTACTGCAGTAGAGTGTCAGCCTAGATTTTTGTGCTCAAGTCTCTGGTTCACCTTAGCAGCAGAATAATGCATTATGCCTTGTGACATGAATCAATCATTCATGAAAGAAAGACTTATGAAATAATACTGAGCGGCCTACGGGTGGCACTGTCCAGGGAGAGTATAAATACTCGGGCACTGGCCCAGCTTGCACAGGACATTCTTAAGAGGAACTAGTGAAGGACACAACTAGACCTCCATGTTGTAAAACAGTTGATTAAAGCTTTAACGCTTAAACCAAGTGCCTAGTAGTTTTCTTACGCCACCTTGCAAAGCACAATGTTGCTTTCACTATAAAACAGCCTATCCTCTGATATACTATAAGCAACATGAGGGAGCACGCAATCCAGGTTGACACTTCAGTACAATACGGAGGGAGTGCTACGTTATCGGCGGTGAAATCTTTTGGGTGAGCTGTTAAACCGAGCCTGGTGTGTCTATTTAGCTGGATATAAAATATTTCTAATGGCACTATTCAAAGAGCAGGGAGTTTTCCTGTTGGCCTGACCAACATTGCTCCCTCAGTCACTGCCACCAAAAGACCCAGAGTCATTGGTCACTCATAGAAACAGAAGATAGGAGCAGGAGTAGGCCATTCGGCCCCTCGAGCCTGCTCCGCCATTCAATGAGATCATGGCTGATCATCCAAACTCAGTACCCTGTCCCTGCTTTCTCCCCATATCCCTTGATCCCTTTAGCCTTAAGAAATATATCTAACTCCTTCTTGAATATATTTAATGAATTGGCCTCAACTGTCTTCTGTGGTAGAGAATTCCACAGGTTCACCACTCTCTGGATGAAGAAATTCCTCCTCATCTCTGTCCTAAATAGCTTACCCCTTATCCTTAGACTGTGACCCCTGGTTCTGGACTCCCCCGCCATCGGGAACATCCTTCCTGCACCTAGTCTGTCTAGTCCTGTTAGAATTTTATAAGTTTCAATGAGATCCGCTCTCATTCTTCTAAACTCCAGCGAGTATAAGCCCAATCGACCCAATCTCTCCTCATACGTCATTCCTGCCATCCCAGGTATCAGTCTGGTGAATCTCCGCTGCACTCCCTCCATGGCAAGAACATCCTTCCTCAGATAAGGCGACCAAAACTGCACACAATACTCAAGGTGTGGTCTCACCAAGGCCCTGTACAACTGCAAGGCCCTTGTTCCTGTACTCGAATCCTCTCGCTATGAAGGCCAACATACCATTTGCCTTCTTAACCGCCTGCTGCACCTGCATGCTTACCTTCAGCGACTGGTGCACAAGGACACCCAGGTCTCGTTGCACTTCCCCTTTTCCCAATCTAATGCCGTTCAGATAATAATCTGTCTTCCTGTTTTTGCCACCAAAGTGGATAACCTCACATTTATCCACATTATACTGCATCTGCCATGCTTCTGCCCAATCACCCAACCTGTCCAAATCATCTCATTGATGTTTGCGGGATCTTTGCTTGCATAACGGCAGTGACCGCCCACTGAAAGTAATTTGTTGGATGCGAAGTGCTGTGGGAAACCCTGAGGCACCGATAAGGCCCTATATAACCGCAAGACTCTGCTTCCTCGAGCAACAAGTGAAAAGTGAGCCTTCTGGCCAATCCGTCATCGGGTGCAGCCAGAGTCCCGGTATTGTTTCAGAAAACTGCATTTGATGCCTTAGTTCTTCTGGAGTCAGGCGTTTGGATGAACTGAACAAACACTGCATTCATGAATTAATTTGGCAAATGCGACGTCTTGAAATATCTGAATAACTGCATTTTTGTAAGTGTAGATCTCAACAAGTTTCACACGCAGGCAGCAGGAGCATCCCACTTACTTTCCTCGGCCAAAGGTTACTCGTGCACTATCCTTGAGACAAATAGGGCTGTTAGCTCTGGTTCGCAAACTTTTTTGGTTGAAGGACCCCTTTCAATTAGTAATCACGGCCCCCCCCCCATCTAAATTATAATACTATATAAAGAGTGTTTTAATAATGCTTTTACAGCCAATTAAGTACTTTTTTGAAATGTAGTCACTGTTGTAATGTAGGAAACGCGGCAGCCAATTTGTGCACAGCAAGCTCCCACAAACAGCAAGGTGATAATGACCAGATCATCTGTTTTAGTGATGTTGTTTAAGGGATAAATATTGGCCCCAGGACACCGGGGATAACTCCCCTGCTCTTCTTCAAATAGTGCCATGGGATCTTTTACGTCCACCTGAGAGAGCAGACGGGGCCTCGGTTTAACATCTCATCCGAAAGACGGCACCTCCGACAGTGAAGCACTTCCTCAGTACTGCACTGGATGTCAGCCTAGATCAGTGGTTCTCAAACTTTTTTGTTTGAAGGACCCCTATTCAAATAGATTAATAATCACAGAATCCCCCCCCCCATCTAAATTATTGCTATATACAATACTCATAATCAATGTTCCCCCAAATTTTTTTTGGATGTGTGGCCCCTTCACAGTTTCGAGCGCGAAACTTAACATTGATCCCGCGCCGAGCAGCTTAGAGGGAAAGTTAATCATAACCCGAAAGCGCTGCCTGTAAGGAGTGTTTTAATAATGCTTTTAAAAAAACAGGCATTTACTTACAGATATCAGTGAGATGGGTGTGCCTGCTTCTCACTGCAGTGTCTGTCTATTCTTGGTGTGATGTTTGACAAGAGTCTAACTTGCCAACTTACTGGCCTGTAGGCTTTTATCTTTCTGACACACATGCCTATCCACTTTTCTTGGCAATGAATCCACGCCAGCTGCTAGTTCCCTTTGACAATTTGCTGCCTTGCCTCACTTATTTTCCTCCTGACTTTTTGACATCCTCTTTGTTCTGACTTATCCCTGCAGTGAAGGCCAGAATTTGATTATGGAAGCCTGTGGTGGCTTACCTATTGTGTCTGCTGACTTGTACTGGTTCCCCTGCCGAAACCATTCCCTTCTCTGGCGATCCTCGTCCCGCTCTCAGCACTCCTCCATGCGCGCTCCCCTCCTAGGTGACACAGCCAGTCGCACTCTGCTCCCACCTCCCGGCTCGCACCAAGCCCGCTGCTCATTCGCTTACTCTGGACCACCTCCTGTGGTCATTCATTAACGGTCACTCTATAGGTAAAAGCCACTAAGCTGATTTCCTTGATGCACCCTAGTTCTTTTGAAAAGTCCTCTCCTCTCAAAGTCTCCGACCCTTACTCTTCAGATTATTTCGCAGACCCCCCTGGATCGTCAGTTTGAGAACCACTGTGTTAGCTAATGTTTAACGAGACAGTCACATTGGACAAAAGGAAACCCGAGATATTTGCATTGATGTGAGTATTTGCAATTTAAATGAATCAATCTGATCTAGGATCAAAAGACACCACCTGCTCCTTTTTAATTACAAATTAAACAAAGTAAATTCCACATTAATGACACTCTTTGGTCTGAGAATCTGTAGCTTGCTTTTTATCTTGTCTTTGGTTATCAACTAGAGTAGCTCTGATCAGAGGTTAGTGTTTCAGGATTAATGGCAAGTTGCTGATGGGCTTCCTATACCAGTGCTAATGTGCAGTTTAGGACTTTGGATGAGACGTTAAACCGAGGCCCCGTCTGCCTTCACTGTTCGAAGAAGAGCAGGAGATTTCTCCCCGGTGTCCTGTCCAATATTTATCCCTCAACCAACATCACTAAAACAGATTATCTGCTCATTATCAAAGTGCTGTTTGTGGGACCTTGCTGTGTGCAAATTGGCTGATGCGTTTCCTACATTACAGCAGTGGCTATACTTCAAAAAGTGAGTACGGTCGTGAAAGACCTAGATCATCCTTGTCTTTCCTCTAGTGAAAAGAAGTACTTAACTCCTTGACGTAAGAAAACTACTAGGCACTTGGTCTAAGCGTTGAACAAAGCTTTAATCAACTGTTTTACAACATGGAGGTCTCGTTGTGTCCTTCACTAGTTCCTGTTAAGAATGTCCTGCGCAAGCTGGGCCTGTGCCCGAGTATTTATACTCTCCCTGGACAGCGCCACCCGCAGGCCGCTCAGTATTATTTCATAAGTCTTTCTTTCATGAATGACTGATTCATGTCACTCCTAACTTGGGTTAGCCGTGGCACTCTCACCTCTGAGGCAGAGGACTGTGGGTTCAAGTCCCACTCCAGAGACTTGAACACAAAATCCAGACTGACACTCCAATACAGAGGTGCCATCTTTCCGATGAGACGGTAAATCGAAGCCCCGTCTGCCCTCTCCTGTGGACATAAAAGATCCCACGGCACTATTTCGAAGAAGAGCAGATGTGCTGGCCAATATTTATCCAGCAATCAACATTACTAAAACATACTACCTGCTCATTATCACATTGCTGTTTGTGGGATCTTGCTATGCAAATCTTAGCTGCCACGTTTCCTACATTACAACAGTGATTACACAACACTAACAACAACAACTTGTATTTATCTAGCGCCTTTAACGTAGTAAAACGTCCCACGGCGCTTCACAGGAGTATTATAAGACAAAAAAATATTTGACACCGAGCCACATAAGGAGAAATTAGGGCAGGTGACCAAAAGCTTGGTCAAAGAGGTCGGTTTTAAGGAGAGCCTTAAAGGAGGAAAGTGAGGTAGCGAGGCGGAGAGGTTTAGGCAGGGAATTCCAGAGTTTAGGGCCCAGGCAACAGAAGGCACGGCCACCAATGGTGGAGCGATTATAATCAGGGATGCTCAAGAGGCCAGAATTAGAGGAGCGCAGATTTCTCGGAGGGGTTGTGGGGCTGAAGGAGATTACAGAGATAGGGAGGGGCGAGGCCATGGAAGGATTTGAAAACAAGGATGAGAATTTGGAAATCAAGGCTTCATAAATACTGTAAAGCGCTTTGGGATGTTCTGAGGTCGTGAGAGGCTCTGTATAAAGTTCTTTCTTTTCAGCCCCGTGGACTGGGGAGTGGGTTGGGTTCTGGCTTCGGCTGATTCTTTCCACAGCAAGCAATTCTCCCGACAGCTGTGCTGTCGCATAATAAACCAATTTTGTGGTCAACCGTGAACTTCAGCTGCAGTACAGTGTGTACTGGCAGTGCGTTTATCATATTTGGCAAGGGCAAGATGTTGAGGCTTTTTATATTGCTGCCTGGGTTTTTTTGTTGGGGGGGGGGTAGCCTAAGAATGCCATTCTCCCAGGTTTTTCTTGCACGTTACAATTCTGTGAACTGGTGGCAAAGTATGCTTCAAGGGGCGTGCGTACGCAGTGTAGCTTCAAATTGCTCACTGCATGCGAGATGTAATTGTGTCATGACCTCGTCAACCAGGAACATCCTAAAGTTGCTGCCACCCTAGTTGGCATGGTAATCGCCGCTGTCACCTGGTAACATTATTTTTTTTGTCGCTAGATTTAAGGTATCTGAGTTTTCTACTGTAAACTTCCTGTTTAATTGCATTATGAGACAGTTGTGTATAATGCCATGACCTTAGCAGCGGGCAGAGTTAAGCTCTACGAGGATTCCGTTTCCGCTAGTGCAGTTTGTTTACAGCCCACAGTCAGACTGTTGGCAGGTGCTTTGCAGGAAATCCTTGCTGCCGGACAACAACAACAGCCTGCGTTGACACGGCGCCTTTAACGTAGTAAAACATCCCTAGGTGCTTCACAGGAGACTATTCAGACAAAAATTGACACCAAGCCAAAGAAGGAGATATTAGGACAGGTGATCAAAAGCTTGGTCAAATGGATTGGTTTTAAGGAGGGTCTTGAAGGGGGAGAGTGAGGCAGAGAGGTGTAGGGAGGGAATTCCAGAGCCTGGGGCCCAGGCGGCTGAAGGCACGGCCACCAATGGTGGAGTGAAGGAAGTGGAGGGATGGACAAAAGGCCAGAGTTGGAGGAACGCCAAGACCGTGGAGGGTTGTGTGGCTGCAGGAGATTACAGAGATAGGGAGGGGGCGAAGCCATGGAGGGATTTGAACATGAGGATGAGAATTTTAAAATCTACATAGCTGCCAGTCGGGGCTTGCGACAGGTGGTGAGAGAACCAACACGAGGGAAAAACCTACTTGACCTCGTCCTCACCAATCTATCTGTCACAGATGCATCTGTCCATGACAGCATTGGTAGCAGTGACCACCGCACAGTCATTGTGGAGACAAAGTCCCGTCTTCACACTGTGGACACCCTCCATCGTGTTGTGTGGCACTACCACCGTGCTAAATGAGATAGATTCAGAACAGATCTAGCAGCTCAAAACTGGGCATCCATGAGGCGCTGTGGGCCATCAGCAGCAGCAGAATTGTATTCCACCACAATCTGTAACTTCATGGCCCGGCATATTCCCTCACTCTGCCATTACCATCAAGCCAGGGGACCAACCCTGGTTCAATAAGGAGTGTAGAAGAGCACGCCCGGAGCAGCACCAGGCATACCTAAAAATGAGGTGCCAACCTGGGGAAGCTGCAACACAGGACTACATGCATGCTAAAAAGCGGAAGCAGCATGCTATAGACAGGGCTAAGCAATCCCACAATCAACAGATCAGATCAAAGCTCCGCAGTCCTGCCACATCCAGTCGTGAATGGTGGTGGGCCATTAAACAACTAACGGGAGGAGGAGGCTCTATGAATATCCCCATCCTCAATGATGGTGGAGCCCAACACGTGAGTGCAAAAAACAAGGCTGAAGCGTTTGCAACCATCTTCAGCCAGAAGTGCCGTGGATGATCCATATCGGCCTCCTCCTGAGGTTCCCACCATCACAGAAGCCAGTCTTCAGCCAATTTGATTCACTCCACGTGATATCAAGAAACGGCTGAGCGCACTGGATACAGCAAAGGCTATGGGCCCGACAATATCCCGGCTGTCGTGCTGAAGACTTGTGCTCCAGAACTAGCTGCGCCTCTAGCCAAGCTGTTCCAGTACAGCTACAACACTGGCATCCATCCGACAGTGTGGAAAACTGCCCAGGTATGTCCTGTCCACAAAAAGCAGGACAAATCCGATCTGGCCAATTAACGGCCCATCAGTTTACTCTCAATCATCAGCAAAATGATAGAAGGTGTCATCGACAGTGCTATCAAGCGGCACTTACTCACCAATAGCCTGCTCACTGATGCCCAGTTTGGGTTCTGCCAAGACCACTCGGTTCCAGACCTCATTACAGCCTTGGTCCAAACACGGACAAAGGAGCTGAATTCCAGAGGTGAGGTGAGAGTGACTGCCCTTGACATCAAGGCAGCATTTGACCGAGTGTGGCATCAAGGAGCCCTCATAAAACTGAAGTCAATGGGAATCAAGGGGAAAACTCTCCACTGGCTGGAGTCATACCTAGCACAAAGGAAGGTTGTGGTGGTTGGAGGTCAATCATCACAGCCCCAGGACATCACTGCAGGAGTTCCTCGGGGCAGTGTCCTAGGCCCAACCATCTTCAGCTGCTTCATCAATGACCTTCCCTCCAACATACGGTCAGAAATGGGGATGTTCGCTGATGACTGTATAGTGTTCAGTGCCATTCACAACTCCTCAGATAATGAAGCAGTCCGTGCCCGCATGCAACAAGACCTGGACGACGTTCAGATTTGAGCTGATAAGTGGCAGCTAAGATTTGCACCACAGAAGTGCCAGGCAATGACTATCTCCAACAAGTGAGAGTCTAACTACTGATCCTTGACATTCAACAGCATTACCATCGCCGATTCCCCCACCATCAACATCCTGGGGGGTTACCATTGACCAGAAACTTAACTGGACCAGCCACATAAATACTGTGGTAACAAGAGCAGGTCAGAGGCTAGGTATTCAGCGGCAAGTGTCTCACCTCCTGACTCCCCAAAGCCTTTCCACCATCTGCAAGGCACAAGTCAGGAGTGTGATGGAATACTCTCCACTTGCCTGGATGAGTGCAGCTCCAACAACACTCAAGAAGCTCGACACCATCCAGGACAAAGCAGCCCGCTTGATTGGCACCCCATCCACCACCTTAAACATTCACTCCCTCCACCACCGGCGCACCGTGGCTGCAGTGTGTACCATCTACAAGATGCACTGCAGCAACTCGCCAAGGCTTCTTCGGCAGCACCTCCCAAACCCGCGACCTCTTCCAGCTAGAAGGACAAGGGCAGCAGGCGCATGGGAACACCACCACCTCCAAGTTCCCCATCAAGTCACACACCATCCTGACTTGGAAATATATCGCCGTTCCTTCATCGTCGCTGGGTCAAAATCCTGGAACTCCTTCATTTAAGACTTGTTTTAATTACATTCAGCTTGTTTAGTGAGTGGAACTGATTTGACGCTTTGACTTTCAAAGAGGCAGCATGGGGTTCCAACAGAACATACCCCACCTTCTCCAGAGCTTGGCTCCAGTTTGCATGAGCAGAGGCTGAGTCTGTGATCTGTGATACTCATACGACATGGGCAGCAGAGTTTTGGATGACCTCGTTTACGGAGGGTAGAATGTGGGAGGCCAGCCAGGAGCGTTTTGGAATAGTCAAGTCTAGAGGTAACAAAGGCACGGATGAGGGTTTCAGCAGTGGATGAGCTGAGGCAAGGGCGGAGACGGGCGATGTTACGGAGGTGTAAATAGGCGGTCTTAGTGATGGCGCAGATGTGATTGGAAGCTCATCTTGGGGTCAAATATAGCACCAAGGTTGCGAACAGTCTGGTTCAGCCTCAGATAGTTGCCAGGAAGAGGGTTGGAGTCAATGGCGAGGGAACGTAGTTTGTGACGGTAAACGTCTCCGCCTCGCTACCTCTCCTTCAATACGCTCTTTAAAACCTATCTCTTTGACCAAGCTTTTGGTCATCTGCCCTAATACCTCCTATGTGGCTCGGTGTCAAATTTTGTTTGATAACGCTCCTGTGGATTCAAGTCCCACTCCAGGGACTTGAGCACATAAAGCTTGGCTGACACTCCCAGTGCAGTGCTGAGGGAGCGCTGCACTGTCGGAGGTGCCGTCTTTCGGATGAGACGTTAAACCGAGGCCCCGTCTGCGCTCTCAGGTGGGCGTGAAAGATCCCATGGCACTATTTTGAAGAAGAGCAGGGGAGTTACCCCCGGTGTCCGGGGCAATATTTATCCCTCAATCAACATAACAAAAACAGATTATCCGGTCATTATCACATTGCTGTTTGTGGGAGCTTGCTGTGCGCGAATTGGCTGCCATGTTTCCCACATTACAACAGTGACTACACTCCAAAAGTAGTTCATTGGCTGTAAAGCGCTTTGAGACGTCCAATGGTCATGAAAGGCGTTATATAAATGCACATCTGTCTTTCTTTCTGTGAAGCGCCTTGGGATGTTTTACTGTGATAAAGGCGCTGTATAAATGCAAGTTGTTGTTGCTGATTGCCGTGCTTCTCCATGGAGGGTTCAGTTAAAGGTACATTGCTAGAGGACCAAGTGCCTGAACAGTCGATTTTTGGATGATCACCCCAGCACTGCCTGAAAAGCAACAGGGGACTCTGAATCTTGAGAATTGCTGCTCTTGTGATGTCTGCTAAAAGGGCTTTAGAGTCCAGCCCTGTTGGATTACAGGCTTTGGTTATCACCTGCTGACGTTGATTTAATTCGAACTAAGAACAGTTGTAAACACGCAGGGCACTTAATCCTCACCACCCTATACAAGGCAGTTTTCACTGTCTAGAAGTGTTTTGCCATCATCTTGAGCCCAATTTCCTGACTGCTCTCTGCTGGTAAGAGATTCATGTGCAGAACCTACAGTAGCATATATTTGTCACAGAGCTTTTCAAGTACAAGTCCCACTCCAGAGATTTAATCCAGGCTGACACTCCAGCGCAGTGCTGAGGGAGTGCTGCACTGTCAGAGGTGCCGTCTTTCGAATGAGACGTTAAACCAGGTGGACGTAAAAGATCCCACGGCACTTTTTGAAGAAGAGCAGAGGGAGTTATCCCCGGTGTCCTGGCCAATATTTATCCCTCACCCAACATCACTAAAAAACATTATCTGGTTATTTATCTCATCACTGTTTGTGGGACCTTGCTGTGTGCAAATTAGCTGCCACGTTTCCTACATTACAAGAGTGACTACACGCCAAAAAAGTATTTCATTGGCTGTAAAGCGCTTTGGGACGTCCTGCGGTGATAGACGCTATATAAATGTTCGTTCTTTCTCTCTCTCTCTCTTTTTCTTTCTCTCTCTTTTTCGCTCTGTCTTGTGAAAATATCACAGAAATCTTGTGGGAAAAATTGCTCAAAGTTAATAAGTCCTGACCTCTGAATCACGCTTACTTGTAGCAGGTCATTTTATGCCGGGACCACGGAAATCAGTAGGTCTGTATTATTTATAGACTGAAAAGGTTACAGGCGTTGCCTTTGCTTTTGTTGGTAGCATTTAGTTCCTGCACGCAGAATCCAACTATTCTACTTTGGAAAAAGTTTGTGTGAAGCACAGAGTGATCCGAACACACCCTGCAGTTGTCTCCGTAGCAACAACTGCACAATAGGCAAAGTGCACCAATCATAATTCTCCTTCCCAAAATTCCCATGGAAACCAACCAATAATGTATAATTGGAACGATGAACAAATCTCACTGAAATGTGAATGTTATTCTGCCCGGCAACACTCAGCAATAGCTATTAAAAATGTGGAGCAAAAGGGGACTCGGAAAAGCTGTTTGAGTCCGACAAAATGCAATACTTTGTAAATCTTCTTCCTCTCTTTTCTGTCCATTGTATCGCCTCCTCGTCTTTAGAAAACATTGAGCCCTTACCATGGGTGCTAGCTGTCCTCCAGTACCTTGCCCAGGTAGCCATTCTACGTGTGTGCACTTTGGTGTTGAATGTTGCCAGCCTAGTCATCTGTGGGAAGTCTGATGGTGTTCACTTGAGCAGTAACAAAGTCAGCTTTTGGTTCTGCTTATATGGTACTACTCTGCCAGCGGTTTTCCTTCATGTCCAGACCCGCCTGGACTTGCCTTTTCCTTTTCATCAGTGTATCAACATTGAGAACACTGGCTGATTTTCCTGAACTCAGAAACTGAGGCTGATTGTCACACACCTCATCACTGCCCCAAGCTAACTCCGTACAGTTCAGGGATCGAACCCAGAATCCTCGCCGCTCGCTACTGTAATCATCTGAACTGAGTTTGGTTATTGTGCTGGACATGCGGTTCTCTTGTGTCATTGCTCACAGTAAGTCTGATAACAGGGGCATTGTAGACAATCACTGGGAATTTCCGTTGGGAAGAACATAAGAAATAGGAGGAGTAGACCATACGGCCCCTCGAGCCTGCTCTGCCATTTAGTAAGATCATGGCTGATCATCGACCTCAACTCCACTTTCCCGCCCGATCTCCATATCCCTTGATTCCCCATGAGTCCAAAAATCTATCGATCTCAGCCTTGAATATACTCAAAGGCTCAGCATCCACAGCCCGCTGGGGCAGAGAATTCCAAAGATTCACAACCCTCTGAGTGCAGAAATTCCTCCTCATCTCAGTCTTAAATGGCCGACCCCTTATCCTGAGACTATGCCCCCTAGTTCTAGACACTCCAGCTAGGGGAAACAACCTCTCAGCATCTACCCTGTCAATCCCCTTCAGAATCTTGTATGTTTCAATGAGATCACCTCTCATTCTTCTAAACCCCAGAGAGTATCGGCCCATTCTACACAATCTCTCCTCATAGGACAGCCCTCTCATCCCAGGAATCAATCTAGTGAACCTTCGTTGCACCGCCTCCAAGGCAAGTATATCCTTCCTTAGATAAGGAGACCAAAACTGTGCCCAGTACTCCAGGTGTGGCCTCACCAAGGCCCTGTACAATTGGAGCAAGACTTCCTTACTCTTACACTCCAACCCCCTCTTGCAATAAAGGCCAACATGCCATTTGCCTTCCTTATTTCTTGCTGTACCTGCATGCTAGCTTTCTGTGTTTCTTGCACAAGGACCCCCAAATCTCTCTGAACACCAACATTTGAAAGTTTCTCACCATTTAAAAAATATTCTGTTTTTTTCTATTCTTCCTACCAAAGTGAAGGAGGTTCTCCCGACTGGTGACCATAGCTTGGGTGGGAACCCCACTTATGCGGTGTGCCTGGGGTTTGCGCCAAAGTTATGGCGGCCGTTCGAGCGAACCCACCAATGAAAATTCCCTGTGAATGTATTATTCTGCTGCTAAGGTGGAATCATTTCAGGTGATGAAGAAAGCGACCAGCTGAAGTATCCATGGGCTGTACGGCACTATCAGGACAGTAGCAATGCATTATGGTCGGCTCCCGCCGCAAACTCCGTACCCTTAAAACTGATGCCAACCCCCTCCTCGACCACTCTCTCAGTTCAAACCAAACTGTTCACAATCCTATTCAACCCCACGCTGAACTTTCAACCCATATCTTCTCCTTCACAAAGAACGCATACTTCCAACTTCGTGACATGAATCGACTGTTCCAATGTTCTCCAGGTCAGCTTCCCACCCTCCACTCTCTGTAAACTTCAGCTCATCTAAAACTCCACTACCTGTATCCTATCCTGCGCCAAGCCCCGCTCACCCTTCACCCTTGGGCTTGCCTTGACTCTCAGTCTTCCAAAGCCTCAAATTTAAATTTCTCGACCTTGTGTTTAAATCCCTTCAGCCACCCCACCTTAGGCTTGTTGTCCATTTTTTAATTACGCCTTTATGAAGTGCCCTGGGATGTTTATCTAAGTTAAAGGTGCAAGTTGAATTGTATTTAGGCTGGTCTCCCCTTTGGAAGGACTGAAGTTCTGAGGAATGGAACTGTTTCTATTTCAGGCACCCTATGTCGGTATCAAGCTCTCCCAGTCACGTACAGCACAGTCCAATGCAGAGAAAAGCTCCCTTTACTACAGCCAGCAGACAGAGGAGACTTTCCTCCCACTAGTCTAGATTGGATTTGAAACCAGGTCCCAGAGGTGAAAAGCCCCTGTCTAACCCAACTTCCCCCTGACCTGTCAAACGTCTCGTTGCTGTAAATAAACACAGCCTGAGGTCGGACAGAGTCTAACTGCAATTTGGTGAGGGCAGTTTTAAGATTGCTAGGCACTTGTAAATTCCAGATCAGAAAAAAGTAGGTATCAAAGTATCAGCCGAGGCTCAGTGGGCAGCACTCTCGCCTCTGAGTCAGAAGGTAGTGGGTTCCAATCCCAGGCCAGAGACTTGAGCACACAATACTGGCTGATACTGCAGTACTGAAGGTGTCTTCTCTTCTTCTTAGGCAGTCCCTCGGAACCGAGGATGACTTGCTTCCACATTAAAAATGAGTTCTCAGGTGACTGATGAGTCCAATGCGGGACCTACAGTCTCTGTCACAGGTGGGGCAGACGGTGGTTGAAGGGGTGGGTGGGTTGACGTGCGCTCCTTGCGCTGTTTGCGCTTGGCTTCCGCTTGCTCCTGGCGAAGAGACTCGAGGTGTTCGGCGCCTTCCCGGATGCTTCTCCTCCACTTTGTGCGGTCTTGGGCCAGGGATTCCCAGGTGTCGGTGGGGA
This sequence comes from Somniosus microcephalus, assembly GCF_052327205.1. Taxonomy (NCBI): domain Eukaryota; kingdom Metazoa; phylum Chordata; class Chondrichthyes; order Squaliformes; family Somniosidae; genus Somniosus; species Somniosus microcephalus. The sequence goes on along the minus strand of NC_141017.1, from coordinate 14,236,375 downwards.
TGTTGCACTTTTTCAAGGAGGCTTTGAGGGTGTCCTTGAAGCGTTTCCTCAGCCCACCTGGGGCTCTCTTACCGTGTCGGAGCTCCGAGTAGAGCATAGGGTTGCAAAATTCTGGGAATTTTTAAAAGAGGAAACTTTCCATGGGAATTTTCGGGAATTTATGGGAATTTTGAGTTTTTTTGCACACTGATGGTTTTTGTCTCTGACCCTTATATTATCTTTGTCGTCAATATAGACATACTGTTCCATACAAATAAAAACAGGCTTTCAAAACTTTATTTAGGCTATAATTTTGAACTTTATTGAACCCCCACAAAAAAGACCCATCTAAAATAAAATAAAAAGAGCGTCAGCTTATTTAGCCTGTAATTTGTCCTTATTTTGTCCCTTTGAGTCTTCTACTCATGAGTCTTCTGAGTCTTCTACTCCTCATTGCTCCTCCTGATTCTCTGACTCTGGCTCTGACGTGTCCATTTCCTCCTCTGTGTCAGTGTCTAGCTGTGTGGTGGACACTTCTGTATCTGGCTCAATAAGTTGTAGGTTCCTTACCCTCCAGAAGGCTGTTGTACATTATGACAACACCACCCCATCTAGTGTTGCTGGGCAGCTTCAGTGTGGTGTTCTTGTTCTTTGTCATTTGTTTGGAGTTGTAGGTTGCTGCAACTACCTGTTTTCCCCTGACATACTTAACAACTTGCTTGGCTCTCTTGTACAGTGCTTCCATGGTTCTCAAACCCATGATGTCCTTGAGGAAACATAGGAGCAGGTTAAGCCCATGAGCTGCGCACCCAATAGACGTAATATGAGGGTAGGCCTCCTCCACTTGAGCCCAAGCAGCCTTCATATTCGCAGCATTGTCAGTAACTACTGCAAAGACCTTTTGTGATCCAAGATCGTTGATGACCGCTTTCAGCTCATCAGCAATGTATGTGCCTGTGTGTCTGTTGTCCTTCGTGTCTGTGCTCTTGAAGAACACTGGGAGAGGAGTGGAGACGATGTAGTTTATGATGCCCTCCCCTCGTACATTTGACCACCCATCTGAGAGAACTGCAACACAGTCTGCCATCGCTATCGTTTCTTTGAGCTTTCCTTGGACTCTGTTATACTCAGCCTCCAGCAAATAAGTAGACAAAGCATGTCTGGTGGGAGGACAGTATGCAGGGCGAATAACATTGAAAAATCTCTTCCAGTACACATTGGCTGTGAGCATGAGGGGTGAGCCTGTTGCATATACAGCTCGAGCAAGGCACTCATCTGCATTCTTCTGGCTATGGTTATCCATTGTATCAAAGAACCTTCCAAGTGGGCCAGGAGTTGCTGATGATAAGGAGCCTGATGCTGAATGAGAACCATCATCTTCTTGAATGGAAGCAGAGGAACTCTGGGTTGACTGCTGTGAGCTTTGAGTGAAGTTGTTGCATTTGGATAAATGCTGCTGCATCTTTGTGGCATTCTTTACATATGGCTTTCTACAGTGTTTGCACATGTACACAGTCTTTCCATCTTTAATGCCTGGGGTAAAATGCTTCCACACATCCGACGGTAAACGTGGCATTGTTCTATGCAGAGAAATAAAGGGCATTCATCTCTGTGTCGAACTGCGGTCGATCAGCACGATTGCAACAGGGTGAGTACATTTTTGCTGATGCTCCATGTGATGGAAGCATGACCTGTACACACACGACGCTACATCACCAATAGTGTATTATTTTGTATATTTTAAATTGAAGGACAACAGAGTTCAACAAGTAACTGGTTTATTTGGTATAAAGTCTGATTTACTTACTGCATCATCACAACATCAGCAGAAAACAAAATGACTTCCCTCAGGACCCCTAACCTGGATCTTAAAAAAACTATAGCAGTCTTACAGATGCCTGCAGGCCAATCACAATTCGATATGCAAATATTACAAATAGAGGGAGCTAATCGCTCATCCACTCATCCAACCAATCAGGACACATTTGTTCACAGTCACACACAAAACTTGTAATTATTAAAACAAGCCAAGTAAGAAGATAAACATATATTGATTAAGAAATTCCTTAATAATTAAGATTCCATCTCTGTTAGTAATTTTAAGAGAGGACCTGTGGAAAAAAAAGAAAGAAATTAAAAAAAAACAATATTATGCTAGCATGTGCTTTTTTGGGCAAAATTCCCAAGCTAAACTTCCCGTGGAAAATTTCCAGAAATTTACCGGAAACTTTCCACCCCTTTGCAACCCTAGTAGAGCACTTGTTTTGGGAGTCTCGTATCGGGCATGCGGACAATGTGACCCGTCCATCGGAGCTGATCGAGCGTGGTCAAAGCTTCGATGCTGGGGATGTTGGCCTAAGCAAGAACACTGACGTTGGTGCGCCTATCCTGCCAATGGATTTGCAGGATCTTGCAGAGGCAGCATTGGTGGTACCGTTCCAGTGCTTTGACTGTGTAGTGCACTGTGTACAGCACTGACGGAGGTGTAGTCTTTCAGAGAAGCGTCCTGGCCAACACTGATCCTTCAATCAACACAGGAGGTTAAAAAAAGGCCATTCATCACATTGCTGTTTGTGCGTCTTTGCTCTGCACAAATTGACTGCCACGTTACCCTAAAAAACAACAGCGACTACGCTTTAAAAAGTAATTCATCACCTGTAAAGCACTTCGGGGCATCCTGGGAATGTGAAAGGTGCTATAAAAAGGCAAGTTCATTCAAAATGACTGCCTTTCTTAATCCACGTTACTGTAAGTAGTATGATACGACTTGGGGAGAAAAAGATACTGAGGGGGCTCGACAAGGTAGATGCAGAGAGGATGTTTCCCCTCGTGGGGAAATCTAGAACTCGGGGGCACAGTTTCAGAATAAAGGGTCGCCCTTTTAGAACTGAGATGAGGAGGAATTTCATCTCTGAGGGTCGTAAATCTGTGGAATTCTCTGCCCCAGAGAGCCGTGGAGGCTGGGTCATTAAGGTGGAGATAGACAAGGGAGTGAAGGGTTATGGGGAGCGGGCAGGGAAGTGGCTTTGAGCCCAAGATCAGCCATGATCTTATTGAATGGCGGAGCAGGCTCGAGGGGCCAAGTGGCCTATTCCTGCTCCTATTTCTTATGTTCTTATTTAAAAACACAGATCTGATTGTCCAAATAGCCTATTTCTGTGCTGTAATATTCAACGATTCTAAGTGTGGTGGATGCTTCCAAAATATAAACAAAAAACCATACTTCTGTGCAAGATACTAATCGCACTAGAACTTTGATTCAGTATTTTTTTTTCTCTAAATAAATCTGGCCAACCTTGCATAGCAGTCCAGCGAGTGATATTTTTCCTCCTTCTGAGGCAACAGGCCAATATGCTGGCATTCCACGAGTCTACAGTAAGAGATTTCATGGTTCGGGTTAATTGTTCAATTTGGCTATGCAGAACAAACCTGGCAGTGAATAAAGATGCAACAGTCAGTTCATAAGTGACTCAGAGTCTGCTTGTGTAAACTGTAGTCTCGCAAAGTGTTGGAGGAGCAAAGACTGAACTGTAACGCCAAGCACTGTTGACGGCCGTGCCTTCAGCTGCCTAGGCCCTAAGTTCTGGAATTCCCTCCCTAAACCTCTCCGCCTCTCTCTCTCCTCCTTTAAGGCGCTCCTTAAAACCGACCTCTTTGACCAAGCTTTTCATTACCTTTCCTAATATCTTATTTGGCTTAGGTGTCAAATTTTGTTCGATAACGCTCCTGTGAAGCGACTTAGGACGTTTTACGATGTTAAAGGCGCTATATAAATGCAGGTTGTTGTTGTTGTGCGGTCTGTAGCTTGCCTCCTCTCGTCTCTTTCCCTTCAGCTGTGGTAGCTCTTCCTGATCCCAGTGCTTTACTGTGCGTGATGGTAATTGAATATGATATATAGCCAGCTGCACTCTAAACCTCCTCAGGCAAGGCGGGTCACCTGCTATTATTAGAAGCCTCTGAATTGGTAATGGTGTTTGATCTTTTCGTTTACTTCCTGCTTCTGCAGTGTTGGAGCTGGAGGTTCACCACCCCCCCCCATCCCGATTAACGACGACAGCTTTATAGCAATTTTAAAATGAAGCTGTGCTTCTGTAGCAGGCACCGCAGGTGACGAGCATTTCTCCTCAGTGCGTTACTTGCTAGTTTCTGGACGCGGTCCAATTGACCTGCCATCCACTGTAATGCAGAAAGTGACATGTCTACTTCACCGGGTGTTTGCTGCCTGCTAGAGGACAGCTGGAAGCAATATTCAGCTGAAAGTGGTTGGTTTTTTCTAACAAATATAGTGTGAAATCAATCAAAGCTTTTAAACCAAACCATAGATTTCAAAAAAATGTGACTCGATTATTTGTGCACTGCAGCAGTTTGAATTTGGGTTGTTTAATTTGTGCATACTTTAATGTATTGCCTTTCCACTTGTGCCTGTCCTCCCATCTTCCCCAATGCAACATAGTGTGCTCTGTCTGAGACTGCCGAAGTAACCTCCCAGACCCAGCTGGTGCCCGAGTGTACACTCCACTAATAGATGCACAGGGGCCACCCAGTGTGATTTGCTTGCTCTTTCTGATTCGACTTTGATATTCTGCCTTCCCCTTGGGGTGTGGCTGAGATTAAGAACTTGGGGGGGAAAAATTCGGTTGCTTGCGCCTCCCGTTAGCGCCTTAAGAGGGCGCTAATGGGACGCAAAGCAACTAGCGCCCGGGCACGGCGATGTTTGCGCCGCTCGCGAAATTAACTAGACATTTTGCGGCGGCGCTAAACACTACCGCCACGATCTCCTGCGCCGGCAGATTGTGACGTCAGTCGAGTGCACAGCACCCTGGACCGGATATTGAGTGGCGCCCCCTGCCTTACCGCCTGCCGCTAGCAACGACAGGTTGAGGGGAGCGTTATGCTGTCAGAAAGGGACTGGGGGAGCGCTATTTAAAGGCGACCGCTTCCTGCCTTTTTTTGTCGGTGACATTTTTGCACCACGCATTCTGAGAGAGAGAGAGAGACTTCTGGAGAGATTCAACGCTGTGTGAAGGAGGTTTGAGTACTGAGCAGCACTTTGCAGGTTCATTTTGATTTGCCCTTCCTTGCTTCGCCAGCGCTCTGAGGTAGCGCCTCACTCCTCGGCCTTTGCGCCTTAAGACAGGTGTGAAGCACCTGATTTAGCGCTCCAATCACCTCCAGGGGCGATAAAAGCCAAGTTTGCTGTCGGAGGCGATAATTAGCGCCAGGCGCAAAACTTTGCGCACGGCCGATAACGGCGCCCCAAACGCGGCGATACGGAATTTTTCCCCCTTGCTGTTTGGAGGCTGGCACATGCCAGTGTTACCTGCACCCCGACACCCTTCACATGTTGGTATTTTTGAAAAAGAGCAGGAGAGTTCTCCTTGATGTCCTAGCCAATATTTATCCCTCAAACAAAATTATCCGGTTCGTTATCACATTGCTGTTTGTGGGATCTTGCTATGCGCAAATTGGCTACCGTGTTTCCTACATTACAACAGTGACTCCACTTCAAAAGTACTTCATTGGCTGTAAAGCGCTTTGGGACGTCCTGAGGTCGTGAAAAGCGCTACAGAAATGCAAGTCTTTCTTTACGGTACTGCTGCACAACCCCATTCATCCTCATTTTTATTGATAATATCTTAGTGCTGAGACATGATGCCTCCATAGTTTCTGAATCAACGAAGCAATACAAAGAGAAAATGCAGTCCTTTGTTGTATTATAGCACGCTGCGTTTTAACACACCCAGAGCCCCTCCTGGCAGAACATCGAGTTTAGCAGCAACACATCAAAGAGCAGAAACTGAATATTTTCTATCCCATCCGATCTGATTTATTGAAATTAAATACCATTTTTCACATTTGTTTCTCCAAGTCATAGAATCGTGCAACACAGAAGGCGGCCATTCGGCCCATCGTGCCTCTGCCGGATCTATGAAAGAGCTCTCCAATTAGTCCCACTCTGCTACTCTATCCCCATAGCCCTGCAGATATTTCCTTTTCCAAGTTTATATCCAATTCCCTTTTGAAAGTCACTATTGAATCTGCTTCCACCGCCCTTTCAGGCAGCGCATTCCAGATCACAACCACTCGCTGTGTAAAGAAATGTCTCCTCATCTCCTCCCCGGTTCTTGCCAATTATCTTAAATCTGTGTCCTCTGGTTACCGACCTTCTTGCCAGCGGAAACAGTTTCTCCATATCTACACTATCAAAACCCTTCCTCATTTTGAACACCTCTATTCAAACTCCCCTTAACCTTCTCTGCTCTAAGGAGAACAGTCCTAGGTTCTCGAGTCTCTCCACTAGTGTGGCAGTAATATTGCATTTGTAAGTTTCTGATTTAGCAATTGTTACATTTAAGTTTGTAAGTTATTGTCTTTTACTAGCTGCCTGTTACAGTAACTATAGTGCCTGATATTTGTATTTTATTCTTGCTGCACAGTTCCCGAGGTTGGCGGAGTCTCGTTTCTCTTTACGCCATCAGCATCTCCTGTAGACATGGTCCCTGAAGAGAATGGCCCCACAGACAGACACCTGTAAGCAACGTTCCCTCTTATTTTTTTTTGGTGCGCGGTCCCTTAAAATGGCTGCGCGGCCCATTCAAATTTTCGCACAGGCGCGGTTTCTCCCATATAAAAGCTGGTGAGCGGCCTGCGCGGGACCTCCAGACCACCGCGCAGCTTAGCGGGAGCGCTGCCTGTAAGTAACTCACTCGGATAGTTCAGGGTGCCCTATCCCTTTGCTGCTGCCCATCCCGGTGCCTACCCCCATATTCCGATCCGAATTTTCCTGTACATCGCATATTTGACTCCACCTTCCCATTCTATTTCCCCTGTAAATGCAACAGTAAATGTATAAAGAAAAGTGCAGTGGCCATAGCAGATAACTCAAGCTCTAATTGTAATCCACATCAAAGTCTGAGTCCATCATACTTTGGATGGAGCAAGGTATATTTATTAAAAAAAAGCAAAAGACTTTTTTTCTGACCCGGAGCCAGAGATTTACACACACCTGTCAAACGTCCTTCATCAACACCAATTAACGTCTAAAGTTGTCCTTAAAGAGACATGCCACACTAAACATAACTGCACCGTAGCAGCAGGTAAGTACACCGTATCGCGTATAACACTCCTGTCGTTGTAAAATAGCTCATTGATTGGCTTGCTGTGCCCCGTCCCTGATGGCTTTCCCTCGAAAGCTCATGCAGAACTAAAGAGCTATTCACTCTGAGCCAGACGGAGACTGTGACTGAACGTCTGGGGCTTGACCCCGAGCCAGACGGAGACTATGACTGAATGTCTGGGGCCTGACCCCGAGCCAGACGGAGATTGTGTCTGAACGTCTGGACCTGACCCTGAGCCAGACGGAGACTGTGACTGAACGCCTGGGGCCTGACCCCGAGCCAGATGGAAACTGTGTCTGAACGTCTGGGGCCTGACCCTGAGCCAGACGGAGACTGTGACTGAATGTCTGGGGCCTGACCCCGAGCCAGACGGAAACTGTGTCTGAACATCTGGGGCCTGACCCCGAACCAGACGGAGACTGTGTCTGAATGTCTGGGACCTGACCCCAACAGAGACTGTGACTGAAAGTCTGGGTCCTGACCCCGAGCCAGATGGAGACTGTCTGAACGTCTGGGGCCTGACAACGAGCCAGATGGAGACTGTGTCTGAACGTCTGGGGCCTGACTCTGAGCCAGACGGAGACTGTGACTGAACGTCTGAGGCCTGACCCCGAGCCAGACGCAGACTGTGACTGAACGTCTGGGGCCTGACCCCAAGCCAGACGCAGACTGTGACTGAACATCTGGGGCCTGATCCTGAGCCAGACGGAGACTGTCTGAACGTCTGGGGCTTGACCCCGAGCCAGACAGAGACTGTGACTGAACGTCTGGGGCCTGACCCTGAGCCAGACGCAGACTGTGACAAAGTCTGGGGCCTGAGCCAGACGGAGACTGTGTCTGAACGTCTGGGGCCTGACCCCAAGCCAGACGCAGACTGTGACTGAACGTCTGGAGCCTGACCCCAAGCCAGACGCAGACTGTGACTGAACGTCTGGGGCCTGACCCCAAGCCAGACGGAGACTGTGTCTGAACATCTGGGGCCTGACCCCGAGCCAGACGGAGACCGTGACTGAACGTCTGGGGCCTGAGTGAGACCCAAGAATCTTTTTTCCTGCCCTGGGAGGGAGGTCAGAATCATAGTCTTGGTAAAGTGGTCGAAGGGCTAACTTCTGCTCTCTCCTCTAACAACAGTCTGTCTCATTCTGTTCGCTGTTTTCCACTCTATCTTTACCACTGCTTTACTTCCTGCTCTTTGACATCTCAATCGGCTGAGAAGCACTGGGCTGCCGGGCCCCGATGGAACTGGAGCTCAGTATGTCTCAGTGCCCTGAGGGGTATAGGGGGAAAAGTAATGATGCCGTCTTTGTTAACAGACTGGAAGAGAATGGGAAGTCTGTAGACCCAACTGAATGGAGCATCGCTGATGTGGTGAATTATTTTAAAGAGGCGGGTTTCCCAGAGCAGGCTGGTGCTTTTGAGGATCAGGTGAGTGTGGGCCCCTCTCTATTGCTTGAATTCCTACACAGAGAACGTGATTTCGATTTTGGGAGCGGTGCTTCTATTTTCTGAATGAAATCTCCGAAAATATTGAAGAGCCCGCTTAAAATGTGCGTTTAAAATGACCTTTTACCATAAAGCGCATAGCCCACACTTGAGTGGCTGTAGTGGAATTCTCTCAGTGCCTTGAGTCCAGAAGGCTGGTCTACAGTCCTGACTGCTCATCGCGAGGTGGATTCCACCATGTGGGGTGTTCTGTGTTTGTTTGAACCAGTAAGTGGCATTTGTTGCAAAATAACCGTCGGTCTCTGACAAGTGCCCCCTTGTACAATGAGGGCATCACTGAAACAGCCCATTAAAAATGTCAGCGAGTTTAAACAGTCAGGGAAAACCCCAGGACCCGGATGGAATCCCAGCATAGACACAAGACCATAAGAAATAGGAGCAGGAGTCGGCCATTCGGCCCCTCGAGCCTGCTCCGCCATTCAGTAAGATCATGGCTGGTCTTCTAGACCAACTCCACCTACCTGCTCCACCCCATATCCCTTGACTCCCTTAGTATTTATCATAGAAACATAAAAGATAGGAGCAGGAGTAGGCCATTCGGCCCCTCGAGCCTGTTCCGCCATTCAGTGAGATCATGGCTAATCATCCAAACTCAGTACCCTGTCCCTGCTTTCTCCCCATGTCCCTTGATCCCTTGAAATATATCTAACTCCTTCTTGAATATATTTAATGAATTGGTCTCCACTGCCTTCTGTGGTAGAGAATTTCACAGGTTCACCACTCTCTGGGTGAAGAAATTCCTCCTCATCTCTGTCCTAAATGGCTTACCCCTTATCCTTAGACTGTGACCCCTGGTTCTGGACTCCCCAACCATCGGGAACATCCTTCCTGCATCTAGTCTGTCTAATCCTGTTAGAATTTTATAAGTTTCAATGAGATCCCCTCTCATTCTTCTAAACTCCAGTGAGTATATCGATCTCTGTCTTGAATATACTCAACGACTGAGCCTCCACAGCCCTCTGGGGTAGAGAATTCCAAAGATTCACCACCCTCTGAGTGAAGAAATTTCTCCTCCTCTCAGTCCTAAATGGCCAACCCCTTATTCTGAGACTGTGACCCCTGGTTCTAGACTCCCCAGCCAGGGGAAAACATCCTCCCTGCATCTACCCTGTCAAGCCCTGTAAGAATTTTGTATGTTTCAATGAGATCACCTCTCATTCTTCAAAACTCTAGAGAATATAGGCCTAGTCTACTCAATCTCTCCTCATAGGACAATCTCCTCATCCTAGGAACCAGTCCAGTGAACCTTCGTGGCACTCCCTCTGTAAGGCAAGTCCCTACCACTGATGTCATAAACTCACCAAGAGCCAGCTGTTAAGAAGAGCCATTTATTTTTTAACCGGGTCTTTACAGTGGCTGTTCTTAGTGTATGCACTAGGGTTACTGCCAGCTACACGTGGCCTGCACATTGGGAGCCAGCGACACGAAACCCAGCAAGTACGGTTCACCGACTGCTGCAGCCCTGGCGTTCCGGAGCGTGGGCTCCAGTGTGCCGGAGGTCACTGTCCTGAGTGCAGAATGAAGATGGGCTCGTCTGCTGCTGCCACACAGGGGATACAGTATTCCGTTCTTCCCAGTTTAGGCTTCATTGCTGACACAGGCCACACGCAGCAGCTGTAGGCGAGGTAAAGGGGCGGGGTTTTCTGCTGTTTCCGTCCCGTGTGTATACACGCTGACGTAACACGGGCTGATCAATTGCTTTGTTGTGTTGAGCTGTATGATAACGGTTTTTTTTAGTAAACAGAGGATGTTTCCTCTGGCTGGGGAGTCTAGAACCAGGGGTCACAGTCTCAGAATAAGGGCTCGGCCATTTAGGACTGAGAGGAGGAGAAATTTCTTCACTCAGAGGGTTGTGAATCTTTGGAATTCTCAACCCCAGAGGGCTGTGGATGCTGAGTCGTTGAGTATATTCAAGACAGAGGTCGATAAATGTTTGGATACTAAGGGATTCAGTGGATATGGTGTTAGGGCGGGAAGGTGGAGATGAGTTGGAAGATCGGCCGTCATTAATTGAATGGCGGAGCAGGCTCGAGGGGCCGAATGGCCTACTCCTTGCTCCTTGTTCTTATGTGTTGGAAAAACGGAGCCCCGTATAAGCTGAGCTGACTTTGCCGGTGTGTTTGGTTCTGTGAATTATTACATGAATGAACAAATGTGGGCAAGCTTTTGTCACGGCCCTTTACAGCTTCTCCTGTGCTTTGCTACCTGGGCAGCTTCCTGTGCTGCTCAATGTGGCAGCTGCACAGAGTCTGTCCCCTGGAGGGTCCAAAAACCTAGTCATTAACCTGCTGGTGGCAGGGAGTCAGAGTCCCTTTCACAGGGATTTGATATACTGGTGGTCAATATTCCCTCTTTTTTTGGGGGGGGTGCACGGCCCCTTTAACGGGCTGCGCGTTCACATTTCCGCGCAATGCGCGATTTTTCCATTTAAAAGCCGGTGAGCGGCCTGCGTGGGATGTTGCTGGTGCTGGCATCAGATTCCCTTTCAGAGGGGTCCAATACCCCTGTCGGCGAGTATTGAACTCCCCATTCAGAGGGGTCCGATACCCCTGGCAGTGAGTGTAGGCTTCCCAAATCAGAGGGGTCCGATACCCCTGGCAGTGAGCGTAGGCTCCCCAAATCAGGGGGGTCCGATACCCCTGGCAGTGAGTGTAGGCTCCCCAAATCAGAGGGGTCCGATACCCCTGGCAGTGAGTGTAGGCTCCCCAAATCAGAGGGGTCCGATACCCCTGGCTGTGAGCGTAGGCTCCCCAAATCAGAGGGGTCCGATACCCCTGGCTGTGAGCGTAGGCTCCCCAAATCAGAGGGGTCCGATACCCCTGTTGGCGAGTATCGAACTCCCCGTTCAGAGGGGTCCGATACCCCTGTTGGCGAGTATTGAACTCCCCGTTCAGAGGGGTCTGATACCCCTGGAGAAGAGTTTCGAACTCCCCGTTCAGAGGGGTCTGATACCCCTGGAGAAGAGTTTCGAACTCCCCGTTCAGAGGGGTCCGATACCCCTGGAGGAGAGTGCCGGACTTCCAGCCAGAGGGGTCTGGTACCCCCGTGTGTACATAGGTCAGAGGTGTCCAAGTTTGATGCTGTAGCTGAAACAGAATGTACTCCATCTAATTCCAGTGAAATAATAATGTTAATTAATGGACAAATTTTAATCTTCCTTACTCCAGGAGATTGATGGCAAGTCCCTGCTCCTAATGAAGAGGAACGATGTGTTGACGGGACTGGCAATTAAACTGGGCCCTGCACTAAAGATATACGAATATCATATCAAGGTGCTGCAGTTACATCATTTTAAGAATGAGGCGCCCTCATGCTGATCCGTGCCTGCCCTTGGTAGCAGATTATCTGCCCTGTACACCCAGCTTCTATCTGCACACGCTCCACTGCAGCCTCACTTTAATATATTCCCAAATTAAATTCATTCTATTTAAAGTGAAAGGAGGAACGCCACCAGGAATAAGAAGTTTATTTAAGAAAAAGTGCTGGGTTTGTCTAAAGTAGGGTTTGGGAAGTGTTGAAGCCTTTCTCCCACTATTGGACCCACGCTGTACTGGAATTCTCCCTTTTCCTTGGCGTAGCAGAGCTCCCAGTGCCGGGCTCGTTACGGGATTTCGCCTTCTCGCTGATGGGAAGGAATCGCCCTGCTGACTGGCTGATGTGGGTGCGCTGTTCTGCAACTGGGTGAAATGCTGTTTCAAACATAGAAGAGGGGCTCTCTGCAGGACAGGCCCTTCATCCTGTTTGACACACACAAGTGCACAAAAAGCATCGCGATGCACACTTTAGAGGAACTGTGCGGTTTGTCTCGTGTTGGAAACCGCAAAGCAAAAAAAAAATTTTTTTAATCCTGAAATGAAACGGGCAGAGATTAAGCAATAAGTACGGAACGGAATGAGCATCTTCCTACAGTCAGGTGGCAGCTGACACTCTGATTGTAGATTCCCGGTAAAGGGAACCCCCGTCAAGGTGAACACAAAATCTTTTCGTCGGACCCGTAGGTTATGGTGCAGTAGGATTGTGAAAAACGTTATCTCCACGCTCTTATCTTTGACAATTATACCCCCTTAAGTCAGTCACTTTGGAGTTTCACTTTAAGCTGTACAGCTGTTACCGGTGCTGGGAGTGTGTCCTGTATATTTTTAAAGGTTTTATTATATTAGATATTATCTGTATATTCCAAAATGCAATGAAAGCCTTAAATTGAAATCCTGTGAGCTGGGGTTATGACTGCTTGCTCACATATGCAGGACTTTGTGTGTTTGCAAATGAATCTGCAGAATTTTAAAAATATGTATTAAAAAAATCTTGCCTCTGCTCGCACTTCCTGTCAACTTTTTCCATTATAAATTCCTATGTCCATACTTGTATGGAATTCTGGCTGTGTAACCTGTTGTAATTGCACCCTCCTGTGTTGCAGCGCCACCATTGGTAGGAGGATGTAATTACACCGTGACACGTTTACATCATAAATGTGGGTGTAGGAATTTATACAGGAAATATCAAGGTCAGAAGGCACGCCTTTAAAATGGGGACTGAATTACATCTGTGTGCCCCTGGTCAAGTTGTTCCCCCAGACACTAACCCTGCTTCACTTGAAACTACACTTGGTCTTGACTCTCCATTTACAACATCACAGGACATCATTGTCTCCCATAAGCCACGCTGCCTCCTGCGCGGCCTGCCTCCCTCAGTGCGCGGCCCATTCAAATTTTTGCAGTATCTACAAAATAAAAGCCGGTGAGCAGCCTGCGCGGGACCTCGCAGATGACTGCGCAGTTTAGCGGGAAGATTTCAGGACATTGATTATATATAAAATCAAGCTCCTGGGTTGTCAGATGGGTGGAGTTTGAATGCAGTGTTGCTCAAGTGGAGGTGACAGATTTATCCAATTCCTTATTTGTAGGGAATCATTTCCTGTTCATTTTTTGGGGCATTTTAAATTTTAGAATATACCGTTGCAGAATTTGACAGCAAAAATTGGCTTTGCTCACACACAGCATTGTGCAAACTTTCTCCGTGTGTTCAGACACTCAGTTGAATGTGTGACACTTTTTTAGCCTTTCTGTTTTGTAAACTTTTGAGTTAAATGTTTTTTTTTTCCCTGTGACCTTCCACTGGTTCCCCATCAGTTTTTCCACGAGTTTCAGCTTACAGTTCAGTTTCCATCTTGCAGTCCAGTTAGGAGCCACTTGACAGATTCTCTTACCTGCCACATTGGTTCATTTGCCCGTCTGAGAGGACTTGGGTTTGAAAACGACTAAACCAGAAGGTGCCTTTGCTTGGCCAGCACTGGTGAAAGCTGAGGATTACAGGGTACTTTGTCATGTTAGATTTAACTGGCTACCATTCATCATCCGATCCGACCCATGTCAGAAGCACTTCTTTATAAAGGAATGAAAATCGGGGCCCAACTTGTGGTGTGAATACCACAAGCTGCCTCGCAATCCAATCGGAGAATTAATTGGATAAATTGGAATGTAAGCGGGGAAGAACCTGACTTCGGAGTATTCGCACTGGTTTCAGGAAAACACCACTTGGCATCCTTACTACAATAGCTGTGAAAAGTGGATGCAGCATGTGAAGACAAAACAGACCCAACACAACTTGTGGCTAACCTATTTGTTGGTGGGTTTATTTGCCGACCTCATTAGCCTAGTGTTTTCCCAGACTGACGTAGGAACAGGAGGAGGCCATTCAGCCCCTCGAGCCTATTCCGCCATTCAATTAGATCATGACTGATCTGTAGATTAACTCCATCTACCCGCCTTGGTTCTGTATCCCTTGATACCCTTACCTAACAAAAATCTATCAATCTCAATTTTGAAATTTTCAATTTACCCCCCCCACCCCCAGCCTCAACAAGCCTTTTGGGGGGGAGAGTTCCCGATTTCCACTACCCTTTGTGTGAAGAAGTGCTTCCTGACATCACCCCTGAACGGCCTGGCTCTAATTTTAACGAGGCCCCCTTATTCTGAACCTTTTCCCTACCAGAGGAAATAGTTTCAGGTGTGGCCATATGAATGCCACTGGCCCAAAGTTAGTGATTCAAGATGGGGGGGACAGAAAACGAGGCTAATTTGAAAAATCTCGCACATGTGTTAGGAATAGCTAAAAGGGGGCGCGGAACTAAGGGGAATGAAAATTAAAAGTTCTCTCCACCAGTTTACTGCCACTACTCCTGTGCATCACATCCTTGTCTCTAGTGTAGTTGGAGAATGGTCAGTATTCCTTTTTGCACTCCACGTGTGCCGTGCTGTATCCAGAGTTGTCTCAGTTAGTCTTTGTACTTGAATTTTTATGCTAGCAGGGCTCTATTACAGCTGCTGAGACCGGTGCGCCATTTTGTGCTGAGCTTCAAGAGTGCTGCAGACTGGTACAGGAAACTTTTTTTTATCCGGCACGGACGGGACCGACGTGGTGCCGGTTCATCAAAAATTCCGGATAACCGAACGCTATAGTAAAAGATACGAGAGCTGAGAGCTCCGTATAAAGCAACAAACCCTGTTGCTTAGCAACAGCTTCAGAACAATGGCCACAAGTTGCAAGCGTCTCTGTAGCTTAGCAACAGCTGCAGCCACACCCTTGCACAGCAACAAATGGAGGAAGGCAAGTAATAAAAGTTACCTGAACCTACTCCTGAATTTTGCCGGTTGACCGAGATTTCCGGTTATTTAGGTGCCGGTAAATCGAAAGTTTCCTGTAGTAAGACGGAAGCCTATGCAGTGGACTTCCACAAGGTGCGAAATGCTATGTACCGCACGTATAGGGATGGCGCGATGCCTGTACGACAATCGGCTGGTACCGTTCCCCTTTTAGTGGGGTGATCTTCCAGGCTGATACTGAGACACGGAGCCCTGGTATCCTGGTGCGAACAGCAGCTGTCGATGCGCTTTACAGAATCTTTTGTGTGTTTGATTTGTGTGATTTTTATAATAAAGGAGTAACTAAAAGCCATGTGTTTTGAACGGAATGCACAAAATGGGTAATGGTGAGTTTTAGAGCTTATTCTTGCTAAATGAAATGCTGTTGAGCAATAAGCAACAATATTGAAATGAAATGTGTCTAATAAACTCGTTGATTCAAAATGATTTTTGTTGGCTTGTCGTAGAATTTGTCGGTGTGACTTAGCATCTTCATTTTGTAACAACAACAACATGTATTTATGTGGTACCTTTAACGTAGTAAAACGTCCCAAGGCGCTTCACAGGAGCGTTATCAAACAAACTTTGACACCGAGCCACGTGAGACATTGGGACAGGTAATCAAAGCTTGGTCAAACAGTTAGGTTTTAAGGAACATCTTAAAGGAGGAGAGAGAAGCGGAGAGGTTTAGGGAGGGAATTGCAGAGCTTAGGGCCCAGGCAGCTGAAGGCACGGCCGCCAGTGGTGGAGCGATAAAAATCGGAGATGCGCAAGTGGTCAGAATTGGAGGAGCGCAGAGATCTCGGAGGGTTGTGGGGCTGGAGGAGGTCACAGAGATAGGGAGGGGCGAGGCCGGGGAGGGATTTGAAAACAAGGATGAGAATTTTAAAATCGAGGCATTGCCAGACCAGGAGCCAATGTAGGTCAGCGAGCACAGGGGGTGATGGGTGAAGGGGACTTGGTGCGAGTTCACAGGGTTTTGGATGGTTATCTCTTGGCAAATTATGTCAAAGTTAATGAATTTACTTGTAGAACATCCCATGATGGGCTATCCCATGAGTATCTAAGGAGCTCAATTCTTTTTTTGACATTTCCAGCAGTTGTAGTATTGGATAGAGACAGCTAAAGTTGGATAAAAGGATATTTAGACGGGGGATAATCTGACCCTCATCCGAGAGGCTTGAACAACAGTGGATCGCAGGTACCAGTGGAGGAGGGTCACCTTGGTCTGGAACCATTTCACTGGTGGATGGATGGGTCCTCTTCAAACCAGGCATGTGGAAGGAGCACTGGTAGGGGGGGGTTTCTGCTTTAGGTTCTAACCGTAGCTCAGTGGGTAGCACTTTCGCTTCCGAGTCAGACAGTTGTGGGTTCATAGTCCCACTCCAGAGACCAGAGCAGATAATCTAGGCTGACACTCCCAGTGCAGTATTGAGGGAGTGCTGCACTGTCAGAGGTGCCGTCTTTCCCATAAAACGTTAAACTGAGGCCCCGTCTGCCCTCTCAGGTGGATATAAAAGATTCACAGAAATCACAGAAACCCCACAGTGCAGATAGAGGCCATTTCAGCCCATCAAGCCTGCACCGACACATATCCCACCCGATCCCTGTAACCCCTACACCAACACATATCCCACCCTATCCCCGTAACCCCATGTATTTAATCCCCCTAACACTAAGGGTCAATTTATCATAGCCAATCAACCTAAACCCACACATTTTTGGACTGTGGGAGGAAACCAGAGCACCCAGAGGAAACCCACACAAACACAGGGAGAATGTGCAAACTCCACACAGACAGTCGCCCGAGGCCGGATTTGAACCCAGAGTCCCTGGTGCTGTGAGGCAACAGTGCTAACCACTATGCCACCATGGCACTATTTTGTCCTGTGACCTGGCCAACATTTATCCCTCAACCAACATCACCAAAATAGATTATGTGATCATTATCACATTACTGTGGGATCTTGCTGTGTGCAAATTGGCTGACGTATTTCCTTCACTACAACAGTGACTACTCTTCAAAAAGTACTGCATTGACTGTAAAACGCTTTGTGACATCCTGAGGTCGTGAAAGGCGCTGTATAAATGCCAGTCTTGTTGCAGGAACTGCAAAGAACTGAGAACGGGCTGATCAGATACAGAAGGCTCTGCAGGGATTGGGGATCATTTAATGTGGACAAACACAAAGTCATGAAGTTGGGAAAGGATAATAAACAGTGGCCATAGAAGCTGAATGGTGTTATTCTACAGGACATGATACAGGAGAGAGATTTGGAGTGCTGGTGGATGGAATGCTGTAGCCATAAGCACAGTAAAGAGGACAAATAGGATTTTGGGCTGTATAGTCAGACGAACTTAGGAACAGGAGGAGGCCATTCAGCCCCTCAAGCCTGTTCTGCCATTCTATTAGATCATGGCTGATCTGTACCTCAACTCCATATACCGTGATACCCTTACCCAACAAAAATCTATCGAAATAACAACAGAAAATGCTGGGAAAACTCAGCAGGCCAGGCAACATCCGTGGAGAGAAAATAGAGTCAACGTTTCGGGTCGAACCCTTTGTCAAGTCTGGAAGGGAAATGAAATAGATCGAAAGGCAGGGCTGGGAGAGAACAAAAGAAGTGAAGAGACATTAAGAGGTATTCAAAACCAGACGAGATGGTGATCGGACTAGTGGAGACAAAAGACGGCTCTAGATTAGGTGTGAAATGAGCTGGCAGAATGGGAGACAGCTGCCATGTGGGAGAGAGAGAAAAAAAGGGGGGGGGGAGGGCCAAAACAAAGGTGTGGATAAAATATAAGCAAAAATGTAATAGGGGCCGAGGTTATGATCTGAAATTGTTGAACTCGATGTTGAGTCCAGAAGACTGTAAAGTGACTAATCGGAAGATGAGGTGCTGTTCCTCGAGCTTACGCTGAGCTTCCGTGGAACAATGCAAGAGCCCAAGTACGGTGAGGTCTGAGTGGGAATGGGGCGGTGAATTAAAGTGACAGGCGACCGGAAGCTCGGGGTCCCCCTTACGGACTGAACGGAGGTGTTCCGCAAAAAATCTATCGATCTCAGTGTTGAAAATTCCAGTTGACCCAACATCCAGGATTTGTACAATCCTTTGTGTGAATTACTGCTTCCAGATTTCATTCCTGAATGGCTCAGCCATAATTTTAAGATTATAGCCCTTGTTCTGGATGCCCTCGCCAGAGGAAATATCTGTATCTACTCTATTGAGTCCCCTGATCATTTTAAACACCTCGATTACATCGCCCTAAACTCAAGGGATTACAAGTCAAGCTTGTGCAGCCTGGCCTCATAATTTAACCCTTTAACCCCCGTTAACATTCTTTTGAATCTGCGAAACCCATCCAAGGCTGATATATCTTTTCTGAAGTGCGGCGCTAAAAACTGAACGCAGTACTCGAGATGGAGTCGGACCAAGGCTCTGTGTGACCGAAGCGTCACTTCCTCACTTTTGTATTCCAACCCTCGTGAGATAAAGGCCAACATTCATTAGATTGCTCTTTGTACCAGCGCACTAGCCTTTAGTGATTTGTGTAAACGGACACCTGAATCCCTTTGCTCCTCCACAGTCCTTAGTCTCTCACCATTAAAAAAAAATCTGATCAAAAGTAGATGACCTCATGGCAGCTGGGGAATTTAAATTCAGTTACTGAAATAAATCTGGAATTAAAAAGCTAGTAATGGTGATTGTGAAACTATCACATTGTCGTAAAAACCCACTAATGCCCTTTAAGGAAGAAAATACCTGGTCTGTCCTATATGTGACTCCACAGCAATGTGGTTGACTCTTAACCTTCTGAAATGGCTATGAGAAATAAGAATAAAACCGGACGGACCTTGGCACCAGCTTTGGACACAACAACCGCACACCCAGCCCAGTCCTCCTCACTAGCCAAAAGTGGAAGAGCTGACCCACAGACTAGTCAAGCAACAGCCTGATATAGTCATATTCAGCCAATGTCCCAGACTCATCCATCACCATGTCCTGTCCCACCGGCAAGACTGACCCACCAGAGGTGGCGGCATATTGGTATACAGTTGGGAGGGAGTGGCCCTGGGAGTCCTCAACATTGACTCCGGACCCCATGAAGTCTCAAACATGGGCAAGGAAACCTGCTGATTACCACCTACCGCCCTCCCTCAGCTGATGAATCAGTACTCCTCCATGTTGAACACCACTTGGAAGAAGTACTGAGAGTAGCAAGGGCACAAAATGTACTCTGGGTGGGGGACTTCAATGTCCATCACCAAGAGTGGCTCGTTAGCACCACTACTGACTGAGCTGGCTGAGTCCTGAAGAATATAGCTGCCAGTCTGGGCCTGTGGCAGGTGGCGAGGGAAAAACCTACTTGACCTCGTCCTCACCAATCTACCTGTTGCAGATGCATCGGTAGCAGTGACCACCGTGTAGTCCTTGTGGAGACAAAGTTTCATCTTCACACTGAGGACACCCTCCATCGTGTTGTGTGACACGACAACCGTGCTAAATGGGATAGATTCAGAACCGATCTAGCAGCTCAAAACAGGGCATCCATCAGGTGCTGTGGACCATCAGCAGCAGCAGAATTGTATTCCACCACAATCTGTAACCTCATGGCCCGGCATATCCCTCATTCTACCATTACCATCAAGTCAGGGGACCAACCCTGGTTCAATAAGGAGTACAGAAGAGCACGCCAGGAGCAGCACCAGGCGTACCTAAAAATGAGGTGCCAACCTGGGGAAGCTGCAACACAGGACTACATGCATGCTAAAAAGTGGAAGCAGCATGCTATAGACAGGACTAAGCGATCCCACAATCAACAGATCAAAGTTCTGCAATCCTGCCACATCCAGTCATGAATGGTGGTGGACCATTAAATAACTAACGGGAGGAGGAGGCTCTATGAATACCCCCATCCTCAATGATGGCGGAGCCCAGCACGCGAGTGCAAAAGACAAGGCTGAAACGTTTGCATCCATCTTCAGCCAGAAGTGCCGAGTGGATGATCCATATCGGCCTCCTCCTGAGGTCCCCACCATCACAGAAGCCAGTCTTCAGCCAATTCGGTTCACTCCACGTGATATCAAGAAACGGCTGAGCACACTGGATACAGCAAAGGCTATGGGCCCCGACAACATCCCAGCTATCGTGCTGAAGACTTGTGCTCCAGAACTAGCCGCGCCTCTAGCCAAGCTGTTCCAGTACAGCTACAACACTGGCATCTACCCGACAATATGGGAAACTGCCCAGGTATGTCCTGTCCACAAAAAGCAGGACAAATCCAATCCAGCCAATTACCGCCCCATCAGTCTACTGTCAATCATCAGCAAAGTGATGGAAGGTGTCATCAACAGTGCTATCAAGCGGCACTTACCAATAACCTGCTCATCGATGCTCAGTTTGGGTTCCGCTAGGACCACTCGGCTCCAGACCTCATTACGGCCTTGATACAAACATGGACAAAAGAGCTGAAGTTCAGAGGTGAGATGAGAGTGACTGCCCTTGTCATCAAAGCAGCATTTGACCGAGTGTAGCATCAAGGAGCCCTAGTAAAATTGAAGCCAATGGGAATCGCAGAAATCTCTCCAATGGCTGGAGTCATACCTAGCACAAAGGAAGATGGTTGTTGTTGTTAGAGGTCAATCATCTCAGCCCCAGGACATCGCTGTAGGAGTTCCTCAGGGCAGTGTCCTAGGCCCAACCATCTTCAGCTGCTTCATCAATGACCTTCCCTCCATCATAAGGTCAGAAATTGGGATGTTCGCTGATGATTGCACACTGTTCAGTTCCATTCGCAACTCCTCAGATAATGAAGCAGCCCATGCCCATATGCAGCAAGACCTGGAAGACATTCAGGTTTAGGCTGATAAGTGGCAAGTAACATTCTCGCCACGCAAGTGCCAGACAATGACGATCTCCAACAAGAGAGAGTCTAACCACTGCCCCTTGACATTCAACGGCACTACCGTCGCTGAATCCCCCACCATCAACATCCTGGGGGTCACCATTGACTAGCCACATAAATACTGTGGCAACAAGAGCGGGTCAGAGGCTGGGCATTCTACGGCCCAAAGCCTATCCACCATCTATAAGGCACAAGTCAGGAGTGTGATGGAACACTCTCCACTTGCCTGGATGAGTGCAGCTCCAACAACACTCAAGAAGCTCGACACCGTCCAAGACAAAGCAGCCCACTTGATTGGCACCCCATCCACCACCTTAAACATTCACTCCCTCCACCACCGGCGCACCGTGGCTGCAGTGTGTACCATCTACAAGATGCACTGCAGCAACTCGCCAAGGCTTCTTCGGCAGCACCTCCCAAACCCGCGACCTCTTCCACCTGGAAGGACAAGGGCAGCAGGTGCATGGGAACACCACCACCTCCAAGTTCCCCTCCAAGCCACACACCATCCTGACTTGGAAGTATATCGCTGATCCTTCATCGTCGCTGGGTCAAAATCCTGGAACTCCCTCCCTAACAGCGCTGTGGGAGTAACTTCACCACACGGACTGCAGCGGTTCAAGAGGGCGGCTCACCACCACCTCCTCAAGGGCAATTAGAGATCGGCAATAAATGCCGGCCTTGCCAGCGATGCCCACATCCTAGGAATTAATTTTTTTAAACTTATTGCTCCCAACGACATAACTTACTGCGCCTCCTAACTCAGTATCATGTGCAAACGTGGATATACAACTGCTTATTCATCCAAGACATTAATATATATATCATAAAAAGCAGATCCCTGGGGAGCACCACTTGTCACATCCTGCGAATCAGAGAACATTCCTTTTATCCATGCTCTCTGTCTCATACCTGCCCACGTCTCATCGCTGCCTCTAATTCCGTGTGCATTCCTTGTTGATAATCTCTTGTATGGAACCTTATCAAATTCCATCTGACAACTCATATAGACAACATCCACAGACACTCCCCTATCAAGCATACCAGTGGCCTCAAAACATTCAACTGCGTCAGATATGACATACCGTTCACAAATCCATGCTGAATCTCTTTAATTAGCTCATACTTCTCCAAGTGTTCAGTCACTCTGTCCTTGATGATAGATTCCAGTACCTTCCCCAGAACTGGCATTAAACTGACAGATCTGTATTTACTTGGCCTTTCCCTCTCTTAAATAATGGAGTGACATTTGCAAATTTCTAATCCTGAGTACAGAGAGCTTTGGAAAATTATGGCTAAGGTATCTGCAATTTCCTCACCTATTTTAATACCCTGGGGTGGAAAAAAGGAAGTTATGATGATCCTTTATAAAACACTGGTCCGCCCTCAACTGGAGTATTGTGTCCAATTCTGGGCACCGTACTTTAGGAAGGATGTGAAGGTTTTAGAGAGGGTGCAAAAAAGATTTACAAGAATGGTTCCAGGGATGAGGGACTTCTGTTACGTGGATAGACTGGAGAAGCTGGGGTTGTTCTCCTTAGAACAGAGAAGGTTGAGAGGAGATTTGATAGAGGTGTTCAAAATCATGAGGGGTCTAGACAGAGTAGGTAGAGAGAAACTGTTCCCATTGGCGGAAGGGTTGAGAACCAGAGGACACAGATTTAAGGTGACTGGCAGAAGAACCAAAGGCGACATGAGGAAAAATGTTTTTACGCAGCGAGTGGTTATGATCTGGAATGCACTGCCTGAGAGGGCGGTGGAGGCAGATTCAATTGTGGCTTTCAAAAGGGAATTGGATAAGTAAATGAAGGAAAAAATTTGCAGGGCTACGGGGAAAGGGCGGGGGAGTGGGACTAGCTGAGGTACAGAGAGCCGGCATGGGATCGATGGGCTGAATGGCCTCCTTCTGTGCTTTAACCATTCTATGATAAACCATCAGGTCCTGGAGGTTTACCTATCTTAAGTCCTGTTATTTTCTCCATCACTATGTTTTTACTTATATTAAGTCCACTAAATTGACTTATTTAGTGGTTACCTTGTACCGCTGGTATTTTGTCCTTTTTCTTATTTAACAAGCCTGCCATTTCCATGATATTTTCACTTGCCCCTGTCTTTAATGGTCCCACAAATGCTTTACCACTTCTCTTAATGTTGGTATAAAACCTTTTCCATTTGATATCCCTCGCAAGATTTTTTAATCACATTCCTGTTTTGTCTTTCCATTATTGGCATCGGGTTTAGCAGTGGCAGAACTAGAGTGGCTCTCCAAAGTGTGATAGTTAAGGGTCATCAGGTCTCTTGGATTTATAGATAGAATTACATAGAAATCACAACATAACAACAGACCGTTCGGCCCAACCAGGCCGCGCTGTGTTTATCCACATGAACAGTATCCTAATCCCATGTGCCCGCTCTGTTCCAGTTTCCCTTTATTACTCTTTTCCTTCAACCACATATCTAACCTACTCTTAAATGTTAACATGAGGACTGAATTCCCAATCATCAACTCTAACCCCACCAGCAGATCCACAGACACCACAGAGACTCGGCGTAAACATCGCTTCCACTGTTTCTCCAGGGGCTTCCGTGGATCTTCAACCGAAATTACGGTGGACGATTGGGACAATCCCAACGGGAATTCATCCCCATGGTCTTTGCTTGGATCACGAGCTCCAGCAGTGCGTCGCACAGCTTCACAACTCTTTGTGTAAAAAGTCTTGAGAGGTTCCGGACCTCTGCCAGGTGATGTGAATTAAGACAGTATGTGAGAGAGATTTGGGAATTTGCTTGTTCCTGGACTAATGGAAAGGTACCTGGAAGGAGTTCTTTCTGGGAATTAGTGAGTCAGATGCATGGTTAACGCCACCCACCCTCCTGCCCTCACCACCCCCCAACGCCATCTCAAGATCATTAGGAGGTAACAGTCAATATTTAGAATCTTTTAAAGAGCATCCAATTAGTCCTACTCCCCTGCTCATGTAGGCCTGCAAGTGTTTCCTTTTTAATTATTCATACACTTCCCCTTATTAAGTTATTATTGAATCTGCTTCCACCACTCTTTCAGGCAGTGCATTCCAGATCATAACAACTCGCTGCGTAAAAGAAATTCTCCTCATCACCCCCAGACTTTATTGACAATCTGGTTACTGCCCCGCCTGCCAGTGCAAATAATTTCTCCTTATCTACTCTTATAAAAACTCCTCATGATTCTGAACACATCCTGAACCTTAGCAAAATACTGCGGATGCTGGAAATCCGAAATAACAACAGAAAATGCTGGAAAAACTCAGCAGGCCAGGCAACATCC
The DNA here is from genome assembly GCF_052327205.1 of Somniosus microcephalus. Taxonomy (NCBI): domain Eukaryota; kingdom Metazoa; phylum Chordata; class Chondrichthyes; order Squaliformes; family Somniosidae; genus Somniosus; species Somniosus microcephalus. The sequence continues at coordinate 14,211,917 of NC_141017.1, read as the reverse complement.
GTGGAGAGAGAAATAGAGTCAACGTTTCAGGTCGAAACCCTTCTACAGAACTGAGAGAAAAGGTAGGAAATGAAACAAAAGGCAGTTTGGGTGCTGGGAAATGGGGGAGGGGATGAAAGAAGAGACATTAAGAGATATTCAAGGCGAGACGAGATGGTAATAGGACAGGTAAAGAGACAAACAATGGCTCTAGATGAAGTGTGAAATGCGCTGGCAGAGTGAAAGACAGCTGCCATGTGGGAGAGAGAGGGGAAAAAATAGGACAAGTCACAAATCAAAAGTGTGGATAAAAAATATAAAAATATAATGGGAGCCGAGGTTATGATCTGAAGTTGTTGAACTCGATATTGAGTCCGGAAGGCTGTAAAGTGCCTAATCGGAAGATGAACATCCTGAACCTTCTTTGCTCTAAGGCTATTATATTGAGATTTTTTTGGTCAGTGAAATATCTGACACACATGGAAACCCATCACCGTGATGTAGAGCCTCTGAAGCAAGCTACTGAGGAAGCTAAACATGTCGAATTTCTATTTGCCCAATAAAGTGTGCCCTTTCCCCAAGGGACACACCCCGCAGAGCTAAGTTCAGAAGGCTTAGGCTCAGGTACCGCGGGAGTTGAACCACTGAAAACCGCAGAGTGCCGTTGCTGCTTGTCCCAGTAGAACCATCCTACCAGCGTCAGCCGTGGGTAGTGATGTAAAAAGACTACTGAGAGCTTGGTTTGAGTATAAAACAAGGCTTTAATCAACTGTTTCAAAACCATGAGATTCTAGTTACATCACTAGTTCCTGGTTACAGAAACATCCTGAGCAAGCTGGGCCCACGCCCGAGTATTTATACTCCTTGGACGGCGCCACCAGCTGGCCGCCCAGTGTTACTTCATGAGTCATGATAAAATTCATGACAGGTAGCACTCTCGCCTTTGAGTCTGAAGGAAGTCCCACCCCTCAGAGACTTGAGCAAAAAAATCTAGGCTGACACTCCCAGTGCCGTAATGAGGGAGCGCCGCACCGTCGGAGCTGCCGTCCTTTGGATGAGACGTTAAACCGAGGCCCCGTCTAGTCTCTCAAGTGGACATAAAAGACCCCACAGCACTATTTCGATTAAGAGCAGGGGAGTTATAAATATTGTCCCGGACAATATTTATCCCTCAACCAACATCATTTAAAAAAAATTATCTGGGTCATTATCACATTGCTTTCTTGTGGGATCTTACTGTGCGCAAATTGGCTGCCGCGTTTCCTACATTACAACAGTGACTACACTTCAGAAGTACTTCATTGGCTGTAAAACGCTTTGGAAGGTCCTGAGGTCGTGAAAGACGCTCTATAAAGGTACTCTACACCAGGGCCGCGACTTGCGGGGTTTTCTGGAGCAGGAAGAATTCCAGCTCAAGTGATGGGTCTATCTCCAGCTTTCATTCATGAGCTGGACTGGCTGGTCGAGTACCCTCAATGCCCTGGAGCACTCCGGCCCTGCCTGCTTCCAACATAGGATTACCCGAGTCTGCCACAAAAGTTTATGGAATCATAAAATCTTACAGCACAGAAGGAGGCCATTCGGCCCATCGTGCCTGTGCCGGCTCTTTGAAAGAGCTCTCCAATTAGTCCCACAGCCCGGCTCTTTTCCCATAACCCTGCACATTAGTCCTCTTCAAGTACATATTCAATTGCCTTTTGAAAGTTCCTATGGAATATGATTCCACCACCCTTTCAAGTAGTGCCTTACAGATCTTAACAACCCTCTGTGTGAAAAAGTTTCTCCTCATTTCCTCTCTAGTTCTTTTGCCAGTTATTTTATTTGGTTACCGACCCACTTGCCAGAGGAAACAGTTTCTGCTCATTTACTCTATCAAAGCCTCTCATAATTTTGAATACCTCTATTAGGTCTCCCCTTGACCTATTCTGTTCTAAGGAGAACAATCCCAGCTTCTCCAATCTCTCCACATAACTGAAATCCCTCATCCCTGGTACCACCCTGGTAAACAACCATTGCACCCTCTCCAAGGTCTTGACATCTTTCCTAAAATGTGGTGCCCGGAATTGTACACAATACTCCAACTGAGGCCTAACCAGTGATATGTAAAGGTTCAGCATGACTTCCTTGTTTCCGTATTCAATGTCTCTATTTACAAAGCCAGGTATCCCATGCGCTTTCTTAACCACCTTATCAACTTGCCCTGCCACTTCAAGGATTTGTGAATATGCACCCCCAGGTCCCTCTGCTCTTGCACCCCCCTCAAAATAGTACCTCTCCATATTGTTCCTCCAAAGTGCAATCACTTCAATGTCAGCTGCAGCTCAGTGGGCAGCACTCTTGCCTCTGAGTCAGAAGGTTGTGGGTTCAAGTCCCACTTCAGGGACTTGAGCACATAAAAAAAGCTAGGCTGACACTCCAGTGCAGTGCCGAGGGAGTGCTGCACTGTCGGAGGTGCTTTCTTTCGGATGAGACGTTAAACCGAGGCCCTGTCTGCTCTCTCGGGTGGACATAAAAGATCCCACGGCACTATTTTGAAGTAGAGCGGGGGAGTTCTCCCCGGTGTCCGGGCCAATATTTATCCCTCAACCAACATAACAAAAACAGATTATCTGGTCATTATCACAATGCTGTTTGTGGGAGCTTGCTGTGCGAAAAGTGGCTGCCGTGTTCCCCACATTACAACAGTGACTACACTTCAAACAGCACTTCATTGGCTGTAAAGCACTTTGAGACGTCCGGTGGTTGCGAAAGGCGCTATAGAAATGCAAGCCTTTTTTTTCATTTCACACTTATCTGCATTAAATTGCATCTGCCATGTGTCTGCCCATTTCACCAGTCTGTCTCTGTCCTCCTGAAGTCTGCTACTATCCTGCTCACTATTTATTACATTGCCAAGTTTTGTGTCATCCGTAAACTTTGAAATTGTACTCCCAATACGCAAGTCCAGGTCATTTATATATAACAAGAAAAGCAATGGTCCTAATACCGACCCCTGGGGGACCCCACTGCATGCATCTCTCCAGTCAGAAAAATATGAATTCACCATTATTCTCTGCCCCCTATCCCCCAGTCAGTTACACACCTAAGTTACCACCGTTCCTTTAATACCACATGCTTCTATTTTCCGAATATGTCTATCATGTGATATGCTATCAAGTGCCTTTTGAAAGTCCATATATACAACATCTACTGCACTACCTTCATCAACCTTCTTTGCTATTTCATCAAAGAACTCAATCAAGTTAATCAAACACGATTAGTCTTTAACAAATCAGTGCTGCCTGTCCCTTATTTACCCATGTTTCTCCAAGTGAGAATTAATTTTGTCCTTGGCAACGGCCTCTAGTAGTTTTCCCACCACTGACATTAGATTGATTGGCCGGTAGTTACCAGGTTTATCCCTCTCCCCTTTTTTGAACAGGGGTGTAATATTTGCAATCCTGCAGGCCCCCATATCCAAGGAGGATTGAAAGATTGTGGTCAGAACTTCTTCTATCTCCACCCTAGTTTCCCTCAGCAACCTAGGATGCATCCCACCTGGACTGGGTGACTTTTTAACTTTCAGTGATGCCAACCTACCTAGCACCTCCTTTCTGTCTATTTTCATCCACCACCACCACCTCCAAGTTCCCCTCCAAGCCACACACCATCCTGACTTGGACATATATTGTCGTTCCTTCATCGTCGCTGGGTCAAAATCCTGGAACTCCCTAACAGCACTGTGGGAGCACCTTCACCACACGGACTGCAGTGGTTCAAGAAGGCACCTTCTCGAGGGCAACTAGGGATGGGCAATAAATGCTGGCCTTGCCTGCGACGCCCACATCCCGAGAACGAATTTTAAAAAATCCTTTCCAAGATCTCTACTCTCCTCTATTTCGACATTAACTCTTTCCTCTTCTTTTGTGAAGACAGAGGAAAAGTAGTCATTCATGACCTTAGACATGACCTCTGCCTTCATAAGAAGATTTTCTTTTTTGTCCTGATGGGCCTCACCATTCCTTTAACTATCCTTTTATATGATTTTTTTTTTGTCCTTTTCCATCACTACTTGAAACATAATTATATTATGATCACTATTACCAAGATGTTCTCCCACTGAAACACACTCCACTCACCCTACTTCATTCTCCAGAACTAGATCCAGCACTGGTTCCTTCCTCACTGGGCTAGAACATGCTGATTAAGTAAGTTCTCCTGTACACATTATTTTTATATTTCTCTGAAATTTGCTGAGAGATTTGCTCCTCTATCTCCATCTCACTATTTGGGGGTCTACTGTAAACATCCTTTTCTGTTCCTTAACTCTAACCAAATAGATTCAGTCTTTGAACCCTCTAGTATATCGCCGCTCTGTAGAACTGCAATATTATCCTTGATCAATACTGCCACCCCACTCTTTGTCTTTTTTCCTTCCCTATCCCTTTTAATACATTGTAGTCAGGAATTTTGAATGCCCATTCCTGCCCATGTTTAAGCCAGGTCTCCGTTATGGTCACTATATCACAACCCCATGTGGCAACTTGTGCCTGCAACTCGTCAACCTTATTTGTAACACTCCTCGTGTTAACACACATGCATTCCAACACCATGCTAGTCTGTTTTGCTTTTTTCCTCCGTCTAATTCCTGCTCTTTCTACACTATTCTTCGTTCAGTTGAATTATTTCCAAGCTTCCAGCGCCAGTATTGTTACTACCTAGAAGAACAAGTGCAGCAGGTGCATGGGAACACCATGAGCAAAAATTTTTTCCAAACTAACATTGGTAAGACTAAACCACTGTCTTCAGTCCCCACCACGAACGGCATTCGCTAGCCACTGATCCCATCCCCCTCCCTGGCCACTGTCTCAGGCTGAACCAGACAGCTCGCAACCTTGGAATCCTGAGATGACCTTCTGACTCCCATAGCTTCTCCATCACTAAGACCCCCTACTTCCAGCTACGTGAAATATTGACCATTTCCACCCAGCCTCAACCCATCTGCTGCTGAAGCCCTCATCCACGCCTTTGCTACCTCAAGTCCCGACTATTCCAACGCACTCCTGGCCAGCCTCTCATCTTCCACCCTCTATAAACTTAAGCTCATCCAAAACTCGGCTGCCCGTGTCCTAATTCACACCAAGTCCCGTTCACCCATCGCCCCTGTGCTCGCTGACCTACATTGGCAAAACCTTGATTTTAACATTTTCATCCTTTTGTTCAAATCCCTCCACAGCCTCACCCCTTCCAATCTCCAAACCAAGCACCAGGGTTTATTTCTAGAGGGATAGAATTGAAAAGTAGAGAAGTTATGCTAAACCTGTATCGAACCTTGGTTAGACCACACTTGGAGTACTGTGTACAGTCCTGGTCGCCGTATTATAGAAAGGATATAGAGGCACTGGAGAGGGTGCAGAGAAGATTTACAAGGATGATACCAGAAATGCGAGGGTATACCTATCAGCCAAAGATGAACAGGCTGGGTCTCTTTTCTCTTGAAAAATGAAGGCTGAGGGGTGACCGAATAGAGGTCTTTAAAATTATGAAAGGTTCTGATGGAGTGGATACAGAATGTTTCCACTTGTGGGGAAGAGCATAACTAGAGGCTATCAATATAAGATCGTCACCAAGAAATCCAATAGGGAATTCAGAAGAAACTTCTTTACCCAGAGAGTGGTGAGAATGTGGAACTCGCTACCACAGGGAGTGGGTGAAGCGAATGGTATAGATGCATTTAAGGGGAGGCTAGACAAGCATCTGAGGGAGAAGGGAATGGAGGGTTATGTTGATAGAGTTAGACGAGGAAAGACGGGAGGAGGCTCGATTGGAGCATAAACGCCGGCATGGACTGGTTGGGCCAAATGGCCTGTTTCTGTGCCGTATATCCGATGTTGTTTACGGCCTTGATTGAACTCTAAGGACCAGTGCAGCGGTCAGCAGTCATCATATACCACTGCCTGTATACAAATACACATTGCACTGATGTAGGAATGTCAGCTTGGCTCAGTGGTAGCCCTCTTCCCTCTGAGTCAGAAGGCCATGGGTTCAAGCCCCACCCCAGGACTTGTGCACAAAATCCAGGCTGACACTCTGGTGTGGTACTGAGGGAGTGCTGCACTGTCAGAGGTGTCGCCCTCCAGATGAGAAGTTAAACCGAGGCCCCTTCTGCCTGTTCAGTTGAATGCCAAAGACCCATGGCACTTTTTCAGAGAGAGTTCTCCCAGCCTCATCCCTCAACCAACATCACCAAAAACAGATTATCAGGTCATTCATCTCATTGCTGTTTATGAAACCTAACTGTGTTTGTCTGCATAACAACAGTGACTATGTTGAAAAAGTAACTAATTGGCTGTGAAGCGCTTTGGGACGTCCTGAGGATGTGAAAGGTGCTATATAAATGCAAGTCTTTCTTCTCTCCACCTGTAGCGTGAATCGGACATTTGAGTGCGCCGTACGTTTGATGTTGAATATCCGATACCCACGGGCAAGGCTTCCCTCAGAGAGTGTGAAGTCAGTCAATTGCCCCTTATGACAACCCACCCGAGCTATCTTCATTCTGTATTCAATAGAATGAACTGATGATCTGCCAAGGATGGATGGCGTGTGGCCCATTTCAATTGAACAGGCAGATGCCCCATGGACTTCACAATGGCTTCTTAGGTCTGGTGAAAATGAAAGCCTGACTGTTAGGAATACATGTAGAGGAGGAGGCCATTCAAACCCTTGAGCTTGTTCTGCCAGTCAATTAGATCATGGCCGATCTGCACCTCGACTCCATTTACCCATTTTTGCTCCATATCCCTTGATACCCTTACCCAACTAAAATCTATCGATCTCAATCTCTTTGGGGGAAGAAAATTCCCGATTTCCACGACCCTTTGTGTGAAAAAGTGCTTCCTGACTTTACTCCTAAATGGCCAACTTTTTAATTTTAAGATTCTTCCCCTTTGTTCTGGACTCCCTCACCAGAGAAAATTGTTTCCATGTATCTACCCTACATTACGACAGTGACTACACTTCAAAAAGTACTTAATTGGCTGTAAAGCGCTTTGGGACATCCGGTGGTTGTGAAAGGCGCTATAGAAATGCAAGTCTTTCTTTCTTTTTACCCCATTGAATCCCTTTATCATTTTAAAGACCTCGATTAGATCACTCCTCAACCTTCGAAACTCAAGGGATTCACAGCCTAGTTTATGCAACCTGTCTCAATAATTTACCATTAAGCCCTCATTACCGATTTAAGTATAGCTTCTTTACAGTATTGTCAGGAACAAAACACAACAGGCTATGGGATGGCCTAGAATAGATCAGATGCTGAGCTTACGTGCTGATTCTCAATAAGAATGGTGCCCACACAGCTCCCTATTCATGGGGCTGTCCAGATACACCACGGCAGCACACACACACGTGTCTGTTGTGGTCCATTTCAGTGCTTTTTTCATTGCTCCACCACTGGCGGCCGTGCCTTCAGCTGTCAAGGCCCTAAGCTCTGGAATTCCCTCTCTAGCTCTCTCTCCTCCTTTAAGACCCTCCTTAAAAACCTACCTCTTTGGCAAAGTTTTTGGTCACCTGTCCTAGTGTGGCTCGGTGTCGAATTTTGTCTGATAACGCTCCTGTGAAGCGCCTTGGGACGTTTTACTACGTTGAAGGCGCTATCTAAATACAAAGTTGTTGTTGTTACATGGATGCATACATTCAAAGTGGCCAGAAATTATCTGCACACAATGAACAACTTAATCCCAAAGAGTTGCCCATGTCTGACTAATGAGAGTCTCTGAACATTGACCAAATCTAATGGTATTAGACTCGCCGCAGTATAGAGCGACAAAATAAGTTGAATTCTGTGGTTGTCACAACCGAGGCGAGGAATTTACTGGTGTTTTGGTGATCACATTCCGTAATTCTGTGCAGTTTTTTCTGAACCCCTTGCTTACATCACAGGGCCAATGGAACCTTATTGAACCGCAGACATATTCAGTTGACGGGAATGCAATCAAACAACATTCCAGGGGCAGGTTTGCCAGCAGAGTCCTGGAGCTACCCGGACATGAAGCCACTTTGCTTCATTTCGCTTGAGATAGTAATGGCTTGTTAGTTTTTGTAACTAGGCAACAGTTCAAAGGAGCAATTTTCAGTCGCTGTGGTCAATTTTACAAGCTGGGCTTCCTCTCGTGTGAGTCGTAGACTGCATCTCACAGCTTCCAAAGACAGTCTGAGCAGCTCATTAGCTGCATTTCACTCAACGACTGCAGAGAGGACAGTGGTTGGAGGACAGCACCAGGTGGTGTTGGCAAGTAACTGGCAGGACCTTGTCGGACTGTGGCCAAAAAACAGCACTGGGCAGTGACCAGGAGAGAGGAATTAGGCAATGGGCTGGAGTGTATCACGGGGCAGTGACCGGGAGTGATACCAGGCAATGGGCTGGAGTGTATCACTGGGCAGTGACCAGGAGAGAGGAATTAGGCAATGGGCTGGAGTGTATCACTGGGCAGTGACTGGGAGAGTGGAATTAGGCAATGGGCTGGAGTGTATCACTGGGCAGTGATTGGGAGAGTGGGACCAGGCAATGGGCTGGAGTGTATCACTGGGCAGTGACCAGGAGAGTGATACCAGGCAATGGGCTGGAGTGTATCACTGGGCAGTGACCAGGAGAGAGGAATTAGGCAATGGGCTGGAGTGTATCACTGGGCAGTGACCAGGAGAGAGGAATTAGGCAATGGGCTGGAGTGTATCACTGGGCAGTGACCAGGAGAGTGATACCAGGCAATGGGTAGGAGTGTATCACCGGGCAGTGATTGGGAGAGTGGGACCAGGCAATGGGCTGGAGTGTATCACCGGGCAGTGACCAGGAGAGTGGGACCAGGCAATGGGCTGGAGTGTATCACTGGGCAGTGACCAGGAGAGTAGGACCAGGCAATGGGTAGGAGTGTATCACTGGGCAGTGATTGGGAGAGTGATACCAGGCAATGGGCTGGAGTGTATCACTGGGCAGTGATTGGGAGAGTGGGACCAGGCAATGGGCTGGAGTGTATCACCGGGCAGTGACCAGGAGAGTGATACCAGGCAATGGGCTGGAGTGTATCACCGGGCAGTGACCAGGAGAGTGATACCAGGCAATGGGCTGGAGTGTATCACCGGGCAGTGACCAGGAGAGTGATACCAGGCAATGGGCTGGAATGTATCACTGGGCAGTGATTGGGAGAGTGGGACCAGGCAATGGGCTGGAGTGTATCACTGGGCAGTGACCGGGAGTGATACCAGGCAATGGGCTGGAGTGTATCACCGGGCAGTGACCAGGAGAGTGGGACCAGGCAATGGGCTGGAGTGTATCACTGGGCAGTGACCAGGAGAGAGGAATTAGGCAATAGGCTGGAGTGTATCACTGGGCAGTGACCAGGAGAGTGATACCAGGCAATGGGTAGGAGTGTATCACTGGGCAGTGATTGGGAGAGTGGGACCAGGCAATGGGCTGGAGTGTATCACCGGGCAGTGACCAGGAGAGTGGAATTAGGCAATGGGCTGGATGTATCACTGGGCAGTGACCAGGAGAGTGGGACCAGGCAATGGGCAGGTGTACATCACTGGGCAGTGACCGGGAGAGTCGGACTAGGCAATGCTCAAGAGTACAGCATGGACAGTGACCAGGAGAGTCGGACCAGGAGTACATCACTGGGCAGTGACTGGGAGAGTGATACCAGGCATTGCTCAAGAGTACAACATGGACAGTGACCAGGAGAGTCAGACCAGGCAATGGGCTGGAGCGTATCACTGGCCAGTGACCTTCGTAATAGAGGTAAACGAATATGATAAGATTGGGATTACGGAAACATGGCTCCAAGGTGGCCAAGGCTGGGAACTCTACATCCAGGGGTATTCAATATTCAGGAAAGATAGGCAAAAAGGAAAAGGAGGTGGGGTAGCTTTGCTGGTTAAAGAGGGGATTAACACAATTGTAAGGAAGGATATTAGCTCTGATGATGTGGAATCTGTATGGGTAGAACTGAGAAATACCAAGGGGCAGAAAACGTTAGTGGGAGTGGTATATAGACCTCCAAACAGTAATGCGGAGGTCGGGGATGGCATTAAAAGGGAAATTAGAGAAGCGTGCAATAAGGGCGCAGCAGTTATCATGGGTGACTTTAATCTACATATAGATTGGGCTAAGCAAATTAGTAACAATACTGTGGAGGAGGAATTCCTGGAGTGTATACGGGATGGTTTCCTGGACCAATATGTCGAGGAACCAACTAGAGGTCAGGCCATCTTAGACTGGGTATTATGTAATGAGAAAGGATTAATTAGCAATCTTGTTGTGCGAGGCCCCTTGGGACGGAGCGATCACAATATGATAGAATTCTTCATTAAGATGGAGAGTGAAGTAGTTGACTCAGAGACTAGGGTCCTGAATTTAAATAAAGGAAACTATGATGGTATGAGGTGCGAGTTGGTAGGATTGATTGGGGAATGACACTCAAAGGGTTGCCAGTGGATAGGCAATGGCAAACATTAAAAGATCGCATGGATGAACTACAGAATTTGTTCATCCCAGTTTCGCATAAAAATAAAACAAAAAAGGTGACTCAACCGTGGCTAACAAGGGAAATTAGGGATAGCATAAGATCCAAGGAGAGGACATATAAATTGGCCAGAAAAAGCAGTAAACCTGAGGATTGGGAGCAGTTTAGGATTCAACAAAGGAGGACAAAGGGATTAATTAAGAGAGGGAAAATAGAATATGAGAGCAAGCTTTCTGGGAACATAAAAACTGACTGTAAAAGCTTTTATAGATATGTGAAGAGAAAAAGATTGGTGAAGTCAAGCGTAGGTCCCTTGCAGTCAGAATCAGGGGAACTTATAATGGGGAACAAAGAAAAGGCAGGCCAATTGGTTCTGTCTTCACACAGGAGGACACAAATAACCTCCCAGAGATGTCGGGGCACATAGGGTCTAATGAAAGGGAGGAACTGATAGAAATCAGTATTTGTAGGGAAATGGTGTTAGAGAAATTGATGGGATTGAAGGCCGATAAATCCCCAGGGCCTGATAATCTACATCCTAGGGTACTTAAGGAAGTGGCCCTAGAAAAAGTAGATGCATTGCTGGTCATCTTCCAAAATTCGATAGACTCTGGAACAGTACCCATGGATTGGCGGGTAGCTAATGTTACCCCACTGTTCAAAAAAGGTGGTAGAGAGAAAACAGGGAATTACAGACCGGTAAGCCTGACATCGGTAATGGGGAAAATGCTAGAGTCCATTATAAAAGATGTAATAGCAGAGCACTTGGAAAACAGTGACAGGATCGGACAAAGTCAACATGGATTTACAAAAGGTAAATCGTGCTTGACTAATCTACTGGAATTTTTTGAGGATGTAACTGGTAAAATAGATAAGGGAGAACCAGTGGATGTGGTGTATTTGGACTTTCAAAAGGCTTTCGATAAGGTCCTGCATAAGAGATTAGCGTGTAAAGTTAAGGCACATGGGATTGGGTCAACGTATTGACTTGGATAGAGAACTGGTTGGCAAACAGAAAGCAAAGAGTTGGAATAAACGGGTCTTTTTCCAAGTGGCAGGCAGTGACTACTGGGGTACCACAGGGATCGGTCCTTGGACCCCAGCTATTCACAATATATATTAATGATCTGGACGAGGGAACTAGATGTAATATCTCCAAGTTTGCAGACGACACAAAGCTGGGTGGGCGTGTGTGCTGTGAGGAGGATGCTGAGAAACTCCAGTATGATTTGGACAGGTTGGGTGATTGGGCAGAAGCATGGCAGATGCAATATAACGCGGAAAAATGCAAGGTTATGCACTTTGGTGTCAAAAACAAGAAGGCAGATTATTATCTGAATGGCAATAGATTGGGAGAAGGGGAAGTGCAACGAGACCTGGGCGTCCTTGTGCACCAGTCACTGAAGATAAACATGCAGGTGCAGCAGGCGGTTAAGAAGGCAAATGGTATGTTGGCCTTCGTAGCGAGATGGTTTGAGTACAGGAACAAGGATGTCTTGCTGCAGTTGTACAGGGCCTTGGTGAGACCACATCTTGAGTATTGTATGCAGTTTTGGTCACCTTATCTGAGGAAGGATGTTCTTGCCATGGAAGGAGTGCAGCGAATATTCACCAGGCTGATACCTGGGATGGCAGGAATGACGTATGAGGAGAGATTGGGTCGATTGGGCTTGTACTGGCTGGAGTTTAGAAGAATGAGAGGGGATCTCATTGAAACTTATAAAATTCTAACAGGACTAGACAGACTAGATGCAGGAAGGATGTTCCCGATGGTTGGGGAGCCAGAACCAGGGGTCACAGTCTAAGGATAAGAGGTAAGCCATTTAGGACAGAGATGAGGAGGAATTTCTTCACCCAGAGAGTGGTGAACCTGTGGAATTCTCTACCACAGAAGGCAGTAGAGGCCAATTCATTAAATATATTCAAGAAGAAGTTAGATATATTTCTGACTGTAAAAGCTTTTATAGATATGTGAAGAGAAAAAGATTGGTGAAGTCAAGCGTAGGTCCCTTGCAGTCAGCATTGGGGGAATTTATAATGGGGAACAAAGAAATGGCAGACCAACTAAATACATATTTTGGTTCTGTCTTCACAAAGGAGGACACAAATAACCTCCCAGAGATGCCGGGGAACATAGGGTCTGATGAAAGGGTGGAACTGAAAGAAATCAGTATTTGTAGGGAAATGGTGTTAGGAAAATTTATGGGACTGAAGGCCGATAAATCCCCAGGGCCTGATAATCTACATCCCAGGGTACTTAAGGAAGTGGCCCTAGAAATAGTAGATGCAGTGCTGGTCATCTTCCAGAACTCTATAGACTCTGGAACGGTACCCATGGATTGGCGGGTAGCTAATGTTACCCCACTATTCAAAAAAGGTGGTAGAGAAAAGGCGGGGAATTATAAACCGGTAAGCTTGACATCGGTAGTGGGGAAAATGCTAGAGTCCATTATAAAAGATGTAATAGCAGAGCACTTGGAAAGCAGTGACTGGATCGGACAAAGTCAACATGGATTTACAAAAGGTAAATCATGCTTGACTAATCTACTGGAATTTTTTGAGGATGTAACTGGTAAAATAGATAAGGGAGAACCAGTGGATGTGGTGTATTTGGACTTTCAGAAGGCTTTCGATAAGGTCCCGCATAAGAGATTAGCGTGCAAAATTAAGGCACATGGGATTGGGGGCAAGGTATTGACTTGGATAGAGAACTGGTTGGCGGACAGAAAGCAAAGAGTTGGAATAAACGGGTCGTTTTCCGAGTGGCAGGCAGTGACTAGTGGGGTACCGCAAGGATCGGTCCTTGGACCCCAGCTGTTCACAATATATATTAATGATCTGGACGAGGGAATTGGATGTAATATCTCCAAATTTGCAGATGACACAAAGCTGGGTGGGAGGGTATGCTGTGAGGAGGATGTCGTGAAACTCCAGCACGATTTGGACAGGTTGGGTGATTGGGCAGAAACATGGCAAATGCACTATAATGTGGATAAATGTGAGGTTATCCACTTTGGTGGCAAAAACAGGAAGGCAGGTTATTATTTGAATGGCAATAGATTGGGAGAAGGGGAAGTGCAAAGAGACCTGGGTGTTCTTGTACACCAGTCACTGAAGGTAAGCATGCAGGTGCAGCAGGCGGTTAAGAAGGCAAATGGTATGTTGGCCTTCGTAGCAAGAGGGTTCGAGTACAAGAACAAGGATGTCTTGCTGCAGTTGTACAGGGCCTTGGTGAGACCACACCTTGAGTATTGTGTGCAGTTTTGGTCGCCTTATCTGAGGAAGGACGTTCTTGCCATGGAAGGAGTGCAGCGAAGATTCACCAGGCTGATACCTGGGATGGCAGGAATGACGTATGAGGAGAGATTGTGTCGATTGGGCTTATACTCACTGGAGTTTAGAAGATTGAGAGGGGATCTCATCGAAACCTATAAAATTCTGTCAGGCCTGGACAGACTAGATGCAGGAAGGATGTTTCTGATGGCCGGGGAGTCCAGAACCAGGGGTCATAGTCTAAGGATAAGGGGTAAGCCATTTAGGACTGAAATGAGGAGGAATTTCTTCACCCAGAGAGTGGTGAACCTGTGGAATTCTCTGCCACAGAGGGCGGTGGAGGCCAGTTCATTAAGTATATTCAAGAAAGAGTTGGATATATTTCTTAAGGCTAAAGGGATCAAGGGATATGGGGAGAAGGCAGGGACAGTGTACTGAATTTGGATGATCAGCCATGATCTCATTGAATGGTGGTGTGGAGGTGCCGGAGTTGGACTGGGGTGGACAAATGTAAGAAGTCACACAACACCAGGTTACAGTCCAACAGCTTTATTTGAAATCACAAGCTTTCGGAGCGCTGCTCCTTCTTCAGGTGAAGTGGAGAAATGCATAAAGACACAGCTTATATAGTCAGAGAATCATGTCAGATGTTTACAGGTAACCTTTCCAACTGTCATTTACCATACAGCATTGAATGGTGGAGCAGGCTCGAAGGGCCGAATGGCCTACTCCTGCTCCTATCTTCTATGTTTCTATGTTTCTATGTAGGAGAGCGGGACCAGAAAATGGGCTGGAGCGTATCACTGGGCAGTGACCGGGAGGGTGATACCAGGCAATGGGCTGGAGTGTATCACTGGGCAGTAACCAAGAGAGTGGGACCAGGCAATGGGCTGGAGTGTATCACTGGGCAGTGACCAGGAGAGTGGAACCAGGCAATGGGCTGGAGTGTATCACTGGGCAGTGACTGGGAGAATGGAATTAGGCAATGGGCTGGAGTGTATCACTGGGCAGTGACTGGGAGAGTGATACCACGCAATGCACAGGATTACAGCACTGGGCAATGACCAGGAGAGTGGCACCAGGCAATGGGCTGGAGTGTATCACTGGGCAGTGACCGGGAGGGTGATACCAGGCAGTGGGCTGGAGTGTATCACCGGGCAGTGACCGGGAGGGTGATACCAGGCAATGCTCAAGAGTACAGAATGGACAGTGACTCAGAGAGTCGGACCAGGCAATGCACAGGAGTACAGCACTGGGCAGTGACCGGGAGAGTGGAATTAGGCAACGGGCTGGAGTGTATCACCGGGCAGTGACCAAGAAAGTGATACCAGGCAATGGGTAGGAGTACCTCACTGGGCAGTGACCGGGAGAGTCGGACCAGGCAATGTACAGGAGTACAGCACTGGGCAGTGACCAGCAGATTGATACCAGGCACTGGGCATGAGTACATTACCGGGCAGTGACTGGGAGAGCCAGACCAGGCAGTGGGCAGGAGTGCAACACTGGGCAGTGACCGGGAGAGTGATACCAGGCAGTGGGCAGGAGTGCAGCACCGGGCAGTGACCAGGAGAGTGATACCAGGCAATGGGCAGGAGTGCAACACTGGGCAGTGACCGGGAGAGTGATACCAGGCACTGGGCATGAGTACATTACCAGGCAGTGACTGGGAGAGCCAGACCAGGCAATGGGCAGGAGTGCATCACTGGGCAGTGACTGGGAGAGTGATACCAGGCAGTGGGCAGGAGTGCAGCATCTGGCTGCATCAGGATTACAGCAATTATCAAGCATAGAAACAGTTGGCAAGGGAGTAGCATTTTGTACATGACGTTACTGCACTTAAAAACCCCGAGGGACGGGAGGGATGGTAAAAATCTCTAAAGGAACATTGCCTGGGTGATTGTCCGACTGTTGCTATTATTGGTAATGTGAGACAATTTTGCATATTCATGAGCAGCGTCACTATGCTGACAGGTGGCTGGACAGATTGCCTCGCCCTCTGAGAACCGGAGAAACTCCAGCTGAGAATGACTAGTACTCGCCAGAAGGAGAGCAACACTTGGTGACTGCCATTTCCTTCCCCCTCTCTGGGATCGGACTTTGCCTCCTGGCTGCAATGGGGTTGAATTTCTCCACCATGCTGGACTACCGAATGCGCAATTACCTGAGAGGTAAGGAGCGTTTTAGTCACTTAAATACTGGCGAGCATCACATGCTGCTTCCAATAACCGCAGCATTGAGGGGCAGGGATAATGCACTATAGTTAACCAACCGCTGTGTTTCCTGTATGTAAATCTTGGCTATTGCTCGCTGACACCTGTGAGAAGCTAATATCCTCCACATGGGCATTCCTGCACTGACAGGACTACCTGCATCCAGTGGAAATCGCAGAGAATATCGGGTATGCTGAGGAAATCTGTCAGCTTCCGTGGAGACCGAAGGCTGGCACTTTGTCACTGGGACACCTGCAGTAATAACCTGCCTTTTTTCACTTGCTGTGCATTGACAGCATTATCTGGTTGTTTTAAATCCCATTTCTTGGCAAACTTCCTTGAGTCTATTTTGAGGGCGGTGAGATCCTGTTTTTGTGTTTTACCACAGCACATCTCCTGCATCAGTGCAGCCTGTTCCACAACACACAGGTATTGGATATCTCTGCGACACTGAGATACAAAAAAGACTTGCATTTCTATCGCGCCTTTCACGAAATCCCAACGCGCTTTACAGACAGCGAAGTACTTTTTGAAGTGTAGTTACTGTTGTAGTTCTCAAAATTCTCATCCTTGTTTTCAAATCCCTCCATGGCCTCGCCCCGCCCTATCTCTGTAATCTCCTTCAGCCCCACAACCCCCCGAGATATCTGCGCTCCTCTAATTCTGCCCTCTTGAACATCCTCGATTTCAATCGCTCCAGCATTGGTGGCCGTGCCTTCAGCTGCCGAGGCTCTCCCCTGAACCCCTCCGCCTCTCTACCTCTCTTTCCTCCTTTAAGACGCTCCTTAAAACCTACCTCTTTGACCAAGCTTTTGGTCACCTGCCCTAATTTATTCTCCTTTTGTCTTCTAGCCGTCTTTTGTCTCTTTACTAGTCCTATCACCATCTCGTCTCATTTTGAATACCTTTTAATGTCTCTTCACTTCTCTTTTGTTCTTTCATCCCCATTTCCCAGCCCCCAAACTGGTCTTTTAATCGGTTTCATTTCCTGTGTTTTTCAGTCCTGACGAAGGGTTTCGACCCGAAACGTTGACTCTATTTCTCTCTCCGCGGATGTTGCCTGGCCTGCGGAGTTTTTCCATCATTTTCTGTTGTTATTTCTAATTTATTCTTTTGTGGCTGGGTGTCAAATTTTATGAATTAAAATACTCCTGTGCAGCACCTTGGGACGTTTTACTACATTAAAGGCGCTATATAAATACACGTTGTTGTTGTTGTAATGTAGGAAACGCAGCAGCCAATTTGCACACATCAAGCTTCCGCAAACAGCAATGTGATAATGACCAGATAACCTGCAATAACAACAGAAAATGCTGGAAAAACTCCACAGGCCAGGCAACATCCGCGGAGAGAGAAATAGAGTCAACGTTTCAGGTCGAAACCCTTCGTCAGGACTGAAGAAGCACAGGAAATGAAACAGATTAAAAGGCCAGTTGGGGGCGGGGAGAGAACAAAAGAGAAGTGAAGAGACATTAAGAGGTATTCAAAACCAGACGAGATGGTGATAGGACTAGTGGAGACAAAAGACGGCTCTAGATTAGGTGTAAAACGCGCTGGCAGAATGGGAGACAGCTGCCATGTGGGAGAGAAAAAAAGGGGGGGGGAAAGGCCAAAACAAAGGTGTGGATAAAAAATATAAGTAAAAATGTAATGGGGGCCGAGGTTATGATCTGAAATTGTTGAACTCGATATTGAGTCCAGAAGGCTGTAAAGTGCCTAATCGGAAGATGAGGTGCTGTTCCTCGAGCTTACACTGAGCTTCATTGGAACAATGCAAGAGCCCGAGGACGGTGAGGTCTGAGTGGGAATGGGGCGGTGAATTAAAATGACAGGCGACCGGAAGCTCGGGGTCACCCTTACGGACTGAACAGAGGTCACCCAATCTGCGTTTGGTCTCCCCAATGTAGAGGAGACCACATCGTGAGCAGCGAATGCAGTATACTAGATTGCGAGAAGTACAAGTAAATCGCTGTTTCACCTGGAAGGGGTGTTTGGAGCCCTGGACAGTGGGAAGAGGGGAGGTATAAGGGCAGGTGTTGCATCTCCTGCGCTTGCACGGGAAGGTGCCAGGCGAAGGGAAGGGGTGCTGGGGGTGATAGAGGAGTGGACTAGGGTGTCTCGGAGGGAGCGGTCCCTACGGAATGCTGAAAGGGGAGGGGAGGGGAAGATGCGTTTGGTGGTGGGATCACGTTGGAGGTGGCAGAAATGGCGGAGGATGATCCGTTGAATGTGAAGGCTGGTGGGGTGAAAGGTGAGGACAAGGGGAACCCTATCGTGGTTCCGGGAGGGAGGGGCAGGGGTGAGGGCAGAAGTGCGGGAGATAGAACGGACACGGTCGAGGGCCGTGTCAACCACAGTAGAGGGGAATCCTCGGTTGAGGAAAAAGGAAGACATGTCGGAAGCACTGGTGTGGAAGGTGGCATCGTCAGAACAGATGCGGCGGAGACGGAGAAACTGGGAGAATGGAATAGAGTCCTTACAGGATGCGGGGTGGGAGGAAGTGTAGTCCAGGTAGCTGTGGGAGTCAGTGGGCTTGTAGTGAATGTTGGTCGATAACCTATCCCCAGAGATGGAGACGGAGAAGTCGAGGAAGGGAAGAGTCAGAGATGGACCATGTGAAGGTGAGGGAAGGGTGGAAATTGGAGGCAAAGTGAATGAAATTGTCAAGTTCGGGGCGAGAGCAGGAAACGGCACCGATACAGTCATCAATGTATCGGAAAAAGAGGTGAGGGAGGGGACCCGAGTAGGACTGGAACAAAGATTGTTCCACATAGCCCACGAAAAGGCAGGCATAGCTAGGGCCCATGCGGGTACCCATGGCAACACCTTTGATTTGGAGGAAATGAGTGGAGTTAAAGGAGAAGTTGTTCAATGTGAGAACAAGTTCAGCCAGGCGGAGGAGGGTCGTGGTGGATGGGGACTGGTTGGGCCTCTGTTCAAGGAAGAAGCGGAGCGCCCTCAGGCCATCCTGGTGGGGGATGGAGGAGTAGAGGGATTTTAAGTCCATGCTGAAAAGGAGGCGTTTGGGGCCAGGAAACTGGAAACTGTTAAAATGGCGGAGGGCGTCAGATGCGTCGCGGATGTAGGTGGGAAGAGACTGGACAAGGGGAGAAAAGATAGAGTCGAAATAGGAAGAGATAAGTTCCGTAAAGCAAGAACAGGCTGAAACGATGGGTCTACCAGAGCAGTCCTGTTTGTGGATCTTGGGAAGGATAGATAAGAAGTTTTAGTGATGTTGATTGAGGGATAAATATTGGCCAGGACACCGGGGATAATTCCTCTGCTCTTCTTCGGAGAAGTGCCATGGGATCTTGTACATCCACCTGAGAGAACAGACGGGGCCTCAGTTTAACGTCTCATCCGAAAGACAGCACCTCTGACAGTGCAGCACTCCCTCAGTACAGCGCTGGGGTGTCACCGTAGATTTTTCTGCTCAAGTATTATGAGTGGGACTTGAACCAACAAATTTCTGAATCAGAGTTGAGAGTGCTACCCACTGAGCCACGGTAAACACAATTGGATATCTTTGTGACAGTGAGATACAGGGAGTGGATATCTCTGACAGTGAGATACAGGGACTGGATATCTCTGTGACAGTGAGATACAGGGAGTGGATACCTCTGTGACAGTGAGATACAGGTAGTGCATATCTCTGTGAGAGTGAGATACAGGGAGTGGATATCTCTGTGACAGTGAGATACAGGGAGTGGATATCTCTGTGAGAGTGAGATACAGGGAGTGGATATCTCTGTGACTGAGATACAGGGAGTGGATATCTCTGTGACAGTGAGATACAGGTAGTGGATATCTCTGTGACAGTGAGATACAGGGAGTGGATATCTCTGTGACAGTGAGATACGGGGTGTGGATATCTCTGACAGTGAGATACAGATAGTGGATATCTCTGTGACAGTGAGATACAGGTAGTGGATATCTCTGTGACAGTGAGATACAGGGAGTGGATATCTCTGTGACAGTGAGATACAGGGTGTGGATATCTCTGTGACAGTGAGATACAGGGAGTGGATATCTCTGTGACAGTGAGATACGGGTTGTGGATATCTCTGTGACAGTGAGATACAGGGAGTGGATATCTCTGTGACAGTGAGATATGGGGTGTGGATATCTCTGTGACAGTGAGATACAGGGAGTGGATATCTCTGTGACAGCGAGATACGGGGAGTGGATATCTCTGTGACAGTGAGATACAGGGCGTGGACATCTCTGTGACTGTGAGATACAGGTAGTGGATATCTCTGTGACAGTGAGATATAGGGAGTGGATATCTCTGTGACAGTGAGATACGGGTAGTGGATATCTCTGTGACAGTGAGATACAGGGAGTGGATATCTCTGACAGTGAGATACAGGGAGTGGATATCTCTATGACAGTGAGATACAGGGAGTGGATATCTCTGTGACAGTGAGATACAGGGAGTGGATATCTCTGTGACTGTGAGATACAGGTAGTGGATATCTCTGTCACAGTGAGATACAGGGAGTGGATATCTCTTTGACAGTGAGATACAGGGAGTGGATATCTCTGTGACAGTGAGATACAGGGAGTGGATATCTCTGTGACAGTGAGATACAGGGAGTGGATATATCTCAAACAGTGAGTTACGGGGTGTGGATATCTCTGTGACAGCGAGATACAGGGAGTGGATATCTCTGTGACAGTGAGATACGGGGTGTGGATATCTCTGACAGTGAGATACAGGTAGTGGATATCTCTGTGACAGTGAGATACAGGTAGTGGATATCTCTGTGACAGTGAGATACAGGGAGTGGATATCTCTGTGACAGTGAGATACAGGGTGTGGATATCTCTGTGACAGTGAGATACAGGGAGTGGATATCTCTGTGAAAGTGAGATACAGGTAGTGAATATCTCTGTGACAGTGAGATACGGGTAGTGGATATCTCTGTGAAAGTGAGATACAGGGAGTGGATATCTCTGTGAAAGTGAGATACAGGAAGTGGATATCTCTGTTAAAGTGAGATACAGGGAGTGGATATCTCTGTGAAAGTGAGATACAGGGAGTGGATATCTCTGTGAAAGTGAGATACAGGGAGTGGATATCTCTGTGACAGTGAGATACAGGGAGTGGATATCTCTGTGACAGTGAGATACAGGGAGTGGATATCTCTGTGACAGTGAGATACAGGTAGTAGATATCTCTGTGACAGTGAGATACAGGTAGTGGATATCTCTGTGACAGTGAGATACAGGGAGTGGATATCTCTGTGACAGTGAGATACAGGTAGTGGATATCTCTGTGACAGTGAGATACAGGGAGTGGATATCTCTGTGACAGTGAGATACAGGGAGTGGATATCTCTGTGACAGTGAGATACAGGGAGTGGATATCTCTGTGACAGTGAGATACAGGTAGTAGATATCTCTGTGACAGTGAGATACAGGTAGTGGATATCTCTGTGACAGTGAGATACAGGGAGTGGACATCTCTGTGACAGTGAGATACAGGGAGTGGATATCTCTGTGACAGTGAGATACAGGGAGTGGATATCTCTGTGACAGTGAGATACAGGGAGTGGATATCACTGACAGTGAGATACAGGGAGTGGATATCTCTGACAGTGAGATACAGGGAGTGGATATCTCTGCGACAGTGAGATACAGGGAGTGGATATCTCTGACAGTGAGATACAGGGAGTGGATATCTCTGTGACAGTGAGATACAGGTAGTGGATATCTCTGTGACAGTGAGATACAGGGAGTGGATATCTCTGTGACAGTGAGATACAGGGAGTGGATATCTCTGTGACAGTGAGATACAGGGAGTGGATATCTCTGTGACTGTGAGATACAGGTAGTGGATATCTCTGTGACAGTGAGATACAGGTAGTGGATATCTCAGTGACAGTGAGATACAGGGAGTGGACATCTCTGTGACAGTGAGATACAGGTAGTGGATATCTCTGTGACAGTGAGATACAGGGAGTGGATATCTCTGTGACAGTGAGATACAGGGAGTGGATATCTCTGTGACAGTGAGATACAGGAGTGGATATCTCTGTGACAGTGAGATACAGGGAGTGGATATCTCTGTGGCAGTGAGATACAAGTATGATTGGAACTTCTTTCTCTTTCTGTTATCTTTCTTTCACTGGCGATGGCACATGGATACATGGAGCTCCGCTTCACTCCATTTCATTGCAGTACGAGTTGCCAGCTAAAATCATGGCCAGCACTTGCAGCATGAAACAAAGCCGACGTGGTGTAAAACTGCAATCTAAAAAAAACACACATTTCTATCGCACTTTTCAACACCTCAGGTCGTTCCAGAGTGCTTTACAGCCAATTAACTACTTTTGTAGTGTATTCACTGCTGTAATGAAGGAAATTCTCTCTCCTCCACGCAGTCTCTTTCCGTTCCTTCAGGTTGACAGGAAACAGGATGGAGGTGGAGCTATCCAATCATTCATAGCCCAGGTGAAAGAGGTTCATCAAAACATAGGTTTCCAAATTGGGGCCACCAGACCCTGAGTGTGCGTGGGGGCATTCCGGGGGAGGGGGTCTGAGGTCATCAAATTTCTCTCCATCAAGAACCAGAACCAGAGTCTATCCAGAAACCATGAGTGGCAGAAACCTGGTGTACACAGCTCAGTCTCAACCAGGTGTCAGGTCAGTCAGTGCTCCGCAAGCAATGTCACTACCCTGGTCAAGCACCAGTTTGGGCTGGACATTTCCCTGATTGGTCACCAGTCTGGGATGGACATTACCCTGATTGGTCACCAGTCTGGGATGGACATTACGCTGTTGGGTCACCGTTCTGGGATGGACATAACCCTGTTCGGTCACCGGTCTGGGATGGACATTACCCTATAATTGGGATTACGGAGACATGGCTCCAGGGTGACCAAGACTGGGAATTTAACATCCAGGGGTATTCAATATTCAGGAAGGACAGGAAAAAAGGAATAGGAGGTGGGGTAGCATTGCTGATTAAAGAGGAGATTAACACAATAGTAAGGAAGGATATTAGCTCTGATGATGTGGAATCTGTATGGGCAGAGCTGAGAAATACCAAGGGGCAGAAAACATTAGTGGGAGTTGTATACAGACCCCCAAACAGTAATGCTGAGGTTGGGGATAGCATTAAATGGGAAATTAGAGATGTGTGCAATAAGGGCACTGCAGTTATCATGGGTGCCTTTAATCTACATATAGATTGGGCTAACCAAATAAGTAACAATACTGTGGAGGAGGAATTCCTAGAGTGTATACGGGATGGTTTTGTGGACAAATATGTCGAGGAACCAACTAGAGATCAGGCCATCTTAGACTGGGTATTATGTAATGAGAAAGGATTAATTAGCAATCTTGTTGTGCGAGGCCCCTTGGGGAGGAGCGATCATAATATGATAGAATTCTTCGTTAAAATGGAGAGTGAAGCAGTTGATTTAGAGACTAGGGTCCTGAATTTAAATAAAGGAAACTACGAAGGTATGAGGCACGAGTTGGCTAGGATGGATTGGGGAATGTTACTTAAAGGGTTGATGATGGATAGGCAATGGCAAACATTTAAAGATTGCATGGATGAACTACAGAATTTGTTCATCCCTGTTTGGCATAAAAATAAAACAAAAAAGGTGACTCAACCATGGCTAACAAGGGAAATTAGGGATAACATAAGATCCAAGGAGAGGACATATAAATTGGCCAGAAATAGCAGCAAACCTGAGGATTGGGAGCAGTTTAGGATTCAGCAAAGGAGGACAAAGGGATTAATTAAGAGGGGGAAAATAGAGAGTAAGCTTTCAGGGAACATAAAGACTGACTGTAAAAGCTTCTATAGATATGTGAAGAGAAAAAGATTGATGAAGTCAAGCGTAGGTCCCTTGCAGTCAGAATCAGGGGAATTTATAATGGGGAACAAAGAAATGGCAGACCAATTAAATACAGACTTTGGTTCTGTCTTCACAAAGGAGGACACAAATAATCTCCCAGAGATGTCGGGGAACATAGGGTCTAATGAGAGGGAGGAACTGAATGAAATCAGTATTTGTAGGGAAATGGTGTTAGGAAATTGACGGGATTGAAGGCTGATAAATCCCCAGGGCCTGATAATCTACATCCTAGGGTACTTAAGGAAGTGGCCCTAGAAGTAGTAGATGCATTGCTGGTCATCTTCCAAAATTCTATAGACTCTGGAACAGTTCCCATGGATTGGAGGATAGCTAATGTTACCCCACTATTTAAAAAGGGTGGTAGAGAAAAAACGGGGAATTATACACCAGTGAGCCTGACATCGATAGTGGGGAAAATGTTAGACTCCATTATAAAAGATGTAATAGCAGAGCACTTGGAAAACAGTGACAGGATCAGACAAAGTCAACATGGATTTACAAAAGTTAAATCATGCTTGACTAATCTACTGGAATTTTTTGAGGATGTAACTGGTAGAATAGATAAGGGAGAACCAGTGGATGTGGTGTATTTGGACTTTCAGAAGGCTTTCGATAAGGTCCCGCATAAGAGATTAGCGTGTAAAGTTAAAGCACATGGGATTGGGGGTAAGGTACTGTCTTGGATAGAGAACTGGTTGGCAGACAGGAAGCAAAGAGTTGGAATAAAGGGGTCTTTTACCGAGTGGCAGGCAGTGACGAGTGGGGTACCGCAGGGATCGGTGCTAGGACCCCAGCTATTCACAATATATATAAATGATCTAGACAAGGGAACTAGATGTAATGAGCTCGATTTTAACGCAGCCGACAGGCGGGCTTTTAGGCATGTGGGGGATTAAAATCGCAAAACCTGGGGGTTGGGACCCCCCCACCTGGTTCCCGCCTCCACGCCATTTTAACCTAGGTGTGTCTGATGGACCCGAATCAGTCCCGCCTGCAACAGGCGGGACTGGTCTTTAGGGCCCTTAAACAGCACTCATTGGCCTTTATAATCCCATTTTAATAGGCCCTTGCCTGTTTAACCCTTTTCCCACGTAAAACACGCCTGGCGGGGATCACGCCTGTGAAACCTGGCGTGAACACTATTGGCTTGCTGACTATCAGCTGCAGGTCCAACATTAAAGAGGATATTTGATCAGTCATCATTTGCAGGTGGCAGGACTTTGTTGTCTCAGGTCTGGGGCAACTTTTACCAGGCCTAACCACACCTGTGGAAGGTTGGAGCCTCACACACTTCTTCAGTGTGACCTCCTGGGAAACCCCTCTCGCCACCCTCACTCAGCGTTTCCTCAACTGAGGCATCTACCAGAAGCATGGGAGGCCTTTTTTTCCTTCCCCTCTTGGCATTAGAGGACCTCCAGCCCCATTTGCGAAATGACACACACCACAACTGCAGAAGTTGCCATCAGAATTTTTATGAAAAACAAACAACTGATGGCATTTTTACAGAATACACAACATTTCACCCAAGTGACTACCCTTGTGACTATTTGTGCTTTATTTTCCTCTTACGCATGCTCCTACGTAGTGCTTCCCCTGTGGCTTCAGCAGATGTGAAGGCCCCTTGCTCACTTTCCTGCTGCTCCTGTCTCGACACCTTTGGCGGGCGTACTCTGGGGTGGCGAGCCTGTGAGGGCTCACCAGCAGTCTGCTGCTCCTGCAGCTGTGCAGGGGTTGAGACCTCTATCTCCGTTGGGTGTGGACTCCGGCGGGGCTCTGACCGAGGGCTCTGCAGTGGCATGGAAGTGTGAGCGCTTGGAGAGGAGCCCCCACTTCCTTGAAGTCTGCCACCAACCTCCCTCTCATGGGTCAGCTCCCCCTCAGTGCCTGCAAGTGGCTTGAGAGCAGCTTGCTGCACATCAGGGGGCCCATGGGGACCCGTATCTACAATGGCAGTCCTACTCAGAAGGACTTCAATGAAGGTCTGGTTTCTCTGTTCAATAGATGCCCATTGCTCCTCAAGAGATGTCATTCTATTCTGAACACTCACCATGTTTTCCATACCCTGGCGATTAACCTCCTCCGTGGCCGTAGCCCTCCTCTCCTCTACCATAGCCATCCTCTCCTCTACGGTAGCCAGCCTTACCACGGAGGTAGCAATGCTTTCCACAGAGGTAGCCATCCTTTCCGTGTTGATGTGTTCATGCACCAATGACTCCACAAAGACTCTGGTCATGTTCGCTATGGACTCCTCCATTCGCTCCACATTCGCAGTGACCCTGGAGACAAAACCTGCCAGAGACTCCTGCATCTGTGCATGGGGTTCCATCGCCTCTGATCTTACGGATGGACCCAGAGGCAGAGGGTCGACATGCAGCTGAGCCGAGCTGGCAGAGTCCTGCGCCCTCCGACGAGGACTCTCCACTGCTGTCCCTGTCTCCACAATCTGCTGATGCTCACTTGTGAGCTGTGATACACCAGGTGACAACTCTACTCTATGTCCCGAAGGTCCCACCGAGGTGTGAGTGTCTGCGCTGGTGCTGGGTGCGCTTATTTCTGCTGACGCTGCGCCCTCAGAGGTTGCAGATTCCTCTGAGGAGTCTGGCTGCTCAGGCTCTTCCTCCTGCACACTGGGGACGGGGGCTCTCGATGGTCCTGTGGGAGAGTCAAGGAAAAAGTTAGAGATGTGATCCCAAGGTTACATGCACATTGCATTTTGCAGATGATCATAAGTCCATATGATGTAGCTTCAGAATCATTATCAGCGACTCATGCAATGCCAATGAGAGAGATGGAAAACTATTCTGTCACCAGCTTGCGGGGATGCTCCTGTCTGTCCTTCCCCAATGTCCACATCTCGGTCAGCCCCAGCAATCTCCAGGACGCCTTCCTCCCAGGGGGTGAGCTGGGCTACTGCGGGCCGCCCTCCTCATGTCCTGGCTCGCTCTCTCCTGTTGTGAGCTCTCTTTTCCTGTAATGAGGGAGACAAGTGGAGATTGAGTGAGAATGAAGGAGTGAGTGCAGAGATCGCATAGCATAGATACTTAGAAGGAGACAAAGATGGAGGGCCCTCCCTGTGTGTAGTCAGTTGTGTTCAAAGCATCAGAGTGAGAGGGAGTGTGAGGGCTGCATGGTGGAATAGTTCTGTGAATGTGAGCATAGAGAGAGTGGGAATGGGTAAGGGTGCATGGATGTGAGTGTCTAGTGGGATGTGCAGGAAGAGATTGCTAAAGCTGAGTGCTGGCGAGGAAAGGCAATGGGGATCAGATTGAGGGTGATGGAAACATCATACAGTACTTACTTTTCCAGTGCGAAGAAGGTCATGGAATCTTTTCCTGCACTGCAACCACGTTCTCCGTGTGAGCCCCAAGCAGTTGACTTCACCTGCCACCTGTAGCCACACAGCCTTGGTCTGACTGGGAGGCCTCTTCCTCCCTGAAGAAGGGAACAGAACCTCCCTGTGGGCCCTAGCACCATTCAGTAATGCCTGGAGTGAAGCCTCATCAAATTTGAGGGCAGATCTGGCCCTCCCGCTGGCCGTTGGTCCTGCAGGTTCTTGTACAGATGCTCCTGTACCATCTTAATGGTGAAGTTTGGGAGTCTGCAGAGGAAGCAAGGCTTGCTGTGGACCTTAAAAGCAGCAGCAATGATGACGTCATATTCTGCGACTTTCTGACTGGAAATACTTAATTGCCAAGGCTTCCCACACGTTGGAAATCAATTGGCCAATTGAGTTAAAATTGCATCAATCTCACAGACCCATTTAGAATCGTGTGGGAATCACTAAATTCGGGGAACCTGCCAATTCCCCGCACCTGAGATAAAATCAACCCCAATATCTCCAAGTTTGCAGATGACACAAAGCTGGGTGGGCGTGTGTGCTGTGAGGAGGATGCAGAGAAACTCCAGTACGATTTGGACAGGTTGGGTGATTGGGCAGATGCATGGCAAATGCAGTATAATGTGGATAAATGCGAGGTTATCCACTTCGGTGGCAAAAACAGGAAGACAGATTATTATCTGAACGGCAATAGATTGGGAAAAGGGGAAGTGCAACGAGACCTGGGTGTCCTTGTGCACCAGTCGCTGAAGGTAAGCATGCAGGTGCAGCAGGCGGTTAAGAAGGCAAATGGTATGTTGGCCTTCATAGCGAGAGGATTTGAGTACAGGAACAAGGATGTCTTGCTACAGTTGTACAGGGCCTTGGTGAGACCACACCTTGAGTATTGTGTGCAGTTTTGGTCGCATTATCTGAGGAGGGATGTTCTTGCCATGGAGAGAGTGCAGCGAAGATTCACCAGACTGATTCCTGGGATGGCAGGAATGATGTATGAGGAGAGATTGGGTCGATTAAGCTTATATTCACTAGAGTTTAGAAGAATGAGAGGGGATCTCATTGAAACTTATAAAATTCTAACAGGACTAGACAGACTAGATGCAGGAAGGATGTTCCCGATGGTGGGGGAGTCCAGAACCAGGGGTCACGGTCTAAGGATAAGGAGTAAGCCATTTAGGACTGAGATGAGGAGGAATTTCTTCACCCAGAGAATGGTGAACCTGTGGAATTCTCTGCCACACGGGGCAGTTGAGGCCAATTCATTAAATATATTCAAGAAGGAGTTGGATATATTTCTTGAGGCTAAAGGGATCAAGGGATATGGGGAGAAAGCAGGGACAGGGTACTGAATTTGGATGAGCAGCCATGATCTCATTAATTGGCGGAGCAGGCTCGAGGGGCTGAGTGGCCGACTCCTGCTCCTATCTTCTATGTTTCTATGTCACCGGTCTGGGATGGACATTACCCTGATTGGACACTGGTCTGGGATGGACATTACCCTGTTGGTTCGCCGGTCTGGGATGGACATTACCCTGTTGGGTCACCGGTCTGGGATGGACATTACCCTGATTGGGCACCGGTCTGGGATGGACATTACCCTGATTGGGTCGCCGGTCTGGGATGGACATTACCCTGTTGGGTCACCGGTCTGGGATGGACATTACCCTGATTGGGTCACCGGTCTGGGATGGACATTACCCTGATTGGGTCACCGGTCTGGGATGGACATTACCCTGATTGGGTCGCCGGTCTGGGATGGACATTACCCTGTTGGTTCGCCGGTCTGGGATGGACATTACCCTGTTGGGTCACCGGTCTGGGATGGACATTACCCTGATTGGGTTGCCGGTCTGGGATGGACATTACCCTGATTGGGTTGCCGGTCTGGGATGGACATTACCCTGTTGGGTCACCGGTCTGGGATGGACATTACCCTGATTGGGTCACTGGTCTGGGATGGAGATTACCCTGATTGGTCACCGGTCTGGGATGGACATTACCCTGATTGGTCACCGGTCTGGGATGGACAAAGTATGCTTGCTGAGTTGCTGTTATGCATCCTTTATGTAGTGCATACTGCAGCCACAGTGCACTGGCATGGTGGGGTGGATATTGAGTTCAGTGGCAGGGGTGCTGATCAACTGAACTGCTGTATGCTGGATAGCATCAACCTTGGTGAGTGTTGTTGCGGCTGCACCCACTCAGGTGCCTGGTGAGATATCCCCCACACTCCTGACTTGAGCCTTGGCGATATTGGCGTGGCTTTGAAGGAATCAGCAGGTGAGCCACTCATTGTGGAATAGCCGGCCTCTGCCCTTCTCTTGTAGCCATGGTGTTGACGTGGATGGCGAAGTTGAACTTCCCGAATCATACAGCACAGCGGGAGGCCATTCAGCCAATCGAGCTTGTGCCGGCTCTTTTAAAGATTATCCCCTGCTCTTTCCCATAGCCTAGGGTTGCTAGCAAAGGAAACCCCACCAAGATGTTGATGGTTGAAGGACGCAGAATTAGTGGTGCTGCTGAAGGTGAGGGGGGAGGTGGTTGGGATTTTCCTGGTTAAGATAGTCATTGGCTGACACTAGTGCAGTGTGAAAGTTATCAGCCACTTAGCCCAAGCGAGGGTGTTATCCAGGTCCTGCTGCAGGCTGGCACGGGCTGCTTCCTTATCGGAGAAGTTGTGAATAGTGTGGAACTGTGGGCGAACATCCCCACTCCTGATGTTATGGCAGAGGGAAGGTCATTGCTGAAGTAACTGAAGATGTTTAGGTCGAGGATGCAGCCCTGAGGAACTCCTGCAGCGACGTCCTGGGGCTGCAATGACTGGCCTCCGACAACCACGACCATCTTCCTGTGTCTGAGGTGTAACCCCAGCCACTGGAGAGGATTCCCCTTAACCCCCATTGATCTGTTTTGTTAGGGCTCCTTGATGTCAAACTTGGTCGAATGCTGCTTTGATGTTGAGGGCTTTTCCTGAATGCCTGTTTGTATCTTTTTCTCTCTCTCTCTCTCTGTCTTCCCGTGTGTCTTTCTCTTATCTCTGTCTGTCTCTTTCTCTGGTTGTGTATATTTCTCTCAGTCTCTCTACACGTCTGTGCATGTGGCTTTCTCTGTATATCTGTGTCACTCAAATCAAATTCAAATTCAAATTCAAATGCTTTATTGGCATGAAAGTTTACAGAGAACCATATTGCCAAAGCTTACATAGCAAAAAGGTACATTTTCAAACATTCTGTAGGTGTCAATCGATTTGACATTTGTTGGGTACATACAATATTACTTTTAAACAATATTAATTTTAAACAGTCTTTGTACTTCATTTGGTACGTTCAATATTAATTTTAAACAGTCTTAATTTTAAACAGTCCTCAGGTTGTGACATGTTGTTACATATTTGGCCCCAAGGTATGGTCTGTCTCCTTCTCCCAGGACTAATCTCAATTTTGACAGGTCATCCAATTCCTTGAAATCTGGGGTTGTTTGGCTTAGCTTGTTGAATAATATGTTTCTTGATGTGTTGAATTTTTCGCATTTTAGGAGGAAATGCATTTCTGTTTCAACCTCGCCGGCCAGACATTGATCGCATATTCTATTCTCTCTAGGCTGCCAGGATTTCTTGTATCTGCCTTTTTCAATTTCCAGTTGGTGGTCGCTTAGTCTGTACCTGGTGAGGGTCTGTCTCTGTTTTGTGTCTCTGATGGTCGTGAGGTAGTCTGCCAGTTTATATTCTCTTTTTAGGGCCCGGTAACATTCTAATCTGCTTTGGCTTTCGGTTATTTTGTTCCAATGTTCCAGGTAGGTTTCTTTGCATTGTTTAATGATTTGGTTCACTCGGATTGGTGTTTGGACGGCTGTGTTGGTCTGGGGCTGGTCAGGGTCCGGCTGAGTACTTAGTTTCAGTAGCATCTGTCTCTACATCTGTATGTGTGCGTCTCTCTGTCTCTGTAACTCTCTTACTCCTTTTGTTGTTGAGACTATATTAGATACATGTAAGTAAACAACCATTGTTCTATCACCGAGGGCAGCTTAGTGACAGGAAACAATTAGCAGTTCCAATGTAACTGTGACCTATTTTAACCCAAGTGAATTCATGTGGATTCTGTAATCTGGGCATGGTACAAGCGTGATGCAGAGTTTAATAATACTGGTTCACATCGCGTGATATGACTCACCATCAACAATTTGCCTGCTTGGTAACCACATAATTCATATTAGAAAAATGGCTCCCGCATGCTTCCTTTCTACACCAGCCCCTACAATGTACCTTCACCTTAACCATGGGAGTTGGGGCTGATTGTTGAACTGGGTGAGCCTGCGGCAAGTTGCTGACTTTGGCTTGGTGTTTGTGATTTGGTTGCTAGGCTTGTGATATGGTTGTTGGGTTTGGCAACTGCATCGCATTAATAAGTCCATTTGAAACATATTTCTTCCATTAAAGCCTGTGAAGTAAATTTCCAAACGTCTTTTTAATTTCCTGCCCCTCCCTATCTCTGTAACCTCCTCCAGCCCTACAACCCTCTGAGATATCTGCGCTCCTCTAATTCTGGCCTCTTGAGCATCCCTGATTTCAACCGCTCCACCATTGGTGGCTGAGCCTTCAGCTGCCGAGGCCCCGAGCTCTGGAATTCCCTCCCTAAACCTCTCCGTCTCTCCACCTCTCTCGCCTCCTGTCAGCTGTGGCTCAGTGGGCAGCACACTCGCCTCTGAGTCAGGAGGTTGTGGGTTCATAGTCCCACTCCAGGGACTTGAGCACATAAAGCTAGGCTGACACTCCCAGTGCAGTGCTGAGGGAGTGCCGCACTGTCGGAGGTGCCGTCTTTCGGATGAGACGTTAAACCGAGGCCCCGTCTGCTCTCTCAGGTGGATGTAAAAGATCCCATGGCCACTATTTCGTAGAAGAGCAGGGGAGTTATCCCCGGTGTCCTGGGCCAATATTTATCCCTCAACCAACATAACAAAAACAGATTATCTGATCATTAGCACATTGCTGTTTGTGGGAGCTTGCTGTGCGCAAATTGACTGCCGTGTTTCCCACATTACAACAGTGACTCCACTTCAAAAGTACTTCATTGGCTGTAAAGTGCTTTGAGACGTCCGGTGGTTGTTAAAGGCGCTATGTAAATGCAAGTCTTTCTTTTCTTTAAGACGCTCCTTAAAACCTACCTCTTTGACCAAGCTTTTAGTCATCTGTCCTAATATCTCCTCATGTGGCTCGGTGTCAAATTTTGTTCGATTACTCTCCTGTGAAGCGCCTTGGGAAGTTTTACTACGTTGAAGGCACTATATAAATACAAGTTGTTGTTGTTGTGAAATACAAATATCCTTTAGCTCCGTCACGTCTGCACCAATTAATGATAAAGTTTAGAGTCCAAATTCGAGGACCTAGCTAAACATTGTAACCTCTTTGCCGGTATTGGAGGAGGACAATTATTCATAAAGATAAATGCTGTGTATTGAATCCGTGTGGAGACTCTGCCCTTGACACGGGAGACTGATCAGCGCTGAGAAATTTCATTAAACGAGTCAGACAAGTTCACGAGTTTATACAGCAAACCTTCTGCCCACTGCGCCAGGAGCAGCAACTGCAGTTTGTTCCAAAACAAAGCACTCGTCCTTCACGCTCTCCTGTGCGACCTTTATATTTAAGCAGAGCAGTAGAGATGTGGCTGCCCTGTTACTGCGCTGATATAACATTTTAAAAGAGTATTCGCCAAACGCAAGCCCGAGGAAACTCCCCCGAACCCAATCATTTACATCTCACTTTGCTAATCATTGGTTGGAGAGCTTTACGGAGGGGACTGTCTGATGGGTTTACTGGGGGGCTGTCTGGTGGGTTTACTGGGGGACAGTCTGGTGGGTTTACTGGGGGACAGCCTGATGGGTTTACTGGGGGACTGTGGTGGGTTTACTGGGGACTGTCTGGTGGGTTTACTGGGGGACAGTCTGGTGGGTTTACTGGGAACAGTCTGGTGGGTTTACTGGGGGACTGTGGTGGGTTTACTGGGGACTGTCTGGTGGGTTTACTCGGGGACAGTCTGATGGGTTTACTGGGAACAGTCTGGTGGGTTTACTGGGGGACTGTCTGGTGGGTTTACTCGGGGACTGTCTGGTGGGTTTACTGGGGGACTGTAGTGGGTTTACTGGGGACTGTGGTGGGTTTACTGGGGGACTGTCTGGTGGGTTTACTGGGGGACTGTCTGGTGGGTTTACTGGGAACAGTCTGGTGGGTTTTACTGGGAACAGTCTGGTGGGTTTACTGGGAACAGTCTGGTAGGTTTACTGGGAACAGTCTGGTAGGTTTATTGGGGGACTGTAGTGGGTTTACTGGGGGACAGTCTGGTGGGTTTACTGGGAACAGTCTGGTGGGTTTACTGGGGGACAGTCTGGTGGGTTTACTGGGGACAGTCTGATGGGTTTTACTGGGAACAGTCTGGTGGGTTTACTGGGAACATTCTGGTGGGTTTACTGGGGACAGTCTGGTGGATTTATTGGGGGACTGTCTGGTGGGTTTACTGGGGACAGTCTGGTGGATTTATTGGGGGACTGTCTGGTGGGTTTACTGGAGGACAGTCTGGTGGATTTATTGGGGGACTATCTGGTGGGTTTACTGGGGGACTGTCTGGTGGGTTTACTTGGAACAGTCTGGTGGGTTTTACTGGGAACAGTCTGGTGGGTTTACTGGGAACAGTCTGGTAGGTTTACTGGGAACAGTCTGGTGGGTTTATTGGGGGACTGTAGTGGGTTTACTGGGGGACAGTCTGGTGGGTTTACTGGGAACAGTCTGGTGTGTTCACTGGGGGACAGTCTGGTGGGTTTACTGGGGACAGTCTGATGGGTTTTACTGGGAACAGTCTGGTGGGTTTACTGGGAACATTCTGGTGGGTTTACTGGGGACAGTCTGGTGGATTTATTGGGGGACTGTCTGGTGGGTTTACTGGGGACAGTCTGGTGGATTTATTGGGGGACTGTCTGGTGGGTTTACTGGAGGACAGTCTGGTGGATTTATTGGGGGACTATCTGGTGGGTTTACTGGGGGACTGTCTGGTGGGTTTACTTGGAACAGTCTGGTGGGTTTTACTGGGAACAGTCTGGTGGGTTTACTGGGAACAGTCTGGTGGGTTTATTGGGGGACTGTAGTGGGTTTACTGGGGGACAGTCTGGTGGGTTTACTGGGAACAGTCTGGTGTGTTTACTGGGGGACAGTCTAGTGGGTTTACTGGGGACAGTCTGATGGGTTTTACTGGGAACAGTCTGGTGGGTTTACTGGGAACATTCTGGTGGGTTTACTGGGGACAGTCTGGTGGATTTATTGGGGGACTGTCTGGTGGGTTTACTGGGGACAGTCTGGTGGATTTATTGGGGGACTGTCTGGTGGGTTTACTGGAGGACAGTCTGGTGGATTTATTGGGGGACTATCTGGTGGGTTTACTGGGGGAACTGATGCACAGAATCATAGAATTTCCAGCATGGAAGGAGGCCATTTTCCCACTGTATAGTGCTGGGACTTGTTCTTCAACTACATATCCAATTATCTATGTAAATGATATCACAGTCTCTGCTTCAATAGCCCTATTGTGGTACAGAATTACTTGCTTTAACAACCATCTGTGTGAATTTCATCGAGTTTTCCCCATTATTTTTCCAGTGTCTCTCCCCCTTCCGCTCCTTGTTACTGAGTGGAAACAATCTGTTACAAAATGTTTCAGCCCAGTCTCAGTGTGAAGCACTCCCTCGCCTCTGAGTCAGAAGCTTGTGGGTTCAAGTCCCACTCCAGAGGCTTGAGTACAAAGAGCTAGACTCCCAGTGCAGTACTGAGGGAGTGCCGCATTGTCGGAGGTGCCGTCTTTCGGATGAGACGTTAAACCGAGACCACGTCTGCCCTCTCAGCTGGATGTAAAAGATCCCACGGCACTATTCCGAAGAAGAGCAGGGGAGTTATCCCCGGTATCCCGGCCAATATTTATCCCTCAATCAACATCACTAAAATAGATGATCTGGTCATTATCATATTGCTGTTTGTGGGAGCTTGCTGTGCGCAAATTGGCTGCCATGTTTCCTACATTCCAATGGTGATGACACTTCAAAGTACTTCATTGGCTGTGAAGTGCTTTGGGGCGTCCTGAGGTCGTGAAAGGCGCTATAGAAATGCAAGTTCTTTCTTTATAAGATAAGTCTCAGAAGGTTCTGTGAAGAGAGGGTAAGAAAAAGCAGAAGGTGAGTAAATATCACCAATGTTTCTTGCTGACTGAAAGCTGCCATCCGGTATCAATTTCTGCCGTGTCACTCTGTTCTGTCCACTGCTTCCTCAGGTAGGGCTGATGAGCTGCTGGATAACATGCGACCTCACTGTCGGGGACAATACGCAGTGGCTTTTCTGAACAATGTCTGGAATGAGGTGGAGCCTCGGGCCAGTCACGCCCCCCAGTTACTGCAAAACAAGGTAGGAATCCTGATTCCGCTCGGCGAACCTCGGGACAGTTGGACAAGTAGAGCATGATGTTGGGTCGAAACATAGAAACATAGAAGATAGGAGCAGGAGTAGGCCATTCGGCCCCTCGAGCCTGCTCCGCCATTCAATGCGATCATGGCTGATCCTCTATCTCAATACCATATTCCCGCTCTCTCCCCATACCCCTTAGAAACATAGAAACATAGAAGATAGGAGCAGGAGTAGGCCATTCGGCCCCTCGAGCCTGCTCCGCCATTCAATGCGATCATGGCTGATCCTCCAAATTCAGTACCCTGTCCCTGCTTTCTCTCCATATCCCTTGATCCCTTTAGCCTTAAGAAATATATCCAACTCCTTCTTGAATATATTTAATGAATTGGCCTCTGCTGCCTTCTGTGGTAGAGAATTCCACAGGTTCACCACTCTCTGGGTGAAGAAATTCCTCCTCATCTCTGTCCTAAATGGCTTACCCCTTATCCTTAGACTGTGACCCCTGGTTCTGGACTCCCCCGACCATCGGGAACATTCTTCCTACATCTAGTCTGTCCAGCCCTGTCAGAATTTTATAAATTTCAATAAGATCCCCTCTCATTCTTCTAAACTCCAGCGAGTACAAGCCCAATCGTCCCAATCTCTCCTCATACGTCATTCCTGCATTCCCAGGTTTCAGCCTGGTGAATCTTCGCTGAACTCCTTCCATGGCAAGAATATCCTTCCTCAGATAAGGCGACCAAAACTGCACACAATACTCAAGATGTGGTCTCACCAAGGCCCTGTACAACTGCAGCAAGACACCCTTGTTCCTGTACTCAAACCCTCTCGCTACGAAGGCCAACATACCATTTGCCTTCTTAACCGCCTGCTGCACCTGCATGCTTACCTTCAGCGACTGGTGCTCAAGGACACCCAGG
This sequence comes from Somniosus microcephalus, assembly GCF_052327205.1. NCBI lineage: Eukaryota > Metazoa > Chordata > Chondrichthyes > Squaliformes > Somniosidae > Somniosus > Somniosus microcephalus. Next base: position 14,175,394 of record NC_141017.1, on the reverse strand, counting down.
TCTCATTGCACTTCCCCTTCTCCCAATCTATTGCCATTCAGATAATAATCTGCCTTCCTGTTTTTGCCACCAAAGTGGATAACCTCACATTTATCCACGTTATATTGCATCTGCCATGCTTTTGCCCAATCACCCAACCTGTCCAAATCATCCTGGAGTTTCTCGGCATCCTCCTCACAGCACACACGCCCACCCAGCTTTGTGTCATCTGCAAATTTGGAGATATTACATCTAGTTCCCTTGTCTAGATCATTAATATATATTGTGAATAGCTGGGGTCCAAGGACCGATCCCTGCGGTACCCCACTAGTCACTTGATGCCTTTTGTGTCTAAAAATCTATCTATCTCCTTCTTAAATATATTCAGTGACTTGGCCTCCACAGCCTTCTGTGCTAGAGAATTCCACAGGTTCACCACCCACTGAGTGAAGAAATTTCTCCTCATCTCAGTCCTAAATGTCCTACCCCGCATCCTGAGACTGTGACCCCTCTTTCTAGACCCCCCAGCCAGGGGAAACATCCTCCCTGCATGTGTGCTTCGGGCTTCTGTGAGTGCCAGCTTGGCTCAGTTGATCGCCCTACTGCCCGAGGCAGAAGGTCATGGGTTCAAGCTCTACTCCACGGCGCAAGCACAGAGGAGTGATTCCACAGAGAGTGCATCTCAGAAAATGGAAATAGGCTACATGCAAATTATCTCCCAAAATAAACTCTCCACAGGAAATGTTAGATTCTAGATCACCTCAATAGCCTAGACTGATACCTGGAGAAGCCAAGCCTGCCAATGGGTTGGTGCCTCTCCAATAAGGGTGAAAACCATCTGTTGTAAACGTGTTGCTGGAGTAGGCTTTTTCGCTCGACCCAATGCTGGTGGAATGCGGAATTGTTGAAGATGCCACCTTTCAGATGCGACGTTAAACTGAAGTCCTGCCTGCCGGTTTGGGTGGACATTCGAGATCTCGTTCTCAAAAACGTAATTCTCGGAATGTGGGCGTTGCTGGCAAGGCCGGCATTTATTGGCCATCTCGAGTTGCCCATTAAAGGTGGTGGTGGGTCTTCTTTTTGAACCGCTGGTAACGGTTGGATACAACTGAGTGGCTCGCTAGGTCACTTCAGAGGACCATGGAGAGTCAACAACGTTGGTGTGGGACTAGAGTCACAAATAGACCAGACCGGGTAAGGACGGTGGCTTTCCTTCCCTAAAGGACGTGAATGAAGCAGTTGGGTTTTTACAACAATCTGATAGCTTCACGGTCACTTTCAGTGATACCAGCTTTTTAAAACTACATCGGATATACAGCACAGAAACAGGCCAACCAGGCCATGCCGGCGTTTATGCTCCACTCGAGCCTCCTCCCGCCTCTCCTCATCTATCAGCGTAACCCTCTATTCCCTTCTCCCTCATATGCTTGTCTAGCCTCCCCTTAAATGCATCTATACTATTTGCCTCAACCACTCCCTGTGGTAGCGAGTTCCACATTCTCACCACTCTCTGGGTAAAGACTTTTCTTCTGAATTCCCTATTGGATTTCTTGGTGACTATCTTATATTGGTGGCCTCTAGTTTTGCTCTTCCCCACAAGTGGAATCATTCTCTTTATCTGCTATCAAAACTTCATCATTTTAAAGGTTTATTCGGTCACCCCTCAACTTTCTCTTTTCAAGAGAAAGGAGACCCAGCCTGTTCATCCTTTCCTGATCGGTATACCCTCGCATTTCTGGTATCATCCTTGTAAATCTTCTCTGCACCCTCTCCAGTGCCTCTATATCCTTTTTATAATATGGCGACCAGAACTGTACGCAGTACTCCAAGTATGAATTCAAATTCTCAACCTGCCACAGTGAGATGTGAACTCACGTTCTCTGAATCATTAGTCCAGTAACATAACCACTATTCAGAAAGGGCAGTGTCCTAGCTAACATTCCTCCCTCAACCAGCGCCACCAAAAACAGCGTAACTGATCATTGATCTCATTTGCAGGTCTTGGGACCTTGCTGGGTGCAAATTGGCTGCTGTGTTGGTTTACATAACAACGGTCATTGCACTTAAAGTAATTTATAGGCTGTGAGAGGCTCTGGGATGTCCTGAGGATGTAATAAGGTGCTATGTAAACACAAGGGGGGAAAATTTGGTTGGTTTGCACCTCCCGTTAGTGCCCTTAGAGGGCGCTAATGAGCGCAAAGCAACTAGCGCCCGGGCGCGGCGATGTTTGCACCACTCACGAAATTAACTAGACATTTTGCGGCGGCGCTAAACACTACCGCCATGATCTCCTGCGCCGGCAGATCGTGACGTCGGTCGAGTGTGCAACGCCCCGGTAGCGCCCCGGACCGGATATTGAGTGGCGCCCCCTGCCTTACCGCCTGCCGCTAGCAACGACAGGTTGAGGGGAGCGTTTTGCAGTCAGGAAGGGACTGGGGGAGAGCTATTTAAAGGTGACCGCTTCCTGCCTTTTTTTGTTGGTGACATTTTTGCACCACGCATTCTGGGAGAGAGAGAGAGAGACTTCTGGGGAGATTCAACGCTGTGTGAAGGAGTTTTGAGTACTGAGCAGCACTTTGCAGGTTTATTTTGATTTGCCCTTCCTTGTATTGATTTAGAAGAGACTATGGGGGCTGCACTCTGAGCTCTTTCCCTGGGCCTCTCCATTGTTCTTTCCAGCAGATTTGATGTACAGGTCTCTCCAGGCCGAGACTCAAGGCTGCAATGAGCAGGGTGTGGATGGAGAGCAAGATCGACCCTCCCCTTTAAGAACTGGCCGGCGCCAGTGTGTCTGTGTTCCATTGCTGACTGACATCACATGAGCTTCGCCAGCGCTCTGAGGAAGCGCCTCGCTCCTCGGAGTTAGCGCCTTAAGAGAGGTGTGTAGCGCCTGATTTAGCGCTCCAATCACCTCCAGGGGCGATAAAAGCCAAGTTTGCCGTCGGAAGCGATAATTAGCGCCAGGCACTAATTTTTGCACCCAGCCGATAATTGCGCCCCAGACGGGGGCGATGCCGAAAAGTCCGTAAAAAAGTCTTACCGCATTCTCAGCGTCACCATCAGCCTGAAATCTGAAATAATCCGGTGGCTGTTGACATACTCGGCAAAAAGAAGCTGGCAATGCCGAAACTAGCCTACGCGGTCTGGAATCTCATGTGGAGAAGCCAAGCCTGTTAATGGGTTGGTGCCTGTCCAGTAAGGGTGGAAAACGTCTGTTGCAAACACGCTGCTGGATGTGGGGTCGCTCGACCCAAAAGCAATTTAATCACACGCTGGATCCAGCCTCTTGCTCTGAAAGGCTGTGAGACCCTAAACACACTGGAGTTGAAAGGGGTGTGAAGACCAAAGGCCAGCTCAGTCGTTGCCTTTATTCTCAGGAGCTCGGGGATACCGAACAGGTGATTTCCGAGGGGTACCTAAAGCAACTCATGGAAGGCAAGAAGAAGTGGAAGGAGAGATACTTTGTGATGAAGGCCAGCTACCACTTAGAGTATTTTGAAACTAAAGAGGTAAGTGAGTGAACTAATTCACCCTGAGCTTTGAGTTCTATTGTTCTTACTGCACTGTGTCTTGTTGGTGAACGTGTCGGGGTCGGTGAGAGTGTGTCTGGGTCAGTGGGAGTGTGTGTCTGGGTCAGTGGGAGTGTGTGTCTGGGTCGGTGAGAGTGTGTATCTGGGTCAGTGGGAGTGTGTATCTGGGTCAGTGGGAGTGTGTATCTGGGTCGGTGGGAGTGTGTGTCTGGGTCGGTGAGAGTGTGTATCTGGGTCAGTGGGAGTGTGTGTCTGGGTCAGTGGGAGTGTGTGGGTCGGTGAGAGTGTGTATCTGGGTCAGTGGGAGTGTGTATCTGGGTCAGTGGGAGTGTGTATCTGGGTCGGTGGGAGTGTGTGTCTGGGTCGGTGAGAGTGTGTATCTGGGTCAGTGGGAGTGTGTGTCTGGGTCAGTGGGAGTGTGTGGGTCGGTGAGAGTGTGTATCTGGGTCGGTGAGAGTGTGTGTCTGGGTCGGTGAGAGTGTGTCTGGGTCGGTGAGAGTGTGTATCTGGGTCGGTGAGAGTGTGTATCTGGGTCGGTGAGAGTGTGTTTCTGGGTCAGTGGGAGTGTGTATCTGGGTCGGTGAGAGTGTGGATCTGGGTCGGTGAGAGTGTGTATCTGGGTCGGTGAGAGTGTGTCTGGGTCGGTGGGAGTGTGTGTCTGGGTCGGTGAGAGTGTGTATCTGGGTCGGTGAGAGTGTGTCTGGGTCGGTGAGAGTGTGTATCTGGATCGGTGAGAGTGTGTATCTGGGTCGGTGAGAGTGTGTCTGGGTCGGTGAGAGTGTGTATCTGGATCGGTGAGAGTGTGTATCTGGGTCGGTGAGAGTGTGTCTGGGTCGGTGAGAGTGTGTGTCTGGGTTGGTGAGAGTGTGTGTCTGGGTCAGTGGGAGTGTGTGTCTGGGTCGGTGGGAGTGTGTGTCTGGGTTGGTGAGAGTGTGTGTCGGGGTCGGTGGGAGTGTGTGTCTGGGTCGGTGAGAGTGTGTATCTGGGTCAGTGGGAGTGTGTATCTGGGTCAGTGGGAGTGTGTATCTGGGTCGGTGGGAGTGTGTGTCTGGGTCGGTGAGAGTGTGTATCTGGGTCAGTGGGAGAGTGTGTCTGGGTCAGTGGGAGTGTGTGGGTCGGTGAGAGTGTGTATCTGGGTCAGTGGGAGTGTGTATTTGGGTCAGTGGGAGTGTGTATCTGGGTCGGTGGGAGTGTGTGTCTGGGTCGGTGAGAGTGTGTATCTGGGTCAGTGGGAGTGTGTGTCTGGGTCAGTGGGAGTGTGTGGGTCGGTGAGAGTGTGTATCTGGGTCGGTGAGAGTGTGTGCCTGGGTCGGTGAGAGTGTGTCTGGGTCGGTGAGAGTGTGTATCTGGGTCGGTGAGAGTGTGTATCTGGGTCGGTGAGAGTGTGTTTCTGGGTCAGTGGGAGTGTGTATCTGGGTCGGTGAGAGTGTGGATCTGGGTCGGTGAGAGTGTGTATCTGGGTCGGTGAGAGTGTGTCTGGGTCGGTGGGAGTGTGTGTCTGGGTCGGTGAGAGTGTGTATCTGGGTCGGTGAGAGTGTGTCTGGGTCGGTGAGAGTGTGTGTCTGGGTTGGTGAGAGTGTGTGTCTGGGTCGGTGGGAGTGTGTGTCTGGGTCGGTGGGAGTGTGTGTCTGGGTCGGTGAGAGTGTGTGTCTGGGTCGGTGAGAGTGTGTGTCTGGGTCGGTGAGAGTGTGTGTCTGGGTCGGTGAGAGTGTCTGGGTTGGTGGGAGTGTGTGTCTGGGTCGGTGGGAGTGTGTGTCTGGGTCAGTGAGAGTGTGTTGGGGTCGGTGAGAGTGTCTGGGTTGGTGGGAGTGTGTGTCTGGGTCAGTGAGAGTGTGTGTCTGGGTCGGTGAGAGTGTCTGGGTCGGTGGGAGTGTGTGTCTGGGTCGGTGAGAGTGTGTGTCTGGGTCGGTGAGAGTGTCTGGGTCGGTGGGAGTGTGTGTCTGGGTCGGTGAAAGTGTGTGTCTGGGTCGGTGAGAGTGTGTGTCTGGGTCAGTGGGAGTGTGTGTCTGGGTCAGTGGGAGTGTGTGTCTGGGTCAGTGGGAGTATCTGGGTCGGTGGGAGTGTCTGGGTTGGTGAGAGTGTGTGTCTGGGTCGGTGGGAGTGTCTGGGTCGGTGAGAGTGTGTCTGGGCCAGCGGGAGTGTCTGGGTCAGTGGGAGTGTGTGTCTGGGTCGGTGAGAGTGTGTTTCTGGGTCGGTGAGAGTGTGTGTCTGGGTCAGTGGGAGTGTGTGTCTGGGTCGGTGGGAGTGTGTGTCTGGGTCGGTGGGAGTGTCTGGGTCGGTGGGAGTGTCTGGGTCGGTGGGAGTGTGTGTCTGGGTCGGTGAGAGTGTGTTTCTGGGTCGGTGAGAGTGTGTTTCTGGGTCAGTGGGAGTGTGTGTCTGGGTTGGTGGGAGTGTGTGTCTGGGTCGGTGGGAGTGTCTGGATCAGTGGGAGTGTGTGTCTGGGTCAGTGGGAGTGTGTGTCTGGGTCGGTGGGAGTGTGTCTGGGTCGGTGGGAGTGTGTCTGGGTCGGTGGGAGTGTGTGTCTGGGTCGGTGGGAGTGTCTGGGTCAGTGGGAGTGTGTGTCTGGGTCAGTGGGAGTGTGTGTCTGGGTCAGTGGGAGTGTGTGTCTGGGTCAGTGGGAGTGTGTGTCTGGGTCGGTGGGAGTGTGTCTGGGCCGGTGGGAGTGTGTGTCTGGGTCGGTGGGAGTGTCTGGGTCAGTGGGAGTGTGTGTCTGGGTCGGTGGGAGTGTGTGTCTGGGTCGGTGGGAGTGTGTGTCTGGGTCGGTGGGAGTGTCTGGGTCAGTGGGAGTGTGTGTCTGGGTCGGTGGGAGTGTGTGTCTGGGTCGGTGGGAGTGTGTCTGGGTCAGTGGGAGTGTGTCTAGGATGGGGCAGTGTCTGGGTCAGTGGGAGTATGTCTGGGTCGGTGGGAGTGTGTCTGGATCGGTGGGAGTGTGTGTCTGGGTCGGTGGGAGTGTCTGGATCAGTGGGAGTGTGTGTCTGGGTCAGTGGGAGTGTGTGTCTGGGTCGGTGGGAGTGTGTGTCTGGGTCGGTGGGAGTGTCTGGGTCGGTGGGAGTGTCTGGGTCGGTGGGAGTGTGTGTCTGGGTCGGTGAGAGTGTGTTTCTGGGTCGGTGAGAGTGTGTGTCTGGGTCGGTGAGAGTGTGTTTCTGGGTCGGTGAGAGTGTGTTTCTGGGTCAGTGGGAGTGTGTATCTGGGTCGGTGAGAGTGTGTTTCTGGGTCAGTGAGAGTGTGTGTCTGGGTCGGTGAGAGTGTGTTTCTGGGTCGGTGAGAGTGTGTTTCTGGGTCGGTGAGAGTGTGTTTCTGGGTCGGTGAGAGTGTGTTTCTGGGTCAGTGGGAGTGTGTATCTGGGTCGGTGAGAGTGTGTTTCTGGGTCAGTGGGAGTGTATCTGGGTCGGTGAGAGTGTGTGTCTGGGTCGGTGAGAGTGTGTATCTGGGTCGGTGAGAGTGTGTATCTGGGTCGGTGAGAGTGTGTCTGGGTCGGTGAGAGTGTGTGTCTGGGTCGGTGGGAGTGTGTGTCTGGGTCGGTGAGAGTGTGTGTCTGGGTCGGTGAGAGTGTGTGTCTGGGTCGGTGAGAGTGTGTGTCTGGGTCGGTGAGAGTGTCTGGGTTGGTGAGAGTGTGTGTCTGGGTCGGTGGGAGTGTGTGTCTGGGTCAGTGAGAGTGTGTGTCTGGGTCAGTGAGAGTGTGTTGGGGTCGGTGAGAGTGTCTGGGTCGGTGGGAGTGTGTGTCTGGGTCGGTGAGAGTGTGTGTCTGGGTCGGTGGGAGTGTGTCTGGGTCGGTGAGAGTGTGTGTCTGGGTCAGTGAAAGTGTGTGTCTGGGTCAGTGAGAGTGTGTTGGGGTCGGTGAGAGTGTCTGGGTTGGTGGGAGTGTGTGTCTGGGTCGGTGAGAGTGTCTGGGTCGGTGGGAGTGTCTGGGTCGGTGAGAGTGTGTCTGGGATGGTGGGAGTGTCTGGGTCGGTGGGAGTGTGTCTGGGCCAGTGGGAGTGTCTGGGTCAGTGGGAGTGTGTGTCTGGGTTGGTGGGAGTGTGTGTCTGGGTCGGTGGGAGTGTCTGGATCAGTGGGAGTGTGTGTCTGGGTCAGTGGGAGTGTGTGTCTGGGTCGGTGGGAGTGTGTCTGGGTCGGTGGGAGTGTGTCTGGGTCGGTGGGAGTGTGTGTCTGGGTCGGTGGGAGTGTCTGGGTCAGTGGGAGTGTGTGTCTGGGTCAGTGGGAGTGTGTGTCTGGGTCAGTGGGAGTGTGTGTCTGGGTCAGTGGGAGTGTGTGTCTGGGTCGGTGGGAGTGTGTCTGGGCCGGTGGGAGTGTGTGTCTGGGTCGGTGGGAGTGTCTGGGTCAGTGGGAGTGTGTGTCTGGGTCGGTGGGAGTGTGTGTCTGGGTCGGTGGGAGTGTGTGTCTGGGTCGGTGGGAGTGTCTGGGTCAGTGGGAGTGTGTGTCTGGGTCAGTGGGAGTGTGTGTCTGGGTCGGTGGGAGTGTGTGTCTGGGTCGGTGGGAGTGTGTCTGGGTCAGTGGGAGTGTGTCTAGGATGGGGCAGTGTCTGGGTCAGTGGGAGTGTGTCTGGGTCGGTGGGAGTGTGTCTGGATCGGTGGGAGTGTGTGTCTGGGTCGGTGGGAGTGTCTGGGTCAGTGGGAGTGTGTGTCTGGGTCAGTGGGAGTGTGTGTCTGGGTCGGTGGGAGTGTGTGTCTGGGTCGGTGGGAGTGTGTCTGGGTCGGTGGGAGTGTGTCTAGGATGGGGCAGTGTCTGGGTCAGTGGGAGTGTGTCTGGGTCGGTGGGAGTGTGTCTGGATCGGTGGGGGGATTGAGTTGGGGGGTGGGGGGATTGAGTTGGGGGGTGGGGGGATTGAGTTGGAGGGGGGGGTGGGGTTGGCGGGGTGGGGGGATGGGCGGGTGTGGGGGCTGGGGGGATTGGGTTGGGGGTGGGGTTGGCGGGGAGGGGGGATGGGCGGGGATGGGGGGTGGGGGATTGAGTTGGGGGGTGGGGAGATTGAGTCGGGGGTGGGGTTGGCGGGTTGGGCGAGGGTGGGGTTGGCGGGGTGGGGGGATGGGTAGGGGTGGGGGGATTGCGTTGGGGTGGCGTTGGCGGGGTGGGGGGATGGGTGGGGGAATGAGTGAAGGGCGGGGGTGGGGCTGGGGGATGCTAATTCTTTGCCAGAATCCTGTTATCCTGCTGCGATATGTTCCAGGCCGAGCGGAGAGGGATGAAAGCCGAAGCCGCTGTGCAGCTGTCAGGGTGCGTCCTGCTGAGCTCAGTGACGGAGTACAGGGACATGCTGAATCAGAGCTGGCCGCACTTCAATGGTGAGAACTCAAAGGGGAGCGGGAATGCTGGATCTGGACCAGGGAGCTGGTCGCTCATTCCGAATTGTTGTTCTGTTTGCCCCGGGATGTGGCCGACGCTGGTGGCACCACATTCACTGCCCGTGCGAGTTGCCCCGAGAAGGTTGTGGTGGACCTTCTCATTGGCACTGTCACATGGTGTTAGGTGGGAGCTTCCCAGGCACTTCTGCTGATAACCCTTCAGAACGATATAAAATGGAACATGAATCCACCCCATCCACCACCCTAAACATTCACTCCCTCCACCACCGGCGCACCATGGCTGCAGTGTGTACCATCTACAAGATGCACTGCAGCAACTCGCCAAGGCTTTTTTGGCAGCATCTCCCAAACCCGCAACCTCTTCCACCTAGAAGGACAACATAAGAACATAAGAAATAGGAGCAGGAGTAGGCCAATCGGCCCCTCGAGCCTGCTCCGCCATTCAATAAGATCATGGCTGATCTGATCCTAACCACCAATCTACTATCACTGAACCATCTCCTGAATCTAACAGAATTAGACACACGAAATAGGAGCAGGATCAGGCTACACGGCCCCTGGGCCCGCTCCGCTACCCACAGGGCCATGACCGATCCGAACCTAGACTCATGTCCAAATTCCTGCCCGCTCCCCGTAACCCTTAATTCCCTTTACTTCTAGGAAACTGTCTATTTCTGTTTTAAATTTATGTAATGATGTAGCTTCTACAGCTTTTTGGGGCAGCATATTCCATGGACCTACCACCCTCTGAGTGAAGTAGTTCCTCCTCATCTCAGTTTTGAAAGAGCAGCCCCTTATTCTAAGACTATGCCCCCTAGTTCTAGTTTCACCCATCATCGGGAACATCCTCCCCGCATCCACCCGATCCAACCCCTTCACAATCTTATATGTTTCAATAAGATCGCCTCTCATTCTTCTGAACTCCAATGAGTAGAGTCCCAATCTACTCAACCTCTCCTCATATGTCCATCCCCTCATCCCCGGGATTAACCGAGTGAACCTTCTTTGTGCTGACTCGAGAGCAAGTATGTCTTTTCTTAAGTATGGACACCAAAACTGTACGCAGTATTCCAGGTGCGGTCTCACCAATACCTTGTACAACTGAAGCAATACCTCCCTATTTTTATATTCTATCCTCCTAGCAATGAAAGCCAACATTCCATTGGCCTTCTTAATCACTTGCTGCACCTGCATACTAACCTTTTGAGTTTCGTGCACCAGGACCCCCAGATCCCTTTGTACTTCAGTACTTTCCAGTTTCTTGCCATTAAGATAACAACTTGCTCTACGATTTTTCCTGCCAAAGTGCATAACCTCACACTTTCCAGTATTGTATTCCATCTGCCAAATCTCTGCCCACTTACTTAGCCTGTCTATGTCCCCTTGCAGGTTTTTTATGTCCTCCTCACTCACTACTTTCCCTCCCATCTTAGTATCATCTGCAAACTTTGATATGTTACACTCGGTCCCCTCCTCCAAATCGTTAATATAGATTGTAAAGAGTTGGGGACCCAGCACTGACCCCTGTGGAACACCACTAGTTACTGATTGCCAGTCCGAGAATGAACCATTTATCCCAACTCTCTGCTTTCTGTTAGATAGCCAATCCTCTATCCATGCCAGAATATTACCCCCAATCCCATGATTTTTTATCTTAAGCAATAATCTTTTGTGTGGCACCTTGTCAAATGCCTTTTGGAAGTCTAAATACACTACGTCCACTGGTTCCCCTTTATCCACCCTATATGTTACTTCCTCAAAGAACTCCAGCAAATTTGTCAAACATGACTTCCCCTTCATAAAACCATGCTGACTTTGTCCTATTAAATTATGATTATCCAAATGTCCTGTTACTGTCTCCTTAGTAATGGACTCCAATATTTTACCTACCACAGATGTTAGGCTAACCGGTCTATAGTTTCCAGCCTTCTGTCTACTGCCCTTTTTAAATAAGGGCGTTACATTAGCAGTTTTCCAGTCTGCCGGGACCTTTGCTGATTCCAGGGAGTTTTGGAAAATTATTACTAATGCATCCACAATCCCTACCGCCACTTCCCTCAAGACCCTAGGATGTAAGCCATCAGGCCCAGGTGATTTATCTGCCTTGAGTCCCATTATTTTACTGAGTACCACTTCCTTAGTGATTGTGATCGTGTTTAGCTCCTCCCCCCCTGTAGCCCCCTGTTTGTCCAGTTTTGGGATATTCTTAGTGTCTTCTACTGTAAAGACTGATACAAAATATTCATTCAGTGTTTTTGCCATCTCCATATTTCCCACCATTAATTTCCCGGTCTCATCCTCTAAGGGACCAACATTTACTTTAGCCACCCTTTTTCTTTTTATATAACTATAAAAACTCTTACTATCTGTTTTTATATTTTTTGCTAATTTACTTTCATAATCTATCTTCCCTTTCTTAATCAATCTTTTTGTTACTTTTTGCTGTCTTTTAAAGTTTTCCCAATCCTCTATCCTCCCACTAGATTTGCCCTTGTTTTTAGTCGAATACTATCCTTAATTTCTTTACTTAGCTACGGATGGCTGTCTTTTCTTTTACACCCTTTTCTTCTCAGTGGAATATATTGGCGCATGGGAACACCACCACCTCCAAGTTCCCCTCCAGGTCACACACTATCCTGACTTGGAAGTATATCGCCAATCCTTCATCATCGCTGGGTCAAAATCCTGGAACTCCCTCCCTCCCTCCCTCCCTAACCGCACTGTGGGAGCACCTTCACCACACGGACTGCAGCGGTTCAAGAAGGCGGCTCACCACCACCTTCTCAAGGGCGACTAGGGATGGGCAATAAATGCAGGCCTTGCCAGCGACGCCCACATCCCATAAACAAATTTTTAAAAACGTGTGTCCAACTGTCCTCTGAAGTGATCCACCGGGCCGCTCAGTCCGGGCTTTGGGACGTCCGGAGGTCATGAAAGGTGTCATAAATCGCAACTTCTACAAGAAGTAACTCAGGAAGTACTACTGAACGGCCAGCTGAGGGCACCGTCCGAGGAGTATAAATCCTCGGGCGTGGGCCCAACTTGGCCAGAGACAATCTGGAAACAGGAAGCTAGTGACTACTAACTAGACCTCCATGTTTTGTTACAAGTCGATTAAAGCCTTGCTTTATGTACAACCAAGTGCATAGTGAGTCTTTATTACGTCAAAAGGCGCTATATAAATGCAAGTCATTCTTTCGTTGCCCTTGTTTTCCAGGGGTCGCAGATACTTTCTGGGAGGAACAGCACATGAACTGCCTGACGAGTTACCCTCTCTACCTGTGGCACCCCTATCGGCCGCACCTCATCCTCTGCTTCCACACCGCAGATGATCGGCACATCTGGAGCACGCTCCTTGCTGATGGGATTCGACACCTCAACACCGGTATGAACCTCCCAACATCTCACACGTTCATGCATCCCTTCACTGAGGTAGACATTGGCCCGGGTCTTTTACATAGAATAACATTGCATTATATTACATAGTTTTACATTACATAAGATGTAACGCTGTGGAAGGAGTCAACCGTGGCTCAATGGGCAGCACTCTTGCCTCTGAGTCAGAAGGTCGTGGGTTCAAGTCCCACTCCAGTGACTTGAGCACAAAAATCTAGGCTGACGCTCCTAGTGGAGTACTGCATTGTCAGAGGTGCTGTTTTTTGCATGAAATGTTAAACAGAGGCCCCCGTGTCTGCCCTCTCAGGTGGACATAAAATGGCACTATTTTACCCTGGCTGGGGAGTCTAGAACTAGGGGTCACAGTCTTAGAATAAGGGCTGAGATGAGAAATGTCTTCACTTAAAGGGTGGTGAATCTTTGGAATTCTCTGCCCCAGAGAGCTGTGAATGCTCAGTCACTGAATATATTCAAGACTGAGATCATTCGAATCTTGGACACTAAGGGAATCAAGGGATATGGGGATAGGGCGGGGAAAGTGGAGTTGAGGTCGAAGATCAGCCATAAACTTATCAAATGGTGGAGCAGGCTCGAGGGGCCGAATGGCCTCCTCCTGCTCCTATTGCTTCTGTTCTTCTGTATGCGATTCGGCCCAACTGATCTCTGTCAGTGTTTATGCTTCATATGAGCCTCCTCCCACCTTACTTCATCTCACCCTATCAACATATCCTACATTGCTTTCTCCCTCTTATACTCGTCTAGATTGCCCTTAACTCTGTATCTAACCCCGTGCTGTACCTGCTCCGGGAGTGTTTGATGGGACAGTGTAGAGGGAGCTTTACTCTGTATCTAACCCGTGCTGTACCTGCCCTGCGAGTGTTTGATGGGGCAGTGTAGAGGGAGCTTTACTCTGTATCTAACCCCGTGCTGTACCTGCTCCGGGAGTGTTTGATGAGACAGTGTAGAGGGAGCTTTACTCTGTATCTAACCCATGCTGTACCTGCCCTGCGAGTGTTTGATGGGACAGTGTAGAGGGAGCTTTACTCTGTATCTAACCCGTGCTGTACCTGCCCTGCGAGTGTTTGATGGGGCAGTGTAGAGGGAGCTTTACTCTGTATCTAACCCCGTGCTGTACCTGCTCCGGGAGTGTTTGATGAGACAGTGTAGAGGGAGCTTTACTCTGTATCTAACCCATGCTGTACCTGCTCTGGGAGTGTTTGATGGGACAGTGTAGAGGGAGCTGTGGGCAGTGCTGTATGATAGGCAGCTCAGGAAAGGGAAGTCCATTGTTTTGACAATTCAAAGTCCTGCTCACTAATGGCGGTGTTTTCCTCGCAGTGCTCTTTAGGAGGGATTCTTTCGAAGTCTGCGCATTCCTGGAGGCTGTGCGAGTGTGCAGGCAGCAGAAGGGGCGTTATGGAATCTGTGACTTGTACTTGGGCTCAGAGATTGAGGTAATGTTTAATGATCATCTTGTTTGCTTCTAGTGACTGGTATTCTTATGTAAAAGACAGAAGTTGTATTTCCAAAGCACCTTTCACAACTTCAGGATGTGCCAAAGCACTTTGTAGCCAATAAAGTACTTTTGAAGTGTTGTCACTGTTACAGTATAGGGAAACACAGCAGCCAATCTGTGCACAGCAAGATCCCACAAACTGCAATGTGATAATGGCCAGGTCATCCATTTTTTAGTGATGTTGGTTGAGGGACAAGGGGCCAGGACACCAGGGAGAACTCACCTGCTCTTCTTCGAATAGTGCCATGAGACCTTTTAAGTCCAGCTACGAGAGCAGGCAGGGCCTCAGTTTCACGTTTCATCCGACAGCACTGCACTGCCAGTGTCAGCCTAAATGATGTGGTCAGGTCTCTGGAGTGGGACTTGAACTAACAACCTTCCGACTCAGAGGCGAGTGTGCTACACACTGAGGCTCGGTTGACATCTAAAGAAGATAGTCCCCTAGCAGTGGTCCCTTCCACATACCTGACCTGCAGAGGACCTATCCAGCCACCAGTGAAATGTTTCCTGGGGTGCTCCTCCACTGGTACCTGCGATCTAACCTCAGTGGGCAGCACTCTCACCTCTGAGTCAGAAGGTTGTGGGTTCAAGTCTGACTCCAGAGACTTGAGCACAAAAATCTAGGCTGACACTCCCAGTGCAGTGCTGAGGGAGCGCTGCACTGTCAGAGGTGCCGTCTTTCAGATGAGACGTTAAACCGAGGCCCCGTCTGCCCTCTCAGGTGAATGTGTAAAAGATCCCATGGCCACTATTCCAAAGAAGAGCAGGGGAGTTCTCCCCGGAGTTCTGGCCAATATTTATCCCTCAACCAACATCAATAAAAAAACAGATTATCTGCGCATTATCTCATTGCTGTTTGTGGGAGCTTGCTGTGCGCATATTGGCTGCTGCGTTTCCCATACACAAGGCTCCCACTGAACATAAGTGTGTTAGCAGGGCTTGATATGAACATGGTTAATGTGGAGTACGATGTACTACAACACAGAACAGCTAATACA